>NC_058087.1:11028218-11750246 GCF_014858855.1 Bufo gargarizans | reverse complement strand
CCAGCAACAACAGTACAGCGGTGGGTAACGAGAGATTTAGAGGGAATTAAATTTGAGGCCTAGTATTTAGGCGCTGGGTCACCGGTATGGATTTAGTGACAGAATTAGACTTGGAAATACACAGTAGCGGGTGTGTGTGAAGTTATTCTGAATGACCCTATGTGCACCTTCAATATTATATACCCTTTTTGGGATAGATTTCAAATAGCTCTGATATAGCAGAAACCACTAAATTATGAAATTGCTAAATTGGGAATTGTACTTCAACCCAGAACAAAAAATGTGCTTTGACGGACACTAAATATCTTGCCAAGCAACAACAGTACAGCGGTGGGTAACGAGAGATTTAGAGGGAATTAAATTTGAGGCCTAGTATTTAGGCGCTGGGTCACCGGTATGGATTTAGTGACAGAATTAGACTTGGAAATACACAGTAGCGGGTGTGTGTGAAGTTATTCTGAATGACCCTATGTGCACCTTCAATATTATATACCCTTTTTGGGATAGATTTCAAATAGCTCTGATATAGCAGGAACCACTAAATTATGAAATTGCTAAATTGGGAATTGTACTTCAACCCAGAACAAAAAATGTGCTTTGACGGGCACTAAATAACTTTCCCAGCTACAACAGGACAACGGTAACGAGAGATTTAGAGGGATTTAAATTTGAGGCCTAGTATTTAGGCGCTGGGTGACAGGTATGGGTTTAGTGACAGAATTAGACTTGGAAATACACAGTAGCGGGTGTGTGTGAAGTTATTCTGAATGACCCTATGTGCACCTTCAATATTATATACCCTTTTAGGGATAGATTTCAAATAGCTCTGATATAGCAGAAACCACTAAATTATGAAATTGCTAAATTGGGAATTGTACTTCAACCCAGAACAAAAAATGTGCTTTGACGGACACTAAATATCTTGCCCAGCAACAACAGTACAGCGGTGGGTAACGAGAGATTTAGAGGGAATTAAATTTGAGGCCTAGTATTTAGGCGCTGGGTCACCGGTATGGATTTAGTGACAGAATTAGACTTGGAAATACACAGTAGCGGGTGTGTGTGAAGTTACTCTGAATGACCCTATGTGCACCTTCAATATTATATACCCTTTTTGGGATAGATTTCAAAGAGCTCTGATATAGCAGGAACCACTAAATTATGAAATTGCTAAATTGGGAATTGTACTTCAACCCAGAACAAGAAATGTGCTTGAACGGACACTAAATAACTTCCCAGCTACACAGGACAACGGTACGAGAGATTTAGAGGGATATAAATTTGAGGCCTAGTATTTAGGCGCTGGGTGACAGGTATGGGTTTAGTGACAGAATTAGACTTGGAAATACACAGTAGCGGGTGTGTGTGAAGTTATTCTGAATGACCCTATGTGCACCTTCAATATTATATACCCTTTTAGGGATAGATTTCAAATAGCTCTGATATAGCAGAAACCACTAAATTATGAAATTGCTAAATTGGGAATTGTACTTCAACCCAGAACAAAAAATGTGCTTTGACGGACACTAAATATCTTGCCCAGCAACAACAGTACAGCGGTGGGTAACGAGAGATTTAGAGGGAATTAAATTTGAGGCCTAGTATTTAGGCGCTGGGTCACCGGTATGGATTTAGTGACAGAATTAGACTTGGAAATACACAGTAGCGGGTGTGTGTGAAGTTATTCTGAATGACCCTATGTGCACCTTCAATATTATATACCCTTTTTGGGATAGATTTCAAATAGCTCTGATATAGCAGGAACCACTAAATTATGAAATTGCTAAATTGGGAATTGTACTTCAACCCAGAACAAAAAATGTGCTTTGACGGGCACTAAATAACTTTCCCAGCTACAACAGGACAACGGTAACGAGAGATTTAGAGGGATTTAAATTTGAGGCCTAGTATTTAGGCGCTGGGTGACAGGTATGGGTTTAGTGACAGAATTAGACTTGGAAATACACAGTAGCGGGTGTGTGTGAAGTTATTCTGAATGACCCTATGTGCACCTTCAATATTATATACCCTTTTTGGGATAGATTTCAAATAGCTCTGATATAGCAGAAACCACTAAATTATGAAATTGCTAAATTGGGAATTGTACTTCAACCCAGAACAAAAAATGTGCTTTGACGGACACTAAATATCTTGCCCAGCAACAACAGTACAGCGGTGGGTAACGAGAGATTTAGAGGGAATTAAATTTGAGGCCTAGTATTTAGGCGCTGGGTCACCGGTATGGATTTAGTGACAGAATTAGACTTGGAAATACACAGTAGCGGGTGTGTGTGAAGTTACTCTGAATGACCCTATGTGCACCTTCAATATTATATACCCTTTTTGGGATAGATTTCAAAGAGCTCTGATATAGCAGGAACCACTAAATTATGAAATTGCTAAATTGGGAATTGTATTTCAACCCAGAACAAGAAATGTGCTTGAACGGACACTAAATAACTCGCCCAGCTACAGCACTAGGGACAGATTTAGCTGGATATAAATTTGAGGCCTAGTATTTAGGCGCTGGGTGACCGGTATGGATTTAGTGACAGAATTAGACTGGGATATGGCCAAAAAATGAACAGACTATTGCTGGTTAAATGCACTTGGTGTGACAGCTTCACCCTGATGTAGGCTTTAGCCAAAAAACAACCACACCATTGAGGGTTAAATGCACTTGGTGACAGGCGCAGCTTGCCCCTGATTTTGTATATGGCCAAAAAATGAACAGACTATTGCTGGTTAAATGCACTTGGTGTGACAGCTTCACCCTGATGTAGGCTTTAGCCAAAAAACAACCACACCATTGAGGGTTAAATGCACTTGGTGACAGGCGCAGCTTGCCCCTGATTTTGTATATGGCCAAAAAATGAACAGACTATTGCTGGTTAAATGCACTTGGTGTGACAGCTTCACCCTGATGTAGGCTTTAGCCAAAAAACAACCACACCATTGAGGGTTAAATGCACTTGGTGACAGGCGCAGCTTGCCCCTGATTTTGTATATGGCCAAAAAATGAACAGACTATTGCTGGTTAAATGCACTTGGTGTGACAGCTTCACCCTGATGTAGGCTTTAGCCAAAAAACAACCACACCATTGAGGGTTAAATGCACTTGGTCGCAGCTTGTGCTGGCGCACCACAAGACACAAAATGGCCGCCGATCACCCCAGAAAAATGAGACTGACAAACGGTCTGTGCAGCCTAAAAACAGTGAGCAATTGAGGATCAGCAGCTCAATGATCCACAGCTGCAGATCGATCAGTTAATCAAGTCCTTTGGAGGAGTTAATCTGCCTAATCTCGCCCTACTGTCGCAGCCGCAACCTCTCCCTACGCTAATCAGAGCAGAGTGACGGGCGGCGCTATGTGACTCCAGCTTAAATAGAGGCTGGGTCACATGGTGCTCTGGCCAATCACAGCCATGCCAATAGTAGGCATGGCTGTGATGGCCTCTTGGGGCAAGTAGTATGACGCTTGTTGATTGGCTGCTTTGCAGCCTTTCAAAAAGCGCCAAGAAAGCGTCACAAAAGCGCGAAGAAAGCGACGAACACCGAACCCGAACCCGGACTTTTACGAAAATGTCCGGGTTCGGGTCCGTGTCACGGACACCCCAAAATTCGGTACGAACCCGAACTATACAGTTCGAGTTCGCTCATCCCTACTCAGCATGGGTCTAACTAAAAAAAATGTATTGCGGTCATATTGGTCTAAAGACCCAATACATTTCATGCACATGTTCTCTGCTGCAATGTCTAGGGCACGTTTTGAGGCCATCATGTGCTTTATGCATTTTACGGACAATAGCACCTGTCATCCAAGAGGCCACCCTGCTTATGACCGGCTCCATAAAATTCGGCCCCTCATAGACCATTTGTCATCCAGATTTGCAGATGCGTATACCCCTAATCAAAACATCTGCATAGACGAGTCCCTAGTACATTTTACCGGGCGCCTTGGCATAAAACAGTACATACCCAGCAAGCGCGCCCGGTATGGGGTCAAACTGTATAAGCTCTGTGAAAGGGCCACAGGCTATACATATCGTTTTAGGGTCTATGAGGGAAAAGACTCAAAACTGGAGCCGGTCGGATGTCCTGACTACCTGGGGAGCAGTGGCAAGATTGTCTGGGACTTGGTGTCACCCTTACTCCACAAGGGGTACCACTTATACGTGGACAATTTTTACTCAAGCGTGGCCCTCTTTCGGCACTTACATCTAGTCGGAATTCAATGCTGTGGCACCACGCGACCTAGTCGCCGGGGCTTCCCCCAACGGCTCGTTAGTACCCGACTTGCACGGGGGGAGAGGGCTGCCTTGTGTGACCAAAAACTGCTCGCGGTGAAGTGGAGGGACAAGAGGGACGTTTACCTTCTGTCCACCATTCACGCAGACACGACTGTCCAAATTGAACGGGCAACTGGAGTCATTGTGAAACCCCTCTCTGTCCACGACTATAACCTTCACATGGGAGGGGTGGACTTCAATGACCAGATGTTGGCTCCCTATTTAGTTTCCCGCAGAACCAGACGCTGGTATAAGAAGGTGTCTGTTTATTTGATCCAATTGGCGATGTACAATAGTTTTGTTCTCTACAGTAAGGCTGGGAGAACAGGATCCTTCCTAAAATTCCAGGAAGAGATCATTTCGGAAATCCTGTATCCAGGAGGGTCCGTGCCCCAAGGCCCTGATGTAGTGAGCCGGCTACATGGCAGACACTTCCCGTCTGTCTATCCTGGTACCCCAACTCAACGTTCCACAAGAAAAAGATGTCGTGTCTGTAGCAGGAGTGGAATAAGGCGTGACACCACCTTTTTTTGTCCTGACTGTCCTGACCAGCCTGCCCTATGCATAGGGGAGTGTTTCCGCAAGTTCCACACTCAGGTACACTATTAGCATAGGGATTGCGTACACAGGACAGGCACACAGGGGTCTTAGGGCCCTTTCACACAGAGCTGCCACAAACCTCTCCTTTCACCTGGGACAAAGTGCATAATGTACTTCGCCGCATCTCTGGGCGATTTGCGCTTTGCACATTGTCCCATGGGGAAGGAGAGGTTTGTTCAATAAAGGTAAAAAAACAAAACAAATCACCGGTAAGCAAAAAAGTTATTGTTCTGTTTCAAAAGTTTATAAAAGTTAATGTTAATAAAATTTATTGCGTTGCGGCCTGTTTTTTTTTTTTTTTTTTTTTTTTTTTTTTACCTTCTAAGTGGACCAAGCGATCAAGCAGCTGCAGCACTGATGTGCATTCTGACAGAAGCATTGCGCTGCTGTCAGATTACACAAAAGTCAGTGTATACGGCGCTGCAAGATGAGATTTCTCCTCTGCAGTAACAGATACGTTTGCCAAGGCATACGAGCTGAGGAGGAGGCGGCGTTCCTATGCTTTGGCAAACACTTTGTATATATAAAAAAATATAAAAAATCCCGGCAATGATTTATTCATCCACATCGATTGATGTGAATGGAGAAATCTGGTTTGCCAGGGCATACGAGCTAAGTGGGTATGGATGTTGGGCGGAGCTCCTATGTCCTGGCAGACGCCTTTCCCCTCCTTTTTTTTTTTGGGCAGAGATTTTTTCATCCACATTGATCGATGCGAATGAAGAAATCTGTGGCGTTCATTTTTTTCTTTCAGCCCAGAGGCTGAACGGGAAAAAAAATCTCATTACCTGTATGCTCAAATAAGGAGAATAGCAGAAACTCCTAATGCTGGCCATACATGTAATGATTGCGGAGACCCTCAAATGCCAGGGCAGTACACCCCACAACTGACCCCATTTTGGAAAGAAGACACCCCAAGGTATTCGCTGAGGGGCATATTGAGTCCATGAAAGTTTTAAATTTTTGACCCAAGTTAGCGGAAATTGAGACTTTGTGAGAAAAAACTAAAAAAAAAAATCAATTTCCGCTAACTTATGCCAAAAATGTTTTTTCTATGAACTCGCCAGGCCCCTCATTGAATACCTTGGGGTGTCTTCTTTCCAAAATGGGGTCACATGTGGGGTATTTATACTGCCCTGGCTTTTTAGGGGCCCTAAAGCGTGAGAAGAAGTCTGGGATCCAAATGTCTAAAAATGCCCTCCTAAAAGGAATTTGGGCACCTTTGCGCATCTAGGCTGCAAAAAAGTGTCACACATGTGGTATCGCTGTACTCAGGAGAAGTTGGGGAATGTGTTTTGGGGTGTCATTTTACATATACCCATGATGGGTGAGATAACTATCTTGGTCAAATGCCAACTATGTATAAAAAAAAATGGGAAATGTTGTCTTTTGCCAAGATATTTCTCTCACCCAGCATGGGTATATGTAAAATGACACCCCAAAACACATTTCCCAACTTCTCCTGAGTACGGCGATACCAGATTTGTGACACTTTTTTGCAGCCTAGGTGGGCAAAGGGGCACACATTCCAAAGAGCACCTTTCGGATTTCACCAGCCATTTTTTACAGATTTTGATTTCACACTACTTCTCACGCATATGGTCCCCTAAATTGCCAGGGCAGTATAACTACCCCACAAGTGACCCCATTTTGGAAAGAAGACACCCCAAGGTATTCCGTGAGGGGCATGGCGAGTTCCTAGAATTTTTTATTTTTTGTCACAAGTTAGCGGAAAATGATGATTTTTTTATTTTTATTTTTTTTCCTTACAAAGTCTCATATTCCACTAACTTGCGACAAAAAATAAAAAATTCTAGGAACTCGCCATGCCCCTCACGGAATACCTTGGGGTGTCTTCTTTCCAAAATGGGGTCACTTGTGTCGTAGTTATACTGCCCTGGCAATTTAGGGGCCCATATGCGTGAGAAGTAGTTTGAAATCAAAATCTGTAAAAAAGTGGCTGGTGAAATCCTAAAGGTGCTCTTTGGAATGTGTGCCCCTTTGCCCACCTAGGCTGCCAAAAAGTGTCACACATCTGGTATCGCCGTACTCAGGAGAAGTTGGGAAATTTGTTTTGGGGTGTCATTTTACATATACCCATGCTGGGTGAGAGAAATATCTTGGCAAAAGACAACATTTCCCATTTTTTTATACAAAGTAGGCATTTGACCAAGATATTTATCTCACCCAGCATGGGTATATGTAAAATGACACCCCAAAACACATTCCCCAACTTCTCCTGAGTACGGCGATACCAGATGTGTGACACTTTTTTGCAGCCTAGGTGGGCAAAGGGGCACACATTCCAAAGAGCACCTTTCGGATTTCGCAGGCCATTTTTTACAGATTTTGATTTCACACTACTTCTCACTCATATGGTCCCCTAAATTGCCAGGGCAGTATAACTACGCCACAAGTGACCCCATTTTGGAAAGAAGACACCCCAAGGTATTTTGTGAGGGGCATGGCGAGTTCCTAGAATTTTTTATTTTTTGTCACAAGTTAGTGGAATATGAGACTTTGTAAGAAAAAAAGAAAATAAATCATCATTTTCCGCTAACTTGTGACAAAAAATAAAAACTTCTATGAGCTCACTATGCCCATCAGCGAATACCTTAGGGTGTCTACTTTCCCAAATGGGGTCATTTGTGGGGTTTTTCTATTGTCTGGGCATTGTAGAACCTCAGGAAACATGACAGGTGCTCAGAAAGTCAGAGCTGTTTCAAAAAGCGGAAATTCACATTTTTGTACCATAGTTTGTAAACGCTATAACTTTTACCCAAACCATTATTTTTTTTTACCCAAACATTTTTTTTTTATCAAAGACATGTAGAACAATAAATTTTGCGAAAAATTTATATATGGATGTCTTTTTTTTACAAAATTTTACAACTGAAAGTGAAAAATGTCATTTTTTTACAAAAAAATCGTTAAATTTCAATTAATAACAAAAAAAGTAAAAATGTCAGCAGCAATGAAATACCACCAAATGAAAGCTCTATTAGTGAGAAGAAAAGGAGGTAAAATTCATTTGGGTGGTAAGTTGCATGACTGAGCAATAAACTGCTAAAGTTGTGGAGTGCCGATTTGTAAAAAAGGGCCTGGTCACTAGGGGGGTATAAACCTGTGGTCCTTAAGTGGTTAAGGACTCGGGAAATAGGGCGTACCGGTACGTCCTATGTCCTTAAGGGGTTAAGGCTGTCGCACGGCCTGCTGGAGGAAGCCCTCTATATAATTGCAACAGCACATAAGGACTTAAATGACCCCCTTTAATTTCACTGATGATACATGCATTCAATAGTTAGTATGCAATAATTACACATGGTTTAAAAATGTTATATTGTGGTCAACTAATATGTTGATGTTTGAGTTATCTTGTGAGTCTGGTATCTATCTGTTCTAATGGTTTTTGGGTTTATAGCCACAATAGCATGGCTGTCCCCCCCCTTAAGATTCAATAGAGGTGAGCCTGGTGACAACCATATTAAGGATAGATCTAGAGCAACCATTTGGCTTCTCCCATTTGGGATTCATTTACCCAGCTGCAGTGGTGGTATCACATAGACAACACATACAGCCAATCACTAGCTTTAGCAATGCATCATAGAGGCCAATGATAGGCTGCAGCTGTCATTTATGGTTGAAGTTATGTCTCGGTCACAGCCAGCTAAACAAGGCCCGGCCAGGAGAACCAGAAGCAGAGACCCTACATGTGTTATGTAAGTACTGCTCAGTTCTTTATTGTAGGCCATTCTCCAGAGTTGTATGTTTTGCTGCTGGAACTGAAGAATCCCCTTAATAATTGGTGCCTCCTTATACCAATTCCCACCTGTTGTATTTTTGTAATAGAAAAAAGAATGATAACTTCTTGTAAAGTAATTATTTTTTATTGTTATTATAAAACTAAATAAATAATTATTATTCAGTTCTTTAATCCTGGAAACATTGCTGATTTAATCTCCAGCCCGTCAGATGTTACGTTAGGGTGTCTATGTAAACTGATGATATTTAATATAAATATTAAAGTTTCTCCTATGATGTATTTATAAGGTCTATGATGTTAAGAAATGAACTATGATGGTATAGTTGGTTATTCAAATGTATTGATGGAGCAGCAACAGAAGATGGCTCTAAGGAACCGTGATAGACGATGACTGTCAGTTTTTTTGCTTCTGCTGTTTTTCCTCAGACATTTTGGAATCCACCATCTTCTTATTAGTGAATCCACACTTGGCCAGGCCTCCTTCACCTCAAGTACTGAAGGTATGATTGAATCCATGCTTGGCCAGGCCTCCTTCACATGAAGTAGTGACGGTTTGAGTGAATTCACACTTGGCCGGGCTTCTGTCACATCAAGTACTGAAGGTGTTAGTGACTCCACATTTGGCCAGACCTCCATCATATGATGTCCCATAGGCCTGCTGATGTCCATTTCTTCTCTATCGAAAATGTTCTCCTCTTCATTCTCTCTTTCCTCCTCCTCTTGCTCTTCATCCTCCTCTAGAATTGTCTCTAGGGTTGGCAAAAAAGAGACTTTGCCAAATTTTGATGGCCTGAACGCTGGCTCAGCCTCCTCCACCATCCACCTCCATATCACATCCATGAATGTCTCTTCTTCCTCAGCCTGGAAATATCCAAACCACTCGCAATCGCAACCAGTGCTGAAATAAAGGGGGAAAAGGATTTTTCTGACAAAAATGTATACAGGGATATATAGATATATAGATTATAGATAGATAGATATAATAACAAGACGAGGCAGCACTCCAAGTATGGTGAATGGGTGAGAACCCATTTATTCCCAAGCCTTCAGATTACATGGGTCCTCACCCATTCACAGTAGTTGAAGTCATTAGTGGTAGTCACGCCAGTCATCCCTGAGGATTTTGCACCCGACCGTCTTATCTCTAACTGTGCTGATGTTTTCTTCTGTTATTAGATACATAGATACATAGATACATAGATACATATGACAGATTGACACTGTTATAATTGTCTCATGAGATAAAATGAAGCTTCTAATCTTAAGTAAGTAATGGAGGGAGACAAAGATACAGAACAGTAGATAGACAGACATCACATGGAGGAGACTTATAGGTAGAAAATAAACAGAAAAACATGAAGGATGCGACAGACTCCTCCAGTGCAGACTTACCACCACTGACAACTGGAACCCTCAGGTGATTCTGAGCTCTGCCACTCCTTATATAAGGTGTGTGATGTCATAATGTTTAGGGGCGGAGCCAATGTTCACAACATTCCGTGACCATAAATAAGCAGTAGCTTTTATTTTATTTTTGCTTTTAAAGGGACAGCCAATCATATTTACGGTGGATATACACACATACTAAAAATGCAACATATACAGGTGAAACTCGAAAAATTAGAATATTGTGCAAAGTTCATTTATTTCAGTAATGCAACTTAACCTTCTTCGGACCGCCGTACGCAGGATTGCGTCCTGCTGGCGGTCCTGCTCTTCTGGGTGGACGCATATACGCATCCTCCCGCGAGAGCCGAGATTTCCTGCGAACGCGCGCACGCAGGCGCGCGCGCTCACAGGAACGGTAGGTAAGAGAGTGGATCTCCAGCCTGCCAGCGGCAATCGCTCTCTGGCAGGCTGGAGATGTTTTTTTTTAACCCCTAACAGGTATATTAGACGCTGTTTTGATACCTGCTACCTGGTCCTCTGGTGGTCCCTTTTGTTTGGATCGACCACCAGAGGACACAGGTAGCTCAGTAAAGTAACACAAAACACTACACTACACCCCCCCTGTCACTTATTAACCCTTTATGAACCACTGATCACCCCATAAAGACTCCCTGATCACCCCCCTGTCATTGATCACCCCCCTGTCATTGATCACCCCTCTGTCAGGCTCCGTTCAGACGTCCGTATGATTTTTACGGATCCACTGATACATGGATCGGATCCGCAAAACGCATACGGACGTCTGAATGGAGCCTTACAGGGGGGTTATCACGCATATAGACTTCCTGATCACTTCCCTGTCATTGATCACCCCCCTGTCAGGCTCCGTTCAGACGTCCGTATGATTTTTACGGATCCACTGATACATGGATCGGATCCGTAAACACATACAGACGTCTGAATGGAGCCTTACAGGGGGGTGATCAATGACAAGGGGGTGATCACGCATATAGACTTCCTGATCACTTCCCTGTCATTGATCACCCCCCTGTAAGGCTCCGTTCAGACGTCCGTATGATTTTTACGGATCCACTGATACATGGATCGGATCCGCAAAACGCATACAGACGTCTGAATGGAGCCTTACAGGGGGGTGATCATTGACAGGCGGGTGATCACCCATATACACTCCCTGATTACCCCCCTGTCATTGATCACCCCCTGTAAGGCTCCATTCAGACATTTTTTCTTACAAAGTCTCATATTCCACTAACTTGTGTCCAAAAAATAAAATCTCACATGAACTCACCGTACCCCTCACGAAATCCAAATGCGTAACATTTTTTTGACATTTATATTCCAGACTTCTTCTCACACTTTAGGGCCCCTAAAAAGCCAGGGCAGTATAAATACCCCACATGTGACCCCATTCCAGAAAGAAGACACCCCAAGGTATTCGCTGAGGGGCATATTGAGTCCATGAAAGATTGAAATTTTTGTCCCAAGTTAGCGGAAAGGGAGACTTTGTGAGAAAAAACAAAAAAAAATCAAATTCCGCTAACTTATGCAACAAAAAAAAAAATTCTATGAACTCGCCAAGCCCCTCATTGAATACCTTGGGGTGTCTTCTTTCCAAAATGGGGTCACATCTGGGGTATTTATACTGCCCTGGCTTTTTAGGGGCCCTAAAGCGTGAGAAGAAATCTGGGATCCAAATGTCTAAAAAAGCCCTCCTAAAAGAAATTTGGGCCACTTTGCGCATCTAGGCTGCAAAAAAGTGTGACACATCTGGTATCGCCGTACTCAGGAGAAGTTGGGGAATGTGTTTTGGGGTGTCATTTTACATATACCCATACTGGGTGAGAGAAATATCTTGGTCAAATGCCAGCTTTATATAAAAAAATGGGAAAAGTTGTCATTTGCCGAGATATTTCTCTCACCAAGCATGGGTATATGTAAAATGACACCCCAAAACACATTCCCCAACTTCTCCTGAGTACGGCGATACCAGATGTGTGACACTTTTTTGCAGCCTAGGTGGGCAAAGGGGCACACATTCCAAAGTGCACCTTTCGGATTTCACCGGCCATTTTTTACAGATTAAGATTGCAAACTACTTCTCACACATATGGGCCCCTAAATTGCCAGGGCAGTATAACTACGCCACAAGTGACCCCATTTTGGAAAGAAGACACCCCGAGGTATTCCGTGAGGGGCATTGCGAGATCCTAGAATTTTTTATTTTTTGTCGCAAGTTAGTGGAATATGAGACTTTGTAAGGAAAAAAATAAATAAATAAAAAATCATCATTTTCCGCTAACTTGTGACAAAAAATAAAAAATTCTAGGAACTCGCCATGCCCCTCACGAAATACCTTGGGGTGTCTTCTTTCCAAAATGGGGTCACTTGTGGCGTAGTTATACTGCCCTGGCAATTTAGGGGCCCAAATGTGTGAGAAGTACCTTGCAATCAAAATGTGTAAAAAATGGCCTGCGAAATCCGAAAGGTGCTCTTTGGAATATGTGCCCCTTTGCCCACCTTGGCTGCAAAAAAGTGTCACACATCTGGTATCGCCGTACTCAGGAGAAGTTGGGGAATGTGTTTTGGGGTGTCATTTTACATATACCCATGCTGGGTGAGAAAAATATCTTGGTCAAATGCCAACTTTGTATAAAAAAATTGGAAAAGTTGTCTTTTGCCAAGATATTTCTCTCACCCAGCATGGTTATATGTAAAATGACACCCCAAAACACATTCCCCAACTTCTCCTGAGTACGGCGATACCACATGTGTGACACTTTTTTGCAGCCTAGGTGGGCAAAGGGACCCACATTCCAAAGTGCACCTTTCGGATTTCACCGGTCATTTTTTACAGATTTTGATTGCAAAATACTTCTCACACATTTGGGCCCCTAAATTGCCAGGGCAGTATAACTACCCCACAAGTGACCCCATTTTGGAAAGAAGACACCCCAAGGTATTCCGTGAGGGGCATGGCGAGTTCCTAGAATTTTTATTTTTTGTCGCAAGTTAGTCGAATATGAGACTTTGTAAGGAAAAAAGAAAAAAAAAATCATCATTTTCCGCTAACTTGTGACAAAAAATAAAAAGTTCTATGAACTCACTATGCCCATCAGCGAATACCTTAGGATGTCTACTATCTGAAATGGGGTCATTTGTGGGGTGTCTCTACTGTTTGGGCATTGTAGAACCTCAGGAATCATGACAGGTGCTCAGAAAGTCAGAGCTGTTTCAAAAAGCGGAAATTCACATTTTTGTACCATAGTGTGTAAACGCTATAACTTTTACCCAAACCATTTTTTTTTGCCCAAACATTTTTCAAAGACATGTATAACAATAAATTTGGTGAAAAATTTATATATGGATGTCGTGTTTTTTGCAAAATTTTACAGCTGAAAGTGAAAAATGACATTTTTTTGAAAAAAAAATTGTTACATTTTGATTAATAACAAAAAAAGTTAAAATGTCAGCAGCAATAAAATACCACCAAATGAAAGCTCTATTAGTGAGAAGAAAAGGAGGTAAAATTCATTTGGGTGGTAAGTTGCATGACCGAGCGATAAACGGTGAAAGTAGTGTAGTGCAGAAGTGTAAAAAGTGGCCTGGTCATGAAGGGGGTTTTAGCTAGCGGGGTTGAAGTGGTTAAAAGGTGAAAATTATATATGAGATAAACTCATGCAAAACGAGATATTTCAAGCCTTTATTTGTTATAATTTGGATGATTATGGCTTACAGCTTATGAAAACCCCCAAAGTCACAATCTCAGGTTCCCTTTGCTCAGGGGGTATGGATTAATTAGCTGACTACAGTGTGACACTGAGCCTAGAATATTGAACCTTTTCACAATATTCTAATTTTAAGTTGCATTAATGCAATTCCTTTTAAGTTGCATTACTGAAATAAATGAACTTTTGAACGATATTCTAATTTTTCGAGTTTCACCTGTATATAAGGGCAGGCTCGGACTGGCCCACAGGGGTGCAGGTGAATCCCCCGGTGGGCCCTTGAGCAAGTGGCACATAACACAGTAGACTTACTGCACCACATACATATCCTTAATGTACAGCACCTCAACCAGCCTATGTTCATATAAAAAACGTGATAGATTATAAAAGAAACTCCACAGTTTATTATTAGAGACACAATCAGAGATGAGAAGACTTCTACATATAGAGGAAGCTAGCCGGTATCCTCTTTTTTCCAGGACCTACCTGCAGTGACCTCATATTCAATCATCTGGTTGCATCTTGCCGCTGTGTAAGCAGGTATTATTTCAATGTATCCCCGGTTGCTCCTAGGCCCCCCCTGTCCTCCACTGTATAAAGGTAAGCATGTTCACAACCTGCTAAGGCTACCTTCACACTAGCGTTTTTTCTGGATCCGGCAGGGCTCAGCAAAAACTATTCCGTTACTAATAATACAACCATCTGCATCCGTTATGAACGAATCCGGTTGTATTATCTGTAACATTGCCAAGACGGATCCGTTATGAACTCCATTGAAAGTCAATGGGGTACGGATCTGTTTTCTATTGTGTCAGATTGTGTCACAATTAAACAGATCCGTCCCTATTGACTTGCATTGTGGGTCATCCGTTTTGCTCCGCATCCTAGGACGGAAAGCGGAATGCTCTCCGGTATGAGAACGGAATGCATTTTGGAGCACTCCGTTCTGTTCAGTTACGTTTTGTCCCCAATGTCAATGATTAGTGACAAAACGGAAGCGTTTTTTTCCGGTATTGAGATCCTATGACGGATCTTAATACCGGAAAATATTAACCCTAGTGTGAAAGGTGAAAGTAGCCTAATATACAGTACAGACCAAAATTTCGGACACACCTTCTCATTCAAAGAGTTTTCTTTATTTTCATGACAATGAAAATTGTAGATTCACACTGAAGGCATCAAAACTATGAATAACTCATGTGGAATTATATACATAACAAAAAAGTGTGAAACAATTGAAAATATGTCATATTCTAGGTTCTTCAAAGTAGCCACCTTTTGCTTTGATTACTGCTTTGCACACTCTTGGCATTCTCTTGATGAGCTTCAAGAGGTAGTCACCTAAAATGGTCTTCCAACAGTCTTGAAGGAGTTCCCAGAGATGCTTAGCACTTGTTGGCCCTTTTGCCTTCACTCTGCGGTCCAGCTCACCCCAAACCATCTCGATTGGGTTCAGGTCCGGTGATTGTGGAGGCTAGGTCATCTGGCGCAGCACCCCATCACTCTCCTTCATGGTCAAATAGCCCTTACACAGCCTGGAGGTGTGTTGGGGTCATTGTCCTGTTGAAAAATAAATGATGATCCAACTAAACGCAAACCGGATGGAATAGCATGCCTTCAATTTTGAATAAATCCCCAACAGTGTCACCAGCAAAGCACCCCCACACCATCACACCTCCTCCTCCATGCTTCACAGTGGGAACCAGGCATGTAGAGTCCATCCGTTCACCTTTTCTGCGTCGCACAAAGACACGGTGGTTGGAACCAAAGAGCTCAAATTTGGGCTCATCAGACCAAAGCACAGATTTCCACTGGTCTAATGTTCATTCTGCTCTTCTGCTTGTTGCCTGTACTTAGCAGTGGTTTCCTAGCAGATATTCTACAATGAAGGCCTGATTCACACAGTCTCCTCTTAACAGTTGTTCTAGAGATGTGTCTGCTGCTAGAACTCTGTGTGGCATTGACCTGGTCTCTAATCTGAGCTGTTGTTAACCTGTGATTTCTGAGGCTGGTGACTCGGATTAACTTATCCTCCGCAGCAGAGGTGACTCTTGGTCTTCCTTTCCTGAGGCGGTCCGCATGTGAGCCAGTTTCTTTGTAGCACTTGATGGTTTTTGTGACTACACTTGGGGACACTTTCAAAGTTTTCCCAATTTTTCGGACTGACTGACCTTCATTTTCTAAAGTAATGATGGCCACTCTTTTATCTTTACTTAGCTGCTTTTTTCTTGCCATAATACAAATTCTAACAGTCTATTCAGTAGGACTATCAGCTGTGTATTCACCTGACTTATCCACAACGCAACTGATGGTCACAACCCCATTTATAAGGCAAGAAATCCCACTTATTAAACCTGACAGGGCACACCTGTGAAGTGAAAACCATTTCAGGTCACTACCTCTTGAAGCTCATCAAGAGAATGCCAAGAGTGTGCAAAGCAGTAATCAAAGCAAAAGGTGGCTACTTTGAAGAACCTAGAATATGACATATTTTAAGTTGTTTCACACTTTTTTTGTTATGTATATAATTCCACATGGGTTAATTCATAGTTTTGATGCCTTCAGTGTGAATCTACAATTTTCATAGTCATGAAAATAAAGAAAACTCTTTGAATGAGAAGGTGTGTCCAAACTTTTGGTCTGTACTGTATATATATATATATTGTGGCAATGTGAACATTGAGGTGTTGTATTCCCAGGTTCCAGTCCGGGACTTAGGGCATGCTCATGTCCAGGGATCTTATTTAATCCTGCTACTGGAACTTGGGTGTGTCTCACTCTGGGGAAGAGACTGTGTGCAGCAGAGGCCTGGGAAGGCTCTGTACAAGTGGGCTCAGCCAAGCTGGCTTAGGGGCCACGGTGCTAGGTATTAGCTTGAACTTTGGGGGACTCCGCGAGGCCTTGGAATCAACGGTCGCTAGGCCAGAGTCAGTAGGACTTCTGGGCCACAATCCCCCAAAAGGTACTGGACTTTGTTACAGTCTGGAAGTGCTGGATTGTTAGGCTGGGAAAAGCCGCATGTTCTTCCCGTGTGTGAACGGGGCTTTTAGTGAGGTAGGGAGTCCTCATGTTTAGTTACAGCCCAGCCGGGCAGGTGTTTTATTTGTATTGTTTGTTTTGGTTTTGCTGAGGTGCCAAATAAAAGCAACGTTTGGCCCCTAACCCTGTGGTCGATGAAGATCATTGTGAGAATGACCCCAGAATAAGAGACGATCCCTTACAATATATATACATATATATATATAAAAAGAAAAAAGGCAGCACTCCAAGTTAGTGATGAAAAAAGTGGATGGTTTATTGACCCATCTAGCAGCAACGTTTCAGCTCTCTCTATGGAGCCTTTATCCAGCTGAATAACATGTGCATAGTGTCATATATAAATAGTGCAAACAATTTACATCATCAGGGTCCATAATTAATTAATAAATTGCTAAATAAATCACAAATAAAACATTGGGCGCATAATTCATCTGTCTGATCATGATTGTATCAAAATTCATTACTAGTGATCCAAAGTGCATGACATGATAGAAAACAGTGACAGTGTTGGTATCCATACTTGATTGTCAATAAAAATATACAAGGTGCTCAGTAGGTGACAATAACAACTTGATTAAAACCGTAAAAACATGTGGAGTCGTCACGTTCGGTTGTGATGGCGTGATGGAACCTGCTTGGCCTCCAGAAAAGCGGCCTGCGCATGCTCTGCTACTCGTGCTCTCACGAGACACGAGAATGTACGTCAGGAGTATGGAAACCACATAAAAAATGCCTGCTTGCTCACTTGTAAGTAGGGCGCATGCTCATGCTCTTACAGGCCTGTGGGGGGGGGGATGCCAGCATCCTCTGCATCCATGCCATCTCACAGGAGTGTATAGAGAACACCCAAGGGGCTGCTTGAAAGTGTCTCCCAACACCAATAAGGGCAGGGCATCAGGGTGTCATCTGTATGTGATCCCGGACACCCTCCAAATTCAAGGGAGTAGCATGGAAAAAACTGGTCATCAGGGCAAAGTGCATAACAAAAATATAGCGGACAACCTTGTCACAAATCCGTCTCTTCCAAAGGGGACAAGGGAGGCACGGAGTCCGAGACAATTGCTGTCCGCAAGCAATGTGCCCATTTAAGTGGTTTCCCATCCGAAAATATGCATAATACTGTAATCATAGATCACCTGCATGGTCCCTCCATTCCTCACCACGCGTGACTGTTCCTGATGTTTGAATCAATATTTGCTGTCCTAAGAAAATGAAGACAATTAGAAAACATAGCACTTGTTGTTTTCCGCAGGTGAAGGTACAGGTACCGTGTTTCCCCGAAAATAAGACATCCCCCGAAAATAAAACCTACTTCCAGTTTTGCCTCTCGCTGTAATATAAGGCATCCCCCCGAAAATAAGACCTCCCCGATAATAAGGCCTCCCCGATAATAAGGCCCCCGAAGCTACTGTAAGGAGTCAGACTCCTCTAGACCGTAGCAGCGGGCGCCACCGCGCAGCTCACTGATTGGCCACAGCGCAGCCAGAGCTGTTCAGGCAGTGCGAGGTCTCTTTAAATGAGAGAGCCCGCGCCGCCGCCAGGACAAGCTGCCGCCTGCTGCTCACTCTGCCCTGACTGAGTCTGGCTGACTCACAATTAGACAGTGAGTGAGTCGCGAAGGGCAGGAGTCGGGCACATTGTGTGGAATCTGGCCGGCACGGACACAGGGGTGACTAAGGAAGGGGGGGGGAGATGTCTGATAAAGTGGTGGGGGATGTCTGGTGAAGGTGGGAGGGGGGGAGAGACTAAATAATCCACTGTCCGCTGGCACAGGGGAGGGGGATCACTTAAAACGACACGGGGGATCAGAGGGGGGAATCAAAATGACACAGGAGGATCAGAAGGGGGTACTAAAATGGTAATCCTCCTTTTGATTCTCCTGTGCCATTTTGATTCCCCCTGTGTCATGGAAAAATAAGACATCCCTGAAAATAAGACCTAGCGCATTTTTGGGAGCAAAAATTAATATAAGACACTGTCTTATTTTCAGGGAAAGAGGGTAACAACCACATGCATAAATGGTGGAGATGATTAAATGACCCTAAATTCCACATTTAGACCTTAAAGCTTCAAAGTTTCTAATGTATAAATCCAATAGAGTTCCCTCCTCTTAAGTAACTTGGTCCTATCCCAGCCCCGTCTTAAGGTGGGTATCTGTTCTAGGATTCTAAACCGTAGATCCCTTTCTGAGTGTTTGACCTCAGTAAAATGTTTTGATACTGGAAGATCTAATTTTTGTTTCCTGATGGTGTATCTGTGTTGGTTTAACCGAGTTTTTAAATCCCAAGTGGTTTCACCCACATATACAGCCAGGTCCATAAATATTGGGACATCTACACAATTCTAACATTTTTGGCTCTATACACCACCACAATGGATTTGAAATGAAACGAACAAGATGTGCTTTAAATGCAGACTGTCAGCTTTAATTTGAGGGTATTTACATCCAAATCAGGTGAACGGTCAGGAATTACAACAGTTTGCATATGTGCCTCCCACTTGTTAAGGGACCAAAAGTAATGGGACAAAATAATAATCATAATTCAAACTTTCACTTTTTAATACTTGGTTGCAAATCCTTTGCAGTCAATTACAGCCTGATGTCTGGAACGCATAGACATCACCAGACGCTGGGTTTCATCCCTGGTGGTGCTCTGCCAGGCCTCTACTGTAACTGTTTTCAGTTCATGCTTGTTCTTGGGGCATTTTCCTTTCCGTTTTGTCTTCAGCAAGTTAAATGCATGCTCAATCGGATTCAGGTCAGGTGATTGACTTGGCCATTGCATAACATTCCACTTCTTTCCCTTAAAAATCTTTTTGGTTGCTTTTGGAGTATGCTTTGGGTCATTGTCCATCTGCACTGTGAACCGCCGTCCAATGAGTTCCGAAGCATTTGGCTGAATATGAGCAGATAATATTGCCCAAAATACTTCAGAATTCATCCTGCTGCATTTGTCAGCAGTCACATCATCAATAAATACAAGAGAACCAGTTCCATTGGCAGCCATACATGCCCACGCCATGACACTACCACCACCATGCTTAACTGATGAGGTGGTATGCCTAGGATCATGAGCAGTTCCTTTCCTTCTCCATAGTCTTCTCTTCCCATCACTCTGGTACAAGTTGATCTTGGTCTCATCTGTCCATAGGATATTGTTCCAGAACTGTGAAGGCTTTTCTAGATGTTGTTTGGCAAACTCTAATCTGGCCTTCCTGTTTTTGAGGCTCACCAATGGTTTACATCTTGTGGTGAACCCTGTGTATTCAGTCTGGTGAAGTCTTCTCTTGATTGTTGACTTTGACACACATACACCTACCTCTTATAGCATGTTCTTGATCTGGCCAACTGTTGTGAAAGGTATTTTCTTCACCAGGGAAAGAATTCTTCGTCATCCACCACAGTTGTTTTTCATGGTCTTCCGGGTCTTTTGGTGTTGCTGAGCTCACCGGTGCGTTCCTTCTTTTTAAGAATGTTCCAAACAGTTGTTTTGGCCACGCCTAATGTTTCTGCTATCTCTCTGATGGGTTTGTTTTGTTTTTTCAGCCTAATGATGGCTTGCTTCACTGATAGTGACAGCTCTTTAGGTCTCATCTTGACAGTTGACAACAACAGATTTCAAATGCAAATAGCACACATGAAATTAACTTTGGACCTTTTAACTGCTCATTGTAATTGGGATAATGAGGGAATAACACACACCTGGCCATGGAACAGCTGAGAAGCCAATTGTCCCATTACTTTTGGTTCCTTAACAAGTGGGAGGCACATATGCAAACTGTTGTAATTCCTACACCGTTCACCTGATTTGGATGTAAATACCCTCAAATTAAAGCTGACAGTCTGCAGTTAACCCCTTAAGGACTTAGGACGTACCGGTACTGCATGTTTCCCGGCAGGCAGTGATCGGAACCTGGTGCCTGCTCAAATCATTGAGCAGGCACCTTGGATAAATGTGCGGGGGGGGGGGGGGGTCCCATGACCGCTGTCAAATCAGACCTGCGGTTTGCGGCTTTTACCTGTGCTTGCGGCGGTGATCGGGCGTGCCATCGGGTCCCCATGTGGCTGTAGGGGGGACCCAATGGCATGGAAAGCAGCGCGATGCCTGTGAGATACAGCCCTCTGAATCTCACAGGCCGGAAGCTGTATGAGTAATACACACAGTATTACTCATACAGCCAATGCATTCCAATGCAGAAGTATTGGAATGCATTGTAAAGGATTAGACCCCCAAAAGTTCAAGTCCCAAAGTGGGACAAAAAATAAAGTGAATAAAAGTTGAAAAAAATAAAGTTTTCCCCCCAAAAATTACAAGTTTCAAGTAAAAATAAACAAAAACTTAATTTTCCCCAAATAAAGTAAAAAAAATTGGTAAAAAATAAGGGGGAAAAAAAAGTATACATGTTAGGTATCGCCGCGTCCGTGTCGACCGGCTCTATAAACATATCACATGACCTAACTCCTCAGATAAACACCGTAAAAAAATAAAAATAAAAACTGTGCTAAATAAACCATTTTTTTGTCACCTTACATCACAAAAAGTACAACAGCAAGCGATCAAAAAGGTTTTTTCCCACCAAAATAGTACAATCTAACCGTAACCTCATCCCGCAAAATATGACCCCCCACCTAAGAGAATCGCCCAAAAAATAAAAAAAACTATGGCTCAGAATATGGAGACATAAAACATCATTCGACCGGCTCTCTAAAAATATCACATGACCTAACCCCTCAGATGATGACCATAAAAAATTTAAAATAAAAACTGTGCTAAATAAACAATTTTTTCTCACCTTACATCACAAAAAGTGCAATAGCAAGCGATCAAAAAGTCACACACACCCCAAAATAGTGCCAATAGAACCATCATCTCATCCCGCAAAAATCATACCCTACCCAAGGTAATCGCCTAAAAACTGAAAAAGTGATGGCTCTCAGACTATGGAAACACTAAAACATGATTTTTTTTGCTTAAAAAATGAAATCATTGTGTAAAACTTACATAAATAAAAAAAAAGTATATAGTATTAGGTATTTCCGCATCCGTGACAACCTGGTCTATAAAAATATCACATGATCTAACCTGTCAGATGAATGTTTTAAATAACAAAAAATAAAAACGGTGCCAAAACAGCTGTTTCTTGTTATCTTGCCTCACAAAAAGTGTAATATAGAGCAACCAAAAATCATATGTACCCTAAACTAGTACCAACAATACTGCCACCCTATCCCGTAGTTTCTAAAATGGGGCCACTTTTTTAGAGTTTCTACTCTAGGAGTGCATCAGGGGGGCTTCAAATGGGACATGGTGTCAAAAAAACCAGTCCAGCAAAACCTGCCTTCCAAAAACCGTATGGCATTTCTTTCCTTCTGCGCCCTGCCGTGTGCCCGTAAAGCGGTTTACGACCACATATGGGTGTTTCTGTAAACTACAGAATCTGGGCCATAAATATTTAGTTTGGTTTGGCTGT
Organism: Bufo gargarizans; assembly: GCF_014858855.1. Lineage (NCBI taxonomy): Eukaryota > Metazoa > Chordata > Amphibia > Anura > Bufonidae > Bufo > Bufo gargarizans. The sequence goes on along the minus strand of NC_058087.1, from coordinate 11,727,947 downwards.
TAACCCTTGCTTTGTAAATGGAAAAAAAATATTAAAATGGAAAATCTGCCAAAAAAGTGAAATTTTGAAATTGTATCTCAATTTTCCATGAATTCTTGTGGAACACCTAAAGGGTTAACAAAGTTTGTAAAATCTGTTTTGAATACCTTGAGGGGTGTCGTTTATAGAATGGGGTCATTTTTGGGTGGTTTCTATTATGTAAGCCTCGCAAAGTGACTTCAGACCTGAACTGGTCCCTAAAAATCTTGTTTTTGAAAATTTCAGAAAAATTTCAAGATGTGCCTTGTAACATCCCCAAAAAATAAAATATCATTCCTAAAATGATCCAAACATGAAGTAGAACTTTAAATTCCTCCTAGTGGACTTGAATATGTAATCCTCCAATTGCTAATATCATAGTCTGCAGTAATATACCTATGCAGTCCATGGGATCTGGGGTAAGCAGTCACAGGCAAAGCTGAACAGGCGGTTTTGCTATGGCAGACCTGGGAGCCTTCAAAAGCAAACAGCGTAGCCTGTGATTTCACTGAGATGGCTCTCATCACTCAGATGTTATAGTCATCTGGCCCTGCTCCATATATTCACTGACACCAAGGACAGAAAGTTACGTTGTCATAGGAGTATTTTATGTGATTTAAACTTTGATCGACATTTATCAACATATATACGCCACTTTTTTGGCGTATATAAGTCGCGGAATATTGCCAAATGCCATTTTACAGCAAAATATGGAACTTTTCCCCCGCTCACATCACTTTTCTGAAGTTTTTTTATTGGTGGGGTAGCAGGCTGGCTAACATGGAGCTGGTGTAGATTTAACCCCTTAAGGACCAGGCTCATTTTCACCTTAAGGACCAGGCCATTGTTTGCAAATCTGACCAGTGTCACTTTAAGTGCTCATAACTTTAATACGCTTTCTTACCCAGGCCGTTCTGAGATTGTTATTTCGTCACATATTGTACTTCATGACACTGCTAAAATTGGGTCAAAAAAGTTAATTTTTTTGCATAAAAAAATACAATTTGTACCCAAAATTTTGAAAAATTAACAAATTTCAAAGTTTCAGTTTCTCTACTTCTGTAATACACAGTAATACCCCCAAAAATTGTGATGACTTTACATTCCCCATATGTCTACTTCATGTTTGTAGCATTTTGGGAATGATATTTTATTTTTTGGGGATGTTACAAGGCTTAGAAGTTTAGAAGCAAATTTTGACATTTTTCAGAAATCTTTAAAATCCCACTTTTTATGGACCAGTTCAGGTTTGAAGTCATATTGTGAGGCTTAGATAATAGAAACCTCCCCAAAATGACCCCATTCTAGAAACTAAACCCCTCAAGGTATTCAAAACAGTTTTTTCAAACTTTATTAACCCTTTAGGTCTCCCACAAGAGTTAATGGCAGATGGAGAAACTATTTAGAAATTTTTATTTTTTGGAAAATTTTCCAATATAATAAATTTTTTCCAGGAGTAAAACAAGGGTTAACTGCCAAACAACACTCAAAATGGGTTTCCCTGATTCTGTAGTTTGCAGAAACACCCCATATGTGGTCGTAAACTACTGTTTGGCCGAACGGTAGCACATAGAAGGAGGGGAACACCATATGGGTTTTGGAAGGCAGATTTTGCAGGACTGGTTTTGTTTATACCATGTCCCATTTGAAGCCCCCTGTTGCACCCCTAGAATAGAAATTTCAAAAAAGTGACTCCATCTAAGAAAGTACACCCCTCAAGGTATTCAAAACTGGGTTTACAAACTTTGTTAACCCTTTAGGTGTTCCACAAGAGTTAATGGCAGATGGAGAAACAATTTTGAAATTTTTATTTTTTTGAAAATTTTCCAATATAATAAATTTTTTCCAGGAGTAAAACAAGGGTTAACTGCCAAACAACACTCAAAATGGGTTGCCCTGATTCTGTAGTTTGCAAAAACACCCCATATGTGGTCGTAAACTACTGTTTGGCCGAACGGTAGCACATAGAAGGAGGGGAACACCATATGGGTTTTGGAAGGCAGATTTTGCAGGACTGGTTTTGTTTATACCATGTCCCATTTGAAGCCCCCTGTTGCACCCCTAGAATAGAAATTTCAAAAAAGTGACTCCATCTAAGAAAGTACACCCCTCAAGGTATTCAAAACTGGGTTTACATACTTTGTTAACCCTTTAGGTGTTCCACAAGAGTTAATGGCAGATGGAGAAACAATTTTGAAATTTCTATTTTTGGGAAAATTTTCCAATATAATAAATTTTTTCCAGGAGTAAAACAAGGGTTAACTGCCAAACAACACTCAAAATGGGTTGCCCTGATTCTGTAATTTGCAAAAACACCCCATATGTGGTCGTAAACTACTATTTGGCTAAACGGCAGGACATAGAAGAAGGGGAATGTCATATGGTTTTTGGAAGGCAGATTTTGCTGGACTGGTTTATTTACATCATGTACCCTTTCAAGCCCCCTGATGCACCCCTAGAGTAGAAACTCCATAAAAGTGACCCCATCTAGGAAACTACGGGATAAGGTGGTTGTTGTTTTGGGACTATTTTTGGGGTAAATTTGATTTTTGGTTGCTCTATATTACTCTTTTTTGAGGCAATGTAACAAAAAAATTAAATTCTAAAATTGTTTCTACATTCGCTATTTAGTTTTGTGGAACACCTAAAGGGTTAACATAGTTTGTAAAGTAACTTTTGAATACCTTGAGGGGTGTAGTTTCTTAGATGGGGTCACTTTTTTGGAGTTTCTAGTCTAGGCTACATCAGGGGGGGGCTTCTAATGGGACATGGTGTAAAAAAAAAACTGTCCATCAAAATCTGCCTTCCAGAAACCGTATGGAGTTCCCTTCGTTCTATGCCCTGCCATGCGGCTATATAGCCATTTACGACCACATATGGAGTGTTTCTGCAAACTACAGAATCGGGGCAATAAATATTTAGTTTTGTTTGGCTGTTAACCCTTGCATTATTACCGACAAAATGGATTCAAATTGAAATTTTGCCCAAAAATGGGTGTTTTGGCACAGTTTTTATTTTATATTTTTAACACCGTTCATCCAAGGCGTTTGGTCAAAGGTTATTTTTATAGCGACGACTTTTATGCACGCGACGATGCCCAATATGTATGGCTCTCAGACTTTGGAGACACTAAGCAGGCATCCTAAAACTGCGGCCCTCCAGATGTTGTAAAACTACAATTCCCACCATGCCCTGCTGATGGCTGTAGGTTGTCTGGGCATGCTGGGAGTTATAGTTTTACAACATCTGGAGGGCCGCAGTTTGAGGATGCCTGCACTAAAACTAATATTTTTTGGGGAAAGAATTGTCTCCAAAGTCTGAGAGCCATAGTGTTTAATGTTCTCTAGTGGACTGTTGGGGATTATACAATTTAGTACTTCATGAAAGTATGATACTCCCTGAAGCAATCGATAATGCAGAGGCCCGGATGATCGGGGCACGTGTCACATTGAGTAGTGGTGTCCTTCCGTATCCCCCTCTTGTGACACACTCTGCACTTTTTTTTGGGTTTGTCCCTTCTTTCCAGTATGGGGGACACCACCTGGAAAGTGTTGGCCAGGGACGATACGGGCGCCTCCAGTTCCCGAGGTACTCCGGCCTGCTCTTTCCCGGTCCGAAAAGATCAGGTCATTGAGGACTGCCTCATAGAATTGGAGGAATGTCCCTGTGCTGCCAGCGCTTTGGTATAGTACAAAAGAGTTGTACATGGCAACCTGCAAGTAGACCGCAACTTTTTTATACCATGCCCGGGTTTTGCGCATGGCGTTATATGGCGTGAGGACTTGATCAGAAAGATCAACTCGTCCCATATACCGATTGTAGTCGACGATACAATCGGGCTTGAGGACCGTTGCCGTGGTACCTCGCACAGAGACTGGGGTGGTGCTGTTACCGTGGATTGTGGACAGCATAAGGACATCCCTCTTGTCCTTATACCTGACCAGCAACAGGTTTCCACTGGTAAGGGCACGGGTCTCACCCCTGGGGATAGGTACCTGGAGGGGGTAGGCAGGGAGGCCGCGTTGATTTTTCCGCACGGTCCCACAAGCGAACGTGGATCTGGCCGCAAGGGACCTGAACAAGGGAATACTGGTATAAAAGTTATCCACGTACAAGTGGTAACCCTTATCCAGCAGTGGGTACATAAGGTCCCACACGAGTTTCCCGCTAACACCCAGAGTGGGGGGACATTCTGGGGGTTGAATACGGGAATATCGCCCCTCGTACACACGAAACTTGTAAGTGTACCCTGAGGTACTCTCACAAATTTTGTATAGCTTCACGCCATACCTCGCCCGCTTTGTGGGAATATATTGGCGGAAACTGAGTCTCCGCTTGAACGCAACGAGAGACTCATCAACCGCGACCTCCCTTCCAGGTACGTAGGCCTGCTGAAATGTGGCCCCAAAGTGATCGATGACCGGCCGTATCTTATACAGCCGGTCATAGGCAGGATCACCTCGGGGTGGACATGCTGCATTATCGGAATAATGCAAACATTTCCAGATGGCCTCAAACCGGGAACGTGTCATGACCATACTGTACAGTGGGGTCTGGTACAGGATGTCCCCACTCCAGTATTGCCTGACACTGGGTTTTTGGACTAGACCCATATGCAGCACGAGGCCCCAAAATGTCAGCATTTCGGCTGCACTGACCGGCGTCCAGCCACCGGGTCTAGCCAAAAATGAGCCTGGGTTTTGAGCGACGAACTGTTGGGCGTACAGATTCGTCTGCTCCACCATCAAATTCACCAGTGGGTTACTGAAAAAAAACCTAAAATAGTCTATTTCAGTAAACCCCACTGTGGGAATCTGGATTCCAGGATTGCCAGCGAAATCCGGAATCTCAGGCTCAAAGTCCACTGGGGGACACCAGCTAAGTTCATCGGCAGGGGGCTCCGGTGGACTTATTTGGTGGGCCGGGAAACCAGTACGAACCCCAGGGCGGCTCGTACTAGGGTGGGCCACAGGATCCGTCTCCGCCGCCTTGGTGGCTCATCGTCATCCGATGATGATGAGGAGGATGCGGATGATAAAAGGAATGTGGGGTCACCTCATCCTCACTGGGGCTCTCGGAGTCGGAGGCAATCTGGGCGTATGCCTCCTCGGCCGAGAACATCCGGCGGGCCATGGGTGTGTGTGCGTGTAGGTGTGCGTGTGTGGAAAACTTTATTATATGTGCGTGTGTGTGGGGGCAACGGGTGTTGGCGTACTAACAAAGGCAAAAAAAAAGGGCAAATGTTAGGAAAAAAAAAAAGTTTAAACTTGCTGATCAGCGGTACAGGGGGGGCTGGTGGGGGGGGCAAGTGACAGGGGGGGCTGGTGGGGGGGGCAAGTGGCAGGGGGGGTCCTAACTAACTTTTCCCTTCTTTCCCTGCCTAACGGTGCCTCTCCCACACTGACCCTAACCTACCTGGGTGGCGATGGGTGCAGGAGGGTGATGGATGGCGATTAGGGGGACACAGGAGCTGGTGCTGGACAATGTTGCACGGTCAGGGTGCTGGACAGGAAGAGGAGGGGAGAGAGGAGCGCAGGAAGATTGAATCTCGCGCCTCTCTCCCCTGCACCAATCAGCACCCTGGACAGCAGCGTTCAGCACCAGGGCCAGCACCGCCTCCTCAAATCCTCGGACTGCGATTGGTGGTGTATAATTACGCCACCGATCGAAGTCTTTTTCCGGTTCATCGGTTCACAGGACACCCGAATGGACCGGAAACGCAGAAAACCGCAGGTCTGAATTGACCTGCGGTTTTCTGCGATCGCCGATACGGGGGGGTCAAATGACCCCCCCTGCGCTGTTACGGGATGCCGGCTGAATGATTTCAGCCGGCGTTCCGATTAACCCCCGTGGTGCCGGAATGCCGATTTTAAGTCAGGACGTACCGGTACGTCCTGTGTCCTTATGGACTCGGGAAATAGGGCGTACCGGTACGTCCTATGTCCTTAAAGGGAACCTGTCACCCAAAAATCGCCTATTAAGCTGTTTAGAGTACCTTATAGTGCTGTATAGTCGTTTCCTGATGCACTTTTTGTTAGTTTTGCAGCATGTATGCTCAGTCAGAAATCGATGTTATATTCAGCTGCTGCCCCGTGCTTCAAGTCAGGCTTGAAGTCACGGGGGCAGCGGCCTCGGCGTCTTACATGGCCCTCTCCCCGCCCCCTGCCTCTGTGACTGACAGCCGAAATCCGATTCCGGGACCGCGCTCAACGGCCGCATGCGCAGTAAAGGGCGGCAGGAGCGCGGTCCCGGCTGCCGCGCGTACTACGCGCCGTCTTACTTTCGCCGCACTGCGCATGCGCCCGACATCCTGTATCAAACGCGCCCGCGCCCAGATGCCGGGCGCGGGCGCGTTTGATACAGGATGTCGGGCGCATGCGCAGTGCGGCGAAAGTAAGACGGCGCGTAGTACGCGCGGCAGCCGGGACCGCGCTCCTGCCGCCCTTTACTGCGCATGCGGCCGTTGAGCGCGGTCCCGGAATCGGATTTCGGCTGTCAGTCACAGAGGCAGGGGGCGGGGAGAGGGCCATGTAAGACGCCGAGGCCGCTGCCCCCGTGACTTCAAGCCTGACTTGAAGCACGGGGCAGCAGCTGAATATAACATCGATTTCTGACTGAGCATACATGCTGCAAAACTAACAAAAAGTGCATCAGGAAACGACTATACAGCACTATAAGGTACTGTAAACAGCTTAATAGGCGATTTTTGGGTGACAGGTTCCCTTTAAGGGGTTAAGGCTGTCGTCCGGCCTGCTGGAGGAAGCCCTCTATATAATTCCAACAGCACATAAGAACTTAAATGACCCCCTTTAATTTCACTGATGATACATGCATTCAATAGTTAGTATGCAATAATTACACATGGTTTAAAAATGTTATATTGTGGTCAACTAATATGTTGATGTTTGAGTTATCTTGTGAGTCTGGTTTCTATCTGTTCTAATGTTTTTTGGGTTTATAGCCACAATAGCATGGCTGTCCCCCCCCCCCCCCCTTAAGATTCAATAGAGGTGAGCTTGGTGACAACCATATTTAAGAATAGATCTGGAGCAACCATTTGGCTTCTCCCATTTGGGATTCATTTACCCAGCTGCAGTGGTGGTATCACATAGACAACACACACAGCCAATCACTAGCTTTAGCAATGCATCATATAGGCCAATGATAGGCTGCAGCTGTCATTTATGGTTGAAGTTATGTCTCGGTCACAGCCACCTAAACAAGGCCCGGCCAGGTGAACCAGAAGCAGAGACACTACAATTGTTATGTAAGTACTGCTCAGTTCTTTATTGTAGGCCATTCTCCAGAGTTGTATGTTTTGTTGCTGGAACTGAACAATCCCCTTAATAATTGGTGCCTCCTTATACCAATTCCCACCTGTTGTATTTTTGTAATAGAAAAAAGAATGATAACTTCTTGTAAAGTAATTATTTTTTATTGTTATTATAAAACTAAATAAATAATTATTATTCAGTTCTTTAATCCTGGAAACATTGCTGATTTAATCTCCAGCCCGTCAGACGTTACGTTAGGGTGTCGATGTAATCTGATGATAATATTTCTCTTGACGGATCGAACTGTTTATATAGAGTTTACATTTTGCTGTAAATGTTGATATTAAAGTTTCTCCTATGATGTTATTATAAGGTCTATGATGTTAAGAAATGAACTATGATGGTATAGTTGGTTATTCAAATGTATTGATGGAGCAGCAACAGAAGATGGCTCTAAGGAACCGTGATAGACGATGACTGTCAGTTTTTTTGCTTCTGCTGTTTTTCCTCAGACATTTTGGAATCCACCATCTTCTTATTAGTGAATCCACACTTGGCCAGGCCTCCTTCACCTCAAGTATTGAAGGTATGATTGAATCCATGCTTGGCCAGGCCTCCTTCACATGAAGTAGTGACGGTTTGAGTGAATTCACACTTGGCCGGGCTTCTGTCACATCAAGTACTGAAGGTGTTAGTGACTCCACATTTGGCCAGACCTCCATCATATGATGTCCCATAGGCCTGCTGATGTCCATTTCTTCTCTATCGAAAATGTTCTCCTCTTCATTCTCTCTTTCCTCCTCCTCTTGCTCTTCATCCTCCTCTAGAATTGTCTCTAGGGTTGGCAAAAAAGAGACTTTGCCAAATTTTGATGGCCTGAACGCTGGCTCAGCCTCCTCCACCATCCACCTCCATATCACATCCATGAATGTCTCTTCTTCCTCAGCCTGGAAATATCCAAACCACTCGCAATCGCAACCAGTACTGAAATAAAGGGGGGAAAGGATTTTTCTGACAAAAATGTATACAGGGATATATAGATATATAGATTATAGATAGATAGATATAATAACAAGACGAGGCAGCACTCCAAGTATGGTGAATGGGTGAGAACTAGGGATGAGCGAACTCGAACTGTATAGTTCGGGTTCGTACCGAATTTTGGGGTGTCCGTGACACGGACCCGAACCCGGACATTTTCGTAAAAGTCCGGGTTCGGGTTCGGTGTTCGTCGCTTTCTTCGCGCTTTTGTGACGCTTTCTTGGCGCTTTTTGAAAGGCTGCAAAGCAGCCAATCAACAAGCGTCATACTACTTGCCCCAAGAGGCCATCACAGCCATGCCTACTATTGGCATGGCTGTGATTGGCCAGAGCACCATGTGACCCAGCCTCTATTTAAGCTGGAGTCACATAGCGCCGCCCGTCACTCTGCTCTGATTAGCGTAGGGAGAGGTTGCGGCTGCGACAGTAGGGCGAGATTAGGCAGATTAACTCCTCCAAAGGACTTGATTAACTGATCGATCTGCAGCTGTGGATCATTGAGCTGCTGATCCTCAATTGCTCACTGTTTTTAGGCTGCACAGACCGTTTGTCAGTCTCATTTTTCTGGGGTGATCGGCGGCCATTTTGTGTCTTGTGGTGCGCCAGCACAAGCTGCGACCAAGTGCATTTAACCCTCAATGGTGTGGTTGTTTTTTGGCTAAAGCCTACATCAGGGTGAAGCTGTCACACCAAGTGCATTTATCCAGCAATAGTCTGTTCATTTTTTGGCCATATACAAAATCAGGGGCAAGCTGCGCCTGTCACCAAGTGCATTTAACCCTCAATGGTGTGGTTGTTTTTTGGCTAAAGCCTACATCAGGGTGAAGCTGTGACACCAAGTGCATTTAACCAGCAATAGTCTGTTCATTTTTTGGCCATATACAAAATCAGGGGCAAGCTGCGCCTGTCACCAAGTGCATTTAACCCTCAATGGTGTGGTTGTTTTTTGGCTAAAGCCTACATCAGGGTGAAGCTGTCACACCAAGTGCATTTAACCAGCAATAGTCTGTTCATTTTTTGGCCATATACAAAATCAGGGGCAAGCTGCGCCTGTCACCAAGTGCATTTAACCCTCAATGGTGTGGTTGTTTTTTGGCTAAAGCCTACATCAGGGTGAAGCTGTCACACCAAGTGCATTTAACCAGCAATAGTCTGTTTATTTTTTGGCCATATCCCAGTCTAATTCTGTCACTAAATCCATACCGGTCACCCAGCGCCTAAATACTAGGCCTCAAATTTATATCCAGCTAAATCTGTCCCTAGTGCTGTAGCTGGGCGAGTTATTTAGTGTCCGTTCAAGCACATTTCTTGTTCTGGGTTGAAATACAATTCCCAATTTAGCAATTTCATAATTTAGTGGTTCCTGCTATATCAGAGCTATTTGAAATCTATCCCAAAAAGGGTATATAATATTGAAGGTGCACATTGGGTCATTCAGAATAACTTCACACACACCCGCTACTGTGTATTTCCAAGTCTAATTCTGTCACTAAACCCATACCTGTCACCCAGCGCCTAAATACTAGGCCTCAAATTTAAATCCCTCTAAATCTCTCGTTACCCACCGCTGTACTGTTGTTGCTGGGCAAGATATTTAGTGTCCGTCAAAGCACATTTTTTGTTCTGGGTTGAAGTACAATTCCCAATTTAGCAATTTCATAATTTAGTGGTTTCTGCTATATCAGAGCTATTTGAAATCTATCCCTAAAAGGGTATATAATATTGAAGGTGCACATAGGGTCATTCAGAATAACTTCACACACACGCTTCTGTGCATTTCCAAGTCTAATTCTGTCACTAAATCCATACCGGTGACCCAGCGCCTAAATACTAGGCCTCAAATTTAAATCCCTCTAAATCTCTCGTTACCCACCGCTGTACTGTTGTTGCTGGGCAAGATATTTAGTGTCCGTCAAAGCACATTTTTTGTTCTGGGTTGAAGTACAATTCCCAATTTAGCAATTTCATAATTTAGTGGTTTCTGCTATATCAGAGCTATTTGAAATCTATCCCTAAAAGGGTATATAATATTGAAGGTGCACATAGGGTCATTCAGAATAACTTCACACACACGCTTCTGTGCATTTCCAAGTCTAATTCTGTCACTAAATCCATACCGGTGACCCAGCGCCTAAATACTAGGCCTCAAATTTAAATCCCTCTAAATCTCTCGTTACCCACCGCTGTACTGTTGTTGCTGGGCAAGATATTTAGTGTCCGTCAAAGCACATTTTTTGTTCTGGGTTGAAGTACAATTCCCAATTTAGCAATTTCATAATTTAGTGGTTTCTGCTATATCAGAGCTATTTGAAATCTATCCCTAAAAGGGTATATAATATTGAAGGTGCACATAGGGTCATTCAGAATAACTTCACACACACGCTTCTGTGCATTTCCAAGTCTAATTCTGTCACTAAATCCATACCGGTGACCCAGCGCCTAAATACTAGGCCTCAAATTTAAATCCCTCTAAATCTCTCGTTACCCACCGCTGTACTGTTGTTGCTGGGCAAGATATTTAGTGTCCGTCAAAGCACATTTTTTGTTCTGGGTTGAAGTACAATTCCCAATTTAGCAATTTCATAATTTAGTGGTTTCTGCTATATCAGAGCTATTTGAAATCTATCCCTAAAAGGGTATATAATATTGAAGGTGCACATAGGGTCATTCAGAATAACTTCACACACACGCTTCTGTGCATTTCCAAGTCTAATTCTGTCACTAAATCCATACCGGTGACCCAGCGCCTAAATACTAGGCCTCAAATTTAAATCCCTCTAAATCTCTCGTTACCCACCGCTGTACTGTTGTTGCTGGGCAAGATATTTAGTGTCCGTCAAAGCACATTTTTTGTTCTGGGTTGAAGTACAATTCCCAATTTAGCAATTTCATAATTTAGTGGTTTCTGCTATATCAGAGCTATTTGAAATCTATCCCTAAAAGGGTATATAATATTGAAGGTGCACATAGGGTCATTCAGAATAACTTCACACACACGCTTCTGTGCATTTCCAAGTCTAATTCTGTCACTAAATCCATACCGGTGACCCAGCGCCTAAATACTAGGCCTCAAATTTAAATCCCTCTAAATCTCTCGTTACCCACCGCTGTACTGTTGTTGCTGGGCAAGATATTTAGTGTCCGTCAAAGCACATTTTTTGTTCTGGGTTGAAGTACAATTCCCAATTTAGCAATTTCATAATTTAGTGGTTTCTGCTATATCAGAGCTATTTGAAATCTATCCCTAAAAGGGTATATAATATTGAAGGTGCACATAGGGTCATTCAGAATAACTTCACACACACGCTTCTGTGCATTTCCAAGTCTAATTCTGTCACTAAATCCATACCGGTGACCCAGCGCCTAAATACTAGGCCTCAAATTTAAATCCCTCTAAATCTCTCGTTACCCACCGCTGTACTGTTGTTGCTGGGCAAGATATTTAGTGTCCGTCAAAGCACATTTTTTGTTCTGGGTTGAAGTACAATTCCCAATTTAGCAATTTCATAATTTAGTGGTTTCTGCTATATCAGAGCTATTTGAAATCTATCCCTAAAAGGGTATATAATATTGAAGGTGCACATAGGGTCATTCAGAATAACTTCACACACACGCTTCTGTGCATTTCCAAGTCTAATTCTGTCACTAAATCCATACCGGTGACCCAGCGCCTAAATACTAGGCCTCAAATTTAAATCCCTCTAAATCTCTCGTTACCCACCGCTGTACTGTTGTTGCTGGGCAAGATATTTAGTGTCCGTCAAAGCACATTTTTTGTTCTGGGTTGAAGTACAATTCCCAATTTAGCAATTTCATAATTTAGTGGTTTCTGCTATATCAGAGCTATTTGAAATCTATCCCTAAAAGGGTATATAATATTGAAGGTGCACATAGGGTCATTCAGAATAACTTCACACACACGCTTCTGTGCATTTCCAAGTCTAATTCTGTCACTAAATCCATACCGGTGACCCAGCGCCTAAATACTAGGCCTCAAATTTAAATCCCTCTAAATCTCTCGTTACCCACCGCTGTACTGTTGTTGCTGGGCAAGATATTTAGTGTCCGTCAAAGCACATTTTTTGTTCTGGGTTGAAGTACAATTCCCAATTTAGCAATTTCATAATTTAGTGGTTTCTGCTATATCAGAGCTATTTGAAATCTATCCCTAAAAGGGTATATAATATTGAAGGTGCACATAGGGTCATTCAGAATAACTTCACACACACGCTTCTGTGCATTTCCAAGTCTAATTCTGTCACTAAATCCATACCGGTGACCCAGCGCCTAAATACTAGGCCTCAAATTTAAATCCCTCTAAATCTCTCGTTACCCACCGCTGTACTGTTGTTGCTGGGCAAGATATTTAGTGTCCGTCAAAGCACATTTTTTGTTCTGGGTTGAAGTACAATTCCCAATTTAGCAATTTCATAATTTAGTGGTTTCTGCTATATCAGAGCTATTTGAAATCTATCCCTAAAAGGGTATATAATATTGAAGGTGCACATAGGGTCATTCAGAATAACTTCACACACACGCTTCTGTGCATTTCCAAGTCTAATTCTGTCACTAAATCCATACCGGTGACCCAGCGCCTAAATACTAGGCCTCAAATTTAAATCCCTCTAAATCTCTCGTTACCCACCGCTGTACTGTTGTTGCTGGGCAAGATATTTAGTGTCCGTCAAAGCACATTTTTTGTTCTGGGTTGAAGTACAATTCCCAATTTAGCAATTTCATAATTTAGTGGTTTCTGCTATATCAGAGCTATTTGAAATCTATCCCTAAAAGGGTATATAATATTGAAGGTGCACATAGGGTCATTCAGAATAACTTCACACACACGCTTCTGTGCATTTCCAAGTCTAATTCTGTCACTAAATCCATACCGGTGACCCAGCGCCTAAATACTAGGCCTCAAATTTAAATCCCTCTAAATCTCTCGTTACCCACCGCTGTACTGTTGTTGCTGGGCAAGATATTTAGTGTCCGTCAAAGCACATTTTTTGTTCTGGGTTGAAGTACAATTCCCAATTTAGCAATTTCATAATTTAGTGGTTTCTGCTATATCAGAGCTATTTGAAATCTATCCCTAAAAGGGTATATAATATTGAAGGTGCACATAGGGTCATTCAGAATAACTTCACACACACGCTTCTGTGCATTTCCAAGTCTAATTCTGTCACTAAATCCATACCGGTGACCCAGCGCCTAAATACTAGGCCTCAAATTTAAATCCCTCTAAATCTCTCGTTACCCACCGCTGTACTGTTGTTGCTGGGCAAGATATTTAGTGTCCGTCAAAGCACATTTTTTGTTCTGGGTTGAAGTACAATTCCCAATTTAGCAATTTCATAATTTAGTGGTTTCTGCTATATCAGAGCTATTTGAAATCTATCCCTAAAAGGGTATATAATATTGAAGGTGCACATTGGGTCATTCAGAATAACTTCACACACACCCGCTACTGTGTATTTCCAAGTCTAATTCTGTCACTAAACCCATACCTGTCACCCAGCGCCTAAATACTAGGCCTCAAATTTAAATCCCTCTAAATCTCTCGTTACCGCTGTCCTGTTGTAGCTGGGAAAGTTATTTAGTGCCCGTCAAAGCACATTTTTTGTTCTGGGTTGAAGTACAATTCCCAATTTAGCAATTTCATAATTTAGTGGTTCCTGCTATATCAGAGCTATTTGAAATCTATCCCAAAAAGGGTATATAATATTCAAGGTGCACATTGGGTCATTCAGAATAACTTCACACACACGCTTCTGTGCATTTCCAAGTCTAATTCTGTCACTAAATCCATACCGGTCACCCAGCGCCTAAATACTAGGCCTCAAATTTATATCCCGCTGAATTTGAATACAATACATTGGGCCAAATAATATATTTGTTGTTGTGGTGAACCATAACAATGAGAAAAACATCTAGTAAGGGACGCGGACGTGGACATGGTCGTGGTGGTGTTAGTGGACCCTCTGGTGCTGGGAGAGGACGTGGCCGTTCTGCCACATCCACACGTCCTAGTGTACCAACTACCTCAGGTCCCAGTAGCCGCCAGAATTTACAGCGATATATGGTGGGGCCCAATGCCGTTCTAAGGATGGTAAGGCCTGAGCAGGTACAGGCATTAGTCAATTGGGTGGCCGACAGTGGATCCAGCACGTTCACATTATCTCCCACCCAGTCTTCTGCAGAAAGCGCACAGATGGCGCCTGAAAACCAACCCCATCAGTCTGTCACATCACCCCCATGCATACCAGGGAAACTGTCTCAGCCTCAAGTTATGCAGCAGTCTCTTATGCTGTTTGAAGACTCCGCTGGCAGGGTTTCCCAAGGGCATCCACCTAGCCCTTCCCCAGCGGTGAAAGACATAGAATGCACTGACGCACAACCACTTATGTTTCCTGATGATGAGGACATGGGAATACCACCTCAGCATGTCTCTGATGATGACGAAACACAGGTGCCAACTGCTGCGTCTTTCTGCAGTGTGCAGACTGAACAGGAGGTCAGGGATCAAGACTGGGTGGAAGACGATGCAGGGGACGATGAGGTCCTAGACCCCACATGGAATGAAGGTCGTGCCACTGACTTTCACAGTTCGGAGGAAGAGGCAGTGGTGAGACCGAGCCAACAGCGTAGCAAAAGAGGGAGCAGTGGGCAAAAGCAGAACACCCGCCGCCAAGAGACTCCGCCTGCTACTGACCGCCGCCATCTGGGACCGAGCACCCCAAAGGCAGCTTCAAGGAGTTCCCTGGCATGGCACTTCTTCAAACAATGTGCTGACGACAAGACCCGAGTGGTTTGCACGCTGTGCCATCAGAGCCTGAAGCGAGGCATTAACGTTCTGAACCTGAGCACAACCTGCATGACCAGGCACCTGCATGCAAAGCATGAACTGCAGTGGAGTAAACACCTTAAAACCAAGGAAGTCACTCAGGCTCCCCCTGCTACCTCTTCTGCTGCTGCCGCCTCGGCCTATTCTGCTGCTGCCGCCTCGGCCTCTTCCTCCGCCTCTGGAGGAACGTTGGCACCTGCCGCCCAGCAAACAGGGGATGTACCACCAACACCACCACCACCACCTCCGTCACCAAGCGTCTCAACCATGTCACACGCCAGCGTTCAGCTCTCCATCTCACAAACATTTGATAGAAAGCGTAAATTCCCACCTAGCCACCCTCGATCCCTGGCCCTGAATGCCAGCATTTCTAAACTACTGGCCTATGAAATGCTGTCATTTAGGCTGGTGGACACAGACAGCTTCAAACAGCTCATGTCGCTTGCTGTCCCACAGTATGTTGTTCCCAGCCGGCACTACTTCTCCAAGAGAGCCGTGCCTTCCCTGCACAACCAAGTATCCGATAAAATCAAGTGTGCACTGCGCAACGCCATCTGTAGCAAGGTCCACCTAACCACAGATACGTGGACCAGTAAGCACGGCCAGGGACGCTATATCTCCCTAACTGCACACTGGGTAAATGTAGTGGCAGCTGGGCCCCAGGCGGAGAGCTGTTTGGCGCACGTCCTGCCGCCGCCAAGGATCGCAGGGCAACATTCTTTGCCTCCTGTTGCCACCTCCTCCTTCTCGGCTTCCTCCTCCTCTTCTTCCACCTGCTCATTCAGTCAGCCACACACCTTCACCACCAACTTCAGCACAGCCCGGGGTAAACGTCAGCAGGCCATTCTGAAACTCATATGTTTGGGGGACAGGCCCCACACCGCACAGGAGTTGTGGCGGGGTATTGAACAACAGACCGACGAGTGGTTGCTGCCGGTGAGCCTCAAGCCCGGCCTGGTGGTGTGTGATAATGGGCGAAATCTCGTTGCAGCTCTGGGACTAGCCAATTTGACGCACATCCCTTGCTTGGCGCATGTGCTGAATTTGGTGGTGCAGAAGTTCATTCACAACTACCCCGACATGTCAGAGCTGCTGCATAAAGTGCGGGCCGTCTGTTCGCGCTTCCGGCGTTCACATCCTGCCGCTGCTCGCCTGTCTGCGCTACAGCGTAACTTCGGCCTTCCCGCTCACCGCCTCATATGCGACGTGCCCACCAGGTGGAACTCCACCTTGCACATGCTGGACAGACTGTGCGAGCAGCAGCAGGCCATAGTGGAGTTTCAGCTGCAGCACGCACGGGTCAGTCGCACTACAGAACAGCACCACTTCACCACCAATGACTGGGCCTCCATGCGAGACCTGTGTGCCCTGTTGCGCTGTTTCGAGTACTCCACCAACATGGCCAGTGGCGATGACACCGTTATCAGCGTTACAATACCACTTCTATGTCTCCTTGAGAAAACACTTAGGGCGATGATGGAACAGGAGGTGGCCCAGGAGGAGGAGGAGGAGGATGAGGAAGAGGGGTCATTTTTAGCACTTTCAGGCCAGTCTCTTCGAAGTGACTCAGAGGGAGGTTTTTTGCAACAGCAGAGGCCAGGTACAAATGTGGCCAGCCAGGGCCCACTACTGGAGGACGAGGAGGACGAGGATGAGGAGGAGGTGGAGGAGGATGAGGATGAAGCATGGTCACAGCGGGGTGGCACCCAACGCAGCTCGGGTCCATCACTGGTGCGTGGCTGGGGGGAAAGGCAGGACGATGACGATACGCCTCCCACAGAGGACAGCTTGTCCTTACCCCTGGGCAGCCTGGCACACATGAGCGACTACATGCTGCAGTGCCTGCGCAACGACAGCAGAGTTGCCCACATTTTAACCTGTGCGGACTACTGGGTTGCCACCCTGCTGGATCCACGCTACAAAGACAATGTGCCCACCTTACTTCCTGCACTGGAGCGTGATAGGAAGATGCGCGAGTACAAGCGCACGTTGGTAGACGCGCTACTGAGAGCATTCCCAAATGTCACAGGGGAACAAGTGGAAGCCCAAGGCCAAGGCAGAGGAGGAGCAAGAGGTCGCCAAGGCAGCTGTGTCACGGCCAGCTCCTCTGAGGGCAGGGTTAGCATGGCAGAGATGTGGAAAACTTTTGTCAACACGCCACAGCTAACTGCACCACCACCTGATACGCAACGTGTTAGCAGGAGGCAACATTTCACTAACATGGTGGAACAGTACGTGTGCACACCCCTCCACGTACTGACTGATGGTTCGGCCCCATTCAACTTCTGGGTCTCTAAATTGTCCACGTGGCCAGAGCTAGCCTTTTATGCCTTGGAGGTGCTGGCCTGCCCGGCAGCCAGCGTTTTGTCTGAACGTGTATTCAGCACGGCAGGGGGCGTCATTACAGACAAACGCAGCCGCCTGTCTACAGCCAATGTGGACAAGCTGACGTTCATAAAAATGAACCAGGCATGGATCCCACAGGACCTGTCCGTCCCTTGTCCAGATTAGACATTAACTACCTCCCCATAACCATATATTATTGGACTCCAGGGCACTTCCTCATTCAATCCTATTTTTATTTTCATTTTACCATTATATTGCGATGCTACCCAAAGTTGAATGAACCTCTCCTCTGCCTGTGTGCTAGGCCTAAATATATGCCAATGGACTGTTGCAGTGGTGGCTGACATGAAGCCTGATTCTCTGCTATGACATGCAGACTAATTCTCTGCTGACATGAAGCCAGATTGTCTGTTACGGGACCTCTCTCCTCTGCCTGGGTGCTGGGCCTAAATTTATGACAATGGACTGTTGCAGTGGTGGCTGACGTGAAGCCTGATTCTCTGCTATGACATGCAGACTGATTCTCTGCTGACATGAAGCCAGATCCTCTGTTACGGGACCTCTCTCCTCTGCCTGGGTGCTGGGCCTAAATTTATGACAATGGACTGTTGCAGTGGTGGCTGACGTGAAGCCTGATTCTCTGCTATGACATGCAGACTGATTCTCTGCTGACATGAAGCCAGATCCTCTGTTACGGGACCTCTCTCCTCTGCCTGGGTGCTGGGCCTGAATATATGCCAATGGACTGTTGCAGTGGTGGGTGACGTGAAGCCTCATTCTCTGCTATGACATGCAGACTAATTCTCTGCTGACATGAAGCCAGATTGTCTGTTACGGGACCTCTCTCCTCTGCCTGTGTGTGTGCTGGGCCTAAATATATGCCAATGGACTGTTGCAGTGGTGGCTGACGTGAAGCCTCATTCTCTGCTATGACATGCAGACTGATTCTCTGCTGACATGAAGCCAGATCCTCTGTTACGGGACCTCTCTCCTCTGCCTGGGTGCTGGGCCTAAATTTATGACAATGGACTGTTGCAGTGGTGGCTGACGTGAAGCCTGATTCTCTGCTATGACATGCAGACTGATTCTCTGCTGTCATGAAGCCAGATTGTCTGTTACGGGACCTTTCTCCTCTACCTGGGTTCTGGGCCTAAATTTATGAAAATTGACTCTTACAGTGGTGGGTGACGTGAAGCCTGATTCTCTGCTATGATATGAAGACTGATTCTCTGCTGACATGAAGCCAGATTGTCTGTTACGGGACCTTTCTCCTCTGCCTGGGTTCTGGGCCTAAATTTATGAAAATTGACTCTTACAGTGGTGGGTGACGTGAAGCCTGATTCTCTGCTATGATATGAAGACTGATTCTCTGCTGACATGAAGCCAGATTGTCTGTTACGGGACCTTTCTCCTCTGCCTGGGTTCTGGGCCTAAATTTATGAAAATTGACTCTTACAGTGGTGGGTGACGTGAAGCCTGATTCTCTGCTATGATATGAAGACTGATTCTCTGCTGACATGAAGCCAGATTGTCTGTTACGGGACCTTTCTCCTCTGCCTGGGTTCTGGGCCTAAATTTATGAAAATTGACTCTTACAGTGGTGGGTGACGTGAAGCCTGATTCTCTGCTATGATATGAAGACTGATTCTCTGCTGACATGAAGCCAGATTGTCTGTTACGGGACCTTTCTCCTCTGCCTGGGTTCTGGGCCTAAATTTATGAAAATTGACTCTTACAGTGGTGGGTGACGTGAAGCCTGATTCTCTGCTATGATATGAAGACTGATTCTCTGCTGACATGAAGCCAGATTGTCTGTTACGGGACCTTTCTCCTCTGCCTGGGTTCTGGGCCTAAATTTATGAAAATTGACTCTTACAGTGGTGGGTGACGTGAAGCCTGATTCTCTGCTATGATATGAAGACTGATTCTCTGCTGACATGAAGCCAGATTGTCTGTTACGGGACCTTTCTCCTCTGCCTGGGTTCTGGGCCTAAATTTATGAAAATTGACTCTTACAGTGGTGGGTGACGTGAAGCCTGATTCTCTGCTATGATATGAAGACTGATTCTCTGCTGACATGAAGACAGATTCTCTGTTACGGGACCTCTCTCCTCTGCCTGTGTGTGTGCTGGGCCTAAATATATGCCAATGGACTGTTGCAGTGGTGGCTGACGTGAAGCCTCATTCTCTGCTATGACATGCAGACTAATTCTCTGCTGACATGAAGACAGATTCTCTGTTACGGGACCTCTCTCCTCTGCCTGTGTGTGTGCTGGGCCTAAATATATGCCAATGGACTGTTGCAGTGGTGGCTGACGTGAAGCCTCATTCTCTGCTATGACATGCAGACTAATTCTCTGCTGACATGAAGCCAGATTGTCTGTTACGGGACCTCTCTCCTCTGCCTGTGTGTGTGCTGGGCCTAAATATATGCCAATGGACTGTTGCAGTGGTGGCTGACGTGAAGCCTCATTCTCTGCTATGACATGCAGACTAATTCTCTGCTGACATGAAGACAGATTCTCTGTTACGGGACCTCCCTCCTCTGCCTGGGTGCTGGGCCTAAATATATGCCAATGGACTGTTGCAGTGGTGGCTGACGTGAAGCCTCATTCTCTGCTATGACATGCAGACTAATTCTCTGCTGACATGAAGACAGATTCTCTGTTACGGGACCTCTCTCCTCTGCCTGGGTGCCGGGGCCTAAATATCTGAGAATGGACTGTTCCAGTGGTGGGTGACGGGAAGCCAGATTCTCTGCTATGGAACCTCTCTCCAATTGATTTTGGTTAATTTTTATTTATTTAATTTTTATTTTAATTAATTTCCCTATCCACATTTGTTTGCAGGGGATTTACCTACATGTTGCTGCCTTTTGCAGCCCTCTAGCTCTTTCCTGGGCTGTTTTACAGCCTTTTTAGTGCCGAAAAGTTCGGGTCCCCATTGACTTCAATGGGGTTCGGGTTCGGGACGAAGTTCGGATCGGGTTCGGATCCCGAACCCGAACATTTCCGGGATGTTCGGCCGAACTTCTCGAACCCGAACATCCAGGTGTTCGCTCAACTCTAGTGAGAACCCATTTATTCCCAAGCCTTCAGATTACATGGGTCCTCACCCATTCACAGTGGTTGAAGTCATTAGCGGAAGTCACGCCAGTCATCCCTGAGGATTTTGCACCCGACCGTCTTATCTCTAACTGTGCTGAAGTTTTCTTCTGTTATTAGATAGATACATAGATACATATGACAGATTGACACTGTTATAATTGTCTCATGAGATAAAATGAAGCTTCTAATCTTAAGTAAGTAATGGAGGGAGACAAAGATACAGAACAGTAGATAGACGGACATCACATGGAGGAGACTTATAGGTAGAAAATAAACAGAAAAACATGAAGGATGCGACAGACTCCTCCAGTGCAGACTTACCACCACTGACAACTGGAACCCTCAGGTAATTCTGAGCTCTGCCACTCCTTATATAAGGTGTGTGATGTCATAATGTT
Organism: Bufo gargarizans; assembly: GCF_014858855.1. Classification (NCBI taxonomy): domain Eukaryota; kingdom Metazoa; phylum Chordata; class Amphibia; order Anura; family Bufonidae; genus Bufo; species Bufo gargarizans. The sequence goes on along the minus strand of NC_058087.1, from coordinate 11,706,920 downwards.
TAGGGGCGGAGCCAATGTTCACAACATTCCGTGACCATAAATAAGCAGTAGCTTTTATTTTATTTTTACTTTTAAAGGGACAGCCAATCATATTTACGGTGGATATACACACATACTAAAAATGCAACATATACAGGTGAAACTCGAAAAATTAGAATATTGTGCAAAGTTAATTTATTTCAGTAGTGCAACTTAACCTTCTCCGGACCGCCGTACGCAGGATTGCGTCCTGCTGGCGGTCCTGCTCTTCTGGGTGGACGCATATACACGTCCTCCCGCGAGAGCCGAGATTTCCTGTGAACGCGCGCACGCAGGCGCGTGCGCTCACAGGAACGGAGGGTAAGAGAGTGGATCTCCAGCCTGCCAGCGGCGATCGCTCGCTGGCAGGCTGGAGATGTGTTTTTTTTAACCCCTAACAGGTATATTAGACGCTGTTTTGATAACAGCATCTAATATACCTGCTACCTGGTCCTCTGGTGGTCCCTTTTGTTTGGATCGACCACCAGAGGACACAGGTAGCTCAGTAAAGTAACACAAAACACTACACTACACTACAACCCCCCCCTGTCACTTATTAACCCTTTATGAACCACTGATCACCCCATAAAGACTCCCTGATCACCCCCCTGTCATTGATCACCTCCCTGTCAGGCTCCGTTCAGACGTCCGTATGATTTTTACGGCTCCACTGATACATGGATTGGATCCGCAAAACGCATACAGAGACGTCTGAATGGAGCCTTACAGGGGGGTGATCAATGACAAGGGGGTGATCACGCATATAGACTTCCTGATCACTTCCCTGTCATTGATCACCCCCCTGTAAGGCTCCGTTCAGACATCCGTATGATTTTTACGGATCCACTGATACATGGATCGGATCCGCAAAACACATACGGACGTCTGAATGGAGCCTTACAGGGGGGGTGATCAATGACAGGGGGGTGATCAATGACAGGCGGGTGATCACCCATATAGACTTCCCGATCACCCCTCTGTCATTGATCACCCCCCGGTCATTGATCACCCCCCTGTAAGGCTCCGTTCAGACGTCCGTATGATTTTTACGGATCCACTGATACATGGATCGGATCCGCAAAACACATACGGACGTCTGAATGGAGCCTTACAGGGGGGTGATCAATGACAGGTGGGTGATCACCCATATAGACTTCCCGATCACCCCCCTGTCATTGATCACCCCCCTGTAAGGCTCCGTTCAGACGTCCGTATGATTTTTACGGATCCACTGATACATGGATCGGATCCGCAAAACGCATACGGACGTCTGAATGGAGCCTTACAGGGGGGTGATCAATGACAAGGGGGTGATCACACATATAGACTTCCTGATCACTTCCCTGTCATTGATCACCCCCCTGTAAGGCCCTATTCAGACGTCTGTATGTGTTTTGCGGATCCGATCCATCTATCAGTGGATCCGTAAAAATCATACGGACCTCTGAATGGAGCCTTTCAGAGGGGTGATCAATGACAGAGGGGTGATCAGGGAGTGTATATGAGGTGATCACCCCATATACACTCCCTGATCACCCCCCTGTCATTGATCACCCCCTTTAAGGCTCCATTCAGACATTTTTTGGGCCCAAGTTAGCGGAAATATTTTTTTTTGTTTGTTTTTTTCTTACTAAGTCTCATATTCCACTAACTTGTGTCCAAAAAATAAAATCTCACATGAACTCACCATACCCCTCACGGAATCCAAATGCGTAACATTTTTTAGACATTTATATTCCAGACTTCTTCTCACGCTTTAGGGCCCCTAAAAAGCCAGGGCAGTATAAATACCCCACATGTGACCCCATTTCGGAAAGAAGACACCCCAAGGTATTCCGTGAGGGGCATATTGAGTCCATGAAAGATTGAAATTTTTGTCCCAAGTTAGCGGAAAGTGAGACTTTGTGAGAAAAAACAAAAAAAATAAAAATTTCCGCTAACTTATGCAACAAAAAAAAAAATTCGATGAACTTGCCATGCCCCTCATTGAATACCTTGGGGTGTCTTCTTTCCAAAGTGGGGTCACATGTGGGGTATTTATACTGCCCTGGCTTTTTAGGGGCCCTAAAGCGTGAGAAGAAGTCTGGGATCCAAATGTCTAAAAATGCCCTCCTAAAAGGAATTTGGGCAGCTTTGCGCATCTAGGCTGCAAAAAAGTGTCACACATGTTGTATCGCCGTACTCAGGAGAAGTTGGGGAATGTGTTTTGGGGTGTCATTTTACATATACCCATGCTGGGTGAAATAAATTTCTTGGTCAAATGCCAACTTTGTATAAAAAAATGGGAAAAGTTGTCATTTGCCGAGATATTTCTCTCACCCAGCATGGGTATATGTAAAATGACACCCCAAAACACATTCCCCAACTTCTCCTGAGTACGGCGATACCAGATGTGTGACACTTTTTTGCAGCCTAGGTGGGCAAAGGGGCACATATTCCAAAGAGCACCTTTCGGATTTCACCGGTCATTTTTTACAGATTTAGATTGCAAAGTACTTCTCACACATTTGGGCCCCTAAATTGCCAGGGCAGTATAACTACGCCACAAGTGACCCCATTTTGGAAAGAAGACACCCCAAGGTATTCCGTGAGGGGCATGGCGAGTTCCTAGAATTTTTTATTTTTTGTCGCAAGTTAGTGGAATATGAGACTTTGTAAGGAAAAATAAATAAATAAATAAATCATCATTTTCCGCTAACTTGTGACAAAAAATAAAAAGTTCTATGAACTCACTATGCCCATCAGCGAATACCTTAGGGTGTCTACTTTCCGAAATGGGGTCATTTGTGGGGTTTTTCTACTGTTTGGGCATTGTAGAACCTCAGGAATCATGACAGGTGCTCAGAAAGTCAGAGCCGTTTCAAAAAGCGGAAATTCACATTTTTGTACCATAGTGTGTAAACGCTTTTACCCAAACCAATTTTTTTTTTGCCCAAACATTTTTTTTTTATCAAAGACATGTATAACAATAAATTTGGCGAAAAATTCATATATGGATGTCGTTTACAGCTGAAAGTGAAAAATGTCATTTTTTTGCAAAAAAATCGTTACATTTTGATTAATAACAAAAAAAGTAAAAATGTCAGCAGCAATAAAATACCACCAAATGAAAGCTCCATTAGTGAGAAGAAAAGGAGGTAAAATTCATTTGGGTGGTAAGTTGCATGACCGAGCGATAAACGGTGAAATAGTGTAGTGCAGAAGTGTAAAAAGTGGCCTGGTCATATCCTTAAAATACCTTTAAAAATAAAATATTTACACATGAAGGGGGTTTTAGCTAGCGGGGTTGAAGTGGTTAAAAGGTGAAAATTATATATGAGATAAACTCATGCAAAGTGAGATATTTCAAGCCTTTATTTGTTATAATTTGGATGATTATGGCTTACAGCTCATGAAAACCCCAAAGTCACAATCTCAGGTTCCCTTTGCTCAGAGGTATGGATTAATTAGATGACTACAGTGTGACACTTTGAGCCAAGAATATTGAACCTTTTCACAATATTCTAATTTTAAGTTGCATTACTGAAATAAATGAACTTTTGAACGATATTCTAATTTTTCGAGTTTCACCTGTATATAAGGGCAGGCTCGGACTGGCCCACACGAGTGCAGATGGATCCCCCGGTGGGCCCTTGAGCAAGTGGCACATAACACAGTAGTACTGCACCACATACATATCCTCAATGTACAGCACCTCAACCAGCCTATGTTCATATAAAAAACGTGATAGATTATAAAAGAAACTCCTCATTTTATTATTAGAGACACAATCAGAGATGAGAAGACTTCTACATATAGAGGAAGCTAGCCGGTATCCTCTTTTTTCCAGGACCTACCTGCAGTGACCTCATATTCAATCATCTGGTTGCATCTTGCTGCTGTGTAAGCAGGTATTATTTCAATGTATCCCCGGTTGCTCCTAGGCCCCCCCCTGTCCTGCACTGTATAAAGGTAAGCATGTTCACAACCTGCTAAGGCTACCTTCACACTAGCGTTTTTTCTGGATCCGGCAGGGCTCAGCAAAAACTATTCCGTTACTAATAATACAACCATCTGCATCCGTTATGAACGAATCCGGTTGTATTATCTGTAACATTGCCAAGACGGATCCGTTATGAACTCCATTGAAAGTCAATAGGGTACGGATCTGTTTTCTATTGTGTCAGATTGTGTCACAATTAAACAGATCCGTCCCTATTGACTTGCATTGTGGGTCATCTGTTTTGCTCCGCATCCTAGGACGGAAAGCGGAATGCTCTCCGGTATGAGAACGGAATGCATTTTGGAGCACTCCGTTCTGTCCAGTTACGTTTTGTCCCCAATGACAATGATTAGTGACAAAACGGAAGCGTTTTTTTTTTCCGGTATTGAGATCCTATGACGGATCTCAATACCAGAAAATATTAACCCTAGTGTGAAAGGTGAAAGTAGCCTAATATACAGTACAGACCAAAAGTTCGGACACACCTTCTCATTCAAAGAGTTTTCTTTATTTTCATGACAATGAAAATTGTAGATTCACACTGAAGGCATCAAAACTATGAATAACACATGTGGAATTATATACATAACAAAAAAGTGTGAAACAATTGAAAATATGTCATATTCTAGGTTCTTCAAAGTAGCCACCTTTTGCTTTGATTACTGCTTTGCACACTCTTGGCATTCTCTTGATGAGCTTCAAGAGGTAGTCACCTGAAATGGTCTTCCAACAGTCTTGAAGGAGTTCCCAGAGAGGCTTAGCACTTGTTGGTCCTTTTGCCTTCACTCTGCAGTCCAGCTCACCCCAAACCATCTCGATTGGGTTCAGGTCCGGTGACTGTGGAGGACAGGTCATCTGGCGCAGCACCCCATCACTCTCCTTCATAGTCAAATAGCCCTTACACAGCCTGGAGGTGTGTCACCAGCAAAGCACCCCCACACCATCACACCTCCTCCTCCATACTTCACAGTGGGAACCAGGCATGTAGAGTCCATCCGTTCACCTTTTCTGCGTCGCACAAAGACACGGTGGTTGGAACCAAAGATCTCAAATTTGGACTCATCAGACCAAAGCACAGATTTCCACTGGTCTAATGTCCATTCTGCTCTTCTGCTTGTTGCCTGTACTTAGCAGTGGTTTCCTAGCAGATATTCTACCATGAAGGCCTGATTCACACAGTCTCCTCTTAACAGTTGTTCTAGAGATGTGTCTGCTGCTAGAACTCTGTGTGGCATTGACCTGGTCTCTAATCTGAGCTGCTGTTAACCTGTGATTTCTGAGGCTGGTGACTCGGATGAACTTATCCTCCGCAGCAGAGGTGACTCTTGGTCTTTCTTTCCTGAGGCGGTCCGCATGTGAGCCAGTTTCTTTGTAGCACTTGATGGTTTTTGTGACTGCACTTGGGGACACTTTCAAAGTTTTCCCAATTTTTCGGACTGACTGACCTTCATTTCCTAAAGTAATGATGGCCACTCTTTTATCTTTACTTAGCTGCTTTTTCTTGCCATAATACAAATTCTAACAGTCTATTCAGTAGGACTATCAGTTGTGTGTTCACCTGACTTATCCACAACGCAACTGATGGTCCCAACCCCATTTATAAGAAAAGAAATCCCACTTATTAAACCTGGCAGGGCACACCTGTGAAGTGAAAACCATTTCAGGTCACTACCTCTTGAAGCTCATCAAGAGAATGCCAAGCGTGTGCAAAGCAGTAATCAAAGCAAAAGGTGGCTACTTTGAAGAACCTAGAATATGACATATTTTCACTTGTTTCACACTTTTTTTTGTTATGTATATAATTCCACATGGGTTAATTCATAGTTTTGATGCCTTCAGTGTGAATCTACAATTTTCATAGTCATGAAAATAAAGAAAACTCTTTGAAAAACTTTTGGTCTGTACTGTATATATTTATATTGTGGCAATGTGAACATTGAGGTGTTGTATTCCCAGGTTCCAGTCTGGGACTTAGGGCATGCTCATGTCCAGGGATCCTATTTAATCCTGCTATTGGATCTTGGGTGTGTCTCACTCTGGGGAAGAGACTGTGTGCAGCAGAGGCCTGGGAAGGCTCTGTACAGGTGGGCTCAGCCGAGCTGGCTCAGGGGCCACGGTGCTAGGTATTAGCTTGAACTTTGGGGGACTCCGCGAGGCCTTGGAATCAACGGTCGCTAGGCCAGAGTCAGTAGGACTTCTGGGCCACAATCCCCCAAAAGGTACTGGACTTTGTTACAGTCTGGAAGTGCTGGATTGTTAGGCTGGGAAAAGCCGCATGTTCTTCCCGTGTGTGAACGGGGCTTTTAGTGAGGTAGGGAGTCCTCATGTTTAGTTACAGCCCAGCCGGGCAGGTGTTTTATTTGTATTGTTTGTTTTGGTTTTGCTGAGGTGCCAAATAAAAGCAACGTTTGGCCCCTAACCCTGTGGTCGATGAAGATCATTGTGAGAATGACCCCAGAATAAGAGACGATCCCTTACAATATATATATATATATATATATATATATATACAAAGAAAAAAGGCAGCACTCCAAGGTAGTGATGAAAAAAGTGGATGGTTTATTGACCCATCTAGCAGCAACGTTTCAGCTCTCTCTATGGAGCCTTTGTCCAGCTAAATAACATGTGCATAGTGTCATATATAAATAGTGCAAACAATTTACATTATCAGGGTCCATAATTAATTAATAAATTGCTAAATAAATCACAAATAAAACATTGGGAGCATAATTCATCTGTCTGATCATGATTGTATCAAAATTCATTACTAGTGATCCAAAGTGCATGACATGATAAAAAAACAGTGACAGTGTTGGTATCCATACTTGATTGTCAATAAAAATGTACAAGGTGCTCAGTAGGTGACAATAACAACTTGATTAAAACCTTAAAAACATGTGGAGTCGTCACGTTCGGTTGTGATGGCGTGATGGAACCTGCTTGGCCTCCAGAAAAGCGGCCTGCGCATGCGCTGCTACTTGTGCTCTCACGAGACACGAGAATGTACGTCAGGAGTATGGAAACCACATAAAAAATGCCTGCTTGCTCACTTCTAAGTAGGGCGCATGCTCATGCTCTTACAGGCCTGTGGTGGGGGGGGGGGGACAGCGGGGTGTCAAACCGCACTCCCTCACCTCCAGACTTGCCAGCATCCTCTGCATCCATGCCATCTCACAGGAGTGTATGGAGAACACCCAAGGGGCTGCTTGAAAGTGTCTCCCAACACCAATAAGGGCAGGGCATCAGGGTGTCATCTGTATGTGATCCCGGACACCCTCCAAATTCAAGGGAGTAGCATGGAAAAAACTGGTCATCAGGGCAAAGTGCATAACAAAAATATAGCGGACAACCTTGTCACAAATCCGTCTCTTCCAAGTCACCAAAGGGGACAAGGGAGGCACGGAGTCAGAGACAATTGCTGTCCGCGAGCATGGTGCCCATTTAAGTGGTTTCCCAACCGAAAATATGCATAATACTGTAATTATGGATCGCCTGCATGGTCCCTCCATTCCTCACCACGCGTGACTGTTCCTGATGTTTGAATCAATATTTGCTGTCCTAAGAAAAAGAAGACAATTAGAAAACATAGCACTTGTTGTTTTCCGCAGGTGAAGGTACAGGTACCGTGTTTACCGAAAATAAGACATCCCCCGAAAATAAGACCTACTTCCAGTTTTGCCTCTCGCTGTAATATAAGGCATCCCCCTGAAAATAAGACCTCCCCGATAATAAGGCCTCCCTGATAATAACACCAAATATGTGGCCACAGGATGAGAAAGGCGCTCATAGGGTAAATAGGTAAAGATGAAACAGCGTTCTTCAATTTAAGATGAGTATGTGCTGCTCACCTGTTTAGGTTGCACCGATTGGGTGCAACCGTGATGAAGGTCCGCTGGATTAGCTAGGTGTCAGGTTGGAGCTGCCGCGTCCAAAGGACCCAAAGGGCGAGGGCCAAGTCGCCACTTCGTTGATTATTAGAAATACTGACAGTGCCTGTCACGACCTATGTGGTCTGGCAAGCTGGTGGACGTAAGGCGCAAATCACAACCGGTTTTGACAAGTACGGGTTTATTGAGAGACAACGCGTTTCGGGGTGCGCATGACCCCGTTATCAAGTCTGGTGTGCTGCAGCTGTAGGTGCAGCTGGATGTTTGCTGTTTGTTTAATGCTCCCCGGTCACTTTTCCTGACAATGTACAATGCTTTGCCAGAGATGAATTAGATGTGGCTGAAGCGCTGTGGCTTTTCTATTATACTTGGTTAGGCAATGCTGTTGCGGTGGTGAGGCTAATGTAGCTGGGGTATTGAGACCCGGCTACTGCACGTGGTGCGTGCTGTAAGGACACAGGGAGCAGTGCTGTAGCCGGGTCTCAATACCCCAGCTACATCAGCCTCACCACCGCAACAGCATTGCTACAATCCAAAAATGTTAGAATTGTGTTGATGTCCCAATTATTATGGACCTGACTGTAAAAGGTTACAAGGACAAATCAATAAATAAATAACATGGGACGAGTCTTGTTGTATTGTCTGATTTTGATCATCTTACCCGAGATGGGGTGAACAAAAGAGTCACCTCGTAACATGAGAGTACAATTAACACAATTATAACAAGGATAACAACCCTTCCGGGTAGAACCAAAATATGTCTCACAAGTTACATTAGACGAACCTATATCAGATTTGACAAGTCTGTCACCCAAATTGTGGTTTCTGCGATATGAGCATAAGGGCAGAGATTTGAACTCTTCAACATTCTTGAAATTACTGGTAAGAATTCTCCAGAGTTTTTTTTCTAAATGGCAGAGACGTTGCCACTGTTAGTGCTAAATTCTGACACAAAAGGGATTCTTGCCTTCAATTGTGTAGTGCCACCTAGTCCCTTTCTGATCACATCTTTAGTCAAGGGCTTCATTTTTTCTAAATTAGCTTGAATAAGCTTTTTTGAGTATCCTCGTGTCCGAAATTTGGACCCCATTTCATGCAGCCTAGTATCTGCCAGAGCTGTATCTTGTACAATCTTTTTGACTCTTAGCATTTGGCTAAATGGAAGCGATCTAATCATAGGTCTGGGGTGATAGCTTTCAAAACGTAATAAAGTATTTTATCTGTGGGCTTCACATATAAGTCAGTGACTAACCTATCCTTACAAAATGCTGACCTGAGTGTCCAAAAACTGTATAGTTTCCCTAGAATGCGTCAAAGTAAATTTGACACTAGGGTCAATGGTGTTCAAAAAATTGTGGAACGCCATGAGGTCCTCTGCAGCGCCAATCCAAATCAGGAAAATGTCATCTATGTAACGCCACCAACTCAGCACATGGCTGAAGTGGTGGCTCACACAGACGACAGAGCAATTAAAAATTGTTGGCAATCTGTGCTGTATTGTGTCCTCTGTAAATTCTCTTGTATTACCCGTATACCCAAGTCATGTTCTATGGAAGTATATAAACTTACCACATCAAACGACGCCAATAGGGCCCCTAAGGTAATTTGTAAACTGTCTATCTTGGATAGAAAATCATTCGTATCTCTAATATAGGAACTAGCTGACATAGCAAATCGAAGCAAAATTTTGTAAGAAAGATGGCTGCATTACAGAACAAGGAATCTCTACCCGAGACTATAGGGCGCCCTGGAGGACAGATCAACGACTTGTGGATCTTTGGCAAAGTATACAGTATGGGTGTAACTGGTTTATCACAATATAGAAAAGTGAATATCTTCTCACCAATAATGCCATCATCTCTGGCTCTATTCAGTATATCCTTCAACTCTCTGAGTAACATGAACTTAGAATAATTATAGATTCTTTCATACACATTAGTGTCTGCTAACTGAAGTCTAGTCTCTTCCACATAGGATCTAGTGTCCATGACCACAACCCCACCACCTTTGTCAGCTGACTTGATGGTGAGGTTGTGGTCCGCAGCCAGATCTCTCAATGCCGTCATTTCTGCTGATGTCATGTTTGCAAATCCAAGTGGTTGTTGGAACGTCTCCTGTTTGAGTTTCTCAATATCGCGTTTGACCACGATACCAAAAGCCTCAATAGCAGGATGATTGATGACTGGGGAGAATTCACTTTTTAAAAATAAACCTATGATTTTCAAACATAACTCACTGGTTTGTGTAGTCTTAGATAATGGTCTGTCCTTTTGATCCGCAAACCAGACTTTCAATTTAATTGCACGTAGAAATCTCTGAAGATCCATTTCTAGATCAAACCATTTTGTTGTGGTTTCGTGGCAATATGACAGATCTTGGTTCAATACAGATATCTGAGCAGCATTAAGATCAACAGAGGATATATTTACCACTATATCTTGCATCTCAAAGTCCTGCCCTTCTGGGGCTTCATATTATTCCCTTTTCCTCTGTTTGTGCTGTCGTTTCCCCCCTTGGCGTGTTCTGCCAATGCGGGATCCCCTCCTAAAAAAGGTGTTGATGTCGTAGTGGGGTTAGAGTCCTCTCTGGAAGCTTTGGCGGTCTCTCTGGACAAATGACTCTGGGATTTCTTTGGTGTAAACGAAGTGGTAGATCCATATTTCTCTCCCCCTGTCTTCCGGTTCCTCCTTTCGTTCCCTTGCCAGTTGTATACATAGCCAGTAGTGTAATCATCCATATCTCTCATCTATTTGCGTAATTTCTTGCTTTGTAGATCACCTTAACATATTTCTAAATGGGACACACAATTGGATATATAGGTTTCAAAATCCTCAGCAGATAACACATTTTTAAACTTCTCTGTGATGTCATCTACATTGGCTTGTAATAAAGCTTTTTCTTTTTGTAGAAATTCCACGTTCAACAAAATGATGTCGAACGCATATTTATTCGATATTTGAACGAATCTCGCACAAAAGTCAGCATTGTTCAGGAATAAGTCCGGTCTTAGATGAGAGCGTATCCCTCTCGGAATCCTGTGTGAGAGGTGATATTCGCTCAAGGTGGCAAGATGCAGTTCCAAACTTATTAGACGTTTAGATTCATTTTCGAATCTCCTTTTGATATCAATAGCAGAAAAAGTGGATAAAAAGGTTACATCTCTCACCGAATTATGTAGTATTCTCTCCTCATCCTCCAGCGTATACGAAAACACATCCGGGTCAACGCATCCGGTGGTATGATCCATGATTCAGGTGCTTGGCTTTTTATGGTCCAATATGTAGAAAAAGAAAAAAGCAACACACATTAAATGCGGGTGCAAATCCTTATGGGGGCCTGCGACCAAATGCATATATAGAAAGAAAAAAGGCAAAGGTTGTCCATTATATTTTAAACAGGAATGTTATGCACTTTGCCCTGATGACCAGTTTTTTCCATGCTACTCCGTTGAATTTGGGGGGTGTCCGGGATCACATACAGGTAATACCCTGATGCCCTGCCCTTATTGGTGTTGGGAGACACTTTCAAGCAGCCCCTTGGGTGTTCTCCATACACTCCTATGAGATGGCATGGATGCAGAGGATGCTGGCAAGTCTGGAGATGAGGGAGTGCGGTTTGACACCCCGCTGCCCCCCCCCCCCCCCAGACACTCTGACATGGAGACTGATGATCACTCATGGGTCTTCCGTGTTCCTACCAGAGACTTCTACATGAACTGTGGAGCTTTGATTTAATAATCTGTGTATCTCTGCACCTTCTCCACTGAAAAAAAGGGGCGTGCGTGCCGGCCTGTAAGGGCATGAGCATGCGCCCTACTTACAAGTGAGCAAGCGGCCATTTTTGTGTGCCATGTGGTTTCAGTACTCCTGACATACATTCTTGTGTCTCGCGAGAGCACGAGTAGCTGCGGATCCGCAGGCCACTTTTCCGGACGCCAAGCAGGTTCCATCACGCCATCACAACCGAACATGACGACTCCACATGTTTTTAAGGTTTTAATCAAGTTGTTATTGTCACCTACTGAGCACCTCATATATTTTTATTGACAATCAAGTATGGATACCAACACTGTCACTGTTTTCTATCATGTCATGCACTTTATATGAGATCATTAGTAATGAATTTTGATACAATCATGATCAGACAGATGAATTATGCTCCCAATGTTTTATTTGTGATTTTTTTTTAGCAATTTAATTATTAATTATGGACCCTGATGATGTAAATTGTTTGCACTATTTATATATGACTAGAGTTGAGCGAACAGATGTTCGGGTTCGAGAAGTTCGGCCGAACTTCCCGAAAATGTTCGGGTTCGGGATCCGAACCCAATCCGAACTTCGTCCCGAACCCGAACCCCATTGAAGTTAATGGGGACCCGAACTTTTCGGCACTAAAACGGCTGTAAAACAGCCCAGGAAAGGGCTAGAGGGCTGCAAAAGGCAGCAACATGTAGGTAAATCCCCTGCAAACAAATGTGGATAAGGAAATGAATTAAAATAAAAATTAAATAAATAAAAATTAACCAAAATCAATTGGAGAGAGGTCCCATAGCAGAGAATCTGGCTTCCCGTCACCCACCACTGGAACAGTCCATTCTCAGATATTTAGGCCCCGGCACCCAGGCAGAGGAGAGAGGTCCCGTAACAGAGAATCTGGCTTCATGTCAGCAGAGAATCAGTCTTCATATCATAGCAGAGAATCAGGCTTCACGTCACCCACCACTGCAACAGTCCATTTTCATAAATTTAGGCCCAGCACCCAGGCAGAGGAGAGAGGTCCCGTAACAGACAATCTGGCTTCATGTCAGCAGAGAATTAGTCTGCATGTCATAGCAGAGAATCAGGCTTCACGTCAGCCACCAATGCAACAGTCCATTGTCAGATATTTAGGCCCAGCACCCAGGCAGAGGAGAGAGGTCCCGTAACAGACAATCTGGCTTCATGTCAGCAGTGAATCAGTCTTCATATCATAGCAGAGAATCAGGCTTCACGTCACCCACCACTGCAACAGTCCATTTTCATAAATTTAGGCCCAGCACCCAGGCAGAGGAGAGAGGTCCCGTAACAGAGGATCTGGCTTCATGTCAGCAGAGAATCAGTCTGCATGTCATAGCAGAGAATCAGTCTTCATGTCATAGCAGAGAATCAGGCTTCACGTCACCCACCACTGTAAGAGTCCATTTTCATAAATTTAGGCCCAGCACCCAGGCAGAGGAGAGAGGTCCCGTAACAGAGAATCAGACTGGGGCGTGTCTGGTTCCTGCAGCCACAGAGTGAGGAGGTGTTTCCACTGAGCTCCTGGAACTTCCAGTGTGGGCCTCTCTGGGGAGTTTTCTAACATCTGCTTCCCAGGAGGAGCTCCAGGCTTGCGGGGAGTTTTCAGCACCTCTCCCCAGCCCAGGCCCTGCCTCTCCTTAGGGAGTTGGTGGAGGCCTGGAGCTATGTCTCCAGTTGGGACCCAGGATCCTGCTTCCCGGGGTAGGCCGGCGGGAGGTAGGGGAGGCGAGTTACCGGCCTCTGCACCATCATCCGTCTCAGCGGTCAGAAGATCGAGCAGGGGTCATGCTGTGGTGTCCCCTGCAGCCCCTGGGAGCGGAGCTGTGAAGACCACCAGCAAGTCCGGGAGGGTGGATGGTAACCCTGCAGGTGAGCGGAGTGTTCCTTGGGGTGGGCCAGGGAGGATGGAGACTGACTGGAGCATCAAAAGGCCCCAGGAATCGGTCTCCATGTACAGCTCCCGTATTGCGGCCTACCTCAGGGAATATGAAGACGCTGGCAAAGCCTTAAAAAAGCTCAGAAGCGACATTAAGCTGGAAAGAGTAAAGGCGTACAAGGCTTCAAAAAATAAAAGACCTGAGATATCAGAAAGGATAAAGGTCCTAAAAGAAAAGATAAAAGAAATGGAAGCAAGGAGGGCAATTATACTGGAAAGTAGTGGTCCCTTCCAAGAAAAACTAAAAAACGAGGAAAGATTTTTCATCATGGCCCAGGGAAGTCTGCAAATGGCTGACCCCCCAGACGATGAGGAAGAACCAGAGGCAGAGAAAAAGGCAGAGAGAAAGACAGAGAAAGAGGAGCAGGCCATGGACACTGGGATCACAGCTGAACAGGTGTGCCTGCCTCTCACAAGCTCAGAGGATGAATTTGAAAGTGGAAGTAGTGGAGTCGGGGGAGGGCTCATGGCTGAGATTAAACGCTTGGAGTCACCCCGGCTCCATGAAGGCAGTTTTTTGTTTGGAGAAGAACTTCCAGATGAGGATGAAGATATTGAAAAGAAAAAAAAGAAGGGAAAAAAGCAGAGTGGAGGTGAGATATGTGTATGTTTCTCACCCCCAGCAATCCGGGCAGGCTGAAAAGGCTGCTTGGATTGCAACCCCCACCATCCTCCCAGCCCCGGTCTCTGCTGTGGGACCGGGCGACGGGAGTGGGGAGAAAAAACACGAGGTGTCCAAGATGGCGGAGGACGCCGTCCTCACTTGCAGTAGTGGGGGCGGCCCCAGAGAAGGAGGGACTGAAAAGTCCAACACGCAGGCATTGAGGGCGGCGAGTTCGGAGTGTGGGGGGGGCTTTCCGATGACGCGGCTGACCCCGCCAGTCCCCGCCGCGGTCCTAAACACACTGAATGGGTGTGTGGTGGACCTGCGGCGGAGTGACGTGGTGGGGGCGACTGCCGTGGCCGGCGCTCCTCCCCTCTCTCCCATAAAGAAGGCTCCAGGTTTCCCTGTTTTCTCCTCCGGTCCCGCTGCTCCGGTAGTGCCCGTTGCTCCGCCCTCCTGCGCCGCAGTGTTGGTGGCGGAGAGCGGTGCTGCGGGGGTGGTGGGCGGGCCGGGGGACGTGTCTGTCGGTGTGTCCCTGGATGAGATTAAGAGCGCTCCTAAAGGACAATTTAGGAGTGAAGGGCATCGGCTTGCTGAGCACAGTGGTGCCACGGCACGGCGCTTTTTAAGAAGAACAACTGTTAGGAGGAGGGGATGTGTCTCCCCCTCCTCCATGGCCGCCTATGTGGCCACTGGTGTCATTCCCTCCGCTTCTGCCTCTGCCCCCAGCGCTGAATCAAGCGCAGGGGAGGTGGGGGTAGTGACCACCAGTGCCCAGGTTCTGTGTGGGGCAGGTGGTAGCAGAGGGAAGGATAAGAGGGGTAAAAAGGTTAAAAGTGACGATATAAATAAAAGCAATGTAAATGATGTAAATAAAGTGTCAGCTGGCCCAGCAGTGTGTATGGGGTCCGATGTGATTGAGCTAGTCCCTGTAAAGGTGACTACTGAAAAAGTGGTCACCCAAAAGGGTCATGGAGGGGGTGTTAGTTTAGGGGTCGCTCCGGGTCCCGATGGGGGGGGTGAATGCGGGGGGTTGCCCTGCTGCTGGAAAAGTGGCGGGGTCCCCCCGTGTGGCCCCCTCAGAGGGATCCGGTGCGACAGTTGAGGCAGGTAGAGGGGGGGGAGCCGGTTCTGCTGCCCCTCCTGCGTCCGTGGCGCCTGGCAGAAGTTATGCCAGTGTGGCTGCGGCCGTAGGGGGGGAGGGGCTGGCCTCTTTGGCTTCCTCACTCTCAGGGCCTGGTAATGGTGACTTGCAGCGGCGACTGTTGGAGGCCCTCAAAAAGGGGGAGAGCTCCTTTTCCGTAGAGGGAGAGAAGGTGGATTGTTCATTCTGGTTCAACAGACATGGCGTTCGGACCTTCCGAGAACAGAACGGGGGCGAGACCACCTGGTCTTCACCCACAACCGGCCCTGGAGCCAGACGGAATGTGGTCTGTCTCAAGTGGAGTGGCGATGAAGCTTGCCCTACTAGAAAGAGGGTAGTGGAGCTCCTGCTTGGGATGGGTTTCAAGGCTACTGACATCTTTGCCTTGATCCATCCTTTTGGCTCCAAGGAGTTTGACATCAGCTTTGTCCGGCCGGAGGGGCTTGAGCTCTTCTGGTCCAGATATGAGCTGGTGAAGAACATGCCGGACTGGCGTGGTTTCGTTGCAAAAGCGATAACCCGCCAGAGTGAGGTCAAGAGAGTGACCGTTCTGACCCGTAACGAGTCGCTCTCTTGTATTGACATCATGACCTGGCTGGGAAGGTACGGAGAGGTCCAGGGAATACCAGCTAAAAACCTGGACGAGTTTGGCATTTGGTCGGGTGCCTGGACGTTTAATATCAAGCTTAGGCGTCTGGGCAGTACAGTTTCCCACATTCCATCATCTGCCTTTATCGGCCGAGACAGGATCTTGGTTTTCTACAGGGGGCAGCCTAAGCTCTGTCACAAGTGCGGCAGCCCCACACACTTCAGCGCCAGCTGCCAAGTGCAGAAGTGCGCGTTGTGTGGGGGGACTGGTCATCTTGCTGCATCTTGTGAGGAGATTAGATGCAACCTGTGTGGGGAGCTCGGGCACCCCTTCAGTCGCTGTCCTCTCTCTGAGGCCAATGCGGCCCGAGCTCATGCAGGAGCGGGCCGGGAGGTCCATTCGGCTGAGGCGGGTACTGGCAAAGGCAGTGGAGTTAAGGGGTCAGTGAGGAACCGGAACAACCCGTCCCGGCAGAGGCGGAGAGAGAGGCGTCAGGCGGAGAGGGAGGGGGAGGAACCTCGTCCTGGGGTGATGCCCGATCCTTCCCAAACGACTGCCCCTCCTGAATCCGAGACCCTAGGGGGCAGCGAGCTGGAGGAGGAGATTGAGAGACTGGACCGGGCCGAAGAGACTCTGTCCTCGCACTACGAAAGTTCTGCAGAGGGTAGTGGGGCAGAGTCCCAAAGTAGACGGAAACGGCGTACTAAAAGAAGATCTAGCCCGACCAAAGTTGCCAGGGAAGGTGTAACCGGCTCCCCTCTGGAGCTCTCCAACCGGTACCTCATCTTGGATGAGACCTCTGCCTCCTCTGCTGAGGAGGGGGTTGAAGGTGAGGGGCCGGGGGCGAAGGAGGGAGGGCCTTCAGGGGGCCCCGCGCCCCCCTCTGGTGGGGATGCAAGGTCCTCAGGAGGGGTGGCAAAACCGGGCCCTGAGACTGAGAAAGCCAGGAGTGGTGCGCAGAGGGAGGTGGTGGTGGCAGAGATGGATACCACTATCTCCCTCAAGAGAGGTCGTGCTGCTCTAGAAGGCAGCCCCGGGAGGGGGGAGAAGGATGGGAAGAAGGCCGTCTAATTTAACTACTCTTTATGGCGGTACCCGCTCTGCTGACTCTGGCGACCATTAATGTCGCCAGCATTAAGTCGGATGCGGCTCGTTTCACAGCCTTCGATTTTCTCAGCCGTGTTGAAGCTGACATTTTGTTTTTGCAAGAGACCAGGCTGCCAGATTTGGCAGCGATTTATAAAGCCAAGAGGGAGTGGAGACCAGGGCCCTCCTACTGGTCTCTTGCGGCTGAGCCGTATAGCGGAGTGGCGGTCCTTTTTACCGCACCGGTAGAATGCCGACGAGTAATTGAATTAGAAATGGGGAGGTGTTTGATCTTGGATGTCCTCATGAAGGGACAGGAACTGCGCCTGATTAATATCTACGGGCCCCAGTCCAGGTGGGACAGGAAATGTCTCTTTATGAGGATTAAGCCTTTCCTTTTTACAAGCCGGCAGGTGGTTTTTGGTGGGGACTTTAATACTGTCACAAGGCCCCAAGACAGGGGAGGCACCAGAAACCAGCTGACTTATGATAGTATTTTTCTGAATAGAGTAGCTAGTGAGGCTCGTCTGGAGGATGTCCACATTAGGCATACCCCAGGCCACGGGGGTTTCACTTTCTATAGAGGTAGTCAGGTAAGGTCTAGAATAGATAGGTTTTATTTGAAGGAGGAGGCTACCTTTTCGCCCTTAAGGGTTGTGGAGGTGGAATTCTCCGATCACTGTTTGATTATGTTTTCTCTGAATATTTCAGAATCCCCCCAAATGGGAAGAGGTTATTGGAAGCTGAATTCGGGTGTCTTGGTGGAAGCGGAGGTGAGACAATCCTTTGAGGACTTCCTTCAGAGTCAGGTACCTTTACTGGATCTCTGTGATACTAAGTCAGAGTGGTGGGAGATATTCAAAGATCGGGCTGCAAGGTTCTTCCGCCGGCTCTCGAGCCTCAGGTCCCTGGACAGGAACCGCCTGTATCAGGGTCTGAGGAGGAAACTCGAGCATCTGGTCTCGACTGGTGGTAGCCGCGAGGATATCTCCAGGGTGAAATCTTTGCTCAAGAGGTGCCAGTATGATAGGCACACATCTTTAGTTTTTGAGAGGGACTTTGGGAGGTACCGCTCGCCCGACCCTTACAGAAATTGTAAGATGTCAGTGAAGAGTAAGTT
This sequence comes from Bufo gargarizans, assembly GCF_014858855.1. Lineage (NCBI taxonomy): Eukaryota > Metazoa > Chordata > Amphibia > Anura > Bufonidae > Bufo > Bufo gargarizans. The sequence goes on along the minus strand of NC_058087.1, from coordinate 11,688,775 downwards.
AATAACAGGACTGGTCGATAGTACGGATCTCTGAGCAGGTCCAGATCAGGGATCCTGGAAGTCGTTAGATCCTTTTACTCGTGCCTCTTGGGGAGGAGGGATCTGGATCGGGACAAGATGTCGGCTTTCCTGGCTGGGGTCACCCCTGAGTCAGGAGCTCACCTCTCTTTTGACGGTTTGGTAGAAGAGATCAGGAAGGAGGAAGTTATCCTGGCAGTGGAAGGGTTAGCTCTGAAGAAGTCGCCAGGCCCGGATGGCTTAACATCTGAGTTTTATAAGACCTTTAAGGACTCTTTATGTCCCCTCTTGACTGAGGTATTCAATGAGTGTTTATCCTCGGGCACTCTGCCTCGGTCAATGAGGAGGTCAGCTCTGATCCTTCTATCAAAGGGTAAAGATCCGAGCCGTATTGAGAACTGGCGTCCCATAGCACTTCTTAATACGGACAGAAAGATTCTGGCCAAGATACTTTTTAATAGGCTGGTAAAATTTGCACCCCAACTCCTTTCGGTGGCCCAGCATTGCTCGGTTCCAGGCCGCAGCACTTTTAGTGCTGTACTCAGGTGTCCGAGAGGCAGTGGAGCAGAGTAGAGCAGGCTACTGGAGGGGGTACATGCTGTCCTTAGATCAAGCAAAGGCGTTTGATCGGGTGAACCATGAGTACCTCTGGTCGGTCCTTCTGAAGTATGGCCTGCCGGGGGGGTTTGTCGATTGGTTAAAGATCTTGTATGCAGGGGCAGAGAGTTTCCCGCTTGTGAACGGTTGGTCTGGCTGCTCTTTTGAGGTTGGGTCTGGCGTCCGCCAGGGTTGTCCTTTGAGCCCGCTTTTATACGTGTTCGCGATTGATCCCTTTCTTAAGCGGATCGATCGTGGACCGTTGGCGGGAGTCGGGATGGATCGGACGGCGCCGGAGGCCACTCTGAGGGTTGTAGCGTACGCTGACGATGTCACCATTTTCGTATCCTTGAGAGGGGAGGCGGAGTACGTGATGTCTGAAGTGGATCGCTACTCGGAGGCATCCGGGTCCATGATCAATCGGGATAAGTGTGAGATTCTCTGGCTGGGAGGGGGTGATTCAGTTTTTGATCTCCCGGACACCCTCCCAGGGCCCAAGTCGTCAGCCAAAGTCCTAGGCATCCATTTTGGCCATGGGGACTATCCCACTCAAAATTGGGACGACAGGCTTAGGATCGCCGCTCAGAAGGTCGACCAGTGGAAGGGTTGGTCTTTGACCCTCAGGGAAAGGGTAAACCTGATCAAGGCCTACTTACTCCCTTTGCTTATCTATTTGGGTAGCGTGTGTATCTTGCCAGAGCCTCTCTGGACTCGGGTTTATAGTCTGTTCTTCCAGCTCTTATGGGGGAATAGACTGAACCTGATCAAGAGAGAAGTGACTTACCGCACGAGGAGACTAGGGGGGTTATCTATGGTCATCCCCGTGGTGTTTCTTGTAAACACCTTTGTTAAAGCGAATCTGGCGAACCTCTGGATGGAGAGGGCTTCTCCGTGGGTAGTCTCCTGCCGGGGGTGGTTTCGGCCTTTCTTCCAGGAATGGGAGACAGGAGGGCAAGTGACGGACTTGTGTACGCCTCACGGATATCTTCCGACTTACGTCACCCCGATTCTGAAGGTGATCCGCCGGTGGGGTTTGGAGGTGAGGGAGATCAGGACTCTGTCAAGGAGGTCCCTTGACGAGAGGGTCTTGTTGTCCCACTTCCAGAAGCCCCTGGCCCTCAGGGATTGCCCAAGCCGGGATCTAGACAAGGGGTTACAGTTGCTAAATTCTGCAAGGATCCCCTTGAAGTTTTGGGACTTGGCTTGGCGCTGCTTTCACGGGAGGCTGTATGTGAGGGACAACTTGAAATACAGGAACTCTGATGAAAGGGGTTGTCCCCGGGAGGAGTGTGGCTCCATACTGGAAAGTATGGATCACTTCCTGATTCAGTGTCCCTTTAATACAGAGGTTTACCAACGGGTGGGAGCTTCCATTGGCTGGCCTAGGCTAGCCAGCCTCTCCTATGCGGAGTGGGCTTATGGAGTGCTCAGAGACATTGGTAGAAGGGACCTGTGCACATGTTTTTTAGTCAGTATAGTGGTTAGGTTCTACACGTGGAATGCACGGTGCTTAGTTTCAACGCAGCAGAAAGTCCTCCCAGTGGACGTGGTATGTAGGAACATTCTGGGTGACCTGGTGAAGGTGCGTTCTTTGGAGTATGAGAGACTGGGTACCAGTAGGGCCTCTCTCCTCTGGAGAGGCTTTGCTTTTAGCGTACCCTAGCCTAGTCATACGTTTCCTGGTGGTGGGCTGATGCTTTCACCGTAGATTTTTGTTTTGTGGGATGTTGAGCTTTGAAGAAAGGCTTACAGAGACCGAGCTTGGGCCTTCAGGTAGTTCTGTACATTAACCCCTTAAGGACCGAGGACGTACCGGTACGCCCTATTTCCCGAGTCCTTAAGGACCGAGGACGTACCGGTACGTCCTGACTTAAAATCTGCATTCCGGCGCCGCAGGGGTTAATCGGAACGGGACGCCGGCTGAAATCATTCAGCCGGCATCCCGTAACAACGCAGGGGGGGGTCATTGGACCCCCCCGTATCGGCGATCGCAGAAAACCGCAGGTCAATTCAGACCTGCGGTTTTCTGCGTTTCCGGTCCATTCGGGTGTCCTGTGACCCGATGAACCGGAAAAAGACTGCGATCGGTGGCGTAATTTTACACCACCAATCGCAGTCCGAGGATTTGCAGAGGCGGAGCTGGCCCTGGTGCTGAACGCCGCTGTCCAGGGTGCTGATTGGTGCAGGGGAGAGAGGCGCGAGATTCAAACTTCCTGCGCTCCTCTCTCCCCTCCTCTTCCTGTCCAGCACCCTGACCGTGCAGCATCGTCCAGCACCAGCTCCTGTGTCCCCCTAAATCGGCATCCATCACCCTCCTGCACCCATCGCCACCCAGGTAGGTTAGGGTCAGTGAGGGAGAGGCACCGTTAGGCAGGGAAAGAAGGGAAAAGTTAGAAAAAAAAAAAAAAAAAAAAGCACATTTATTCCAAACTTTTTTTTTTCAACTTTCAGACCCCAGACCCCCCCTGCCACTTGCCCCCCCCCGCATCCCCCCCACCACCAGCCCCCCCCCACCCACCAGCCCCCCCCCTTCACCCACCAACCCCCTCCCCCCACCACCAGACCCTTCCCCCACCACCACATTTTTTTTTTCTGCGTGCGCTGACTGGCCGGCACTTTTTAGCGTCCGTCCACTGTTAGCGCATCGCCCGCCCCACCACCCCACCGACCGCTGATCAGCGTTGAACCGCAGATCAGCAAGTTTGAACTTTTTTTTTTTTTTTTTTTTCCTAACACTTGCCCATTTTTTTTGCCTGGACTTTTTAGTACGTGAACACCCGTGCCCCCACACACACGCACATAGAATAAAGGTTTACACGCACGCACATACACACGCACACACACACACCCATGGCCCGCCGGGTGTTCTCAGCCGAGGAGGCATATGCCCAGATTGCCTCCGACTCTGAGAGCCCCAGTGAGGATGAGGATGACCCCACGTTCCTTTTGTCATCCGCATCCTCCTCATCATCATCGGATGACGATGAGCCACCAAGGCAGCGGAGACGCCGCCAGGCGGAGCCAGGGGCCACACATGCTAGGGATCCTGTGGCCCACCCTAGTACGAGCCGCCCTGGGGTTCGTACTGGTTTCCCGGCCCACCAAATAAGTTCACCGGAGCCCCCTGCCGATGAACTTAGCTGGTGTCCCCCAGTGGACTTTGAGCCTGAGATTCCGGATTTCGCTGGCAATCCTGGAATCCAGATTCCCACAGTGGGGTTTACTGAAATAGACTTTTTTAGTTTTTTTTTCAGTAACCCGCTGGTGAATTTGATGGTGGAGCAGACGAATCTGTACGCCCAACAGTTCGTCGCTCAAAACCCAGGCTCAGTTTTGGCTAGACCCGGTGGCTGGACGCCGGTCAGTGCAGCCGAGATGAGGACATTTTGGGGCCTCGTGCTGCATATGGGTCTAGTCCAAAAACCCAGTGTCAGGCAATACTGGAGTGGGGACGTCCTATACCAGACCCCACTGTACAGTATGGTCATGACACGTCACCGGTTTGAGGCCATCCGGAAATGTCTGCATTATTCCGATAATGCAGCATGTCCCCCCCGAGGTGATCCTGCCTATGACCGGCTGTACAAGATACGGCCGGTCATCGATCACTTTGGGGCCACATTTCAGCAGGCCTACGTACCTGGAAGGGAGGTCGCGGTTGATGAGTCTCTCGTTGCGTTCAAGGGGAGACTCAGTTTCCGCCAATACATTCCCACAAAGCGGGCGAGGTATGGCGTGAAGCTATACAAAATTTGTGAGAGTACCTCAGGGTACACTTACAAATTTCGTGTGTACGAGGGGCGAGATTCCCGGATTCAACCACCAGAATGTCCCCCCACTCTGGGTGTTACCGGGAAACTCGTGTGGGACCTTATGTACCCACTGCTGGATAAGGGTTACCACTTGTACGTGGACAACTTTTATACCAGCATTCCCTTGTTCAGGTCCCTTGCCGCCAGATCCACGTTCGCTTGTGGGACCGTGCGGAAAAATCAACGCGGCCTCCCTGCCTACCCCCTCCAGGTACCTATCCCCAGGGGTGAGACCCGTGCACTTACCAGTGGAAACCTGTTGCTGGTCAGGTATAAGGACAAGAGGGATGTCCTTATGCTGTCCACAATCCACGGTAACAGCACCACCCCAGTCCCTGTGCGAGGTACCGCGGCAACGGTCCTCAAGCCCGATTGTATCGTCGACTACAATCGGTATATGGGAGGAGTTGATCTCTCTGATCAAGTCCTCACGCCATATAACGCCATGCGCAAAACCCGGGCATGGTACAAAAAAGTTGCGGTCTACATGGTGCAGGTTGCCATGTACAACTCTTTTGTACTATCCCGAAGCGCTGGCAGCACAGGGACATTCCTCCAATTCTATGAGGCAGTCCTCAAAGACCTGATCTTTTCGGACCGGGAAAGAGCAGGCCGGAGTACCTCGGGAACTGGAGGCGCCCGGATCGTCCCTGGCCAACACTTTCCAGGTGTGGTCCCCCATACTGGAAAGAAGGGACGAACCCAAAAAAAGTGCAGAGTGTGTCACAAGAGGGGGATACGGAAGGACACCACAACTCAATGTGACACGTGCCCCGATCATCCGGGCCTCTGCATTATCGATTGCTTCAGGGAGTATCACACTTCCATGGAGTACTAAATTTTTATAATCCCCAACAGTTCACTAGAGAACATAAAACACTATGGCTCTCAGACTTTGGAGACACGAAAACAATTTTTCTTTCCCCAAAAAATATTAGTTTTAGTGCAGGCATCCTCAAACTGCGGCCCTCCAGATGTTGTAAAACTATAACTCCCAGCATGCCCAGACAACCTACAGCCATCATCAGGGCATGGTGGGAATTGTAGTTTTACAACATCTGGAGGGCCGCAGTTTTAGGATGCCTGCTTAGTGTCTCTAAAGTCTGAGAGCCATACATATTGGGCATCGTCGCGTGCGTAAAAGTCGTCGCTATAAAAATAACTTTTTACCAAACGCCTCGGATGAACGGTGTTAAAAATATAAAATAAAAACGGTGCCAAAACACCTATTTTTGGGCAAAATTTAAATTTAAATCCATTTTGCCGGTAATAAAGCAAGGGTTAACAGCCAAACAAAACTAAACATTTATTGCCCCAATTCTGTAGTTTGCAGAAACACCCCATATGTGGTCGTAAATGGCTATATAGCCGCACGGCAGGGCATAGAACGAAGGGAACTCCATACGGTTTCTGGAAGGCAGATTTTGATGGACAGTTTTTTTTTTTTACACCATGTCCCATTAGAAGCCCCCCCTGATGTAGCCTAGACTAGAAACTCCAAAAAAGTGACCCCATCTAAGAAACTACACCCCTCAAGGTATTCAAAAATTACTTTACAAACTATGTTAACCCTTTAGGTGTTCCACAAAACTAAATAGCGAATGTAGAAACAATTTTAGAATTAAATTTTTTGTTACATTGCCTCAAAAAAGAGTAATATAGAGCAACCAAAAATCTAATTTACCCCAAAAATTGTCCCAAAACAACAACCACCTTATCCCGTAGTTTCCTAGATGGGGTCACTTTTATGGAGTTTCTACTCTAGGGGTGCATCAGGGGGCTTGAAAGGGTACATGGTGTAAATAAACCAGTCCAGCAAAATCTGCCTTCCAAAAACCGTATGGCGTTCCCCTTCTTCTATGTCCTGCCGTTTAGCCAAACAGTAGTTTACGACCACATATGGGGTGTTTTTGCAAACTACAGAATCAGGGCAACCCATTTTGAGTGTTGTTTGACAGTTAACCCTTGTTTTACTCCTGGAAAAAATTGATTATATTGGAAAATTTTCCAAAAAATAGAAATTTCAAAATTGTTTCTCCATCTGCCATTAACTCTTGTGGAACACCTAAAGGGTTAACAAAGTTTGTAAACCCAGTTTTGAATACCTTGAGGGGTGTACTTTCTTAGATGGAGTCACTTTTTTGAAATTTCTATTCTAGGGGTGCAACAGGGGGCTTCAAATGGGACATGGTATAAACAAAACCAGTCCTGCAAAATCTGCCTTCCAAAACCCATATGGTGTTCCCCTCCTTCTATGTGCTACCGTTCGGCCAAACAGTAGTTTACGACCACATATGGGGTGTTTTTGCAAACTACAGAATCAGGGCAACCCATTTTGAGTGTTGTTTGGCAGTTAACCCTTGTTTTACTCCTGGAAAAAATTGATTATATTGGAAAATTTTCCAAAAAATAGAAATTTCAAAATTGTTTCTCCATCTGCCATTAACTCTTGTGGAACACCTAAAGGGTTAACAAAGTTTGTAAACCCAGTTTTGAATACCTTGAGGGGTGTACTTTCTTAGATGGAGTCACTTTTTTGAAATTTCTATTCTAGGGGTGCAACAGGGGGCTTCAAATGGGACATGGTATAAACAAAACCAGTCCTGCAAAATCTGCCTTCCAAAACCCATATGGTGTTCCCCTCCTTCTATGTGCTACCGTTCGGCCAAACAGTAGTTTACGACCACATATGGGGTGTTTTTGCAAACTACAGAATCAGGGCAACCCATTTTGAGTGTTGTTTGGCAGTTAACCCTTGTTTTACTCCTGGAAAAAATTGATTATATTGGAAAATTTTCCAAAAAATAGAAATTTCAAAATTGTTTCTCCATCTGCCATTAACTCTTGTGGAACACCTAAAGGGTTAACAAAGTTTGTAAACCCAGTTTTGAATACCTTGAGGGGTGTACTTTCTTAGATGGAGTCACTTTTTTGAAATTTCTATTCTAGGGGTGCAACAGGGGGCTTCAAATGGGACATGGTATAAACAAAACCAGTCCTGCAAAATCTGCCTTCCAAAACCCATATGGTGTTCCCCTCCTTCTATGTGCTACCGTTCGGCCAAACAGTAGTTTACGACCACATATGGGGTGTTTTTGCAAACTACAGAATCAGGGCAACCCATTTTGAGTGTTGTTTGGCAGTTAACCCTTGTTTTACTCCTGGAAAAAATTGATTATATTGGAAAATTTTCCAAAAAATAGAAATTTCAAAATTGTTTCTCCATCTGCCATTAACTCTTGTGGAACACCTAAAGGGTTAACAACGTTTGTAAACCCAGTTTTGAATACCTTGAGGGGTGTACTTTCTTAGATGGAGTCACTTTTTTGAAATTTCTATTCTAGGGGTGCAACAGGGGGCTTCAAATGGGACATGGTATAAACAAAACCAGTCCTGCAAAATCTGCCTTCCAAAACCCATATGGTGTTCCCCTCCTTCTATGTGCTACCGTTCGGCCAAACAGTAGTTTACGACCACATATGGGGTGTTTCTGCAAACTACAGAATCAGGGCAACCCATTTTGAGTGTTGTTTGGCAGTTAACCCTTGTTTTACTCCTGGAAAAAATTGATTATATTGGAAAATTTTCAAAAAAATAGAAATTTCTAAATTGTTTCTCCATCTGCCATCAACTCTTGTGGAAGACCTAAAGGGTTAATAAAGTTTGAAAAAACAGTTTTGAATACCTTGAGGGGTGTAGTTTCTAGAATGGGGTCATTTTTGGGAGGTTTCTATTATCTAAGCCTCACAATATGACTGCAAACCTGAACTGGTCCATAAAAAGTGGGATTTTGAAGATTTCTCAAAAATTTCAAATTTTGCTTCTAAACTTCTAAGCATTGTAACATCCCCAAAAAATAAAATATCATTCCCAAAACAATTCAAACATGAAGTAGACATATGGGGAATGTAAAGTCATCACAATTTTTGGGGGTATTACTATGTATTACAGAAGTAGAGAAACTGAAACTTTGAAATTTGCTAATTTTTCAAAATTTTTGGTAAAAAATTTATTTTTTTATGCAAAAAAATTAACTTTTTTGACCCAATTTTAGCAGTGTCATGAAGTACAATATGTGACGAAAAAACAATCTCAGAACGGCCTGGGTAAGTCGAAGCGTTTTAAAGTTATGAGCACTTAAAGTGACACTGGTCAGATTTGCAAAAAATGGCCTGGTCCTTAAGGTGAAAATGAGCCTGGTCCTTAAGGGGTTAAAATATTTTGCAGTGTGTGTTAAATAGTTATGTTGTTTATGTTGTTTATTAGGATAGAATAAGTTGGGGCTAGTTAGGTTGGGTGGGTGAGGGAAGGGGTCTTTTATTTGTGCTTTTAAGTGTTTTATGTGTGTATTGAAGTGGGAGGCCTGCATCTAGCCCTGGACTATGCGGACATGGGTGGACATGGGGCGAGGGGCTAGATGTGGGTGGTGGAGGTAGGGCTGGCCTCGGACTATGCGGACACGAGAGAAACGTGAGGCGGAGGTCAGCCTTGGGTGAAGGGTGATGGAGTAGGTAGTGGGGGTTAGGGCTAGATTAGCGAGGTGAGGTTTGTTTTGCTTTATGTGTTAGATTAATAAAAAATTAAAATAAAAAAAATGTATAAAAAAAAATAAAAAATTGGTGATGGAAAAAATAAATAAAAAATTTTGGGGGTTGTTTTGTACTATTATTATTATTGTTATTATTGTTTTATTTGTCTTATTTGCATTTCTGTTTTATTGACGAGAAGTCAAGTTTTTCTTTTTTGGGTTTTACAGCTGAACCGGCTAAGTAAGTTTTATTTCTTTTTTAGCATTTCTATATAGTTTGTATATAGTTTTTATAGGGTGTTGGTATGAATGTGAGTATGAGTGAGGCTGGGCCAGCTGAGAAGCTGTTCTGTTTTGTCTTGTTTTTTCTTGTCTGTTAAGTTTTGTATTTTTCTAATAAAAAAGAGTTCCCGTAACAGACAATCTGGCTTCATGTCAGCAGAGAATCAGTCTTCATGTCATAGCAGAGAATCAGGCTTCACGTCACCCACCACTGCAACAGTCCATTTTCATAAATTTAGGCCCAGCACCCAGGCAGAGGAGAGAGGTCCCGTAACAGACAATCTGGCTTCATGTCAGCAGAGAATCAGTCTTCATGTCATAGCAGAGAATCAGGCTTCACGTCACCCACCACTGTAAGAGTCCATTTTCATAAATTTAGGCCCAGCACCCAGGCAGAGGAGAGAGGTCCCGTAACAGACAATCTGGCTTCATGTCAGCAGAGAATCAGTCTTCATGTCATAGCAGAGAATCAGGCTTCACGTCACCCACCAGTGCAACAGTCCATTTTCATAAATTTAGGCCCAGCACCCAGGCAGAGGAGAGAGGTCCCGTAACAGACAATCTGGCTTCATGTCAGCAGAGAATCAGTCTTCATGTCATAGCAGAGAATCAGGCTTTTCGTCACCCACCACTGCAACAGTCCATTTTCATAAATTTAGGCCCAGCACCCAGGCAGAGGAGAGAGGTCCCGTAACAGAGGATCTGGCTTCATGTCAGCAGAGAATCAGTCTGCATGTCATAGCAGAGAATCAGTCTGCATGTCATAGCAGAGAATCAGGCTTCACGTCACCCACCACTGTAAGAGTCCATTTTCATAAATTTAGGCCCAGCACCCAGGCAGAGGAGAGAGGTCCCGTAACAGACAATCTGGCTTCATGTCAGCAGAGAATCAGTCTTCATGTCATAGCAGAGAATCAGGCTTCACGTCACCCACCACTGCAACAGTCCATTTTCATAAATTTAGGCCCAGCACCCAGGCAGAGGAGAAAGGTCCCATAACAGACAATCTGGCTTCATGTCAGCAGAGAATCAGTCTTCATGTCATAGCAGAGAATCAGGCTTCACGTCACCCACCACTGTAACAGTCCATTTTCATAAATTTAGGCCCAGCACCCAGGCAGAGGAGAGAGGTCCCGTAACAGACAATCTGGCTTCATGTCAGCAGAGAATCAGTCTTCATGTCATAGCAGAGAATCAGGCTTCACGTCACCCACCACTGCAACAGTCCATTTTCATAAATTTAGGCCCAGCACCCAGGCAGAGGAGAGAGGTCGCGTAACAGACAATCTGGCTTCATGTCAGCAGAGAATCAGTCTTCATGTCATAGCAGAGAATCAGGCTTCACGTCACCCACCACTGCAACAGTCCATTTTCATAAATTTAGGCCCAGCACCCAGGCAGAGGAGAAAGGTCCCATAACAGACAATCTGGCTTCATGTCAGCAGAGAATCAGCCTTCATGTCATAGCAGAGAATCAGGCTTCACGTCACCCACCACTGCAACAGTCCATTTTCATAAATTTAGGCCCAGCACCCAGGCAGAGGAGAGAGGTCCCGTAACAGACAATCTGGCTTCATGTCAGCAGAGAATTAGTCTGCATGTCATAGCAGAGAATCAGGCTTCACGTCAGCCACCAATGCAACAGTCCATTGTCAGATATTTAGGCCCAGCACCCAGGCAGAGGAGAGAGGTCCCGTAACAGACAATCGGGCTTCATGTCAGCAGAGAATTAGTCTGCATGTCATAGCAGAAAATCAGGCTTCACGTCAGCCACCAATGCAACAGTCCATTGTCAGATATTTAGGCCCAGCACCCAGGCAGAGGAGAGAGGTCCCGTAACAGACAATCTGGCTTCATGTCAGCAGAGAATTAGTCTGCTTGTCATAGCAGAGAATCAGGCTTCACGTCAGCCACCAATGCAACAGTCCATTGTCAGATATTTAGGCCCAGCACCCAGGCAGAGGAGAGAGGTCCCGTAACAGAGGATCTGGCTTCATGTCAGCAGAGAATCAGTCTTGATATCATAGCAGAGAATCAGGCTTCACGTCACCCACCACTGCAACAGTCCATTTTCATAAATTTAGGCCCAGCACCCAGGCAGAGGAGAGAGGTCCCGTAACAGAGGATCTGGCTTCATGTCAGCAGAGAATCAGTCTGCATGTCATAGCAGAGAATCAGTCTTCATGTCATAGCAGAGAATCAAACTTCACGTCACCCACCACTGTAAGAGTCCATTTTCCTAAATTTAGGCCCAGCACCCAGGCAGAGGAGAGAGGTCCCGTAACAGACAATCTGGCTTCATGTCAGCAGAGAATCAGTCTTCATGTCATAGCAGAGAATCAGGCTTCACGTCACCCACCACTGCAACAGTCCATTTTCATAAATTTAGGCCCAGCACCCAGGCAGAGGAGAGAGGTCCCGTAACAGACAATCTGGCTTCATGTCAGCAAAGAATTACTCTGCATGTCATAGCAGATAATCAGGCTTCACGTCAGCCACCAATGCAACAGTCCATTGTCAGATATTTAGGCCCAGCACCCAGGCAGAGGAGAGAGGTCCTGTAACAGACAATCTGGCTTCATGTCAGCAGAGAATTAGTCTGCATGTCATAGCAGAGAATCAGGCTTCACGTCAGCCACCAATGCAACAGTCCATTGTCAGATATTTAGGCCCAGCACCCAGGCAGAGGAGAGAGGTCCCGTAACAGAGGATCTGGCTTCATGTCAGCAGAGAATCAGTCTTCATATCATAGCAGAGAATCAGGCTTCACGTCACCCTCCACTGCAACAGTCCATTTTCATAAATCCATAGCAGAGAATCAGGCTTCACGTCACCCACCACTGTAAAAGTCCATTTTCATAAATTTAGGCCCAGCACCCAGGCAGAGGAGAGAGGTCCCTTAACAGACAATCTGGCTTCATGTCAGCAGAGAATCAGTCTTCATGTCATAGCAGAGAATCAGGCTTCACGTCACCCACCACTGTAAGAGTCCATTTTCATAAATTTAGGTCCAGCACCCAGGCAGAGGAGAGAGGTCCCGTAACAGACAATCTGGCTTCATGTCAGCAGAGAATCAGTCTTCATGTCATAGCAGAGAATCAGGCTTCACGTCACCCACCACTGCAACAGTCCATTTTCATAAATTTAGGCCCAGCACCCAGGCAGAGGAGAGAGGTCCCGTAACAGACAATCTGGCTTCATGTCAGCAGAGAATCAGTCTTCATGTCATAGCAGAGAATCAGGCTTCACGTCACCCACCACTGCAACAGTCCATTTTCATAAATTTAGGCCCAGCACCCAGGCAGAGGAGAGAGGTCCCGTAACAGACAATCTGGCTTCATCTCAGCAGAGAATCAGTCTTCATGTCATAGCAGAGAATCAGGCTTCACGTCACCCACCACTGTAAGAGTCCATTTTCATAAATTTAGGTCCAGCACCCAGGCAGAGGAGAGAGGTCCCGTAACAGACAATCTGGCTTCATGTCAGCAGAGAATCAGTCTTCATGTCATAGCAGAGAATCAGGCTTCACGTCACCCACCACTGCAACAGTCCATTTTCATAAATTTAGGCCCAGCACCCAGGCAGAGGAGAGAGGTCCCGTAACAGACAATCTGGCTTCATGTCAGCAGAGAATCAGTCTGCATGTCATAGCAGAGATTCAGGCTTCACGTCAGCCACTAATGCAACAGTCCATTGTCAGATATTTAGGCCCAGCACCCAGGCAGAGGAGAGAGGTCCCGTAACAGAGGATCTGGCTTCATGTCAGCAGAGAATTAGTCTGCATGTCATAGCAGAGAATCAGGCTTCACGTCACCCAATATTGGAACAGTCCATTGGCATATATTTAGGCCCCGGCACCCAGACAGAGGAGAGGTTCATTCAACTTTGGGTAGCCCCGCAATATAATGGTAAAATGAAAATAAAAATAGGATTGAATGAGGAAGTGCCCTGGAGTCCAATAATATATGGTTAAGGGGAGGTAGTTAATGTCTATTCTGGACAAGGGATGGACAGGTCCTGTGGGATCCATGCCTGGTTCATTTTTATGAACGTCAGCTTGTCCACATTGGCTGTAGACAGGCGGCTGCGTTTGTCTGTAATGACGCCCCCTGCCGTGCTGAGTACATGTTCAGACAAAACGCTGGCCGCCGGGCAGGCCAGCACCTCCAAGGCATAAAAGGCTAGCTCTGGCCACGTGGACAATTTGGAGACCCAGAAGTTGAATGGGGCCGAACCATCAGTCAGTACGTGGAGGGGTGTGCACACGTACTGTTCCACCATGTTAGTGAAATGTTGCCTCCTGCTAACACGTTGCGTATCAGGTGGTGGTGCAGTTAGCTGTGGCGTGTTGACAAAAGTTTTCCACATCTCTGCCATGCTAACCCTGCCCTCAGACGAGCTGGCCGTGACACAGCTGCCTTGGCGACCTCTTGCTCCTCCTCTGCCTTGGCCTTGGGCTCCCACTTGTTCCCCTGTGACATTTGGGAATGCTCTCAGTAGCGCGTCTACCAACGTGCGCTTGTACTCGCGCATCTTCCTATCACGCTCCAGTGTAGGAAGTAAGGTGGGCACATTGTCTTTGTAGCGTGGATCCAGCAGGGTGGCAACCCAGTAGTCCGCACAGGTTAAAATGTGGGCAACTCTGATGTCGTTGCGCAGGCACTGCAGCATGTAGTCGCTCATGTGTGCCAGGCTGCCCAGGGGTAAGGACAAGCTGTCCTCTGTGGGAGGCGTATCGTCATCATCCTGCCTTTCCCCCCAGCCACGCACCAGTGATGGACCCGAGCTGCGTTGGGTGCCACCCCGCTGTGACCATGCTTCATCCTCATCCTCCTCCACCTCCTCCTCATCCTCGTCCTCCTCGTCCTCCAGTAGTGGGCCCTAGCTGGCCACATTTGTACCTGGCCTCTGCTGTTGCCAAAAACCTCCCTCTGAGTCACTTCGAAGAGACTGGCCTGAAAGTGCTAAAAATGACCCCTCTTCCTCCTCCTCCGCCTCCTCCTCCTCCTCCTGGGCCACCTCCTCTTCCATCATCGCCCTAAGTGTTTTCTCAAGGAGACATAGAAGTGGTATTGTAACGCTGATAACGGCGTCATCGCCACTGGCCATGTTGGTGGAGTACTCGAAACAGCGCAACAGGGCACACAGGTCTCGCATGGAGGCCCAGTCATTGGTGGTGAAGTGGTGCTGTTCTGTAGTGCGACTGACCCGTGCGTGGTGCAGCTGAAACTCCACTATGGCCTGCTGCTGCTCGCACAGTCTGTCCAGCATGTGCAAGGTGGAGTTCCACCTGGTGGGCACGTCGCATATGAGGCGGTGAGCGGGAAGGCCGAAGTTACGCTGTAGCGCAGACAGGCGAGCAGCAGGATGTGAACGCCGGAAGCACGAACAGACGGCCCGCACTTTATGCAGCAGCTCTGACATGTCGGGGTAGTTGTGAATGAACTTCTGCACCACCAAATTCAGCACATGCGCCAAGCAAGGGATGTGCGTCAAATTGGCTAGTCCCAGAGCTGCAACGAGATTTCGCCCATTATCACACACCACCAGGCCGGGCTTGAGGCTCACCGGCAGCAACCACTCATCGGTCTGTTGTTCTATACCCCGCCACAACTCCTGTGCGGTGTGGGGCCTGTCCCCCAAACATATGAGTTTCAGAATGGCCTGCTGACGTTTACCCCGGGCTGTGCTGAAGTTGGTGGTGAAGGTGTGTGGCTGACTGGATGAGCAGGTGGAAGAAGAGGAGGAGGAAGCCGAGAAGGAGGAGGTGGCAACAGGAGGCAAAGAATGTTGCCCTGCGATCCTTGGCGGCGGAAGGACGTGCGCCAAACAGCTCTCCGCCTGGGGCCCAGCTGCCATTACATTTACCCAGTGTGCAGTTAGGGAGATATAGCGTCCCTGGCCGTGCTTACTGGTCCACGTATCTGTGGTTAGGTGGACCTTGCTACAGATGGCGTTGCGCAGTGCACACTTGATTTTATCGGATACTTGGTTGTGCAGGGAAGGCACGGCTCTCTTGGAGAAGTAGTGGCGGCTGGGAACAACATACTGTGGGACAGCAAGTGACATGAGCTGTTTGAAGCTGTCTGTGTCCACCAGCCTAAATGACAGCATTTCATAGGCCAGTAGTTTAGAAATGCTGGCATTCAGGGCCATGGATCGAGGGTGGCTAGGTGGGAATTTACGCTTTCTCTCAAATGTTTGTGAGATGGAGAGCTGAACGCTGCCGTGTGACATGGTTGAGACGCTTGGTGACGGAGGTGGTGGTGGTGGTGTTGGTGGTACATCCCCTGTTTGCTGGGCGGCAGGTGCCAACGTTCCTCCAGAGGCGGAGGAAGAGGCCGAGGCGGCAGCAGCAGAAGAGGCCGAGGCGGCAGCAGCAGAAGAGGTAGCAGGGGGAGCCTGAGTGACTTCCTTGGTTTTAAGGTGTTTACTCCACTGCAGTTCATGCTTTGCATGCAGGTGCCTGGTCATGCAGGTTGTGCTCAGGTTCAGAACGTTAATGCCTTGCTTCAGGCTCTGATGGCACAGCGTGCAAACCACTCTGGTCTTGTCGTCAGCACATTGTTTGAAGAAGTGCCATGCCAGGGAACTCCTTGAAGCTGCCTTTGGGGTGCTCGGTCCCAGATGGCGGCGGTCAGTAGCAGGCGGAGTCTCTTGGCGGCGGGTGTTCTGCTTTTGCCCACTGCTCCCTCTTTTGCTACGCTGTTGGCTCGGTCTCACCACTGCCTCTTCCTCCGAACTGTGAAAGTCAGTGGCACGACCTTCATTCCATGTGGGGTCTAGGACCTCATCGTCCCCTGCATCGTCTTCCACCCAGTCTTGATCCCTGACCTCCTGTTCAGTCTGCACACTGCAGAAAGACGCAGCAGTTGGCACCTGTGTTTCGTCATCATCAGAGACATGCTGAGGTGGTATTCCCATGTCCTCATCATCAGGAAACATAAGTGGTTGTGCGTCAGTGCAGTCTATGTCTTCCACCGCTGGGGAAGGGCTAGGTGGATGCCCTTGGGAAACCCTGCCAGCAGAGTCTTCAAACAGCATAAGAGACTGCTGCATAACTTGAGGCTCAGACAGTTTCCCTGATATGCATGGGGGTGATGTGACAGACTGATGGGGTTGGTTTTCAGGCGCCATCTGTGCGCTTTCTGCAGAAGACTGGGTGGGAGATAATGTGAACGTGCTGGATCCACTGTCGGCCACCCAATTGACTAATGCCTGTACCTGCTCAGGCCTTACCATCCTTAGAACGGCATTGGGCCCCACCATATATCGCTGTAAATTCTGGCGGCTACTGGGACCTGAGGTAGTTGGTACACTAGGACGTGTGGATGTGGCAGAACGGCCACGTCCTCTCCCAGCACCAGAGGGTCCACTAACACCACCACGACCATGTCCACGTCCGCGTCCCTTACTAGATGTTTTCCTCATTGTTATGGTTCACCACAACAACAAAAATATTATTTGGCCCAATGTATTGTATTCAAATTCAGCTGAATATAAATTTGAGGCCTAGTATTTAGGCGCTGGGTGACCGGTATGGAGTTACTGACAGAATTAGACTTGGAAATGCACAGTAGCGTGTGTGTGAAGTTATTCTGAATGACCCTATGTGCACCTTGAATATTATATACCCTTTTAGGGATAGATTTCAAATAGCTCTGATATAGCAGAAACCACTAAATTATGAAATTGCTAAATTGGGAATTGTATTTCAACCCTGAATAAAAAATGTGCTTTAACGGACACTAAATAACTTGCCCAGCCACAACAGTACAGCGGTAACGACAGATTTAGCGGGATATAAATTTGAGGCCTAGTATTTAGGCGCTGGGTGATCGGTATGGATTTACTGACAGAATTAGACTTGGAAATGCACAGTAGCGTGTGTGTGAAGTTATTCTGAATGACCCTATGTGCACCTTGAATATTATATACCCTTTTAGGGATAGATTTCAAATAGCTCTGATATAGCAGAAACCACTAAATTATGAAATTGCTAAATTGGGAATTGTATTTCAACCCAGAACAAAAAATTTGCTTTGACGGCCACTAAATAACTTTCCCAGCCACAACAGTACAGCGGTAACGAGAGATTTAGCGGGATATAAATTTGAGGCCTAGTATTTAGGCGCTGGGTGACCGGTATGGATTTACTAACAGAATTAGACTTGGAAATGCACAGTAGCGTGTGTGTGAAGTTATTCTGAATGACCCTATGTCCACCTTGAATATTATATACCCTTTTAGGGATAGATTTCAAATAGCTCTGATATAGCAGAAACCACTAAATTATGAAATTGCTAAATTGGGAATTGTATTTCAACCCAGAACAAAAAATGTGCTTTGACGGACACTAAATAACTTTCCCAGCCACAACAGTACAGCGGTAACGACAGATTTAGCGGGATATAAATTTGAGGCCTAGTATTTAGGCGCTGGGTGACCGGTATGGATTTAGTGACAGAATTAGACTTGGAAATGCACAGTAGCGGGTGTGTGAAGTTATTCTGAATGACCCTATGTGCACCTTGAATATTATATACCCTTTTAGGGATAGATTTCAAATAGCTCTGATATAGCAGAAACCACTAAATTATGAAATTGCTAAATTGGGAATTGTATTTCAACCCAGAACAAAAAATGTGCTTTGACGGACACTAAATAACTTGCCCAGCCAGAACAGGACAGCGGTAACGACAGATTTAGCGGGATATAAATTTGAGGCCTAGTATTTAGGCGCTGGGTGACCGGTATGGATTTAGTGACAGAATTAGACTGGGATATGGCCAAAAAATAACCACACTATTGCTGGTTTAATGCACTTGGTGTGACAGCTTGACCAACCACACTACTGAGGGTTAAATGCACTTGGTGATGGGCGCAGCTTGCCCCTGATGTAGTATATGGCCAAAAAATGAACAGACTATTGCTGGTTAAATGCACTTGGTGTGACAGCTTGACCAACCACACCACTGAGGGTTAAATGCACTTGGTGACAGGTGCAGCTTGCCCCTGATGTAGTATATGGCCAAAAAATAAACAGACTATTGCTGGTTAAATGCACTTGGTGTGACAGCTTCACCCTGATGTAGGCTTTAGCCAAAAAACAACCACACCATTGAGGGTTAAATGCACTTGGTGACAGGCGCAGCTTGCCCCTGATGTAGTATATGGCCAAAAAATAAACAGACTATTGCTGGTTAAATGCACTTGGTGTGACAGCTTCACCCTGATGTAGGCTTTAGCCAAAAAACAACCACACCATTGAGGGTTAAATGCACCTGGTCGCAGCTTGGATGCACTTGGTCGCAGCACCGCACAAGACACAAAATGGCCGCCGATCACCCCAGAAAAAAGTGACTGACAAACGGTCTGGGCAGCCTAAAAACAGTGAGCAATTGAATTTCAGCAGCTCAATGATGCACAGCTGCAGATCGATTGATTAATGAAGTCCTTTGGAGGAGTTAATCTGCCTAATCTCGCCCTACTGTCGCAGCCGCAACATCTCCCTACTCTAATCAGAGCAGAGTGACGGGCGGCGCTATGTGATTCCAGCTTAAATAGAGGCTGGGTCACATGGTGCTCTGGCCAATCACAGCCATGCCAATAGTAGGCATGGCTGTGACGGCCTCTTGGGGCAAGTAGTATGACGCTTGTTGATTGGCTGCTTTGCAGCCTTTCAAAAAGCGCCAAGAAAGCGTCACAAAAGCGCCAAGAAAGCGACGAACACCGAACCCGGACTTTTACGAAAATGTCCGGGTTCGGGTCCGTGTCACGGACACCCCAAAATTCGGTACGAACCCGAACTATACAGTTCGAGTTCGCTCATCCCTATATATGACACTATGCACGTGTTATTCAGCTGGACAAAGGCTCCATAGAGAGAGCTGAAACGTTGCGGCTAGATGGGTCAATAAACCATCCACTTTTTTCATCACTACCTTGGAGTGCTGCCTTTTTTCTTTCTATATATGCATTTGGGACCTTGGTCGCAGGCCCCCATAAGGATTTGCACCTGCATTTAATGTGTGCTGCTTTTTTCTTTTTCTATTTATATATCTCTTATATATATATAAATGAGTTTCTGTATGTCTGTTTGTCTGTCTATCTGTCTGTCTGGACGTTCTTTATGCGTGACCAAATGACTGGACCGATCTTCACCAAATTTGGCACACAGGTACATCAGGTGTCCGGGAAGGTTTTAGACCGCTCTCAGCTCTCTAGGATGTACCATTCCTGAGATATTCCCAAAAAGTGAGCCCCCCCCCAAATAAAAGCCTGCAAGTCTTTCTCTTCAAATCCCATCTGCCATAAACACAGTTTTACTCCAGGTTTCCATAACAACCCAGACATTTTTCTTTACAGCTTAAAGGGGCGGGTACCTGGGGAAGTCAATGTTTTTAAAGGGGCGGGCACAGTGAAGGTCACGGTTATTAAAGGGGCGGGCACACTGGAGGTCACTGTTATTAAATGGGCGGGCTCTATGAAGGTCCCTGTTAAAGGGGCGGTCACTGTGAAAGTCACTGTTAAAGGGGCTGTCACTTTGAAAGTCACTGTTAAAGGGGCGGCCACTGTGAAAGTCACTGTTAAAGGGCGGTCACTGTAAGTCACTGTTAAAGGGTCGGTGACTGAAAGTCACTGTTAATGGGGTGGTCACTATAAAAGTCACTTTTAAAAGGGTGGCCACTGTGAAAGTCACTGTTAAAGGGGCGGTCTCTGTGAAAGTCACTGTTAAAGTCACTGTTAAACATAGAAACATAGAATGTGTCGGCAGATAAGAACCATTTAGCCCATCTAGTCTGCCCAATATACTAAGTACTATGGATAGCCCCTGGCCCTATCTTATATGAAGGATGGCCTTCTGCCTATCCCATGCATGCTTAAACTCCTTCACTGTATTTGCAGCTGCCACTTCTGCAGGAAGGCTATTCCATGCATCCACTACTCTCTCAGTAAAGTAATACTTCCTGATATTACTTTTAAACCTTTGCCCCGCTAATTTAAAACTATGTCCTCTTGTAGCAGTTTTTCTTCTTTTAAATATTCTCTCCTCTTTTACCTTGTTGATTCCCTTTATGTATTTAAAAGTATAGAAATATAGGGGCGGTCACTGTGAAAGTCACTGTTAAAGGGGCGGGCACTGTGAAGGTCACTGTTAAATGGGCAGGCACTATTAAAGGGGCGGGCACTGTGAAGTTCATTGTTAAAGGGGAAGGTACTGTGGAGGTCAATGTTAAAGGGGCGGCCACTGTGGAAGTCAATGTTAAAGGGGCGGGCTCTCTGGAGGTCATTGTCAAAGGGGCGGGAACTGTAGAGGTCACTGTTATGGGGGAAACTCGATATATTTTTACGACACACGGAAATATAAAATGAAATAGATTAAATATACCCGTGCAAAGCCGGTTCCTTCTGCTAGTATTATATAAAGCTGAGTTTGTGTGTGTATGTATGTCCGCGCAAGGAATCCGCACCGTCGCATTTACATTCACGAAATTTGCCACACAGGTACATCAGATGTCTGGGAAGGTTTTAGCTCTCTAGGACGTACCATGCCTGAGATATTCCCAAAAAATGCATTAGCCAATAGAAGCGTGGTCACATGATCCTTATCAGCCAAAAGAAGCTTGCAGGCCGTTAGCCTCCACATACACAGTTTTACTCCAGGTTTCCATAACAATCCAGCCATTTTTCTTCACTGCTGTAGGTGAGCTTTAAAGGAAAACTGTCACCACGATAATCGCTATTGAAGTAAAGCCATGGCCTCATTTCAAGATGTGCCTTTGTTCCTGCAATAAATGTTTTTATCCTCTGAAAATCCAGTTTATTTTGTATGCAAATGTGCCAGTAAGGTGCCCAGAGGGGCGTCACTCTTGCAGGAAGGAGCCCAGACGCGCCCCCTGCCACAATGTGTCCACCTACAAAAGATGAACTTAAAACACCACCCCCAGGTCACGCTAAGCCACGCCCCTGATCCTTTTAGGTCACACCCCCCACCCACTCCTCAGCCGACAGAGATTAAAAAAATGAAGTTAAAAATCAACTTCTAGGTCCCACTAAGTCATGCCTCGATCTGGTTAGACCACGCCCCCTCCCACTCCTCAGCGGACAGGGATTGAAAAAATGAAGTTAAAAATCAACTTCTGTCAGCTGCAGGGGTGGAATGGACGGTAGCTTTCTCCCTGCAGCTCACACTCAGACTGCACAGTGCTGCTGTCTTAGGCCTCATGCACATGACCGTTGTGTGCACCCGTGGCCGTTGTTCCGTGATTTTCTGCGGACCCATTGACTTTCAATGGGTCCGTTGAAAACTCGGAAAATGCACCGTTCATCAGCGGCCGTGATCCGTGTTTCCTGTCCGTCAAAAAAATAGGACCTGTCCTATTTTTATGACCGACAACGGTTCACGGACCCATTCAAGTCAATGGGTCCGTGAAAGAACACGGATGCACACAAGATTGGCATCCGCGTCCGTGATCCGTGGCCGTAGGTTACTTTCATACATCACGGATCCGAAGCTCCGTCTGCGTAAAAGCTTTTTCAGAGCTGAATTTTCACTTCGACAGTTTATTCTAACACAGAGGCGTTCCCATGGTGATGGGGACGCTTCTAGTTAGAATATACTACGAACTGGGTACATGACTGCCCCCTGCTGCCTGGCAGCACCCGATCTCTTACAGGGGGCTGTGATCCGCACAATTAACCCCTCAGGTGCCGCACCTGAAGGGGTTAATTGTGTGTATCATTGCCCCCTGTAAGAGATCAGGGGCTGCCAGGCAGCAGGGGGCAGACCCCCCTCCCTCCCCAGTTTTAATTTCGATGGTGGCCAGTGCAGCCCCCCCCGGCGAACCAGAATCAGAGACACTACATGTGTTATGTAAGTACTGCTCAGTTCTTTATTGTAGGCCATTCTCCAGAGTTGTATGTTTTGTTGCTGGAACTGAAGAATCCCCTTAATAATTGGTGCCTCCTTATACCAATTCCCACCTGTTGTATTTTTGTAATAGAAAAAAGAATGATAACTTCTTGTAAAGTAATTATTTTTTATTGTTATTATAAAACTAAATAAATCATTATTATTCAGTTCTTTATTCCTGGAAACATTGCTGATTTAATCTCCAGCCCGTCAGACGTTACGTTAGGGTGTCTATGTAATCAGATGATAATATTTCTCTTGACGGATTGAACTGTTTATATAGATTTTACATTTTGCTGTAAATGTTGATATTAAAGTTTCTCCTATGATGTTATTATAAGGTCTATGATGTTAAGAAATGAACTATGATGGTATAGTTGGTTATTCAAATGTATTGATGGAGCAGCAACAGAAGATGGCTCTAAGGAACCGTGATAGACGATGACTGTCAGTTTTTTTGCTTCTGCAGTTTTTCCTCAGACATTTTGGAATCCACCATCTTCTTATTAGTGAATCCACATTTGGCCAGGCCTCCTTCACCTCAAGTACTGAAGGTATGATTGAATCCATGCTTGGCCAGGCCTCCTTCACATGAAGTAGTGACGGTTTGAGTGAATTCACACTTGGCCGGGCTTCTGTCACATCAAGTACTGAAGGTGTTAGTGACTCCACACTTGGCCAGGCCTCCATCATATGATGTCCCATAGGCCTGCTGATGTCCATTTCTTCTCTATCGAAAATGTTCTCCTCTTCATTCTCTCTTTCCTCCTCCTCTTGCTCTTCATCCTCCTCTAGAATTGTCTCTAGGGTTGGCAAAAAAGAGACTTTGCCAAACTTTGATGGCGTGAACGCCGGCTCAGCCTCCTCCACCATCCACCTCCATATCACATCCATGAATGTCTCTTCTTCCTCAGCCTGTTTGATCCTGGAAATATCCAAACCACTCGCAATCGCAACCAGTACTGAAATAAAGGGGGAAAAGGATTTTTCTGACAAAAATGTATACAGGGATATATAGATATATAGATTATAGATAGATAGATATAATAACAAGACGAGGCAGCACTCCAAGTATGGTGAATGGGTGAGAACCCATTTATTCCCAAGCCTTCAGATTACATGGGTCCTCACCCATTCACAGTAGTTGGAGTGCTGCCTCGTCTTTTGTTATTATATTCATTAGTGGAAGTCACGCCAGTCATCCCTGAGGATTTTGCACCCGACCGTCTTATCTCTAACTGTGCTGATGTTTTCTTCTGTTATTAGATAGATAGATACATAGATAAATATGACAGATTGACACTGTTATAATTGTCTCATGAGATAAAATGAAGCTTCTAATCTTAAGTAAGTAATGGAGGGAGACAAAGATACAGAACAGTAGATAGACGGACATCACATGGAGGAGACTTATAGGTAGAAAATAAACAGAAAAACATGAAGGATGCGACAGACTCCTCCAGTGCAGACTTACCACCACTGACAACTGGAACCCTCAGGTAATTCTGAGCTCTGCCACTCCTTATATAAGGTGTGTGATGTCATAATGTTTAGGGGCGGAGCCAATGTTCACAACATTCCGTGACCATAAATAAGCAGTAGCTTTTATTTTATTTTTACTTTTAAAGGGACAGCCAATCATAATTACGGTGGATATACACACATACTTAAAATGCAACATATATAGGTGAAACTCGAAAAATTGGAATATTGTGCAAAGTTCATTTATTTCAGTAATGCAACTTAAAAGGTGAAAATTATATATGAGATAAACTCATGCAAAGCGAGATATTTCAAGCCTTTATTTGTTATAATTTGGATGATTATGGCTTACAGCTTATGAAAACCCCCAAAGTCACAATCTCAGGTTCCCTTTGCTCAGGGGGTATGGATTAATTAAGCTGACTACAGTGTGACACTGAGCCTAGAATATTGAACCTTTTCACAATATTCTAATTTTAAGTGGCATTAATGCAATTCCTTTTAAGTTGCATTACTGAAATAAATAACTTTTGAACGATATTCTAATTTTTCGAGTTTCACCTGTATATAAGGCAGGCTCGGACTGGCCCACAGGGGTGCAGGTGAATCCCCCGGTGGGCCCTTGAGCAAGTGGCACATAACACAGTAGACTTACTGCACCACATACATATCCTCAATGTACAGCACCTCAACCAGCCTATGTTCATATAAAAAACGTGATAGATTATAAAAGAAACTCCACAGTTTATTATTAGAGACACAATCAGAGATGAGAAGACTTCTACATATAGAGGAAGCTAGCCGGTATCCTCTTTTTTCCAGGACCTACCTGCAGTGACCCCATATTCAATCATCTGGTTGCATCTTGCTGCTGTGTAAGCAGGTATTATTTCAATGTATCCGTACGGTGGGCCCCTGGTTGCTCCTAGGCCCCCCCCTGTCCCGCACTGTATAAAGTGTTCACAACCTGCTAAGGCTACCTTCACACTAGCGTTTTTTCTGGATCCGGCAGGGCTCAGCAAAAACTATTCCGTTACTAATAATACAACCATCTGCATCCGTTATGAACAAATCCGGCTGTATTATCTGTAACATAGCCAAGACGGATCCGTTATGAACTCCATTGAAAGTCAATGGGGTACGGATCTGTTTTCTATTGTGTCAGATTGTGTCACAATTAAACAGATCCGTCCCTATTGACTTGCATTGTGGGTCATCCGTTTTGCTCCGCATCCTAGGACGGAAAGCGGAATGCTCTCCGGTATGAGAACGGAATGCATTTTGGAGCACTCCGTTCTGTTCAGTTACGTTTTGTCCCCAATGACAATGATTAGTGACAAAACGGAAGCGTTTTTTTCCGGTATTGAGATCCTATGACGGATCTCAATACCGGAAAATATTAACCCTAGTGTGAAAGGTGAAAGTAGCCTAATATACAGTAGAGACCAAAAGTTCGGACACACCTTCTCATTCAAAGAGTTTTCTTTATTTTCATGACTATGAAAATTGTAGATTCACACTGAAGGCATCAAAACTGTGAATAACACATGTGGAATTATATACATAACAAAAAAGTGTGAAACAATTGAAAATATGTCATATTCTAGGTTCTTCAAAGTAGCCACCTTTTGCTTTGATTACTGCTTTGCACACTCTTGGCATTCTCTTGATGAGCTTCAAGAGGTAGTCACCTGAAATGGTCTTCCAACAGTCTTGAAGGAGTTCCCAGAGATGCTTAGCACTTGTTGGCCCTTTTGCCTTCACTCTGCGGTCCAGCTCACCCCAAACCATCTCGATTGGGTTCAGGTCCGGTGAGTGTGGAGGCCAGGTCATCTGGCGCAGCACCCCATCACTCTCCTTCATGGTCAAATAGCCCTTACACAGCCTGGAGGTGTGTTGGGGTCATTGTCCTGTTGAAAAATAAATGATGGTCCAGCTAAACGCAAACCGGATGGAATAGCATGCCGCTGCAAGATGCTGTGCTAGCTATGCTGGTTCTGTATGCCTTCAATTTTGAATAAATCCCCAACAGTGTCATCAGCAAAGCACCACCACACCATCACACCTTCTCCTCCATGCTTCACGGTGGGAACCAGGCATGTAGAGTCCATCCATTCACCTTTTCTGCGTCGCACAAAGACACGGTGGTAGGAACCAAAGATCTCAAATTTGGACTCATCAGACCAAAGCACAGATTTCCACTGGTCTAATGTCCATTCTGCTCTTCTGCTTGTTGCCTGTACTTAGCAGTGGTTTCCTAGCAGATATTCTACCATGAAGGCCTGATTCACACAGTCTCCTCTTAACAGTTGTTCTAGAGATGTGTCTGCTGCTAGAACTCTGTGTGGCATTGACCTGGTCTCTAATCTGAGCTGCTGTTAACCTGTGATTTCTGAGGCTGGTGACTCGGATGAACTTATCCTCCGCAGCAGAGGTGACTCTTGGTCTTCCTTTCCTGGGGCGGTCCGCATGTGAGCCAGTTTCTTTGTAGCGCTTGATGGTTTTTGTGACTGCACTTGGGGACACTTTCAAAGTTTTCCCAATTTTTCGGACTGACTGACCTTCATTTCTTAATACAAATTCTAACAGTCTATTCAGTAGGACTATCAGCTGTGTATCCACCTGACTTCTCCACAAGGCAACTGATGGTCCCAACCCCATTTATAAGGCAAGAAATCCCACTTATTAAACCTGACAGGGCACACCTGTGAAGTGAAAACCATTTCAGGTTACTACCTCTTGAAGCTCATCAAGAGAATGCCAAGAGTGTGCAAAGCAGTAATCAAAGCAAAAGGTTGCTACTTTGAAGAACCTAGAATATGACATATTTTCAGTTGTTTCACACTTTTTTGTTATGTATATAATTCCACATGGGTTAATTCATAGTTTTGATGCCTTCAGTGTGAATCTACAATTTTCATAGTCATGAAAATAAAGAAAACTCTTTGAATGAGAAGGTGTGTCCAAACTTTTGGTCTGTACTGTATATATATATATTGTGGCAATGTGAACATTGAGGTGTTGTTTCCCCAGGTTCCAGTCCGGGACTTAGGGCATGCTCATGTCCAGGGATCCTATTTAATCCTGCTACTGGATCTTGGGTGTGTCTCACTCTGGGGAAGAGACTGTGTGCAGCAGAGGCCTGGGAAGGCTCTGTACAAGTGGGCTCAGCCGAGCTGGCTCAGGGGCCACGGGGCTAGGTATTAGCTTGAACTTTGGGGGACTCCGCGAGGTCTTGGAATCGACGGTCGCTAGGCCAGAGTCAGTAGGACTTCTGGGCCACAATCCCCCAAAAGGTACTGGACTTTGTTACAGTCTGGAAGTGCTGGATTGTTAGGCTGGGAAAAGCTGCATGTTCTTCCCGTGTGTGAACGGGGCTTTTAGTGAGGTAGGGAGTCCTCATGTTTAGTTAGAGCCCAGCCGGGCAGGTGTTTTATTTGTATTGTTTATTTTGGTTTTGCTGAGGTGCCAAATAAAAGCAATGTTTGCCCCCTACCCCTGTGGTTGAAGAAAGATCATTGTGAGAATGACCCCCGAATAAGAGACGATCCCTTACAATATATATAAAGAAAAAAGGCAGCACTCCAAGGTAGTGATGAAAAAAGTGGATGGTTTATTGACCCATCTAGCAGCAACAGTTTCAGCTCTCTCTATGGAGCCTTTGTCCAGCTCAATAACATGTGCATAGTGTCATATAGTCAAATATAAATAGTGCAAACAATTTACATCATCAGGGTCCATAATTAATTAAAAAATTGCTAAATAAATCACAAATAAAACATTGGGAGCATAATTCTTCTGTCTGATCATGATTGTATCAAAATTCATTACTAGTGATCCAAAGTGCATGACATGATAGAAAACAGTGACAGTGTTGGTATCCATACTTGATTGTCAATAAAAATATACAAGGTGCTCAGTAGGTGACAATAACAACTTGATTAAAACCTTAAATACATGTGGAGTCGTCACGTTCGGATGTGATGGCACCTGCTTGGCGTCCAGAAAAGCGGCCTGCGCATGCGCTGCTACTCGTGCTCTCGCGAGACACGAGAATGTACGTCAGGAGTATGGAAACCACATAAAAAATGTCCGCTTCCTCACTTGTAAGTAGGGCGCATGCTCATGCTCTTACAGGCCTGTGGGGGGGTGGAACAGCGGGGTGTCAAACCGCACTCCCTCACCTCCAGACTTGCCAGCATCCTCTGCATCCATGCCATCTCACAGGAGTGTATGGAGAACACCCAAGGGGCTGCTTGAAAGTGTCTCCCAACACCAATAAGGGCAGGGCATCAGGGTGTCATCTGTATGTGATCCCGGACTCCCCCCAAATTCAAGGGAGTAGCATGGAAAAAACTGGTCATCAGGGCAAAGTGCATAACATTCCTGTTTAAAATATAGCGGACAACCTTGTCACGAATCCGTCTCTTCCAAGTCACCAAAGGGGACAAAGGAGGCACAGAGTCAGAGACAATAGCTGTCCGCGAGCATGGTGCCCATTTAAGTGGTTTCCCAATCGAAAATATGCATAATACTGTAATCATGGATCGCCTGCATGATCCCTCCATTCCTCACCACGCGTGACTGTTCCTGATGTTTGAATCAATAATTGCTGTCCTAAGAAAAAGAAGACAATTAGAAAACATAGCACTTGTTGTTTTCCACAGGTGAAGGTACAGGTACCGTGTTTCCCCGAAAATAAGACATCCTCCGAAAATAAGACCTACTTCCAGTTTTGCCTCTCGCTGTAATATAAGGCATCCCCCCGAAAATAACACCTCCCCGATAATAAGGCCTCCCCGATAATAAGGCCCCCAAAGCTACTGTAAGGAGTCTGACTCCTCTGGACCGTAGCAGCGGGCGCCGCCGCGCAGCTCACTGATTGGCCACAGCGCAGCCAGAGCTGTTCAGGCAGTGCGAGGTCTCTTTAAATGAGAGAGCCCGCGCCGCCGCCAGGACAAGCTGCCGCCTGCTGCTCACTCTGCCCTGACTGAGTCTGGCTGACTCACAATTAGACAGTGAGTGAGTCGCGAAGGGCAGGAGTCGGGCACATTGTGTGGAATCTGGCCGGCACGGACACGGGGTGACTAAGGTAGGGGGGGGGGGGGATGTCTGATAAAGTGGTGGGGAATGTCTGGTGAAGGTGGGAGGGGGGGAGAGACTAAATAATCCACTGTCCGCTGGCACAGGGATCACTTAAAACATTACTTTTGGTTCCTTAACAAGTGGGAGGCACATATGCAAACTGTTGTAATTCCTGACCGTTCACCTGATTTGGATGTAAAGACCTTCAAATTAAAGCTGACAGTCTGCAGTTAAAGCACATCTTGTTTGTTTCATTTCAAATCCATTGTGGCGGTGTATAGAGCCAAACATGTTAGAATTGTGTCGATGCCCCAATATTTATGGGCCTGACTGTAAAAGGTGACAGGGACAAATCAATAAATAAATAACATGGGACGAGTCGCATGTTAGATATTGTCTGATTTTGATCATCTTACCCGAGATGGGGTGAACAAAAGAGTCACCTCGTAACATGAAAGTACAATTAACACAATTATAACAAGGATAACAACCCTTCCGGTAGAACCAAAATATGTCTCAGAAGTTACTTTAGACGAACCTATATCAGATTTGACAAGTCTGTCACCCAAATTGCGGTTTCTGCGATATGAGCATAAAGGCAGAGATTTGAACTCTTCAACATTCTTGAAATTACTGGTAAGAATTCTCCAGTGTTTTTTCTAAATGGCAGAGACGTTGCCACTGTTAGTGCTAAATTCTGATCAAATCTTTAGTCAAGGGCTTAATTTTTTCTAAATTAGCTTGAATAAGCTTTTTTGGGTATCCTCATGTCCGAAATTTGGACCCCATTTCATGCAGCCTTGTATCTGCCAGAGCTGTATCTTGTACAATCTTTTTGACCCTTGGCTAAATGGAAGCAATCTAATCATAGGTCTGGGGTGATGGCTTTCAAAACGTAATAAAGTATTTTATCTGTGGGCTTCACATATAAGTCAGTGACTAACCTATTCTTAAAAAATGCTGACCTGAGTGTCCAAAAACTGTATAGTTTCCCTAGAATGCGTCAAAGTAAATTTGACACTAGGGTCAATGGTGTTCAAAAAATTGTGGAACGCCATGAGGTCCTCTGCGGCGCCGATCCAAATCAGGAAAATGTCGTCTATGTAACGCCACCACCTCAGCACATGGCTGAAGTGGTGGCTCACATAGACGACAGACTCCTCAAGATGTGACATGTAAAGATTTGCATAGGTCAGCACCACATTGGACCCCATCGCTGTCCCACCTAATTGTAGAAAAAAAATCATCCTGAAATAAATAAATAAATTGCGTGTGAGTATGAATCTCAACAGAGCAATTAAAAATTGTTGGCAATCTGTGCTGTATTGTGTCCTCTGTAAATTCTCTTGTATTACCCGTATACCCAATTCATGTTCTATGGAAGTATATAAACTTACCACATCAAACGACGCCAATAGGGCCCCTAAGGGAATTTGTAAACTGTCTATCTTGGATAGAAAATCATTCGTATCTCTAATATAGGAACTAGCTGACATAGCAAATCGACGCAAAATTTTGTCAAGAAAGATGGCTGCATTACAGAACAAGGAATCTCTACCCGAGACTATAGGGCGCCCTGGAGGAGAGATCAACGACTTGTGGATCTTTGGCAGAGTATACAGTATGGGTGTAACTGGTTTATCACAATATAGAAAAGTGATTATCTTCTCATCAATAATGCCATCCTCTCTGGCTCTATTCAGTATATCCTTCAACTCTCTGAGTAACATGAACTTAGAATAATTATAGATTCTTTCATACACATTAGTGTCTGCTAACTGAAGTCTAGTCTCTTCCACATAGGATCTAGTGTCCATGACCACAACCCCACCACCTTTGTCAGCTGACTTGATGGTGAGGTTGTGGTCCGCAGCCAGATCTCGCAATGCCGTCATTTCTGCTGATGTCATGTTTGCAAATCCAAGTGGTTGTTGGAACGTCTCCTGTTTGAGTTTCTCAATATCGCGTTTGACCACGATACCAAAAGCCTCAATAGCAGGATGATTGATGACTGGGGAGAATTCACTTTTTAAAAATAAACCTATGATTTTCAAACATAACTCACTGGTTTGTGTAGTCTTAGTTAATGGTCTGTCCTTTTGATCCGCAAACCAGACTTTCAATTTAATTGCACGTAGAAATCTCTGAAGATCCATTTCTAGATTAAACCATTTTGTTGTGGTTACGGGGCAATAGGACAGACCTTTGTTCAATACAGATATCTGAGCAGCATTAAGATCAACAGAGGATATATTTACCACTATATCTTGCATCTCAAAGTCCTGGCCTTCTGGGGCTTCATATTATTCCCTTTTCCTCTGTTTGTGCTGTCGTTTCCCCCCTTGGCGTGTTGATGTCGTAGTGGGGTTAGAGTCCTCTCTGGAAGCTTTGGCGGTCTCTCTGGACAAATGACTCTGGGATTTCTTTGGTGTAGACGAAGTGGTAGATCCATATTTCTCTCCCCCTGTCTTCCGGTTCCTCCTTTCGTTCCCTTGCCAGTTGTATACATAGCCAGTAGTGTAATCATCCATATCTCTCATCTATTTGCGTAATTTCTTGCTTTGTAGATCACCTTAAAATTTTTCTAAATGGGACACACAATTGGATATATAGGTTTCAAAATCCTCAGCAGATAACACATTTTTAAACTTCTCTGTGATGTCATCTACATTGGCTTGTACTAAAGCTTTTTCTTTTTGTAGAAATTCCACGTTCAACAAAATGATGTCGAACGCATATTTATTCGATATTTGAACGAATCTCGCACAAAAGTCAGCATTGTTCAGGAATAAGTCCGGTCTTAGATGAGAGCGTATCCCTCTCGGAATCCTGTGTGAGAGGTGATATTCGCTCAAGGTGGCAAGATGCAGTTCCAAACTTATTAGACGTTTAGATTCATTTTCGAATCTCCTTTTGATATCAATAGCAGAAAAAGTGGATAAAAAGGTTACATCTCTCACCGAATTATGTAGTATTCTCTCCTCATCCTCCAGCGTATAGGAAAACACATCCGGGTCAACGCATCCGGTGGTATGATCCATGATTCAGGTGCTTGGCTTTTTATGGTCCAATATGTAGAAAAAGAAAAAAGCAGCACACATTAAATGCGGGTGCAAATCCTTATGGGGGCCTGCGACCAAATGCATATATAGAAAGAAAAAAGGCAAAGGTTGTCCACTATATTTTAAACAGGAATGTTATGCACTTTGCCCTGATGACCAGTTTTTTCCATGCTACTCCCTTGAATTTGGGGGGTGTTCCGGGATCACATACAGGTGATACCCTGATGCCCTGCCCTTATTGGTGTTGGGAGACACTTTCAAGCAGCCCCTTGGGTGTTCTCCATACACTCCTATGAGATGGCATGGATGCAGAGGATGCTGGCAAGTCTGGAGGTGAGGGAGTGCGGTTTGACACCCCGCTGTCCCCCCCCCCCCCACAGACACTCTGACATGGAGACTGATGATCACTCATGGGTCTTCCGTGTTCCTACCAGCGACTTCTGCATGAACTGTGGAGCTTTGAT
Source organism: Bufo gargarizans (assembly GCF_014858855.1). Lineage (NCBI taxonomy): Eukaryota > Metazoa > Chordata > Amphibia > Anura > Bufonidae > Bufo > Bufo gargarizans. The sequence continues at coordinate 11,656,529 of NC_058087.1, read as the reverse complement.
TTAATCATCTGTGTATCTCTGCACCTTCTCCACTGAAAAAAAGGGGCGTGCGTGCCGGCCTGTAAGGGCATGAGCATGCGCCCTACTTACAAGTGAGCAAGCGGCCATTTTTGTGTGCCATGTGGTTTCAGTACCCCTGACGTACATTCTTGTGTCTCGCGAGAGCACGAGTAGCGGCGCATGCGCAGGCCACTTTTCCGGACGCCAAGCAGGTTCCATTACGCCATCACAACCGAACATGACGACTCCACATGTTTTTAAGGTTTTAATCAAGTTGTTATTCTCACCTACTGAGCACCTCATATATTTTTATTGACAATCAAGTATGGATACCAACACTGTCACAGTTTTCTATCATGTCATGCACTTTGGATCACTAGTAATGAATTTTGATACAATCATGATCAGACAGATGAATTATGCTCCCAATGTTTTATTTGTGATTTATTTAGCAATTTATTAATGAATTATGGACCCTGATGATGTAAATTGTTTGCACTATTTATATATGACACTATGCACGTGTTATTCAGCTGGACAAAGGCTCCATAGAGAGAGCTGAAACGTTGCGGCTAGATGGGTCAATAAACCATCCACTTTTTTCATCACTACCTTGGAGTGCTGCCTTTTTTCTTTCTATATATGCATTTGGGACCTTGGTCGCAGGCCCCCATAAGGATTTGCACCTGCATTTAACGTGTGCTGCTTTTTTCTTTTTCTATTTACATATCTCTTATATATATTAAAATGAGTTTCTGTATGTCTGTTTGTCTGTCTATCTGTCTGTCTGGACATTCTTTATGCGTGACCAAATGACAGGACCGATCTTCACCAAATTTGGCACACAGGTACATCAGGTGTCCGGGAAGGTTTTAGACCTTTAGCTCTCTACGTACCGTTCCTGAGATATTCCCAAAAAGTGAGCCCCCCCCCCAAATACAAGCCTGCAAGTCTTTCTCTTCAAATCCCATCTGCCATAAACACAGTTTTACTCCAGGTTTCCATAACAACCCAGCCATTTTTCTTTACAGCTTAAAGGGGTGGGAGTAGATAGAGGGTATATGTTTCGTCAAAGTGACAGGTACCACGCCCCTTTTACACGCCCCCTTTTATATCGCTTGATACTATTTTATATCAAATTTATAGTGTTTGATATAAATAGTATTCGCCCCTATTAAAATTTATAGGGGGGCTATTAAAATTTATAGGGGGGCTATTAAAATTTATAGGGGGGCTATTAAAATTTATAGGTCACGCTATTAAAATTTATAGGGGGGCTATTAAAATTTATAGGGGCGCTATTAAAATTTATAGGGGGGCTATTAAAATTTATAGGGGGGGCTATTAAAATTTATAGGTCACGCTATTAAAATTTATAGGGGGGCTATTAAAATTTATAGGGGCGCTATTAAAATTTATAGGGGTGGCTATTAAAATTTATAGGGGGGGCTATTAAAATTTATAGGTCACGCTATTAAAATTTATAGGGCCCGCTATTAAAATGTATAGTGTCCGATATTTTAATATAAGAGTATTAAAAATCAAACGATGACAAATATAATTTGGTTAAAAAGCTTTATTCATTTTTCTTATTTGCAACATTCCTGTAGGGACAGACACGTTTGATTGTAATTACAGCATCGTATACATAACCGTTTCAGGCGTTTTGTTACAAATGATCTCACAATACGGTCATTTTTTCTAAAATCGTTAGTGAACATTTTTAACACATTTTCAAAAGATATTCCTTTAGCTAGACATTGCAAGATATAGATACAGTAATGGCCGCAGACCGTACTAACGGCGTCTTGTATTTGTCTGTTTTGATACCTTATAGTCTTAGAATTTTTATATAAAAACTGCATAAAGTCGCCCGGAAATATTTCATTTGCGGGGGATAAACCATAACTATAAAAAAAAATAGATATATAATTCGGGTATAATATAATTAAAACCCAATGCTTCCCCCGCTGATACGAATTATCCGTATTTACAATGTATGCTGCGGGCCGGTCGATGATTTTACCCCCCGGTAATAAATCACTCGGGAATACACCTTTAAATATGCGCCTGGCGTTAATATCAGCTTTAATAACACACGCAATTTCATAATTATTCATGTCTATTGAAAATCATATAATACCTCCCGCCGATTATTTATTTCAATAATATTTTCATGAACTGAATATACAATCATATTAATTGTGTTCGCAATCGGTTCGGCAAATCTAATTTCAGCTCGCAGATTGCCAGTTTTTACTAGAGAGAAATGACCGCCGGGTTCCTGATCCGGCGATAAATCAAAAGCGAACAAAGTGTAACCGTTCAAAAACTCGTGTCGATCAACGGATAAAGCGTTGTCGGCCTTGTGTTTCCCCGAAATATGTACTAGTGACATATATTCACGAACAGCTGATTCGTCTTGGAAGTTAGGTTGAAAAGGTTTTGCCGGGATCTGTTGACCATCCAAATATAAGGCTGCATAATTCACATTATAGTGGTTGAAGCACAAAGGGTTTCTTTGGTAACTCCCGGAAAATGATTCGTTATCCACAAACGCTAGTATTACTGTTTTTGGTAGGTTGCCGAGGAAAAGATTCTCGTGGTTACATATGCGTGTACCTGCGGGTACGCTATACACTTTAAGCGCTGCCCGATCGATCGAGTACTTTGCGTTAGCGGTTAGCAGAGCGCGACTGTGCCCGATTCTTACAGCGGGCGATACTTGTACTCTTTTGACAAACAAGGACGCGTGCTGGATTTGTACTTTAAAATGGGCCGCCTCGGCCGACATAAGGCAGAAAGTGTCTTTGTTTCTTGTCAATTTTATCTTTAGATCTAAACCGTTCAGTATTAACTTCGGTTGATTAAATATATCGGCGTAAATGGGTCCCATTAATTCAACACTCCTAGAGCGGGCTGAATACTTTGCTCGCTTGCTGAAGCCTTCATTACGCCCGTCGAGAACCCGGTCGTCATGATGGCCCGCTGTGTCTTTATAGAACAAACCGGCTGTAAATTGGGCCGCTAAAGTTTGTGAATTATAATTTATTAGGGACTCTATATACGCTCTATACGTATAAAGGTTGTCGCTTCTTGAAATCAACGTGTCGCCGAGCGTTATATCCAGCTGATTAAAAAGACTCGCTATAGGGTAGTTAATAAGGGCAACGCGGGATCCTTCTGGTATGGGTGTGTTATCAGGACTAACGATTTTGCAAACGACGTGTAACAATGTGTTATTAAGGTCGTAATAATATTCACCGCTGCCCGTGATGTAGAATTCCAAAGGGGCATTGTCAGTGATTGCTGCGATTGGCTGCACCTCCACATAAAGCGATTTTTCAATGCTTGTTTGAGTAGGGGGTATTTGAAAGATATCCAGCTCTGATTTGGCGTACTCGGCGGATGCGTCATGCACGAAAGCCATAGCGGTTGCCTAGAAGATGTCACTCGGTGAGCGACTTCTTGTTTTCTGGCGGCGACGTCTCTTAGGTTGTACTACTTTATTCATAAAAGCTGGTAAGACAATGGCAGCACGTTCACGTTTTCTTTTACGCGTTTTTTTACGTATTTGCACGACACCAGAGCCCTCCTGGTTCTGAGCCGACCTATTTATACGATCCATAAAGGCGGTCGAAGCCGTAGTGACAACGTCTTTAGCGATGTTACGGGCGGCTGTTTTCACATGGGGTTTTGCAAGCTCAATACCTTTCTTAAATAGGGGAACGACACGTCGGAACAGGCCCCGAAATAACCCGGCGAGTCCAGAACCATGCATGAATTCAGTACCGTGAAAGCCGTCCAAGCCATGACCGGCTTGCGTTATGTAATAATGCGTATAAGCGTCCGGGTCACCGTACACTCTCTGGGACAACATTTTAGTGTGTCGTCACCGCGCGCGGTCTAAAGTGTAATCGCACAATAGTCTTACCGTATTTGAATTTAACAGGTTTAGCCTGATCCGTCAGTATTGATATTGTAACCGTGTCAAAATGATGTTTACAAACTGGTATATAGTCCGGCCTGTGATACTTTTGTGTGACTATATCACCATTTTTGCCGCCTAACTCGACAGTTCTTAAAAGTTGTACATAACTATCGCCAACAAGTTGATGTTGGACGATATCGGAGCATACAAATAATGTGTAAAAACCGGCTTTAATATCGGAATTAATTTTTTTCTCTTTTGATGAAACTAGAGCGAGCCCCTTTATACCACCAACATTATGTTCTAAAACAGGTAAGCCTGGTCCTTTGTAGCGGAGAGTGATGTGCTCGGTGTCGACATTCTTGAGAAGCGGCGTTTTCGAATACCCCTGCAGCCCCAAAATATTCCCCAACTTCACACAAGGCATGAACTTGTAAGCTGGTGAATTCAGTACATAAACGGTTCGGTCAATATCGTCGTATCTTAGACGCAATTGATCGGGAGGTATTTTTATAGATTCAAGTTTGCTATTAATGGCTTTGATGAGATCGTGCATATTGGCGTAATAACCCGATTTAACAAAAAGCTCGCTGATTGGCTCGTCGCGCTGTGCGACGTAGAATACACCATCTCCGGGGCCAAAGGTTTCCCACGTATGTGGATACTGAATCTCCACTAAAGCTACTTCGTAAGGGCCGCGAAGATGCACCGCTTTTGCTAACTTAGTGGTGTAATCGGCTATGCTGTTTTCGGGATAAAGTTTGGCGGAGGCGTTGCAAGGTAGCGTGATAAAAAACGATCCGTCCTCCATAGTTTACAGACGCATCAACTGTTTTTCAGGTACCCAGGAGTTAAACTTGTCAGGGTAACCTATCCACTTTACAAAACACAACGTTTTACCCCGAGTTTTCTTCTTTTTCAGTATTTTTTCTATCCTGTAAACGCGTAGCTTGTCGAGAGTTACTTTTTGGACTTCTTCCGGGTAGAACGATCCTTCAATGAACTCATCGGCCAGGTCTTTCAGCTTATAAAGGGGTCTGAGGCCCCTAGTGTTTACAGCGTGAATTTTAAATATCTCGTCCGTATAGGTTTGTTCATAACCCTTTGTAAAAACACCCTTATAACGAACAATTCTGACGTGGTCACCTATTTTTAATACCTGTTTAACTTTTTTAATAGTATCGTAACACCCGTAGATATTTTTCCAAACGGTTAAAGAGTTCTCTTTTGTCACATCGACGGGGCGCCGCCTTATAGTTCTGTGGTATGTGTGGTTATAACTATACACCAAGTCTTGCAACTTGTCGATGTACCTGTACGTGTTTTGTTCTCTAAGATAGCGCCACATTTTAGTTTTAAGCGTTCTATTAAAACGCTCGACCAACGCTGCCTTAACAGCGTTTGTAGTTAAAAAATGATGTATTTTATAGGTTTCACAAAGACGCATCATAGGTTTGTTTATAAACTCACGGCCCCGATCAGTCTGTAGCTTTCGGGGAGTTCGACCGCTTAACTTAAATATCTGCTCAAAAGCGGTAGCCACGGTAGCCCCGGCCTTATTTGAAAGACACGCCACCCAGGCATATTTACAGTCATGTGAAAAAATTAGGACACCCTTTGAAAGCATGTGGTTTTTTGTAACATTTTTAATAAAAGGTTATTTCATCTCCGTTTCAACAATACAGAGAGATTAAAGTAATCCAACTAAACAAAGAAAACTGAAGAAAAGTCTTTTCAAGATCTTCTGTAAATGTCATTCTACAAAAATGCCTATTCTAACTGAGGAAAAAGATAGGACACCCTCACATGTATTCCCTCTTAAATTGGCTCAGATCTCACACAGGTATATCACACCAGGTGCACATAATTAGTAGATCGTTACTCTGCATGTTGAATGAGGCTTGCCCTATTTAAACCTCAGACATTTAGTTTGGTGTGCTCCTGACTGTTGAAGTGAGAGTGAGCACCATGGTGAGAGCAAAAGAGCTGTCAGAGGACTTCAGAAAAAAGATTGTAGCAGCCTATGAGTCTGGGAAGGGATTTAAAAAGATCTCAAAAGATTTTGAAATCAGCCATTCCACTGTCCGGAAGATAGTCTACAAGTGGAGGGCTTTCAAAACAACTGCCAACATGCCCAGGACTGGTCGCCCCAGCAAGTTCACCCCAAGAGCAGACCGCAAGATGCTAAAAGAGGTCTCCAAAAACCCTAAAGTGTCATCTCGAGAACTACAGCAGGCTCTGGCTACTGTTGATGTAGAAGTACATGCCTCTACAATCAGAAAGAGACTGTACAAGTTTAACTTGCATGGGAGGTGTGCAAGGAGGAAACCTTTGCTTTCCAAGAGAAACATCGAGGCCAGACTGACATTTGCCAAAGATAAAGTTGACAAAGACCAGGACTTCTGGAATAATGTTCTTTGGACAGATGAGTCCAAAATTGAATTATTTGGACACAACAGCAGAGGACATGTTTGGCGTAAACCAAACACAGCATTCCAAGAAAAGAACCTCATACCAACTGTGAAGCATGGAGGTGGAAGTGTCATGGTTTGGGGCTGCTTTGCTGCAGCAGGACCTGGTCAGCTCACCATCATAGAATCCACGATGAATTCTACTGTGTATCAGAAGGTGCTTGAAGAACATGTGAGACCATCAGTTAGAAAATTAAAGCTGAAGCGGAACTGGACCATGCAACATGACAATGACCCAAAACATACTAGTAAATCAACCAAAGATTGGCTGAAAAAGAAGAAATGGAGAGTCCTGGAATGGCCAAGTCAAAGTCCAGATTTGAATCCCATTGAGATGCTGTGGGGTGACTTGAAAAGGGCTGTACGTGCAAGAAACCCCTCAAACATCTCACAGCTGAAAAAGTTCTGCATTGAGGAGTGGGGTAAAATTTCCTCAGACCGATGTCGAAGACTGGTAGATGGCTACAAGAACCGTCTCACTGCAGTTATTTCAGCCAAAGGAGGTAACACTCGCTATTAGGGGCAAGGGTGTCCTATCTTTTTCCTCAGTTAGAATAGGCATTTTTGTAGAATGACATTTACAGAAGATCTTGAAAAGACTTTTCTTCAGTTTTCTTTGTTTAGTCGGATTACTTTAATCTCTCTGTATTGTTCAAACGGAGATGAAATAACCTTTTATTAAAAATGTTACAAAAAACCACATGCTTTCAAAGGGTGTCCTAATTTTTTCACATGACTGTAGATAGAATATCAACGACCGTCAGCAGGTATTTTACACCATTATTTTCTTTAGAAAAATCCATCATCGACACAAGATCTGCCTGCCATTGAGCATCTATATCAGACACCATAACCTTGTTTCTTGTAAAGGATTTTTTAACAGGCTTGTACAATGTGTAAGTATCCTCGTTACTCAACCAGTTTTTGACAGCGTCTTTTCTTATTCCAAATTTCCATACTTCTCTGAATAAGGCGTCAATGCCCCCATAAGAGCCGGCAGCTTTTGGCGTGTAGTACTGTTTTCGCAATATTTTGCTTTTTGCTGTCATTTTAGCGGTATTTTAAACAGCGTCTACTCAACAACACGTCCTAACTGTTTATACAATTTTAAATACTCAAGCTATTATATTTATTGTAAAAAGAAAAAACTGAATACATTTTTATTTTAAACAGTTTATGTATGGTAAAATAAACATTATAAGACATTACACACAAATACATTTTATATACATACAAAGTAAAAATTTATGTAAAACAAATAAAAACATTATAAGATGTTTAATACAAACAAAATTTATATACAATCGCCAAAGTAAGAAAATTTACAACGTTAACCAAGCAGCTTGCAACAAGGGCGATAGCCTCTTTTTAGGTAGTAATGAGCCACGCGGCGATACAGTAGATGATCTTAATAACCCCGGGGGTGTAAAAGGGCTTCGAGCAACGTCAAAGGGCTCACTCAGCGACCGCTTTTTCAAATTATCGAAAAGTTCTCTTGTTCTTGTATTACCGATAACAGTTGAAGGTGCGTTCAGCTGTGCGATAGTCTCCATAAAATAGTCCCAACCGTGCGGTTTAATATTAGGCAAGCCGTGACTCTGGGTAGCTGTTCGAATCAGGTCAATAATGTTGGATCCAGGCACAGTTTGTTCTTTGTAAATGAACTCACCCATAGCGTTCCAGTACGGCTTATTACCAGAGCGGTACAGTTTACTTAACAATAGTTCGGCATTTTTTCTATAACGTGTGTTAATACTGTCAAGTATCTCGTTAGTATCGGGGCTGCTCGAGGTTGCATTTGGCAATTGTTGTTGCTCGGTTTGCGGCTGTGTAATCAGGGTTATACCAGGCATTTCGTTACCGGATTGTTTGTTGAGCATTAAGTACCTCTGTAACACGACGGTGTAGCTCTTAATTTTTGCATCATCTGAAAGGTCATTTCTGTGGAGTATTTCGCTAATCTCAGCATCTAAGCGCCGTATGGCTGTTTGGCGTATATCTATTGAATCTACGGAGGTATTTTTAAGCCTGTCCATTTCATTTTTGGAAACCAGGAACATTTTCTCTGCATACTGCATTATGAACCACCGGCTGTATTAGCTATCAGGCTAGTGATTAAAGGTATAGCAAAGCCTAGCAAAGCTCCTATAAAACCGCCGCTCTGGTTCACAATGCGCTTCTTTCCTTTAATGGAGTACTTTTTATCGCTTAATTTCTTTATAGCCCTACGCCATTTTTTCAATATATTTTTTTGACGCTCTTTAAGGGGGATCTTTCCTTTAAGGATGTTGAGCGCTATCTCGCCAATAGCCGATATCAAATCATTACTGGCGTTACGTAATATTGATTTGCGGGCCTTCAGATTTGTTTTGACTAATGCTTTTAAAAGGTCCCAATTACGCCGGATCCTGTTCGACATCCTTACAGCACCAGCGCAACTAACAAAAATAACCGTAAAGATGTGAGATACCGCATTTTAGAGCTTCTGTTTGCACACATAAGCTACAGGCAGATCTGGCGGGAATAGACCGGTTCTGAGTCGCAGGTCCTCAGGCGTGTCAGATCTTAAATCTACAAGTAAATAACCGTAAGGCTTGTGTGTAGCATCTTCAAAAGCTTCTAAAAAGAAACGTGTTTTACCGGGGTACATCTGCCGAGCCAACGTAATAACCTGTAATTTATCACGAGGGTTCTTAAAAAGGACCATGTATTTAGTGTTTAAATTTATGGTTCGGCTTTTCTTACCCTGACAAAAAACGTTTTGAACGAGATACATAATGCTCAAATTTCTGTGGTGTACGTATTTGGTGAATGCGTTTTGTATTTCAAGATTTTCACAAGCCGCCTCCATAAGATCATCAACAACCGCCAAATTTACCTTGTCCGTTGGAAATAGATCAGCGTCTGTAAAATTTTGCGGGACCCCCTCGATAAACCTGATATTTGTAAACAAACGGGTTAGTTCATCATACAATTTCTGCCAACAGGCGTAAAACCAAATGACATTATCAGGTTTGTGCGACATTAACGTATCCTTGTGCATTAATATATTTTTAACAAAAAAACTCTTTCCGGAATTTGAAGGTCCTGCTAGAATACACGAAAAAGGGTGTTGAAATTGTGCAGTCATGTTTAATAGCCAAAAGGCAGCGTTGTAAAGTCAATCGTCAGCTGTCTCTTTGTGTAGACGCACTTTTGCGTTTTACGTAATGGTCTTGTCTCTATGGTCAACCGCTTCCTATTTCTGAAAATGCCGTCTTGCTCGATACCTATTGTTTTCTGCGTCTCGGGGTCGTTGTTGTGTGAGTAATCCAACACAAGGTCTTTTAAACTGTCAAAATTAACAAGCCGTGTGTTAGCGACATTGAGTGTTATACCCTTAACCTTCAATACGGTTTTCCCGTTGTTAAGTTTGTAGCCGTAAGTCTTTGGGCCGGCGGATACAAACTCGGTAATGTGGGCATCGTCGGGTATTTCACTAGTTAGTTCACCGAGAAAATCACCCAAGGTTGGCGTCCAGTCAGACCCCTTACTCACGAATATGACGGAGTCTGTGTCGTGATAAAGGAAAACAGGTATTAAAAATAGGTGACCACGTCAGAATTGTTCGTTATAAGGGTGTTTTTACAAAGGGTTATGAACAAACCTATACGGACGAGATATTTAAAATTCACGCTGTAAACACTAGGGGCCTCAGACCCCTTTATAAGCTGAAAGACCTGGCCGATGAGTTCATTGAAGGATCGTTCTACCCGGAAGAAGTCCAAAAAGTAACTCTCGACAAGCTACGCGTTTACAGGATAGAAAAAATACTGAAAAAGAAGAAAACTCGGGGTAAAACGTTGTGTTTTGTAAAGTGGATAGGTTACCCTGACAAGTTTAACTCCTGGGTACCTGAAAAACAGTTGATGCGTCTGTAAACTATGGAGGACGGATCGTTTTTTATCACGCTACCTTGCAACGCCTCCGCCAAACTTTATCCCGAAAACAGCATAGCCGATTACACCACTAAGTTAGCAAAAGCGGTGCATCTTCGCGGCCCTTACGAAGTAGCTTTAGTGGAGATTCAGTATCCACATACGTGGGAAACCTTTGGCCCCGGAGATGGTGTATTCTACGTCGCACAGCGCGACGAGCCAATCAGCGAGCTTTTTGTTAAATCGGGTTATTACGCCAATATGCACGATCTCATCAAAGCCATTAATAGCAAACTTGAATCTATAAAAATACCTCCCGATCAATTGCGTCTAAGATACGACGATATTGACCGAACCGTTTATGTACTGAATTCACCAGCTTACAAGTTCATGCCTTGTGTGAAGTTGGGGAATATTTTGGGGCTGCAGGGGTATTCGAAAACGCCGCTTCTCAAGAATGTCGACACCGAGCACATCACTCTCCGCTACAAAGGACCAGGCTTACCTGTTTTAGAACATAATGTTGGTGGTATAAAGGGGCTCGCTCTAGTTTCATCAAAAGAGAAAAAAATTAATTCCGATATTAAAGCCGGTTTTTACACATTATTTGTATGCTCCGATATCGTCCAACATCAACTTGTTGGCGATAGTTATGTACAACTTTTAAGAACTGTCGAGTTAGGCGGCAAAAATGGTGATATAGTCACACAAAAGTATCACAGGCCGGACTATATACCAGTTTGTAAACATCATTTTGACACGGTTACAATATCAATACTGACGGATCAGGCTAAACCTGTTAAATTCAAATACGGTAAGACTATTGTGCGATTACACTTTAGACCGCGCGCGGTGACGACACACTAAAATGTTGTCCCAGAGAGTGTACGGTGACCCGGACGCTTATACGCATTATTACATAACGCAAGCCGGTCATGGCTTGGACGGCTTTCACGGTACTGAATTCATGCATGGTTCTGGACTCGCCGGGTTATTTCGGGGCCTGTTCCGACGTGTCGTTCCCCTATTTAAGAAAGGTATTGAGCTTGCAAAACCCCATGTGAAAACAGCCGCCCGTAACATCGCTAAAGACGTTGTCACTACGGCTTCGACCGCCTTTATGGATCGTATAAATAGGTCGGCTCAGAACCAGGAGGGCTCTGGTGTCGTGCAAATACGTAAAAAAACGCGTAAAAGAAAACGTGAACGTGCTGCCATTGTCTTACCAGCTTTTATGAATAAAGTAGTACAACCTAAGAGACGTCGCCGCCAGAAAACAAGAAGTCGCTCACCGAGTGACATCTTCTAGGCAACCGCTATGGCTTTCGTGCATGACGCATCCGCCGAGTACGCCAAATCAGAGCTGGATATCTTTCAAATACCCCCTACTCAAACAAGCATTGAAAAATCGCTTTATGTGGAGGTGCAGCCAATCGCAGCAATCACTGACAATGCCCCTTTGGAATTCTACATCACGGGCAGCGGTGAATATTATTACGACCTTAATAACACATTGTTACACGTCGTTTGCAAAATCGTTAGTCCTGATAACACACCCATACCAGAAGGATCCCGCGTTGCCCTTATTAACTACCCTATAGCGAGTCTTTTTAATCAGCTGGATATAACGCTCGGCGACACGTTGATTTCAAGAAGCGACAACCTTTATACGTATAGAGCGTATATAGAGTCCCTAATAAATTATAATTCACAAACTTTAGCGGCCCAATTTACAGCCGGTTTGTTCTATAAAGACACAGCGGGCCATCATGACGACCGGGTTCTCGACGGGCGTAATGAAGGCTTCAGCAAGCGAGCAAAGTATTCAGCCCGCTCTAGGAGTGTTGAATTAATGGGACCCATTTACGCCGATATATTTAATCAACCGAAGTTAATACTGAACGGTTTAGATCTAAAGATAAAATTGACAAGAAACAAAGACACTTTCTGCCTTATGTCGGCCGAGGCGGCCCATTTTAAAGTACAAATCCAGCACGCGTCCTTGTTTGTCAAAAGAGTACAAGTATCGCCCGCTGTAAGAATCGGGCACAGTCGCGCTCTGCTAACCGCTAACGCAAAGTACTCGATCGATCGGGCAGCGCTTAAAGTGTATAGCGTACCCGCAGGTACACGCATATGTAACCACGAGAATCTTTTCCTCGGCAACCTACCAAAAACAGTAATACTAGCGTTTGTGGATAACGAAATCATTTTCCGGGAGTTACCAAAGAAACCCTTTGTGCTTCAACCACTATAATGTGAATTATGCAGCCTTATATTTGGATGGTCAACAGATCCCGGCAAAACCTTTTCAACCTAACTTCCAAGACGAATCAGCTGTTCGTGAATATATGTCACTAGTACATATTTCGGGGAAACACAAGGCCGACAACGCTTTATCCGTTGATCGACACGAGTTTTTGAACGGTTACACTTTGTTCGCTTTTGATTTATCGCCGGATCAGGAACCCGGCGGTCATTTCTCTCTAGTAAAAACTGGCAATCTGCGAGCTGAAATTAGATTTGCCGAACCGATTGCGAACACAATTAATATGATTGTATATTCAGTTCATGAAAATATTATTGAAATAAATAATCGGCGGGAGGTATTATATGATTTTCAATAGACATGAATAATTATGAAATTGCGTGTGTTATTAAAGCTGATATTAACGCCAGGCGCATATTTAAAGGTGTATTCCCGAGTGATTTATTACCGGGGGGGTAAAATCATCGACCGGCCCGCAGCATACATTGTAAATACGGATAATTCGTATCAGCGGGGGAAGCATTGGGTTTTAATTATATTATACCCGAATTATATATCTATTTTTTTTGATAGTTATGGTTTATCCCCCGCAAATGAAATATTTCCGGGCGACTTTATGCAGTTTTTATATAAAAATTCTAAGACTATAAGGTATCAAAACAGACAAATACAAGACGCCGTTAGTACGGTCTGCGGCCATTACTGTATCTATATCTTGCAATGTCTAGCTAAAGGAATATCTTTTGAAAATGTGTTAAAAATGTTCACTAACGATTTTAGAAAAAATGACCGTATTGTGAGATCATTTGTAACAAAACGCCTGAAACGGTTATGTATACGATGCTGTAATTACAATCAAACGTGTCTGTCCCTACAGGAATGTTGCAAATAAGAAAAATGAATAAAGCTTTTTAACCAAATTATATTTGTCATCGTTTGATTTTTAATACTCTTATATTAAAATATCGGACACTATACATTTTAATAGCGGGCCCTATAAATTTTAATAGCGTGACCTATAAATTTTAATAGCCCCCCCTATAAATTTTAATAGCCACCCCTATAAATTTTAATAGCGCCCCTATAAATTTTAATAGCCCCCCTATAAATTTTAATAGCGTGACCTATAAATTTTAATAGCCCCCCCTATAAATTTTAATAGCCCCCCTATAAATTTTAATAGCGCCCCTATAAATTTTAATAGCCCCCCTATAAATTTTAATAGCGTGACCTATAAATTTTAATAGCCCCCCTATAAATTTTAATAGCCCCCCTATAAATTTTAATAGCCCCCCTATAAATTTTAATAGGGGCGAATACTATTTATATCAAACACTATAAATTTGATATAAAATAGTATCAAGCGATATAAAAGGGGGCGTGTAAAAGGGGCGTGGTACCTGTCACTTTGACGAAACATATACCCTCTATCTACTGGTGGGTACTGGGGAGGTCAATGTTTTTAAAGGGGCGGGCACAGTGAAGGTCATTGTTTTTAAAGGTGCGGGCACAGTGGAGTTCACGGTTATTAAAGGGGCGGGCACACTGGAGGTCACTGTTACTAAATGGGCGGGCTCTATGAAGGTCCCTGTTAAAGGGGCGGTCACTGTGAAAGTCACTGTTAAAGAGGCTGTCACTTTGAAAGTCACTGTTAAAGGGGTGGCCACTGTGAAAGTCACTGTTAAAGGGGCGGTCACTGTAAGTCACTGTTAAAAGGGCGGTGACTAAAAGTCACTGTTAATGGGGCGGTCACTATGAAAGTCACTTTTAAAATAGTGGCCAATGTGAAAGTCACTGTTAAAGGGACGGTCTCTGTGAAAGTCACTGTTAAAGGGGCAGTCACTGTTAAAGTCACTGTTAAAGGGGCGGTCACTGTGAAAGTCACTGTTAAATGGGCGGGCACTGTGAAGGTCACTGTTAAATGGGCAGGCACTATTAAAGGGGTGGGCACTGTGAAGTTCATTGTTAAAGAAGAAGGCACTGTGGAGGTCAATGTTAAAGGGGCAGCCACTGTGGAAGTCAATGTTAAAGGGGCTGTCACTTTGAAAGTCACTGTTAAAGGGGCAGTCACTGTAAGTCACTGTTACAGGGGCGGTGATTGAAAGTCACTGTTAATGGGGCGGTCACTATGAAAGTCACTTTTAAAAGGGTGGCCACTGTGAAAGTCACTGTTAAAGGGGCGGTCTCTGTGAAAGTAACTGTTAAAGGGGCAGGCACTGTGAAGGTCACTGTTAAATGGGCAGGCACTATTAAAGGGGCGGGCACTGTGAAGTTCATTGTTAAAGGGGAAGGTACTGTGGAGGTCAATGTTAAAGGGGCGGCCACTGTGGAAGTCAATGTTAAAGGGGCGGGCACTCTGGAGGTCATTGTCAAAGGGGCGGGAACTGTAGAGGTCACTGTTATGGGGGAAACTCGATATATTTTTACGACACACGGAAACATAAAATGAAATAGATTAAATATACCCGTGCAAAGCCGGTTCCTTCTGCCAGTATTATATAAAGCTGAGTTTATGTGTGTGTGTATCTATGTCCGCTCAAGGAATCCGCACCGTCGCATTTACAATCACGAAATTTGCCACACAGGTACATCAGATGTCTGAGAATGTTTTAGCTCTCTAGAACGTACCATGCCTGAGATATTCCCCAAAAATGCATCAGCCAATAGAAGCTTGGTCACATAATCCTTATCAGCCAATAGAAGCTCACAGGCCGTTAGTCTCCACATACACACAGTTTTACTCCAGGTTTCCATAACAATCCAGCATTTTTCTTCACTGCTGTAGGTGATCTTTAAAGGAAAACTGTCACCACGATAATCGCTATTGAAGTAAAGCCATGGCCTCATTTCAAGATGTGCCTTTGTTCCTGCAATAGATGTTTTTATCCTCTGAAAATCCAGTTTATTTTGTATGCAAATGTGCCAGTAAGGTGCCCAGAGGGGCGTCACTCTTGCAGGAAGGAGCCCAGATGCGCCCCGCTGCCACAATGTGTCCACCTTCAAAAGATGAACTAAAACACCACCCCCAGGTCACGCTAAGCCACGCCCCTGATCTGTTTAGGTCACGCCCCCTCCCACTCCTCAGCCGACAGAGATTGAAAAAATAAAGTTAAAAATCAACTTCTAGGTCCCACTAAGTCATGCCTCGATCTGGTTAGACCATGCCCCCTCCTACTCCTCAGCGGACAGGGATTGAAAAAGTGAAGTTAAAAATCTACTTCTGTCAGCTGCAGGGGTGGAATGGACGGTAGCTTTCTCCCTGCAGCTCACACTCAGACAGCACTGTGCTGCTGTCTTAGAGTGAGCGGTTCAAAAGGACATCCTTGTGTCCGTCCAGGCCCTGCGCCAGATGGAGGACAGGGAGTCTGAAAGCAGGACTGTCTGGCCTAAAACTAGACCTCTGGCCACCCTAGGGGCAGGCTGCTGTGGAGGTCAGAGTTAAGGGGATGGTCCGCTATGGAGGTCAGTGTTAAGGAGCAGATTGCTGTAAAGGCCTCTGTTAAGGGGCGGGCCCCTATGGAGGTCACTGTCAAGGGGGTGGTGTGCTGTGAAACTCACTGTTAAAGGGGAAGGCTGCTGTAAAGGTCAAAGTTAAGAGAGTGGACTGCTGTGGAGATCCAATTTTAAGGGACGGGTCACTGTTAAGGGGGCGGGGTGCTGTAGATGTCACTGTAATAGTGGATAGTGTTGATATCTTTTAACGACACACACAAGCATTAAATTAAATAGATTAAATCTACCCGAGCGAAGTTGGGTCCTTCAGCTAGTATATATACAGTATATATATATATATATCTTATATATATAAAAATAAGTTATGTCTTTCTGTCTAGACATCTGTCTGTCTGTCTGGACGTTCTTTATGCGCGACCAAATGACTGAACCGATCTTCACCAAATTTGGCACACAGGTACATCAGGTGTCCGGGAAGGTTTTAGACTGGGTTTCAGCTCTCTAGGACTTACTGAGATGTTCCTGAGATATTCCTAAAAAATTACCTGCATTAGCCAATAGAAGCCAGCAAGCCTTTCATTTCAATCAGAACTGCCATTTACACGTTCACATGTCCCTTATTAGCCAATAGAAGCTCGCAGGTCCTACTCCAGGTTTGCATAACAACTGATCACAGGTTTTAGCAGTTCACAGGTCCTTAAATATTAATGTTATATGACGTATGATGTCACACCTACACTGTCACTGTCGAAGTCCCTGTAAAAGGGGCGGGCACTGTGGATATCACTGTTAAAGGGGCGGCCAATATGAAGGTCACTGTTAAAGGGGTGGTCAATGTTAAAGGGGCGGGCACTGTGGAGGTCACTATTAAAGGGGCAGGCACTGTGGAGGTCACTGTTAAAGGGGCAGGCACTGTGGAGGTCACTGTTCAAGGGGCAGACACTGTGGAGGTCACTGTTCAAGGGGAGGGCACTGTGGAGGTCACTGTTAAAGGAGTGAGCACTGTGGAAGTTACTGTTAAAGGGGCGGGCAATGTGAAGGTAACTGTTAAAGGGGCGGCCACTATGAAAGTCACTGTTAAAGGGGTGGTCAATTTTAAAGGGGCAGGCACTGTGGAGGTCACTGTTAAAGGGGTGGTCAATGTTAAAGGGGCGGGCACTGTGGAGGTCACTGTTAAAAGGGCGGGCACTGTGGAGGTCACTGTTAAAGGGGCGGACACTGTAAAGGTCACTTTTAAAGGGGCGGACACTGTAAAGGTCACTGTTAAAGGGGCGAGCACTGTGGAAGTTACTGTTAAAGGGGCAGGCACTGTGATGGTTACTGTTAAAGGGGCGGCCACTATGAAGGTCACTGTTAAAGGGGTGGTCAATGTTAAAGATGCGGGCATTGTGGAGGTCACTGTTAAAGGGGCGGGCACTGTGGAGGTCACTGTTAAAGGGGCAGGCACTGTGGAGGTCACTGTTAAAGGGGCGGGTACTGTGAAAATCACTGCTAAAGGGGCAGGCTCTGCGGAGGTCACTGTTAAAGGGGCGGGAACTGTGGAAGTCACTATTAAAGGGCTAGGCACTGTGGAGGTCAATGTTAAAGGAGCGGCCACTTTCACGGTCAATGTTAAAGGGGAGGCCACTATGGAGGTCACTGTTAAAGGGGCAGGCACTGTGAAGATCACTGTTAAAGGGGCGGGCACTGTGGAGGTCATTGTTAAAGGGGCGGGTACTGTAGAGGTCACTGTCATAGGGGAAGCTGTTGATATCTTTTTACAACACACGGAAACATAGAATGAAATAGATGAAATATACCTGTGTGAAGCCGGGTCCTTCTGCTAGTACAGGGAGTGCAGAATTATTAGGCAAATGAGTATTTTGACCACATCATCCTCTTTATGCATGTTGTCTTACTCCAAGCTGTATAGGCTCGAACGCCTACTACCAATTAAGCATATTAGGTGATGTGCATCTCTGTAATGAGAAGGGGTGTGGTCTAATGACATCAACACCCTATATCAGGTGTGCATAATTATTAGGCAACTTCCTTTCCTTTGGCAAAATGGGTCAAAAGAAGGACTTGACAGGCTCAGAAAAGTCAAAAATAGTGAGATATCTTGCAGAGGGATGCAGCACTCTTAAAATTGCAAAGCTTCTGAAGCGTGATCATCGAACAATCAAGCGTTTCATTCAAAATAGTCAACAGGGTCGCAAGAAGCGTGTGGAAAAACCAAGGCACAAAATAACTGCCCATGAACTGAGAAAAGTCAAGCGTGCAGCTGCCAAGATGCCACTTGCCACCAGTTTGGCCATATTTCAGAGCTGCAACATCACTGGAGTGCCCAAAAGCACAAGGTGTGCAATACTCAGAGACATGGTCAAGGTAAGAAAGGCTGAAAGACGACCACCACTGAACAAGACACACAAGCTGAAACGTCAAGACTGGGCCAAGAAATATCTCAAGACTGATTTTTCTAAGGTTTTATAGACTGATGAAATGAGAGTGAGTCTTGATGGGCCAGATGGATGGGCCCGTGGCTGGATTGGTAAAGGGCAGAGAGCTCCAGGCCGACTCAGACGCCAGCAAGGTGGAGGTGGAGTACTGGTTTGGGCTGGTATCATCAAAGATGAGCTTGTGGGGCCTTTTCGGGTTGAGGATGGAGTCAAGCTCAACTCCCAGTCCTACTGCCAGTTTCTGGAAGACACCTTCTTCAAGCAGTGGTACAGGAAGAAGTCTGCATCCTTCAAGAAAAACATGATTTTCATGCAGGACAATGCTCCATCACACGCGTCCAAGTACTCCACAGCGTGGCTGGCAAGAAAGGGTATAAAAGAAGAAAATCTAATGACATGGCCTCCTTGTTCACCTGATCTGAACCCCATTGAGAACCTGTGGTCCATCATCAAATGTGAGATTTACAGGGAGGGAAAACAGTACACCTCTCTGAACAGTGTCTGGGAGGCTGTGGTTGCTGCTGCACGCAATGTTGATGGTGAACAGATCAAAACACTGACAGAATCCATGGATGGCAGGCTTTTGAGTGTCCTTGCAAAGAAAGGTGGCTATATTGGTCACTGATTTGTTTTTGTTTTGTTTTTGAATGTCAGAAATGTATATTTGTGAATGTTGAGATGTTATATTGGTTTCACTGGTAAAAATAAATAATTGAAATGGGTATATATTTGTTTTTTGTTAAGTTGCCTAATAATTATGCACAGCAATAGTCACCTGCACACACAGATATCCCCCTAAAATAGCTAAAACTAAAAACAAACTAAAAACTACTTCCAAAAATATTAAGCTTTGATATTAATGAGTTTTTTGGGTTCATTGAGAACATGGTTGTTGTTCAATAATAAAATTAATCCTCAAAAATACAACTTGCCTAATAATTCTGCACTCCCTGTATATATACAAATATATACACACGTATGGAGGAAATAATAAATTCTTCCCTTCAGCCTCTGACAGTTTATATATTATATAATTTTGGAGTCATTTATACATCATTTTCATAAAATGCACACACATACACGGTACATACAGCTATAGACACCCACACATCTGAACACATACTGCACATTTGTAATACATGTAAATATAGCTTATTTCTCTCTCTCTCCCTCTCTCTCTATGTATACACTGTATACAGGCTTGCAGGGCCGGCGTTAGGGGGGGCAACCTGGGCAATTGCCCAGGGCCCCCATCGTCTAAGGGGCCCCCTCTTTTAGTGCTGCTGTTCAGCTGAACGTCCCTGGAAGCCAGCGGGTGGACAGCTGAACAGCTGCACTTTAAACTGCAATGTCGCGGCCAGCTAATTAACCATGCAGGAGCGAGGGACGGGCCGCAGGGACAGTGAGGCATGCTGTAGTGCGGGGTGGGCAGCAGGGACAGTGAGGCATGCTGTAGTGCAGGGTGGGTGGCAGGGACAGTGAGGCATGCTGTAGTGCAATGTGGGTGGCAGGGGCAGCGAGGCATGCTGTAGTGTGAGGCAGGGTGGGTGGCGGCAGTGAGGCATGCTGCAGTGCAGGGTGGTTGGCAGGGACAGTGAGGCATGCTGGAGTACAGGGTAGGTGACAGGGGCAGCGAGGCATGCTGTAGTGTGAAGCTGTCACGACCCTCGGTCTTGGTCGTGACTCCTTGGGAGCCGCATGCGGTTGCTCGCGTTTTGGAGTTTGTCAACCGCAGCTGGGGGCACTTAGTGGTTGCCTCAGGTGCGGTTGTCGCGGACAAGTCATGCGTGCGGTTGCCCTTGGCAACGTGTTTTATATGTGTGCACATTCCCTGGTGTCCACAGGGTTTGAGTTGTATGCACTTCCCCTTTTAGTTGCTGTCCTCCCTTCCATTGGTGTTGGAAGGGTTAATCCCCTTCTGTGTGTTGTGAACATTGGGTGTGTCTCTGTGTGGGTGTGACCTCAGGCCTCCTTATATGTTGGTGTGTTGGAGCCTGAGGGTTCAGTTTGGATTTGGCTCAGCTTGGTGTGGAGCTCTGCTCCTGGGCTGTTTGTAATCCTGTCTGTGTGAGCCACCCTTTTTATTATTCTGTTTCCCTTGCTGTGTCTGTTGTCCCCTCTGGTGTGTTTGTCATTCCTCTCCCCACCTGGTGTATGTAGTTGTGGTGTGGGTTTTGTCTGAGAGGTTTGATTATGGTGTGTGATGCCTCCGAAAGGGGCGTGCTTACCCGGAGGGGTTAAGCGAAGGCAAGACCGTGGGTTTCCCAGCCCGGAGCCTCTTTCCATCTTGGCTGCGGCAGGTAAGAGTAGATAACATTGTTATTGTGCTTTGTGTCTTACCTGCCGTACGGTTTCCCCCATTGCCTTGCATCCTGTCAGCTACTGGACCTCTGGAGACGCCAGTCATCCGTGTCGAGGATGCACAGGCATTCTCTGCCCTGTCATCAGGCCTAGGGTGTAGCAGGGATAGCAGGGTCCGAGGTTGGAGAGTATGAGCCCCCTTACCTTATGAGGTGGCTCATACGCTAGGAGTCCAGGGAGAGCGCTTAGGGTTACGTGAGGAGGTGACCAGCTCCCTGTTCCCTGCTATCTGGCGTTGCAGCAGCAGCTATTGCACGGTGGGGGGTTTTCCCCACTCACCACCGTGACAGAAGCAGGGTGGACGGCGGCAGTGAGGTATGCTGTAGTGCGGGGCAGGCGGCAGTGATGCATGCTGTAGTGCGGGACAAGGCGGGCGGTTGCGGAAGTGAAGCATTCAGTAAAACTGAATGCCACCAGCCTGCAGCCGGGGTTTATTCCAAAGGAGAAGAGAGGAGAGCCATTCTTCTCTGAACTGCCGACTGGTGGAGATTGCCGGAGTGAACTGCTGCTCCAACGTCTCCACCAATCAGCTTACTCCTGGCCAGCTATGCGCACTGCTGCTATTAGGAAGTAAGAAGGGAGGCCTTCCGTCGCCCCCGAGTGCTGTACTATCCACTGGACAGTCTTCACCTCAAGTTCCTAGGTGAGTGATAGCCAGGATATGAAGGGGCTTGTCACTCACAGCCCCTTCATCCACAGATCCCCCCATAACAGTGTGTCATCCACAGATCCCCCCATAACAGTGTGTTCTCCACAGATCCATCATAACAGTGTCATCCATAGATTCCCCATAACAGTGTGTCATCCACAGATCTCCCATAACAGTGTGTCATCCACGGATCCCCCCCATAACAGTGTGTCATCCACAGATCCCCCATAACAGTGTGTCATCCACAGATCCCCCATAACAGTGTGTAAGCAATACATCCCCCTTAACAGTGTTAAAACATTTTCTGTTATTTTATTTAAAAAAATTGCACACCTTTTGGTTCAAAATATTTGTTTCTTATTTTTCTCCTCTAAAACCTAGGTGCGTCTTATCCTCAAGTGTGTCTTAGAAAGTGAAAAATATAGTATCTATCTATCTCTCTCATATCTATCTATATATTGTATACTGTATATCTATATATGACATCTTTTGCACCCCAGTAAGCAGTACTTTTAGGCCCATTTAACCCATGGTGCTCGGTCAGAAGCTGAGCAGGCATCATAGCTGCTGGGTTTCTGTTGTTTCACATTGCAGACACCAGGACATTTAACTACTCAGATGCCATGGTTGCAGTTGACCACAGCATCTGAGGGGTTAACCATGGGAGCACTGCACCCCTATAGACTGCAATGGTTATTCATTGCAGTATAGTGGAGAAGCGATCAAATGATCACATGTTCAAGTCCTCTAAGCAAACGTAATATGTGTATAAAAGTTTAATAAAATATATAAAAATTTAAATCACTCCCTATCTACATATTAAAAATAAGCAAAAAATAAACATCAAAGGCATAAAGTCCCAAAACAACCGTAAGGTTAAATATAAATTTATTCAACCCATATAGTAAATGAAAATAATGAACAAAAAAATCACATCCTCCAAAAAAATGTTTGAAAACATATCAAAAGGTCATTCACTACAGCAAAATTGTATAAATAAAAACTACAGATCGTCCCTTTAATAATGAACCCTCTCACAGCTTTACAGAACCTACAAAAACTGCCGGGCCGCTTATGATGTATTATTACCTTACTATTACTTTATTGCAAAATTACATATATTTACAAACACGATTAAAAGAGAGTATGGTGCAGGAGTAAAGAAAAGACGACATCACTGGAGGATAAACAATCCAAGGATATAGAACAATTACCCATGCTGTGTCTCCTCCAGGATGGCGCCAAACCCAACGCGCGTTTCGGCATCTCGGCGTACCTTCGTTAGAAAAACATATCAAAAGGTCATACTCACCCCAAAATTGTATAAATAAAAACTACAGATCGAACCCTCTCACAGCTTTGTAGACATAACTATAAAAAAAAAAGTTTTGGGGGGTCAGAATATGGCGATGAAAAGAAAAAAGCTTTCCCAAGTTTTTAAAACACAAGAATAACTACCTAAATGTGGTATCACTGTAATCGTACTGACCTGGAGAATGGAGGGAACACACATGTTCACATATTTGTTTTCATTTACGGAATCGACAGAATGTGACTATGTTGTTAGCCCATTATTACAAGATTTGGGGTCCCACTTTTGATTTTGCCCAGGGCCAAATTTTGTCTAAAACCGTCCCTGGGTACAGGGGGATTTCCCTGGTGGGCCCCTGAGCAAGGTGGGCCCCTAGTCGCCCTTCAAGTGGCACATGACACATTAGATTTACTGCACCACATACATATATTCAATGTACAGCACCTCAACCAGCCTATGTTCATTAAAAAAAAAATTGTTAGATTATTTATTATATTTGAATGTATCCGTATGGTGGGCCGCTAAAATAAATCTTACTGATGGGCCCTAGGTACCCCAGTCCGACACTGACTGTATGACAGGAGACCTCGACCCTCAAATATTCAGCTCCTCTATACCATATATTTCTATAATGTACCGTAGGTTAATGTCTATACTAAAGATAATCTGAGCTGGAAGCCCTTGCCCTAGATCTTCTCTCTGATTATATCCTGTAGACCAGTGTATGCAGCAGAATACAGACTGTCATAAATGAGATGAGCCTGCAGTAAGGGAAGAAGAGATTCATAATGATATAAAGAGCACCTTACTGAAAAATACAAGCTGAACATAGACATATGGCATTGACTTGTCTGCCTGTGCGTCATCCTTTAACCGCTTTACACAACACAGAAGGAAAGTAGTTTCCACACAGCAGTATAAGGGCTCATTCAGACGGCCGTGTGCTGTCCGCAAAAATACTGAATGCTATCAGTTTTTTTGTGGATCTGCAAAAAACGGATAGCATTCAATATTTTTGCGGACCCAGAGACTTCAATGGGGCCATGTCCTGGTTTCACGGACAAGTATAGGACATGTTTAATTTGTTTTGCTGAACCGTGGAATAGAAAAGCATGTAATCCGCAAAAAAACGGATCCGCATTTTTGCGGATATCATACGGCCGTCTGAATGAGCCCTAAATGTAAGATACATCTATCTGGTGTGGACACAATAGCCATGTCTAATCAGTCAGCAACTTACAGCCAACATAATGATGCTACAGCTATACACTATCACAGAGAGAGGGTCTATCACAGAGAGAGGGGTGGCAATTGGGCTGTTACCCAATTGCCACCCCAATCATGAGATTGCACGTTGCTGATGGGTTGGCATGTCTGTAAGTCTATTAGTCCAAATAGGTTTCCAACGCCATCAGTGATATCAGCATAATAAATTGCAATATAGCAGTATTATTATTATTATTATTATCATTAGTATCATTTTTGCAACAGATCATAAAAATGATTGGGGGATTACAAGTACAAGTTTTAATAATATTTCTCTTTATTCAGTAATTTTCACTATACAATCCATTATACAGTGAAATATACAATCAGCAAAAAGATTTAAAAAATCCCCAACCTAAATGAACAAACCGTTATAACACCCAAAGGGGAGTAGATAAAAAGAAGAAAAAGACAGATTAAGAGTACAATAGGGGTCATTTACTATCAGAAATACGCCTATATTAGGGCTCTTTCACACTTGCATTCTTTTGTTTCGGCATAGAGTTCCGTCGGGGCTCTAAGCCGGAAGAATCCTGATCAGTTTTATCCTAATGCATTTTGAATGGAGTGAAATCCGTTCAGGATGCATCAGGATGTCTTCAGTTCAGGACCGGAATGTTTTCTGGCCGGAGAAAATACTGCAGCATGTTGCGGCAAATACTGAACACTTGCCGCAACGCCGGATCCGGAATTAATGCCCATTGAAAGGCATTAATCCGGATCCGGCCTTAAGCTAAACGTCGTTTCGGCACATTACCGGATCCGACGTTTAGCTTTTTCTGAATGGTTACCATGGCTGCCGGGACGCTAAAGTCCTGGCAGCCATGGTAAAGTGTAGTGGGGAGCGGGGGAGCAGTATATTTGCCGTCTGTGCGGCTCCCGGGGCGCTCCAGAGTGACGTCAGGGCGCCCCACGCGCATGGATGACGTGATCGCATGGCATGTCATCCATGCGCATGGGGCGCTCTGACGTCATTCTGGAGCGCCCCGGGAGCCGCACAGACGGTAAGTATACCGCTCCCCCGCTCCCCACTACTACTATGGCAACCAGAACTTTAATAGCGTCCTGGCTGCCATAGTAACACTGAACGCATTTTGAAGATGGATCCATCTTCAAATGCTTTTAGTTCACTTGCGTTTTTCCGGATCCGGCGTGTAATTCCGGGAAATGGAGTACACAACGGATCCGGACAACGCAAGTGTGAAAGAGGCCTTAGCTTATTTGCACTGCAATCTGCGACTTTTCCCAGCTCACACCAGGTCTAAAAAGTGGTTATAGCGTGAGTGGGAAAGGGAAAGAACCGGTAGGCCCATATCATTTATTATTTTCTATGCCTGTTTTAGGAGTAAAAAATGGTCTAAGTTTAAGCCAGCAAGGAAGCTGTCTTACATTTAGAGTCCATTCACACGTCCGTAGGTGCTCTGACCTGGCACATATACCCATTGGAATTATCTATCTGTCAATCAACAGGGCCCTGAGGTCAATCCACAACATTGTAATTTACATCCTAGCTATGAGAAGTGTCCTAGACACAGATAACAATCTTAAAGGGGTTCGAGCTGAACCGGGATATAACCTCTTCTTTTCTCATTTACTATGTATTAGAGAAGCCCACCCCTAAAACAGCTGAGGCCAGCGCTACAGTGCGCTCCTTTGTGCCGGTGATGTCACTGGGCTCACTGCTAGGCAGAAGTCTCCACCTAGCATAGTGAGGAGAAGCCCGGTACGTCACCGGCAGTAAACAAACAGACCTTGCACTTTGCGATGCAAGCAAATTCTCTGATGCTCCATTCATACATACAGTAGTAAATGAGTAAAGACGAGGTTATATCCGGGTTCACCTCTGAACACGGACAACCCCTTTAAACTTTGAGCCCACTACACAAAATACAAAATTCTGAATTTAGCTCACGGGTATTGAAAGAGATATTTCCGAGATATGTGAAACACATCTGCTGTCCCAGCTCTGAAGAAATGCTGAAATTATGCTGTATTTTAACTGTATAATATGAAATTTTGAAATGAAAGTTGAGAGATACAATGTGACCTATTTCTTGAGACCCTGGGGGCCATTCTCAGCCCACTGTTCCACTGATCAATTATTACCTTCTCAAGAACATTACCTTCACCCATCTAGTGTAACCTTGTCTGAATGATTCCTTGTTTTAATAGCTGAGCTCACAAATGAGAGAAAACAACGCTAGCAGTGTCGTAACTAGAAATGACTGGGTCCCACAGCAAGTTTTTTTATGCCCCCCAGCAACTTCTTTGCAACCCCCAACACTCGTGCAATCCCCACTCATGTGACTAGTCAAGATTATGCTCTTAGACCAGGCACAGCAACCGCTCCGTCTGTTTCTTACACATGTATACTCTAAGTCATATGTACATAATTAATAATAATAAGTCATGTCACTGAATATACTGTCATTGTATAATACTGTTGAGGGGGCCCTGATAATTAAATCTTTCAGTTCTCCTCCTGGGTGGGCCCCTTCTGAGTTACAGACACCAAAGCAGCCGCTTCCCCTTTAGCTATGTCCCTGAACGCTAGATTCTATACGTACTGTAATGTTCTTGCTCTAACTCAGTATCACACGTCTCAGCTCAGCTCAGCTCAATATAAGAAGGCTTGATCTTTTATTTGAAACTTTCCTTTAAAGGGAACCTGTCACCAGTTTTATGGTGTCCTAACTAAGGGCAACATAAATAAGTGACTGATTCTCTTAGCAAAATGCTGGGTCACTTTCTTTAATTGACCCAGTCAATCTGCCAGCATCCTGTATTGAAAAGCTCCAGCTGATAATGATGAGTCAT
Organism: Bufo gargarizans; assembly: GCF_014858855.1. Lineage (NCBI taxonomy): Eukaryota > Metazoa > Chordata > Amphibia > Anura > Bufonidae > Bufo > Bufo gargarizans. The sequence continues at coordinate 11,629,645 of NC_058087.1, read as the reverse complement.
GAATATTCATGAGCTCCTGTCTCTCCCCGCACACCTGCTGCTGATTTTTCCATATGAATCAGCAGCAGGTGGGCGGGGGAGTGGCTATATCTGTTCATTAAATAAACGCTGGACTCAATGACATCACGCTGGACTCAAATCAGCTCATTAGCATGTGGCATCTTTGTGTGTATATTATGAGGTAACCATCTGTCACACCAGTAAGTGAATACATCTAAGGCACTTTTTAGTAGTTAATGATTGTATATAATTAGTTAGATTATAATCAAATATCCACATGACAGGTTCCCTTTAAATTCAGTGAATGCTCTTCAGCTGCCATTTTTACATAACTAGTGCATATAAAATGTACCGTTTTTGTTGCCAAACATTCCATTACCTATCGTTCTCACATCATACTTAATATTTTTTGAACAATAAGCTCAGGGTACAAAAAATTTTACATTGTTCTTTTTCTTAATATCCCTATTTCCAAGACCATGTGCATCTTATCTGTGATACAACTTACAATCGCCTAATATTAAAACATGTATGAGTTATCTTTGTCTAGTGTTAAAAGTATACACCAATCTCCAAAAAGACAGGGCCATAGGTAGAAACAGTCATACAGGGTTTTACTGTAAACATAAACTATGTGATACTCAAAACTGTGGAGAAAATATATACTTTATTAGATCATAATTATAAAAAAAATAAAAAATGTTAAAAAGGTAGTATACTATGCAATGAAAAAAATCAAATATTACTTTAGTATAAATATATTCCCAAATTCATTTTATTAGCTATAATGGTTAATTTTGTCTAGGGAGCAATCATTAGGAGAAATGTCCTATTAGCACACACAAAACCTGTCCAAATCACACAGCAGCACAAGTTTCACCACTGTGGTAAGAAGCTGCCTCATCCTCCTCTCTGCTCTGCTTGTCAAGGGTTATGATCCTGAATACAGATGATAAGTTCTTCAGCTGAATCTCTGTAGGAATGGAGTTCATGAGGAGACATGAAGTACAGGGAGGACAGACAGGACAGACTGTGGTAATGTGAGTCTGTGGTAATGGAGACTGCAAACAAGTGCTGCTGCTCATGCTTTCACTGAAGTTCACAAGCAAGTGCGGATGCGGTGCGATATTCACGCATTGTGGCTAAGATGAAAGTCTGTTCACTGTATTATTTTCCCTTATAACATAGTTATAAGGGAAAATAATAGCATTCTTTAATACAGAATGTATAGCAGAAGGTCAATTGAGGGTTAAAACATAAAAAAAATTAACTCACCTCCTCCTCTTGATCGCGTAGCAGCCGGTCTCTTCTTTAATCATGAGCTGCTGGCTAAAGGACCTGTGGTGACGTCACATCACATGGTCCATCACCGTGGTGATGGACCATGTGATTGGACCATGTGATGAGCTCAGTGTCGTCACCATAGGTCCTTTGACAAGTCCTGAAGAAAGAACAGGAGACCGGCAGCTACGCGATAAATTTGAGGTGGTGAGTTAATTTTTTTTATTGTTTTTTAACCCTCAATTGACCTTCTACTAAGCATTCTGTATTAAAGAATGCAATTATTTTTCCTTTAACCATGTTATAAGGAAAAATAATTACATCTACACAACATTGAACCCAAACCTGAACTTCAGTGAAAAAGTTTGGGTCTGGCCTCTTTCACACGGGCGTCATGTTTTTTGCCCGGATAAGAGGCGGGTGCGTTTCGGGAAAATGCGCAATTTTTCCGCACGAGTGCAAAACATTGTAATGCATTTTGCACTCGCATGAGAAAAATCGCGTATGTTTGGTACCCTAACCCGAACTTCTTCACAGAAGTTTGGGCTTGGGATTGATGTTCTGAAGATTGTATTATTTTCCCTTATAACATGGTTATAAGGGAAAATAATAGCATTCTGACTACAGAATGCATAGTATAATAGTGCTGGAAGGGTTAAAAAATAAAAAAGTTAACTCACCTTATCCTCTTGTTCGCGTAGTTCCCGGTCTGTTCTTTGCTAGCTGTGGGCTGAATGACCTGTGGTGATGTCAGATCACATGCTCCAATCACATGGTCCATCACCATGGTGATGGAGCATGTGATCTGACATCACCACAGGTCCTTTAGCCCACGCCCGCAGCTAGCAAAGAACAGACCGGGAACTACGCGAACAAGAGGATAAGGTGAGTTAACTTTTTTATTTTTTTTAACCCTTCCAGCACTATTATACTATGCATTCTGTAGTCAGAATGCTATTATTTTCCCTTATAACTATGTTATAAGGGAAAATAATACAGTGAATAGACTGTCACCTAGAACCCATGCGTGAAAATCGCACCACATCCGCACTTGCTTGCGGATGCTTGTGATTTTCACGCAACCCCATTCACTTCTATGGGTCCTGCATTGCGTGGATTATCGCACCGCAACGCACAAAGAGGAGCATGCTGCGATTTTCACGCAACGCATAAGCGATGCGTGAAAATCACCGCTCATGTGAACAGCCCCATAGAAATGAATGGGTCAGGATTCAGTGCGGGTGCAATGCGTTCAACTCACGCATCGCACCCGCGCGGAATACTCGCTCGTGTGAAAGGGGCCTCTGGGTACCACATTCAGTTTTTTATCACGCGCATGCAAAACGCATTGCACCCGAGTGATAAAAACTGAACAACGGAACGCAATCGCAGTCAAAACTGACTGCAATTGGGTACCTACTCGCGCGAGTTTGCCGCAATGCACCCGGGACACATCCAGACCTAATCCGGACACGCTCATCTGCAAGGGGCCTTAGAGGACCTCAATGAAAATAAGCAAATATCGCCATATCAGCATGGCTTCATAAGGGATCAGTCATGTCAAACTATTTTAATCTATTAGTATTTAGGTAAGTTCGAGACGTGACCGGGTGAGTTAATGGATGTCGTATATCTGGACTTTTGACATTTGACACTGTACCGCATAAAAGGTTAGTATATAAAAAAAGAATGCTCGGACTGGGAGAAGATGTCTGTATGTGGGTAAGTAATAGTGATGAGCGGCAGGGGCAATATTCAAATTTGCGATATTTCACAAATATTTGGGCGAATATTCGTCATTAGGGATGAGCGAACTCGAACTGTATAGTTCGGGTTCGTACCGAATTTTGGGGTGTCCGTGACACGGACCCGAACCCGGACATTTTCGTAAAAGTCCGGGTTCGGGTTCGGTGTTCGTCGCTTTCTTCGCGCTTTTGTGACGCTTTCTTGGCGCTTTTTGAAAGGCTGCAAAGCAGCCAATCAACAAGCGTCATACTACTTGCCCCAAGAGGCCATCACAGCCATGCCTACTATTGGCATGGCTGTGATTGGCCAGAGCACCATGTGACCCAGCCTCTATTTAAGCTGGAGTCACATAGCGCCGCCCGTCACTCTGCTCTGATTAGCGTAGGGAGAGGTTGCGGCTGCGACAGTAGGGCGAGATTAGGCAGATTAACTCCTCCAAAGGACTTGATTAACTGATCGATCTGCAGCTGTGGATCATTGAGCTGCTGATCCTCAATTGCTCACTGTTTTTAGGCTGCACAGACCGTTTGTCAGTCACATTTTTCTGGGGTGATCGGCGGCCATTTTGTGTCTTGTGGTGCGCCAGCACAAGCTGCGACCAAGTGCATTTAACCCTCAATGGTGTGGTTGTTTTTTGGCTAAAGCCTACATCAGGGTGAAGCTGTCACACCAAGTGCATTTAACCAGCAATAGTCTGTTCATTTTTTGGCCATATACTAAATCAGGGGCAAGCTGCGCCTGTCACCAAGTGCATTTAACCCTCAATGGTGTGGTTGTTTTTTGGCTAAAGCCTACATCAGGGTGAAGCTGTCACACCAAGTGCATTTAACCAGCAATAGTCTGTTTATTTTTTGGCCATATCCCAGTCTAATTCTGTCACTAAATCCATACCGGTCACCCAGCGCCTAAATACTAGGCCTCAAATTTATATCCCGCTAAATCTGTCCTTAGTGCTGTAGCTGGGCGAGTTATTTAGTGTCCGTTCAAGCACATTTCTTGTTCTGGGTTGAAATACAATTCCCAATTTAGCAATTTCATAATTTAGTGGTTTCTGCTATATCAGAGCTATTTGAAATCTATCCCTAAAAGGGTATATAATATTCAAGGTGCACATTGGGTCATTCAGAATAACTTCACACACACCCGCTACTGTGTATTTCCAAGTCTAATTCTGTCACTAAACCCATACCTGTCACGCAGCGCCTAAATACTAGGCCTCAAATTTATATCCAGCTAAATCTGTCCTTAGTGCTGTAGCTGGGCGAGTTATTTAGTGTCCGTTCAAGCACATTTCTTGTTCTGGGTTGAAATACAATTCCCAATTTAGCAATTTCATAATTTAGTGGTTTCTGCTATATCAGAGCTATTTGAAATCTATCCCTAAAAGGGTATATAATATTCAAGGTGCACATTGGGTCATTCAGAATAACTTCACACACACCCGCTACTGTGTATTTCCAAGTCTAATTCTGTCACTAAACCCATACCTGTCACCCAGCGCCTAAATACTAGGCCTCAAATTTATATCCAGCTAAATCTGTCCTTAGTGCTGTAGCTGGGCGAGTTATTTAGTGTCCGTTCAAGCACATTTCTTGTTCTGGGTTGAAATACAATTCCCAATTTAGCAATTTCATAATTTAGTGGTTTCTGCTATATCAGAGCTATTTGAAATCTATCCCTAAAAGGGTATATAATATTCAAGGTGCACATTGGGTCATTCAGAATAACTTCACACACACCCGCTACTGTGTATTTCCAAGTCTAATTCTGTCACTAAACCCATACCTGTCACCCAGCGCCTAAATACTAGGCCTCAAATTTATATCCAGCTAAATCTGTCCCTAGTGCTGTAGCTGGGCGAGTTATTTAGTGTCCGTTCAAGCACATTTCTTGTTCTGGGTTGAAATACAATTCCCAATTTAGCAATTTCATAATTTAGTGGTTTCTGCTATATCAGAGCTATTTGAAATCTATCCCTAAAAGGGTATATAATATTCAAGGTGCACATTGGGTCATTCAGAATAACTTCACACACACCCGCTACTGTGTATTTCCAAGTCTAATTCTGTCACTAAACCCATACCTGTCACGCAGCGCCTAAATACTAGGCCTCAAATTTATATCCAGCTAAATCTGTCCCTAGTGCTGTAGCTGGGCGAGTTATTTAGTGTCCGTTCAAGCACATTTCTTGTTCTGGGTTGAAATACAATTCCCAATTTAGCAATTTCATAATTTAGTGGTTTCTGCTATATCAGAGCTATTTGAAATCTATCCCTAAAAGGGTATATAATATTCAAGGTGCACATTGGGTCATTCAGAATAACTTCACACACACCCGCTACTGTGTATTTCCAAGTCTAATTCTGGCACTAAACCCATACCTGTCACCCAGCGCCTAAATACTAGGCCTCAAATTTATATCCCGCTAAATCTGTCCTTAGTGCTGTAGCTGGGCGAGGTATTTAGTGTCCGTTCAAGCACATTTCTTGTTCTGGGTTGAAATACAATTCCCAATTTAGCAATTTCATAATTTAGTGGTTTCTGCTATATCAGAGCTATTTGAAATCTATCCCTAAAAGGGTATATAATATTCAAGGTGCACATTGGGTCATTCAGAATAACTTCACACACACCCGCTACTGTGTATTTCCAAGTCTAATTCTGTCACTAAACCCATACCTGTCACCCAGCGCCTAAATACTAGGCCTCAAATTTATATCCCGCTAAATCTGTCCTTAGTGCTGTAGCTGGGCGAGTTATTTAGTGTCCGTTCAAGCACATTTCTTGTTCTGGGTTGAAATACAATTCCCAATTTAGCAATTTCATAATTTAGTGGTTTCTGCTATATCAGAGCTATTTGAAATCTATCCCTAAAAGGGTATATAATATTCAAGGTGCACATTGGGTCATTCAGAATAACTTCACACACACCCGCTACTGTGTATTTCCAAGTCTAATTCTGTCACTAAACCCATACCTGTCACCCAGCGCCTAAATACTAGGCCTCAAATTTATATCCAGCTAAATCTGTCCTTAGTGCTGTAGCTGGGCGAGTTATTTAGTGTCCGTTCAAGCACATTTCTTGTTCTGGGTTGAAATACAATTCCCAATTTAGCAATTTCATAATTTAGTGGTTTCTGCTATATCAGAGCTATTTGAAATCTATCCCTAAAAGGGTATATAATATTCAAGGTGCACATTGGGTCATTCAGAATAACTTCACACACACCCGCTACTGTGTATTTCCAAGTCTAATTCTGTCACTAAACCCATACCTGTCACCCAGCGCCTAAATACTAGGCCTCAAATTTATATCCAGCTAAATCTGTCCTTAGTGCTGTAGCTGGGCGAGTTATTTAGTGTCCGTTCAAGCACATTTCTTGTTCTGGGTTGAAATACAATTCCCAATTTAGCAATTTCATAATTTAGTGGTTTCTGCTATATCAGAGCTATTTGAAATCTATCCCTAAAAGGGTATATAATATTCAAGGTGCACATAGGGTCATTCAGAATAACTTCACACACACGCTTCTGTGCATTTCCAAGTCTAATTCTGTCACTAAATCCATACCGGTCACCCAGCGCCTAAATACTAGGCCTCAAATTTATATCCAGCTAAATCTGTCCCTAGTGCTGTAGCTGGGCGAGTTATTTAGTGTCCGTTCAAGCACATTTCTTGTTCTGGGTTGAAATACAATTCCCAATTTAGCAATTTCATAATTTAGTGGTTTCTGCTATATCAGAGCTATTTGAAATCTATCCCTAAAAGGGTATATAATATTCAAGGTGCACATAGGGTCATTCAGAATAACTTCACACACACGCTTCTGTGCATTTCCAAGTCTAATTCTGTCACTAAATCCATACCGGTCACCCAGCGCCTAAATACTAGGCCTCAAATTTATATCCCGCTGAATTTGAATACAATACATTGGGCCAAATAATATATTTGTTGTTGTGGTGAACCATAACAATGAGAAAAACATCTAGTAAGGGACGCGGACGTGGACATGGTCGTGGTGGTGTTAGTGGACCCTCTGGTGCTGGGAGAGGACGTGGCCGTTCTGCCACATCCACACGTCCTAGTGTACCAACTACCTCAGGTCCCAGTAGCCGCCAGAATTTACAGCGATATATGGTGGGGCCCAATGCCGTTCTAAGGATGGTAAGGCCTGAGCAGGTACAGGCATTAGTCAATTGGGTGGCCGACAGTGGATCCAGCACGTTCACATTATCTCCCACCCAGTCTTCTGCAGAAAGCGCACAGATGGCGCCTGAAAACCAACCCCATCAGTCTGTCACATCACCCCCATGCATACCAGGGAAACTGTCTCAGCCTCAAGTTATGCAGCAGTCTCTTATGCTGTTTGAAGACTCCGCTGGCAGGGTTTCCCAAGGGCATCCACCTAGCCCTTCCCCAGCGGTGAAAGACATAGAATGCACTGACGCACAACCACTTATGTTTCCTGATGATGAGGACATGGGAATACCACCTCAGCATGTCTCTGATGATGACGAAACACAGGTGCCAACTGCTGCGTCTTTCTGCAGTGTGCAGACTGAACAGGAGGTCAGGGATCAAGACTGGGTGGAAGACGATGCAGGGGACGATGAGGTCCTAGACCCCACATGGAATGAAGGTCGTGCCACTGACTTTCACAGTTCGGAGGAAGAGGCAGTGGTGAGACCGAGCCAACAGCGTAGCAAAAGAGGGAGCAGTGGGCAAAAGCAGAACACCCGCCGCCAAGAGACTCCGCCTGCTACTGACCGCCGCCATCTGGGACCGAGCACCCCAAAGGCAGCTTCAAGGAGTTCCCTGGCATGGCACTTCTTCAAACAATGTGCTGACGACAAGACCCGAGTGGTTTGCACGCTGTGCCATCAGAGCCTGAAGCGAGGCATTAACGTTCTGAACCTGAGCACAACCTGCATGACCAGGCACCTGCATGCAAAGCATGAACTGCAGTGGAGTAAACACCTTAAAACCAAGGAAGTCACTCAGGCTCCCCCTGCTACCTCTTCTGCTGCTGCCGCCTCGGCCTATTCTGCTGCTGCCGCCTCGGCCTCTTCCTCCGCCTCTGGAGGAACGTTGGCACCTGCCGCCCAGCAAACAGGGGATGTACCACCAACACCACCACCACCACCTCCGTCACCAAGCGTCTCAACCATGTCACACGCCAGCGTTCAGCTCTCCATCTCACAAACATTTGATAGAAAGCGTAAATTCCCACCTAGCCACCCTCGATCCCTGGCCCTGAATGCCAGCATTTCTAAACTACTGGCCTATGAAATGCTGTCATTTAGGCTGGTGGACACAGACAGCTTCAAACAGCTCATGTCGCTTGCTGTCCCACAGTATGTTGTTCCCAGCCGGCACTACTTCTCCAAGAGAGCCGTGCCTTCCCTGCACAACCAAGTATCCGATAAAATCAAGTGTGCACTGCGCAACGCCATCTGTGGCAAGGTCCACCTAACCACAGATACGTGGACCAGTAAGCACGGCCAGGGACGCTATATCTCCCTAACTGCACACTGGGTAAATGTAGTGGCAGCTGGGCCCCAGGCGGAGAGCTGTTTGGCGCACGTCCTTCCGCCGCCAAGGATCGCAGGGCAACATTCTTTGCCTCCTGTTGCCACCTCCTCCTTCTCGGCTTCCTCCTCCTCTTCTTCCACCTGCTCATCCAGTCAGCCACACACCTTCACCACCAACTTCAGCACAGCCCGGGGTAAACGTCAGCAGGCCATTCTGAAACTCATATGTTTGGGGGACAGGCCCCACACCGCACAGGAGTTGTGGCGGGGTATAGAACAACAGACCGACGAGTGGTTGCTGCCGGTGAGCCTCAAGCCCGGCCTGGTGGTGTGTGATAATGGGCGAAATCTCGTTGCAGCTCTGGGACTAGCCAATTTGACGCACATCCCTTGCTTGGCGCATGTGCTGAATTTGGTGGTGCAGAAGTTCATTCACAACTACCCCGACATGTCAGAGCTGCTGCATAAAGTGCGGGCCGTCTGTTCGCGCTTCCGGCGTTCACATCCTGCTGCTGCTCGCCTGTCTGCGCTACAGCGTAACTTCGGCCTTCCCGCTCACCGCCTCATATGCGACGTGCCCACCAGGTGGAACTCCACCTTGCACATGCTGGACAGACTGTGCGAGCAGCAGCAGGCCATAGTGGAGTTTCAGCTGCAGCACGCACGGGTCAGTCGCACTACAGAACAGCACCACTTCACCACCAATGACTGGGCCTCCATGCGAGACCTGTGTGCCCTGTTGCGCTGTTTCGAGTACTCCACCAACATGGCCAGTGGCGATGACACCGTTATCAGCGTTACAATACCACTTCTATGTCTCCTTGAGAAAACACTTAGGGCGATGATGGAAGAGGAGGTGGCCCAGGAGGAGGAGGAGGAGGAGGAGGAAGAGGGGTCATTTTTAGCACTTTCAGGCCAGTCTCTTCGAAGTGACTCAGAGGGAGGTTTTTGGCAACAGCAGAGGCCAGGTACAAATGTGGCACGCCAGGGCCCACTACTGGAGGACGAGGAGGACGAGGATGAGGAGGAGGTGGAGGAGGATGAGGATGAAGCATGGTCACAGCGGGGTGGCACCCAACGCAGCTCGGGTCCATCACTGGTGCGTGGCTGGGGGGAAAGGCAGGACGATGACGATACGCCTCCCACAGAGGACAGCTTGTCCTTATCCCTGGGCAGCCTGGCACACATGAGCGACTACATGCTGCAGTGCCTGCGCAACGACAGCAGAGTTGCCCACATTTTAACCTGTGCGGACTACTGGGTTGCCACCCTGCTGGATCCACGCTACAAAGACAATGTGCCCACCTTACTTCCTGCACTGGAGCGTGATAGGAAGATGCGCGAGTACAAGCGCACGTTGGTAGACGCGCTACTGAGAGCATTCCCAAATGTCACAGGGGAACAAGTGGAAGCCCAAGGCCAAGGCAGAGGAGGAGCAAGAGGTCGCCAAGGCAGCTGTGTCACGGCCAGCTCCTCTGAGGGCAGGGTTAGCATGGCAGAGATGTGGAAAACTTTTGTCAACACGCCACAGCTAACTGCACCACCACCTGATACGCAACGTGTTAGCAGGAGGCAACATTTCACTAACATGGTGGAACAGTACGTGTGCACACCCCTCCACGTACTGACTGATGGTTCGGCCCCATTCAACTTCTGGGTCTCTAAATTGTCCACGTGGCCAGAGCTAGCCTTTTATGCCTTGGAGGTGCTGGCCTGCCCGGCAGCCAGCGTTTTGTCTGAACGTGTATTCAGCACGGCAGGGGGCGTCATTACAGACAAACGCAGCCGCCTGTCTACAGCCAATGTGGACAAGCTGACATTCATAAAAATGAACCAGGCATGGATCCCACAGGACCTGTCCGTCCCTTGTCCAGATTAGACATTAACTACCTCCCCATAACCATATATTATTGGACTCCAGGGCACTTCCTCATTCAATCCTATTTTTATTTTCATTTTACCATTATATTGCGAGGCTACCCAAAGTTGAATGAACCTCTCCTCTGCCTGTGTGCTAGGCCTAAATATATGCCAATGGACTGTTGCAGTGGTGGCTGACATGAAGCCTGATTCTCTGCTATGACATGCAGACTAATTCTCTGCTGACATGAAGCCAGATTGTCTGTTACGGGACCTCTCTCCTCTGCCTGGGTGCTGGGCCTAAATTTATGACAATGGACTGTTGCAGTGGTGGCTGACGTGAAGCCTGATTCTCTGCTATGACATGCAGACTGATTCTCTGCTGACATGAAGCCAGATTGTCTGTTACGGGACCTCTCTGCTCTGCCTGTGTGCTAGGCCTAAATATATGCCAATGGACTGTTGCAGTGGTGGCTGACGTGAAGCCTCATTCTCTGCTATGACATGCAGACTGATTCTCTGCTGTCATGAAGCCAGATTGTCTGTTACGGGACCTCTCTGCTCTGCCTGTGTGCTAGGCCTAAATATATGCCAATGGACTGTTGCAGTGGTGGGTGACGTGAAGCCTCATTCTCTGCTATGACATGCAGACTGATTCTCTGCTGACATGAAGCCAGATCCTCTGTTACGGGACCTCTCTCCTCTGCCTGGGTGCTGGGCCTAAATTTATGACAATGGACTGTTGCAGTGGTGGCTGACGTGAAGCCTCATTCTCTGCTATGACATGCAGACTGATTCTCTGCTGACATGAAGCCAGATCCTCTTTTACGGGACCTCTCTCCTCTGCCTGGGTGCTGGGCCTAAATTTATGACAATGGACTGTTGCAGTGGTGGCTGACGTGAAGCCTCATTCTCTGCTATGACATGCAGACTGATTCTCTGCTGACATGAAGCCAGATCCTCTGTTACGGGACCTCTCTCCTCTGCCTGGGTGCTGGGCCTAAATTTATGACAATGGACTGTTGCAGTGGTGGCTGATGTGAAGCCTGATTCTCTGCTATGACATGCAGACTGATTCTCTGCTGTCATGAAGCCAGATTGTCTGTTACGGGACCTCTCTGCTCTGCCTGTGTGCTAGGCCTAAATATATGCCAATGGACTGTTGCAGTGGTGGGTGACGTGAAGCCTGATTCTCTGCTATGATATGAAGACTGATTCTCTGCTGACATGAAGCCAGATTGTCTGTTACGGGACCTTTCTCCTCTGCCTGGGTTCTGGGCCTAAATTTATGAAAATTGACTCTTACAGTGGTGGGTGACGTGAAGCCTGATTCTCTGCTATGATATGAAGACTGATTCTCTGCTGACATGAAGCCAGATTCTCTGTTACGGGACCTCTCTCCTCTGCCTGGGTGCTGGGCCTAAATTTATGACAATGGACTGTTGCAGTGGTGGCTGACGTGAAGCCTGATTCTCTGCTATGACATGCAGACTGATTCTCTGCTGACATGAAGCCAGATCCTCTGTTACGGGACCTCTCTCCTCTGCCTGTGTGTGTGCTGGGCCTAAATATATGCCAATGGACTGTTGCAGTGGTGGCTGACGTGAAGCCTCATTCTCTGCTATGACATGCAGACTGATTCTCTGCTGACATGAAGCCAGATCCTCTGTTACGGGACCTCTCTCCTCTGCCTGTGTGTGTGCTGGGCCTAAATATATGCCAATGGACTGTTGCAGTGGTGGCTGACGTGAAGCCTCATTCTCTGCTATGACATGCAGACTGATTCTCTGCTGACATGAAGCCAGATTCTCTGTTACGGGACCTCTCTCCTCTGCCTGTGTGTGTGCTGGGCCTAAATATATGCCAATGGACTGTTGCAGTGGTGGCTGACGTGAAGCCTCATTCTCTGCTATGACATGCAGACTAATTCTCTGCTGACATGAAGACAGATTCTCTGTTACGGGACCTCCCTCCTCTGCCTGGGTGCTGGGCCTAAATATATGCCAATGGACTGTTGCAGTGGTGGCTGACGTGAAGCCTCATTCTCTGCTATGACATGCAGACTAATTCTCTGCTGACATGAAGACAGATTCTCTGTTACGGGACCTCCCTCCTCTGCCTGGGTGCTGGGCCTAAATATATGCCAATGGACTGTTGCAGTGGTGGCTGACGTGAAGCCTCATTCTCTGCTATGACATGCAGACTGATTCTCTGCTGACATGAAGCCAGATTCTCTGTTACGGGACCTCTCTCCTCTGCCTGTGTGTGTGCTGGGCCTAAATATATGCCAATGGACTGTTGCAGTGGTGGCTGACGTGAAGCCTCATTCTCTGCTATGACATGCAGACTAATTCTCTGCTGACATGAAGACAGATTCTCTGTTACGGGACCTCCCTCCTCTGCCTGGGTGCTGGGCCTAAATATATGCCAATGGACTGTTGCAGTGGTGGCTGACGTGAAGCCTCATTCTCTGCTATGACATGCAGACTAATTCTCTGCTGACATGAAGACAGATTCTCTGTTACGGGACCTCCCTCCTCTGCCTGGGTGCTGGGCCTAAATATATGCCAATGGACTGTTGCAGTGGTGGCTGACGTGAAGCCTCATTCTCTGCTATGACATGCAGACTGATTCTCTGCTGACATGAAGCCAGATTCTCTGTTACGGGACCTCTCTCCTCTGCCTGTGTGTGTGCTGGGCCTAAATATATGCCAATGGACTGTTGCAGTGGTGGCTGACGTGAAGCCTCATTCTCTGCTATGACATGCAGACTAATTCTCTGCTGACATGAAGACAGATTCTCTGTTACGGGACCTCCCTCCTCTGCCTGGGTGCTGGGCCTAAATATATGCCAATGGACTGTTGCAGTGGTGGCTGACGTGAAGCCTCATTCTCTGCTATGACATGCAGACTAATTCTCTGCTGACATGAAGACAGATTCTCTGTTACGGGACCTCCCTCCTCTGCCTGGGTGCTGGGCCTAAATATATGCCAATGGACTGTTGCAGTGGTGGCTGACGTGAAGCCTCATTCTCTGCTATGACATGCAGACTGATTCTCTGCTGACATGAAGCCAGATTCTCTGTTACGGGACCTCTCTCCTCTGCCTGTGTGTGTGCTGGGCCTAAATATATGCCAATGGACTGTTGCAGTGGTGGCTGACGTGAAGCCTCATTCTCTGCTATGACATGCAGACTGATTCTCTGCTGACATGAAGCCAGATTCTCTGTTACGGGACCTCTCTCCTCTGCCTGTGTGTGTGCTGGGCCTAAATATATGCCAATGGACTGTTGCAGTGGTGGCTGACGTGAAGCCTCATTCTCTGCTATGACATGCAGACTAATTCTCTGCTGACATGAAGACAGATTCTCTGTTACGGGACCTCTCTCCTTTGCCTGGGTGCCGGGGCCTAAATATCTGAGAATGGACTGTTCCAGTGGTGGGTGACGGGAAGCCAGATTCTCTGCTATGGAACCTCTCTCCAATTGATTTTGGTTAATTTTTATTTATTTAATTTTTATTTTAATTCATTTCCCTATCCACATTTGTTTGCAGGGGATTTACCTACATGTTGCTGCCTTTTGCAGCCCTCTAGCTCTTTCCTGGGCTGTTTTACAGCCTTTTTAGTGCCGAAAAGTTCGGGTCCCCATTGACTTCAATGGGGTTCGGGTTCGGGACGAAGTTCGGGTCGGGTTCGGATCCCGAACCCGAACATTTCCGGGATGTTCGGCCGAACTTCTCGAACCCGAACATCCAGGTGTTCGCTCAACTCTATTCGTCATATATTTGCGATTATTCGAATTTGCGATTATTTTCTTGATTGCAAAAATCGCCAATGTAATATGTGCGTATTGCACGCAATACAGGCGTGGGTCACCGTTACTACATTTTTCAAGCTGCCAGAAGTTTCCTGAGACCGGAGAAAATGGTTGCCACAGCAGAACATTACAATAGCTTTATATGTAGATAGAGTGCTCCAATATATTGGTGATTGCGTGAATCGGGAATTAATGATGCGCATATTTTGCGCAATACGTGCAACTTCACATTTTAGCAGGTCTGACTACATATTACTGATTGGTGCACTAAGTATTGTTGTGAACTTGTGACATCGCAGCACCATGTATGTAGCATGTATGTATGGACAGCAGAACCTATCACACTACCTAACACCCTGCACTGGACCCTACACTATATCAGGATCTAACCTACACTGACTATCTCCACCTAGCTATCTGTATTATATATAAGCTAACTATCTAGCTAATGCAATTAAACAGCAAAGCACAGAGCACAGCAATGACACTGCTCTCTCTCTCAGAACCCCATAAAACTACAGAAAATGCCTGCTGGGGAGGTTCTTATATAGTAAGGGGTAGGCCTCTTTCCTATTAGTTGCTAGTGATGTTGCTAAGATCAGACACAGACACTGCGGCCTTCTCATTGGCCCAGAAGCAAGAAGGGAGGTTACTAATGAAAAAAAAATCTAGAATATTCGAGAATACGAATATATAGCACTATATTCTAAATCTTCGTGAATTCTCGAACTGGCGATATTCGCGATACAAAATTTGCAATTCGAATATTCGGACCTAACACTAGTAAGTAACTGGCTCAGTGATAGAAAAACAGAGGGTGGTTATTAACGGTACACACTCAGATTGGGTCACTGTCACTAGTGGGGTACCTCAGGGGTCAGTATTGGGCCCTATTCTCTTCAATGTATTTATTAATGATCTTGTAGAAAGCTTGCACAGTAAAATATACATTTTTGCAGAGGATACTAAACCGTGTAAAGTAATTAACACTGAGGAGGACACTACACTGCTACAGATGGATCTGGATAGATTGGAGGCTTGGGCAGAGAAGTGGCAGATGAGGTTTAACACTGACAAATGTAAGGTTATGCACATGGGAAGGAATAATGCAAGTCACCAGTACATACTTAATGGTAAAACACTGGGTAACACTGACATGGAAAGGGACTTAGGAATATTAGTGAACAGCAAACTAAGCTGCAGAAACCAGTGTCGGGCAGCTGCTGCCAATGCCAATAAGATAATGGGTTGCATCAAAAGGGGCATAGATGCCCGTGATGAGAACATAGTCTTACCACTTTACAAATCACTAGTCAGACCACACATGGAGTACTGTGTACAGTTCTGGGCTCCTGTGAAAAAGACAGACATAGCAGAGCTGGAGAGGGTCCAGAGGAGGGCAACTAAAGTAATAACTGGAATGGGGAGACTACAGTACCCTGAAAGATTATCCACATTAGGGTTATTCACTTTAGAAAAAAGACGACTGAGGGGAGATCTAATTACTGTGTATAAATATATCAGGGGTCAGTACAGAGATCTATCCCATCAGCTATTTATCCCCAGGACTGTGACTGTGACGAGGGGACATCCTCTGCGTCTGGAGGAAAGAAGGTTTGTACACAAACATAGAAGAGGATTCTTTACGGTAAGAGCAGTGAGACTATGGAACTCTCTGCCTGAGGAGGTGGTGATGGGGAGTACAATAAAGGAATTCAAGAGGGGCCTGGATGTATTTCTGGAGTGTAATAATATTACAGGCTATAGCTACTAGAGAGAGATCGTTGATCCAGGGAGTTATTCTGATTGCCTGATTGGAGTCGGGAAGGAAT
The DNA here is from genome assembly GCF_014858855.1 of Bufo gargarizans. Taxonomy (NCBI): domain Eukaryota; kingdom Metazoa; phylum Chordata; class Amphibia; order Anura; family Bufonidae; genus Bufo; species Bufo gargarizans. The sequence goes on along the minus strand of NC_058087.1, from coordinate 11,613,576 downwards.
TTTTCCCCCTAAAGTGAGGAAAATTCTACTTCCCAGGTTTTTTCCTTCCTCTGGATAAACTTGCAGGATAACAGGCCGAACTGGATGGACAGATGTCTTTTTTCAGCCTTATAAACTACGTTTGTTATAATTGTGCCTTAGGGTGTTCATCTCAGGCAGTAGTGTTATCCCTTACTTGGTACTTTTTGATACACTATGTTTGGGTACTGATTTATAACATTAAGGGTCGTTATAAATTGGGATGGAGCGCTTTTTTAATTTTTGGAATGTTATCTTTTTAAGTATGTTTATATCTTTGTGATCTAATAAAGTATATGTTTTCTTTATAAGTTGGTGTCCCATGTAGTTTCTCTATAATAGAGTATAATAGATATATACTAGTCTATAGAGTGAATCGATTCTAAAATAAAAAAAATACAACCCCAAATTTTCAAAACAAAGTTCTGATTTTAAGAAACCTGAGAGGGAGGGAGGGAGAAGGAAAGAGGACAAGAGAGAGCGACAAAGCAAGGGAAAGGGAGGGACAGAGGAAAAAGGAGAGAGAGACCAAGAGAGAGAGAGAGAGAGGGAGCGATAAAGAGACAGAGATAAACGGTGGAGAGGGTTTTCCAAGTAGTTGGGACACTTTTGAATTGTAAGAAATGTGTTAATCTCTCATTAAAATCAGTTTGATGACCTGAAACATTCAAGTGTGACAAAAATAAAAGAAGTTGGGAAGGAGGCAAATACTTTTTACCGCACTATAGACATGCTACCCCCACCCAGCTCATGAGATCAGTGCTCATGCATCATGTATTACCATTTGTTTCAGTGTTACACGTCTTTATTACTCTGCGTTACCTGTTACTTTTCTACCATAATATAGTATCTGCATTGTCCACGGAGAACCGCAGTATGTAATAATGTTAGCTTATACTATTATCTACATGATCATACTTAGGCAAGCTTTCTGTATCTTCCCTAATAAAACACGTCATCTTCTCTCTTGTCTACCGGCCAAGTCCTAAAGATTTCACAACCCCTCTCTAAACTGTAATGATTTTGCAGTGTCTCCTCACGGAGCCTTGTCATTAGCTCGGAGACTAGAAGATGCTGCAGCTCAGAGCACATTGTGCTGCCTTCGCTAATATGTGTAGAGGAGGAATACATGAGAAATCACCCAATAAAGGCTGGGATCCCAGTCCGGCAGACAGTGCCGTGTACACCGTCCAATCATGGGCATGCTTACAACAGAGGAGAGGGAGGCTCGCAGCTGCAGATGCTCCTGTGTGTGTATTATGTGTGTGCAGAATCCACCCCCTTCCTAATGATGAGAAAGGAAGAGAGAGAACAGAGGCAGAGCTAATAGTGATTAGCACCCAGCACTTCCCACAGACACCTATAAATCTAGCAGCAGCATCATTGTTCTCCAGCATCAGCACCATCCTGCCAGCTGCGGCTGCATCAGGTAGACCCACAGGAAGGCATCATTAGAGCAAGGGCAAGGAGTCAAGATGGCAGGTATCCTAGTTTGGTTTTGGAATGAGAGATTTTGGTTGCCTCACAATGTAACCTGGGCAGATCTGAAGAACACAGAGGAGGCTACTTTCCCCCAGGCTGAAGATCTCTACCTTGCCATCCCTCTGGCATTCTGCATCTTCATGATACGCCTGTTCTTTGAAAGGTAAATCACTGGCATACTCTGTAGACTCTGATATCTGGGGGGATGAGGGTTGAGGGTGGTGGGGTGGGATGGTGGGGGTCTTTTAATCTATATGGGGTATAGGCTGGATCCTTGATCCTCATGCTCTACTTCCATGTGCTGAACTTGTGTTGCTAAGAAATCAGCTACTGCAGAACCTCATAGTCCGTTGGAACAGGATGGCTCAAGAGCTTCCGGAGAGCATGTATAGGGTTGATATATAGTGCACTGGGTCACATAAAATCTATTTTAATTTAGTGCGAAGCACCAAGCCCTTATCAAACAGAGCTGCTAATATCTTTTAGAATGGGGACATGTTCCTGTGGGTTCCTACAACTAAAGAACTCACCATGAGCAGAGCAGTAGAATTTCAGGTCTTCCATCCCATTGAAGAACATCGCAGTCGGCTTGAAAGGGCTGATAAAAGGGGACAACAGAATGCGTTAGACAACAGAGCAAGTAGAGATGAGATTGACTTTTGGTGTAGGCACCATGTATCAAACTAATAGACACATGCGGTTGGCCCATGGAGCTCGCAATCTAATGTAGGAGCGCATGTCTGCACACATTGCTGCTGGTGTTGGAGGAAAAGCTCATTATTGGGAAATGCTCTTTGGTCTTATCTCCTCAGGCTGATCCTCAGTGTAACATGTAACAAGGATCGCACTGTGGGGTAGGATAATCTAGCTCTTCTTTCAACAGATTGTGCTATTACTGTCAGTAGGAGGCGAGATTTGCTTGGGAGTCCTCAGCAATACTGAGTGGAACAGAGGTCAACTCCATGTCTCCTTTGATGCTGGGTATCTATAAAGAGAAGAAAGGATCTCACTGTGGATTCATCTTCTTATACTGTTGGTTGGCAGTAAAAGGGTTAAAACAAGATGCCACTTTCAAGTGCTCCATTATGCCAATGGCAGCTAATTGTTTTCTCACATATCTGCCTTAATTAATTAGCTCTGTAATCAAATGTGGAAGGACGATGCTATTGTGAATGGAAGGAGAAGGTTGTCACTTCCTAACAATGTTCCTAACAATAAGGGCTCATGCAAAAAAAGGATCTGCAAAAAACACGAATGAAATCCGTGTGCATTCTGTATTTTGCGGAAACGGAACAGCTGGCCCCTAATAGAACAGTCCTATCCTTGTCCGTAATGCGGACAATAATAGGACATGTTCTATTTTTTTTTTGCTGAACGGAAATACGGACATGCGGAAACGGAATGCACACGGAGTAACTTCCTTTTTGTTGCAGGACCCGTTGAAGTGAATGGCTCCGCATACGGTCCGCAAAAAAGAAAACGGAGCGGGCACGGAATGGAAATACGTTCGTGTGCATGAGCCCTAACCTTTGTAGCATTTTTTTTTTTAAAGAAAGAATTGTGGGAATGTGGTCACCTCAAATCCACCTCCCATCATTGGGAGAAGACACAGAACAGAATTATCACAGGCACAGAATATGAAGGGGACTCATCCTTAGGGCAGTTCATTGGAGTCCCATTGGCCAGAGGATGCCCATAGCCCTTGTGGTCACAGCACTCCTTCAACGCGCATGCGCACATTCTCTATTGGAGTTTCAGAAATGGCTTGAAGCAAGTATGATCTGATATTTCTGGCAGTCCTATAGAGGTGAATGGAGAGCATACCCCCCTGCACGGCTACCTACCTCTCCATTCACAACTATGGGAGTTCCAGACAGAGCTCAGGCCAGCGCTCTGCTATTTTTGGAACTCCCATAGTGGGAATAGAGGGTGGGCAAACTCCCCTTTATTTTCGGGTCCTGTTTTGGAGATAGGAGAGAATGGGACCCAGACCTATCTGACACTGATGGCATACCCTGCCAATATTCCAGAAATGTCTGAGTTTTAAATACCCCTTTAAGTAGAGAGCCATAACTACCCCTCAAATGCATTATGGCTATAGTGATCAGTACCACGCGGCCATGACTTAATGCCTGTGCACCTAGATCATTCTTATGCTGCCCCTAATCTGAACTGACTGTTTTCTATTGGTGCTAGACTTTTTTAAAATGTATTTTTAAGTATTATGTTGGAATGTTCTCAAGAACGCTTCACCTTGAGACAAGCATAGGCTGAGACTAGACTGGGCATTTGGGACATTTGACATCAACGTACCTACTGAACTGCAGCGTTGGTGCTTAAAAGGGTTTTCCAGGATAGGTTAAAAAAATAAAAGGACAATTGCTCACTTCATAATCCTTGCTGCTGCCATTCCAGTGTTTACTTGATCCTCGAAGAGCTCCTGTGCTTCTTCAACACATAGGAAATACAAGGAAATGCACACTCAACCAATCGCCAGTTTAGGCTGAGTTCACACGGGCGAGATTTCCGCGCGGGTGCAATGCGTGAGGTGAATGCATTGCACCCGCACTGAATCCGGACCCATTCATTTCTATGGGGCTGTGCACATGAGAGTCACTTGTGTGAAAATCGCATCATGCTCTATATTGTGCGTTTATCACGCAACGCAGGCCCCATAGAAGTGAATGGGGCTGAGTAAAAAATCGCAAGCATCCGCAAGCAAGTGCGGATGCGTTGAGATTTTCCACGCATGGTTGCTAAGATGACAGTCTATTCACTGTATTATTTTCCCTTATAACATGGCTATAAGGGAAAATAATAGCATTCTTTAATACAGAATGCTTAGTAGAAGGTCAATTGAGGGTTAAAAAATAAAAAAAATTAACTCACCTCCTCCTCTTGATCGTGTAGTTGCCAATGTCTTCTTACTTCTTTAATCATGAGCTGCCGGCTAAAGGACCTGTGGTGACGTCACATCACATGGTCCAATCACATGGTCCATCACCGTGGTGATGGATCATGTGATTGGACCATGTGATGAGCTCAGTGACATCACCACAGGTCCGGAAGAAAGAACAGGAGACCGGCAGCTACGCGATCAATTGGAGGAGGTGAGTTAATTATTTTTATTTTTTAACCCTCAATTGACCTTGTACTAAGCATTCTGTATTAAAGAATGCTATTATTTTCCCTTATAACCATGTTATAAGGGAAAATAATTACATCTACAGAACACCTAACCCAAACCTGAACTTCAGTGAAGAAGTTCTGGTTTGGGTACCACATTCAGTTTTTTATCACAGCGCGTGCAAAATGCATTGCACCCGCGCAATAAAAACTGAACAACTGAACGCAATCGCAGTCAAAACTGACTGCAATTGCATACCTACTTGTGCGGGTTTGCCGCAATGCACCCGGGACGCATCCGGAGCCAAAACGTGACGCCCGTGTGAACTCAGCCTTAGGGTACTTTCACACTTGCGTTTTTCTTTCCCGGCACTAAGTTCCGTCCTAGGGGCTCTATACCGGAAAAGAACTGATCAGTTTTATCCCCGTGCATTCTGAATGGAGAGCAATCCGTTCAGGATGCATCAGGATGTCTTCAGTACAGTCTTTTTAACTGATCAGGATGGAGATAACACCGTAGCATGCTACGGTTTTTTCTCCGGCCAAAAAAACGGAACACTCGCCGGATGCGTAAGACCGGAAAAAAATGTGAAATAAAATAAATGCCGGATCCGTTTTTCCAGATGACACCGGAAAGACGGATCCAGCATTTCAATGCATTTGTAAGACAGATCAGGATCCCGATCAGTCTTAAAATGCCATCAGTTGGCATATGTTTTGACGGATCCAGCAGGCAGTTCCGGCGACTGAACTGCCTTGCCGGATTACTCTGCCCCAAGTGTGAAAGTACCCATAGGCAGGTCACCGCCTGGGTGGAAACTTAAGTAGGGGTCCTATCAGTTTCTTTGAGTCTTCAGGCACTGCTTAAAGGGGTTTTCCATTATTTTAATATTGATGGCCTATCCTCAGGATAGGTCATCAATATCTGATCGGCGGTCAGCTGGTTGAAGAGAAGTCTGTGTGCCGTGCCAGCACTGCCTTCCCTTCTTAGTTTTCCTGCTTGCCGTCGACATCAAAATTGAAGTGCATAGAAATGAGCCATTCCATACAAGTAAATGTAATTACATGTGCTCAGCGCGGTGATGTCGACAGCGAGCAGGTGAACAATGAAAGGAAGGCTGTACTGTACTGTTTCTGAGCTTGGGCCCAGCTCTGAGGAGCTTCCACATGTAGGTCTTGCCTGTTTCTCAGCTAAAGACACATTAATTAATCAGGGAGAGGACCAAGTCCATCTCTGGGCAACACAATGAGCCAAGACGTTATGTTTTATGTTTTAATATATGCAAATGAGCCTATAGGAGAAATAGGGGTGTTGCTGTTGCAGAGAGAGCTGAGCTGTTGCTCCAAGAGGCTCAGTTGCAAATATTTAGGCTTTCATGACTGGGCCTAAAAAAGGTCTGAATGTCCAGGCAATTTTTTGTGATTTTGTGCACGTGAGGGTTTAGTGACCTTAACTTTTTTATTTGTTTGACAACCAAAATAATGTTTTTTAATTGAAACTTAGGACTTTTTCTTAACATGTTTTTTAGAATTTTTTTTCCCTTTTTTTAGGTTTTATTTGGGGGAAACCGCTAATTCTTACTAAAAAGTCATTTTTTTTATTATAGCTTTTTATTCCTTAAATATTAAAACTGACACAAATATTAATTATTGCAATGGGTTCCCTATTTGGGGACAATTGTTTTGCTATACTGTATAACATGTATAGGTTTGAGCAGGGCTTTTTTTCTCAGAGAAAAGGTGGTGGAACTCACCCCCCCCCTTCCCTGGCCACGCCCCTACCCACCCCTAGGACCGCCCCTTTAGAGAACAGTAAGTCAGCAGCCTAAGCAGCGGGCCGCAGTGGCGACACTAGGAACAATATATAGGGGGGGGCACAAAGATACCACAGTCAAAAATGGGGGGGCAAAAACGAAATAAGTATATATAAATAAGATTACAAAATACGAGAGAATTGCGGTATTCAGGGATATCTTTATAATAAAGCAATTTATATTTACAAAAGAAGCTATTCAGTCGTCTGCTGTGCCGTCCTCTGCTTGCTTCCGCGGATTCTTTCCCCTTCTTTCTGTCTCTCGTCAGTGCGCAGGCGCCCTGTTATGGTGGATCTGTGGAAGACACACTGTTATAGGGGGCATCTGTGGATGACACATTATGCCTCTCATTAGCCCTCATTATGCCTCTCATACCAGCCCTTATGCCTCATTAGCCCCCATTATTCCTCTTATTAGCCCCATATCAGGCCTTATTCCTCATTAGCCCCCATATCAGCCCTTATGCCTCATTAGCCCCCATATCAGCCCTTATTCCTCATTAGCCCTTATGCCTCATTAGCCCCCATTATAAGCCCTTATGCCTCATTAGTCCTCATTATTCTTCTTATTAGCCCCCATTATACCTCATTAGCCCCCATTATAAGCCATTATGCCTCATTAGCCCAAATTATGCCTCTTATCACCCCCATATCAGCCCTTATGCCTCATTAGCCCCCATATCAGCCCTTATGCCTCATTAGCCCCCATATCAGCCCTTATGCCTCATTAGCCCCCATTATAAGCCTTTATGCCTTATTAGCCCCCATTATAAGACCTTATGCCTCATTAGCCCCCATTATAAGCCATTATGCCTCATTAGCCCACATTATGCCTCTTATTAGCCCCCATATGCCTAATTAGCTCCCATATGCCTAATTAGCCCCATTACGCCTAATTATCCCCATTATGCCTCATTAGCCCCCATTATGCCTCCAATTAGCCCCATATGCCTCCTATTAGCCCCCATATGCCTCCTATTATCCCCCATATGCCTCCAATTAGCCCCAATAGCCCCTATATACCTCCAATTAGCCCCCATATGCCTCCAATTATTCCCCATATGCCTCAAATTAGCCCCATATGCCAACTATTAGTCCCCATATGCCTCCTATTAACCCAATATGCCTCCTATTAGCCCCCATATGCCTCCTATTAGCCCCCATATGCCTCCAAATACCCCCATATGCCTCCAATTAGCCCCCCGTATGCCTCCAATTAGCCCCTATAATGCCCCCAGCAGCCAAATTTTTTATAAAATAAAAAACCTCTTACCTCTCCTGCTCCTGGACGGACGCCGCCTGCAATTTTCTCCCTCCTCAGTCGACTGTGCTCTAAACTGGCGCGCACAGCGTGAGGTCACAGAGCGACCCGTGAACCAGGAAGTGGTGAGTACAGAGCGTTCACCACTTCCTGTTCCTTCGGTACTAATGAGCGCTTCCCATAATGGAAGCGCTCATTACTATTCACCTGGGGGAATCAGCGGCACCTCGCCCCCCTCTAGCGACGCCACTAGCGGGCCGGCTGGGCCAGTAACTAAAGGGGGACGGGGCGAGTGGGAGAAAATAGGTGGCGGAACGCCGTTCCTGGGGCGTTCCGCCAGAAAAAAAGCCCTGGTTTGAGTGAATAAATTTTTTTTACATTTTTTATTTGCATTTTTTTTTATTTTTTTACTTATACTAGTGAAACTCGAATAATTAGAATATCGTGCAAAGTTCATTTATTTCAGTAATGCAACTTAAAAGGTGAAGCTAACATATGAGACTCATTACATGCAAAGCGAGATATTTCAAGCCTTTATTTGTTATAATTCGGATGATTATGGCTTATAGCTTATAAAACCCCAAAGTCACAATCTCAGGTCCCCTTTGCTCAGGGGGTATGGATTAATTAGCTGACTAGAGTGTGACACTTTGAGCCTAGAATATTTAACTTTTTCACAAAATTCAAATTTTAAGCTGCATTAATGCAATTCCTTTTAATTTGCATTACTGAAATAAATGGACTTTTGCACGATATTCCAATTTTTACAGTTTCACCTGAATTTGAATTATTTTTGGCTCATAATATGTCCCCCAGGAGGTAATTAAAAGACCTCTGTAGGACACAGATTTTTTTTTTTTTTTATCACTGTTACCACTGTTAATGGGGAATCCACAGTAGCCTCAGTTATAGGGGAAAACAGCCCCCTGTGGGGGCATTACACACAGGCAGAGCTGATCAGGGTCTCCTTAGACCCTGCAGCTCTGTTCCTGCCCCCAAGACACCCAGCGGTCGTGTGACTGCCGGGACTAATAGAGGAAGCGGCTCGGTTCCTGCTCTCCCCCCTGTGCTACTCCACGATCTCCTGAAGGCAGCGGAGAAGGGTAATAAACCGCTCATGTCTACTCCTCAGGGTCCCTCTGTGTCTGCCAGCCAGGACCCGACCAGCTCCTGCTAGATTGGAGGCGCAGGAGCTTTAATCCCAGCGCTGTACTGGTTCATCTGAGGACTATACATTGCATATGATCACTAATGTCAGACAATATGGCAACTTGTACCATCCTATATCAGCATCGACAGAAGGCACAAAGCCATAATGATATACGGTAGATTGTAGTGTTGGGAGCGAATATTCAGATCGGGAATTTTAATTGCGAATATCGCCACTTTGAGAATTTGCGAAGATTTAGAATAAAGTGCTATATATTCGTATTTGCGAATATTCTAGATTTTTTTTTCCATCTGAACCCATGATCCCTCCCTGCTTCTTGCTTGTTGGCCAATGAGAAGGCTGCAGTGTCTTTGTCAGTGCTTAGCAACATCCCTAGCAACCAATAGGAAAGTTGCCTACCCCTTACTATATAAGAACCTCCCCAGCAGCCATTTTCTGCAGTTCGGAGAGAGACAGCAGTGTCATTGCTGTGCTCTGTACTTTGCTGTGTAATTATATAGTTAGTTATCTCATATATATATATATATATATATATATATATATAGTTAGTGGGGGATAGTCAGTGTAGGTTAGATAGTGATATAGTGTAGCTGATAGGTTCCAGTGCAGGGTGTTAGGTAGTGTGATAGGTTCTGCTGTCCATACATACATGGTGCAGACATAGCGCTGCGATGTCACAAGTTCACAACAATACCTAATGCACCAATCAGTAATATGTAGTCAGACCTGCTAAAATGTGAAGTTGCACTTATTGCGCCAAAATATGCGCATCATTAATTGCCGATTTGAGCAATTGCAAATAAATTGGAGCTATCTGCTATATATTGGAGCTATCTGCAAATGTAGCAAAAGTGACCCACGCCTGTATTGCGCGTGCAATACATGCATATTACATTGCCGATTTTCGCAATCAGGAAAATAATGGCGAATTCTCGAATTTGCTAATTTATGACGAATATTCACGAAATATGTGTGTGACATTTCTGTTCCGCTCCTTCCAGCTTGAGCACAGCTGGTACAGTCGACACCACTTTCCCCTTTTATGCAGTAAATACGGTATGTAATAATCCACATTGAAAACCTATTACTTGCATAATAAGCATGATTGCCTCAGACATCTTCTCTGCATTTGCATCCATGTCCTTCTGATCATCCCGCTGGGTGATTCACTTGCAATTACAGTTTTCTGTAATTTTCACCCAGGCAGCCCCCCTGATGTTAGCATTGGTAGTGGCGTGCCTAGGGTATTTGGCACCCGGCGAGGGTACTTTCTCTAGCACCCCCTTCCCCCCGCCTAAACCATAAGAAACTTTATTTTTACATTTAAATAAACCAAAATATTTATTTTGTTTGAAATAAAAAAATGTTTTGCTAGTAAACAGAAAATCGCAGGTACTGTGACTGTCTGCACCATTCCTAACTGCCACACACCACAGTGCTTTTTGCAGACCTAGCTCGGTGGCAGTGTATCTGCAGACACACACAACACTGGTGAGGTGGTCACTTCACTAGAAGGCACAGGCGGCACAGCTCAGCCGTTTTCTTGCTCAGGAGCACTGGAGCAAGCGGCTGCAAGGAAGATGGGCTGGGTGCGGCGGCTGGGTGCGAACATACAAGTGAGATAGGCGTGAGTGCGCTCCCTGGCTTATCAGAGCGCACACCAGGGGCGGATTAAGTGTATCATAGGCCGGGAGCTGTTTACCCATCTTGGGACTCCTTTGTCTATTTGCACCGACCGTCCCCTCTTTCGCATTGTGCCCCATGTTTATTTTTTTCTGGTAAATATTAAAGAAAACGATGCCACGTTTATAGTGTCGTTGCCCATTAGCCCTGAGGATTCCAGAGATCTGGCAAACATTTTGGGGGCAGAGTATGAAGCGATGTTAGAGGACGACTATCGTCAGTGCTGACCCTAAACCATATAATCAATGTGATTAATCAATGAAAAGGAAGCAATAGAGGGGCGAGTGGTGACAGTGCACAGAACCACATTCCTGGTGCAGGAGTGAATGCAGAATAATATACTAGGATAGCTTGTCGGTGTTTAGTGGTTGGAGGACTTTAATGAAATAGAGTGGAATTATTATTACAGATTATGGGATAAATGTAAATTGGGGGCTATCAGCCGTAAGGGGGATAGTTTTTATTTAGGAGAACCTAATACCCTTTATTTATCTAGGTCAGATTTGTTGAATTGACGTCTATCGTAAAACATCCCCAGCCCCTCATAGTGTACAGCATACAACACTCCGTAGTATAAGTGTAATGCACCACAGTATACAGTATATAACACCGACTAGTATACAGTGCCCCACAGTATGCAATACATAGCATACAGCACCCCACAGTATACAGTATGGCACGCTATAGTAAACAGCACCCCACAGTATGCAGTATAGCACCCTATAGTATACAGCACCCCACAGTATGCAGTATAGCACTCTATAGTAAGCAGTACCCCACAGTATGCAGTATATAGTATAGCACCCCACAGTATACAGTATATAATGCCCCACAGTATGCAATACATAGTATAACACCCCACAGTATGTAGTATAGCATACAGTATAGCACCCCACAATATACAGTATACAGCACCCTACAGTATACAGCACCCCACAGTATACAGCACCCCACAGTATACAGCACCCCACAACACACAACAATATACTGTATACAGCACCACACAGTATACAGTATACAGCACCCCACAGTATAAAGCACCCAACAGTATACAGTATAAAGCACCCTACAGTATAAAGCACCCCACAGTATACAACACCCAGGGCCATCTTTAACACGGGGCAGCTGCCCCGAGCCCAGTTCCTCCTGAGGGGGCCAAGGCAGCTGCCTCTTGAGCCCTGCTGGCCACTGCCCACAAATTATTTTTCGTCACATAAGACGCATTTTTCCCCCAAACAAAATGCCCCTGCAGCTTATGGGGTGAATACTAATCAGCACTTCCATTATGGAAGCACTGATTAGTACCGGAGGACCAGGAATCGGTGAAAGCCCTGACCTCGCGCTGTGCTCAGCCTTCACAGCCGACAGCCGAGGACCAGGAAGAAAAGAGAGAGAGTGCTGGTGGTGAGGAGCCACGGCGTCCAGGAGCAGGAGAGGTAAGTTGTTATTTATTTTATTTGCGCTGATGGCTGGGGGCCTGATACATGGGGCTGGGAGCCTGATACCTGGGGCTGGGGGGCTGATACATGGGGCTGGGGGGCAGATACATGAGGCTGGGGGGCTGATACATGAGACTGGGGGGCTGATACATGAGGCTGGGGGGCTGATACATGAGGCTGGGGGGATGATACATGAGGCTGGGGGGCTGATACATGAGGCTAGGGGCTGATACATGAGGCTGAGGGGCTGATACCAGAGGCTTCGGGGGCTGATACATGAGGCTGAGGGGCTGATATGAGGCTGTGGGGCTGATATGAGGCTGGGGGATGACACATGAGGCTGGGGGATGATACATGAGGCTGGGGGCTGATATATGAGGCTGAGGGGCTGATACATGAGGCTGAGGGGCTGATATGAGGCTGGGGGGCTGATATGAGGCTGGGGGATGATACATGAGGCTGGGGGCTGCTACATGAGGCTGGGGGGCTGCTACATGAAGCTGGGGGCTGCTACATGAGGCTGGGGGGCTGATACATGTGGCTGGGGGGCTGATACATGAGGCTGGGGGGCTGATACATGAGGCTGGGGGGCTGATATATGGCATTGGGGGGCTTATATATGGCATTAGGGGGCTGATATAGGGCATTGGGGGGCTGATATAAGGTCTGATTGAGGGTCTTATTAACATTGGGGGTCTGATTGGGGCTGTCAGCTGAGGTCTGATTAACATTGGGGGTCTGATTGGGGGTCTGATTGGTGGTCTGGCCTGAGGTGCAATAGAAAATATTTTTTTCTTATTGTCCTCCTCTAAAACCTATGTGCGTTTTATGGGTCAGTGAGTCTTACAGGGCGAAAAATACGGTACTTGCTTGCTCCTCCTCCCAACCTCCCCTGCCCTTTGCGTACGCTGCGTGCCGTGACGTCACGCAGAGGCACTGCAACGCTAGAGTGAGCCGAGCCCTGGTCTCCTTCCTGAACTGCAGAGCGGTGCCCACTTCCAGCCCTTAGCTCAGCTGCCCAGAGCACTGATCCTGAGCCTGCTAGAGTCTTCAGAACTGTAAGTATTTACAGTAATTCACTGTAAGCTATATTATATATAGTACTTGTTTGTTTTAGTTTTTTTTTTGTGTGTGTGTGTTGTAGTGGAGGGTGTGATTGCATGCTAGGGTGTGGGAAGGCGGGATCCAGGGGGCCCAAGTAAATTCTTGCCCTGGGTCCAATCAATATTAATGCCCTGACAGCACCCCACACTATACAGTAGCTTACAGTATAATAGCATAACCCCTGTCACCTTTTCCTGATGTAATCTTCACACAAAAAAAGCTCCACAATTATGGCAAACTTCTCCTGCAGCCACACTTCTGGTAGAGAGAAAGGACCTTTGATTACCTCATAGCCATGTGACCAGTAATATCGATATGTTACTGGTCACATGGTGATGATGTCATCAAAGGTCCTCTCTCCTAAGAGAATAACAGCTCTAGTGAACTCTCTCACAGTTTGCTGCCTAGAGTGCCTACAAGCAGACAGGCACGGAAGCACCCCCCTGTATAGCTGACAGCCTGACACCCGGTGACGTCACTGGGCTTCCTGGCAGCCCCATGGAGAACCCTGTTTGTCACCGGAACTCCTGAAAATGCCTTTGCCCTGCGCGATTTAGCGCAGAGTAAAAGAGAGCATCAGAGCATGAACTGCTCTGATGCTCAAATCAGGGGAGCTTCCTGGGTGAAAATGGATGTATGTCCGGGTTCAGGTCTGAACCCGGACAACCCCTTTAATTGATGGCTTTTGCTATTTAGTGACTAAAACAAGTTTCAGAAGCACAAAGCCGCTCTTCAGGGGGACAGCGGACAACTGTAATTATTCATCTTGCTGCTGCCTTGCATGGTTCAGCTTTGAAATTCATGCAATGTTTAGGTACTTGCTCTATCAGCTGACTGATGGTTCTGATAAAATTGGTGTATTTATCTGTATGGAAATCCACAAACTACAGTGAAGCCCCACGGGGCTGCCGGTTCATTTGGTAGTTCTTCGTATAGCTTTTTTTTTTTCATATTTAGATGACATTTATGAATTGTGCTTCATACACTAGTGCGATATCTCAGTGGACATGTAAATGTATGTATGAGATGTGTAGCACTAGTACCCTTTGCTTATTTTTGGATGCACTAAGGTGCTCCATAGCTAAATAGAGTCTTCATCAGGTTGCATACAGTGGGAGAAACTTACTAAGGCTACTTTCACATCTGCGCTTTCCTTTCCGGTAGGAGGAAAACTCTTCAGTTTTGTCCCCATTCATTGTCAATGTGGACAAGACTGAACTGAACGGAGCGATGTGCACCAGAATGCATTCTGTTCCGTTTGGTTGCTTTCCCATGCAAGCAGCATTTTTGTGTGCATTATGGGATACTGATAAAAACGGATCCAGGATAAAACACAATGTACGTCAATGGTGCCAGATCCGTTTTCTCAGATATAAAAGAAAACTAAACCGGCGCCCATTGACTTTCAATGGTTTTAGTGCTGGATCCGTCTTGGTCATTTTAGACATAATAAAACTGGATCTGTTCATAACGGTGCAGTCGGTTGTAATATTGTAACGGAATAGTTTTTTGCTGTTCCCCTGCCGGATCCAGCAAAAACGCAGATGTGAAAGTAGCCTAAGACCGACTATAAAGTCCACTGACATATGTGCAGCACGCTACTGGGTGCAAAGCCAACCATGGGATCCCTTTAAGGTGTTTGGTATGTGGGTTAAAAGTTTGTCATGACGCCAGTTGCATTTCAGAAACGAGGGACAGAGTCCCCCTATGTGAAAGCTAATAGTGGAACCCAGTGTAGGAATGCCAGAGTGGTGTAAGGGATGCCTATAGTGTCCCTTAGGTGTGGCTTTAGCACTTGTCACGGTGCTCCTACCTGAAGATCCTGGAACCCCAGGCGTTGTCATCCGCAGCGGTGAAACTAAAAGGGTTAGGTGATGAAGGATGAGGATGAAAGAACTTGAGTCCAGACTTGTATTAACATTGAACACAGCTTTACTTGGCATAAACTTTCATCAAGGAACAATTCTCCAACTTTATCTTGGTTATCACCAGGTTTTGGCTTTAGTTTTGGCAGGCAAACACTCTCAGCTCTGCTATGTTAGCTGGATTAAATAGGAACTTTTCCTCTTCTGCTGGGAGCTGCAACTTAGCTTTCTGGAGTCTGACTGTCTTTATCTTGATCTGTATCTTTCTCTTTATCATCCAGGGAATCTTTCCTGAGGCTTGTAGCATAGGCCCTTAGGCCCAGCAGAGCAGACAGGGCTCTGCTGGCTGGCACACAGCTATACCCTTACAGGGGGTAAGCTAGACACAACCTCTCCCCAAGATGGGGTATGCTAGACTGACTTCTGCAGGCTCGTCCAGGAGGGACGAGGGCCTGCTGCTTCCCCTTACCTTCACTAACATTGAACTCCTCCCTTTCTAGAGAGGGCTGGAATGGAACTAGAAGGTTCCTCTCCAGGGGAACTAGCTCTGCCAAGATTGCCGCCATCTGCTGGTAGACCAGGCACATTACACTTTAACAGTAATTAGAAAGGAAATCCACATACACATTATGTAGGACATGGACAGAAATATATATGATTACATAGAATGTATGGGCTACACCATTGAAGATAGTGGGGCCAGACAAAGGTGGTAATCCCACTCTGGGGCGTTACATATGTGCCAGCGGACTGTCCATAAATAGCATGTAGAGCATACCCTTTTTTCCTTGTCAGTGGGTCCATGCCGCAGAAAAAGAAGCTTGATTTGATATGCAAAAGAAAAGTGCCAAGAGGGCGGTCCATAGCTTGGCAAGTGCCCTGCCTTCTTCTCCTAACCAAGTCCCATTCCTCCCCCCTTACTCCTGATTGACATCTCTCTCTCCTCCTGATGTCACCTATCCCCATACAGTATACAGCTGTGCATGTGCAGTACAAACAAGAATGTACTGCACATGCGCTGCAAAGATACTCAGTGCAGGATACCCAAAAGAAGTAATGCTGTACACTGCACCTGTGTGAGATTTCAGAGCCGGGATGCCTGACATCAGGAGGAGAGGGAGATGTCAATTGGGAATATGGGGAATCAGTGTAGCTTAGTTAGGAGAGGAGGGCCTGGGCCCTTGCCTTGCGGTGGACCGCCCATTGGGCACTTGACCCTACATTTGTATCTCGGATCAAACTTATTTTTCTGGGACAAGGAACCATCAGCATGGGGAAAGGGTAAGTTCTTCATACTGTTTATGTCACCTTCAGACCGCCAGCATAACTTTAATAGGTGAGAATGAGCTGACAGACGCCCTACATGGCCTCTGCTCTCCTCCCCACATGCACCCCCCACAGTTTTTATAGACGTGGTGAACATTGCATAAAAGGCAGAATATTTGCATATGCCAGTCATTAATAGATCTCCCCTGTGAGTTTTCCTCTGTGCTTCAGACCTAACATTATAAAAGCAACTATTTTTTCTTCAGCTGCTTTTACTGTAGATCAGCTCTGAGTGGTTCATTTCTGTTTGTTGAAGGAGCCATTGAGTGAAGGTGACTTTGGTTTGAGACTGGCATGTTCAGGAGTGACGTCAAATGCATCAGCACAAAAGATCCCTGTTACGAAAATGCTCTGCAGATATTTGCAACTATTTATCTGCTTTGTAAATCAGATTTTTATTTTTATTTTTTATGATGAGTTTCTGGTTTAACACTTTAAAAACTCATGTAGATGGAAGTGGAAAAGTAACCAAGCCATTGCCTTGAGGCCTGGCAAAGCTTTGGAGTAGAGCTGCACACTACACATGGTGCATCTAGAGAGCGCAGTGCAGCAATGCTACGTCACAGTAGTGTTTCCTCATGGTGGGTGTGAAAAGATGAAGCTGGAGTGACATGGAGGCATCAGAGCTTTGAGGAGTCAGTGCCGATTGCTGAGGAGCCATTTTAGGCGATACTCCTGGTGGCTTAGTGGCTGGGGAATCCCTGATAGAAATTGACTTGTGTGGGACAGCACCAAAGATATCTGACCCCTTGCACTGTAGTGTAAAGCTGAAGTTACTACTGTGGTCTAGATCATAGCACAGACCTTACTCTAAAGCAATTGATTATATTAGAGGGTAATGATCAAGATCTAGGTCAGTGGTATAGAACAGCAAAGTCAACTTGCTGCCCTCAGGTTGACTGATACCAGCAAAGAGCATCAATAATCCATTAGGCAACACTAATATATTGTGTAATGATTTTTTTTCTTTCTTTTTTTTGGATTAAAAACACTTAAATGATATGTCTGAGTAGTTGTGCTTCGTGGATTCCAGGTTTAAATACGTTTTCTGGGTGAGGGAGCCCATCAGGTCCCCGCGCTGCTGTGGCAGGGACCCGATGGGTGAGAAGGCAGCCCGATGCCGTGCAGCGGCTGCCCAATGCCTTGCACGGCATCAGGACCTGCCTTCTACGGGTGCCAAGGAGATCCAGCCTCAGTACTGTGCACTTCTATACTCACTCCTGTACCCTGCACTACTTTACTGACACCTGTACTGTGCACTTCTATACTCACTCCTGTACCCTGCACTTCTTTACTCACCACACCTGTACCGTGCACTACTTTACTGACACCTGTACCATGCACTTCTTTACTCACACCTGTACTGTGCACTACTTTACTGACACCTGTACTGTGCACTTCTATACTCACTTCTGTACCGTGCACTACTTTACTGACACCTGTACTGTGCACTTCTATACTCACTTCTGTACCGTGCACTACTTTACTGACACCTGTACTGTGCACTTCTATACTCACTTCTGTACCGTGCACTACTTTACTGACACCTGTACTGTGCACTTCTATACTCACTTCTGTACCATGCATTCTTTACTGACACCTGTACTTTGCAATTCTATACTCACATCTGTACAGTTCACTTCTTTACTCACAACTGTACCCTGCACTACTTTACTGACACCTGTACCCTGCTCTTTTTTGCTCACACCTGTACCGTTCACTTCTATACCCACACCTGTACCGTGCACGTCTATACTCAGACCTGTACTGTTCATTTCTATATTTACACCTGTACCGTGCACTTTTTCACTCACACCTGTACCATGAACTTCTATACTCACTCCTGTACCCTGCACTTCTTTACTCACACCTGTACTGTGCAGTTCTATACTCACTCCTGTACCGTGCATTCTTCACTGAAACCAGTACCGTGCACTACTTTACTCACACCTGTACCGTGCACTTCTATACTCACACCTGTACCGTGCACTTCTATACTCACACCTGTACCGTGCACTTCTATACTCACACCTGTACCGTGCACTTCTATACTCACACCTGTACTGTGCATTTCTATACTCACACCTGTGCTATACATTTCTGTACTCACTCCTTTACCATGCACGTCTTTACTCACACCTGTACCGTTCACTTCTATACTCACACTTGTACCATGCACTTTTTTACTGACACCTGTACCATGCACTTTTTCACTCGCAGCTGTACCATGAACTTTTATACTCACACCTGTACCCTGCATTTTTTCACTCACACCTATACCATTAACTTCTATACATACACCTGTACCATGAACTTCTTTACTCACACCTCTTCTGTGCACTTCTTTACTCACACCTGTACCTTACACTTCTTTACTCACACCTGTAGCCTGCACTTTTTCACTCACACCTATACCATCAACTTCTATATATACACCTGTACCATGAACTTCTTTACTCACACCTCTTCTGTGCACTTCTTTACTCACACCTGTACCTTACACTTCTTTACTCACACCTGTACCATGCACTTTTTTACTCACTCCTGTACCATGCACTTCTACACTCACACCTGTTCAGTGCACTTTTTCACCCACACCTTTACCGTGCAGTTCTTCATTCACTCTTTGTACTGTCTCAACACACACTATGCTCCTTGAGGTTCTCCAAAACACCAGGCTATATAATCATGCTCCATCTTACCACAGATTACTACAGTACTATGTAAGGGGGGCTGTGTGGCAGGCGCAGCCCTATAAAGTGCCTTTTGCGTTGTGGCATTAGAAGAATTTTAATATCTCTGACTTTTAGTCTAACCAGACTGTCTGGTAACTCTGTAATTCCTCTAGCGCCGTTCTATAGAAACAGTAGTTTTAAAGAGCACACCAAATGCTTGAAATAACTTCTTTATTAACTTCAACTTTTCTTCATATATAACACTGCCGCCTCTGCAGCAGATAATTCATGTACATAACACATGTTGCATAAAGATTCATAAAATGGCGGTATGCATAAGATGGTGGTTCAATTGTTCAATCTTGTCATTCAACATAAAATGGTGGATATATTTCTCTCTTCAGTATCTGTACTCTTGCTTTAAGTTATTTAAGCACTTTATGATCTCTCTGAGAGGTATATCTGAGGTCTAACTAATCTTTATTCTTGCTGAATTTGGTCTCAATTTGCAGTATGCAGTTAGCAGTAACTATTTGAAGATTGGTTGAGCATGATCTGGTATGGTTGTATGCAATTTGGTTTGCAATAGCGAATTTGAATTTGGATTCAATTTGCAATTGGTGGAACTGTAAGTAAACACACATATAACTGGTTCAGTGTACAGTTCTAATCACTATATTAACAGTAGGAACATTATATAACTGTTTTAAATACCTATTTTGGCCTCTCTGCTTCCATAAAACACAGCTATTTGGGGAGTGAATGTCTGTTCAGCTTCTCTCTCTGGTGAATAATGATTTCTAGCAGCTCCTGCTAGGGGAATTTCCCACACAGGCTGTTTGTGAGGCTGGCTGTGATTGGTCAAAACTCCTGCTGTGTGTGAAACTGGCTGTGATTGGTCAAGACTCCTGCCCACCAACAACAGTTTAACTCTATGCTTTATGTTGTTTCTGCTGTGTCATTGAGCTTACCTTACATCCATATAATAAATCTTAAAGGCATATTATCTTTTCTGCTTCTGTGAACACAATATATAACTGTTATATGACATTCAAATATGAGGTCACTGTAAATAACTCTGCATTTGTCTTTAACACACAAACATATGAACTGTATTAAGGTTATTGGCAGGTCTAGCTGTATAAACATATAAGCTATGTTAGCAACCTAGGACAGATCTTAGCTGGCCAGTGGCCAGCTACAGGCTGCTCAATGCTTTAATGAGCTAATTTGGGAGCAACCCCCTTCCAGTCCTTCTTTCTTGCCGCTCTCAGTCCTTTGCCTGATTTGCTTCCTAGTTCCTCTAGGAAATACAGGAAATAACTGCTTATCTGATTATGGCGGTGACCCACCTCAGCGATTGATTGAGCAGTTATTAGGTGTGCATCAAGCAGGACTGTGAAGCAGAGGCAGTGAGGACTGTGACCCCTTTAATTTGTTTGTCCCTTTACTGACTGGGGAATCTCTTCTTAGATATTTCCATAACGTTAAGAACTCTATAACAGAGTTAAATAGGACCTGTCACCTCTCTGGAAATATCTTTTTTAGCGACTACTTGTGTTCTGCAATTAATAGCAATTCTGGATCATCTATTGTTATGACTATGTTGTCCAATCCCTCTATTATTCCTATTAGAAGTTATGCATGAATTTTTGGCAGTTTGCAATGAAGGTCCAGCTGGTTGTTACAAGTTGGGGTGTGTCCCTGAACAGTCTGACGCTTTCCAGTCACTGCTCCCAGTGTTAGAATGTAAAAACCAGCTGGACCTTCATTGCAAAATGCTATTAATTCATTCAGAACAGGAATAATAAAGGAATGGCACATCATAGAGTCATAGGAATGGATGCTCAAGAATTGTTATTACATGGGGATTCTAGTTGTTACTAAAAAAGACATGTCGGTAGAGGCGACAGGTCCTCTTTAAAAGCAAATGCTAACACAAACCTAAGGCCTCATGCACACGACAGTTTATTTTCACGGTCCGCAAAAACGGGGTCCGTAGGTCCGTGATCCGTGACCGTTTTTTCGTCCGTGGGTCTTCCTTGATTTTTGGAGGATCCACGGACATGAAAAAAAAGTCGGTTTGGTGTCCGCCTGGCCGTGCGGAGCCAAACGGATCCGTCCTGAATTACAATGCAAGTCAATGGGGACGGATCCGTTTGACGTTGACACAATATGGTGCCATTTCAAACGGATCCGTCCCCATTGACTTTCAATGTAAAGTCTGGAGTTCTTTTATACCATCGGATTGGAGTTTTCTCCAATCCGATGGTATATTTTAACTTGAAGCGTCCCCATCACCATGGGAGCGCCTCTATGTTAGAATATACTGTCGGATATGAGCTACAGCGTGAAACTCAGATCCGACAGTATATTCTAACACAGAGGCGTTCCCATGGTGATGGGGACGCTTCTAGTTAGAATACACTACAAACTTTGTACAAGACTGCCCCCTGCTGCCTGGCAGCACCCGATCTCTTACAGGGGGATATGCTAGCACAATTAACCCCTTCAGGTGCGGGGTTAATTGTACTATCATATCCCCCTGTAAGAGATCAGGGCTGTCAGGCAGCAGGGGGCAGACCCCCCCTCCCCAGTTTGAATATCGTTGGTGGCACAGTGTGCACCCCCCATCGGGCCCCCCGTCCTCCCTCTAGTGTAATAAATCGTTGGTGGCACAGTGTGCGCCGCCCATCGGGCCCCCCCTTTCTCCCTCTATTGTTATAAATCGTTGGTGGCACAGTGTGCGCCCCCCATCGGCCCCCTTCCCTCTATAGCAGTAACAACATTGGTGGCAGTGTGCGGCCTCCCATCTCCCCCCCCCCCCCATCATTGGTGGCAGCGGAGTTCCGATCGGAGTCCCAGTTTAATCGCTGGGGCTCCGATCGGTAACCATGGCAACCAGGGCAACCAGGACGCTACTGCAGTCCTGGTTGCCATGGTTACTTAGCAATAGTACAATAGTAGAAGATTCATAGTTACCTGCTTGCTGCTGCGATGTCTGTGTCCGGCCGGGAGCTCCTCCTACTGGTAAAGTGACAGGTCTGTGCGGCGCATTGCTAAAGAACTGTCACTTACCAGTAGGAGGAGCTCCCGGCCGGTCACAGACATCGCAGCAGCAAGCAGGTAAGTATGAATCTTCTACTATTGTACTATTGCTAAGTAACCATGGCAACCAGGGCTGCAGAAGCTTCCTGGTTGCCATGGTTACCGATCCACGCCCCAGCGATTAAACTGGGACTCCGATCGGAACTACGCTGCCACTAATGATCGGGGGGGGGGAGATGGGAGGCCGCACACTGCCACCAATGTTGTTACTGCTATAGAGGGAGGGGGGCCGATGGGGGGCGCACACTGTGCCACCAACGATTTATAACAATAGAGGGAGGAAGGGGGGGGGCCTGATGGGGGGCGCACACTGTGCCACCAACGATTTATAACAATAGAGGGAGGAAGGGGGGGCCCGATGGGGGGCGCACACTGTGCCACCAACGATATTCAAACTGGGGAGGGGGGGGGTCTGCCCCCTGCTGCCGGGCAGCCCTGATCACTTACAGGGGGATATGATAGCACAATTAACCCCTTCAGGTGCCGCACCTGAACGGGTTAATTGTGCTATCATATCCCCCTGTAAGAGATCGGGTGCTGCCAGGCAGCAGGGGGCAGTCTTGTACAAAGTTTGTAGCGTATTCTAACTAGAAGCGTCCCCATCACCATGGGAACGCCTGTGTTAGAATATACTGTCGGATATAAGTTTTCACGAAGTGAAAACTTAGATCTGAAAAAGCTTTTATGCAGACGGATCTTCGGATCCGTCTGTATGAAAGCAACCTACGGCCACGGATCACGGACACGGATGCCAATCTTGTGTGCATCCGTGTTCTTTCACGGACCCATTGACTTGAATGGGTCCGTGAACCGTTGTCCGTCAAAAAAATAGGACAGGTCATATTTTTTTGACGGACAGGATACACGGATCACGGCCTCGGCTGCAAAACGGTGCATTTTCCGATTTTTCCACGGACCCATTGAAAGTCAATGGGTCCGCGAAAAAAAACGGAAAACGGCACAACGGCCACGGATGCACACAACGGTCGTGTGCATGAGGCCTTATAAGAAGGAATGCAAAATAAAATGTAATTATTAGGCCCCTTTAACACGGGCGAGAATTCCGCGTGGGTGCAGTGCGTCAGATGAACGCTTTGCACCCGCATTGAATCTGGACCGATTCACTTCGATGGGGCTGTTCAGATGAGCGGTGATTTTTACGCATAACTTGTGCGTTGCGTGAAAATCGCAGCATGTTCTATATTCTGCGTTTTTCACACTACGCAGGCCCTATAGAAATGAACAGGGCTGCGTGAAAATCGCACAGCATCCACAAGCAAGTGAGGATGCAATGCGATTTTTACACATGGTTGCTAGGAGATAATGTTAGTAAATTGATAACTACAGTAAATTGATAATTAAGTCAATTTACTGTATTATTTTCCCTTCTAACATGGTTATAAGGGAAAATAATAGCATTCCTAATACAGAATGCTAACTAAAATGTCCATTGAGGGGTAAAAAATAAATAAAAACTAACTCACCTTATCCACTTGTTCGGGCAGCTGGCACCATCTTCTGTCTTCTTCTTCTTTCAGGACCTGCAAAAGGACCTTTGATGACGCAATCGCGCTCACCACGTGGTGAGCGAGGTGACGTCTGCGCAGGTCCTGTTGAATGACCTGCGCTGGTTACGCCATCAAAGGTCTTTTTGCAGGTCCTGAAAGAAGAAGAAAGAAGACGATGCCAGCTGCGTGATCAAGTGGATGAGGTGAGTTAATTTTTATTTTATTTTTTAACCCCTCAATCGACATTTTTGTTAGCATTCTGTATTCAGAATGCTAATATTGTCCTTTATAACCATGTTATAAGGGAAAATAATAAAAATGAATCGAACACCTAACCCAAACCCGAACTTCAGTGAAGAAGTCCGGGTTCGGGTCTGGGTGCCACATTCAGTTTTTTTTCATGCGCGTGCAAAACGCATTGCACTCGCGCGGAAATAACTGAACATCGGAACGCGATCGCAGACAAAACTGACTGGAAATTCTGTGCCTACTTGCGCGGTTTTCCCGCAATGCACACGCGACACATCCGGAGCAAATCCGTGACGCCCGTGTAAAAGAGGCCTTATAGTTGTATATTTTGAAATGAAAACCTTTTTGATATTACATGTCAAATTTCTTCTGGCAGCCTATAATGATGTATGAAGTCTACTAATTATATTGTTCTGCATCGCAAGAGGTGCTGCAGCTACTAATTACAATATAATGTACACTTGTAACATATGCTTGATAAAGGCTATACCTAGCCGAAACGTTGCTACCTTTGTACACTGTGCTTTGGAGTTTTGTACAATAAAGAAGATTTGGTTGGATATGCTGATGTGGCCCTCGACTTTTTCTGCCTACCTTTGGACCGCCTTGGATCTGTGGTCTCCTGCCCAGCTGCTGCATTACACCACCATAGCTCTGCATAAGCCGACTGAAGTGCTGCTCCCAACTCCATTTTTCTCTACTAGCCCGATATAATATGTCACGACTTGGCTAGAGTTACTGGACTAGTGATAAGCGGCAGGGGCTATATTCGAATTCGCGATATTTCACAAATATTTGTGCGAATATTCGTCATATATTCGCATATTCGATATTATTTTCTTGATTGCAAAAAATCGGCAATGTGATATTCGCGTAATGCGCGTAAAATACAGGCGTGGGTCACTTTTGCTACATTTTCCAAGCTGCTAGAAGTTTCCTGAGACTTGAGAAAATGGTTAGTAGAGAAAGACAAAGGTTCGGCTTTGGCGCAAAATCACTGGTGAAGGCGGTTTTAATGAAAGATTTCTTCTTGTTTAATAGAAACAACGCGTTTCGGGATCACAATCTCCCCTTCATCAGGTTTCATAATGATGATCATCAATATTAATACTCGCGATTCTAATATTCGCGCCCAACACTATAATGGACTAGCGAGCATTGTCTTTGGCTGAAATGCACGTGCTAATGACAGCTTGCTGCCTGACTAGTCAGATTTGCCCCTAGTCATAAAGCTTTCAGCTTCTAATAAGCAGTGGAGACAAAGAATGAAATAGATGGAAGAGTTTCGCACATGACAGGCAGCCCACGGCCATTGTTAGATTTTACATCAGGTTTGGCCATTGATTAATATGCATTCATAGAAGCTGGCATGCTTAGTTTGTACACACATATAATGAGAATTATTAATATTCATGAGGGGCTGCGGAAGACATATTATTATTCTGACTCCATCAGACTGATACCCTGGAGATGATGCTTGGATATTGAAACACATGTAGATGGCAGAGACATGATAGGCTGATATTCTGCTGTGCGGAAATCATTTCAGGCCCCTTCACACGCTGCGGATTTTGTTGCAGAAGTTTCTTGAGACTGAAAATCTGTTCCATTCATTCAAGTTGGCAGCAAGCGCGTGGATTTCTGCAAGCCGTATTCAGGTGAATGGACCTGACTGTTAGGCCCCATGCACACGGCCGTTGTTCACGGCCGTGTGCGGGCCGTGGAACCGCGGCCTGGATCCCTTCCTGTGAGCTGGAGCGCACGGCGTCACTGGTTGCTATGACGCCGTGCGCCCCCTGCTGCCGGCACAGTACAGTAATACACTGGTATAGATCATACCAGTGTAGTACTGTATTGCGGCGGCAGCAGGGAGCGCACGGCGTCATAGCAACCAGTGACGCCGTGCGCTCCAGCTCACAGGAAGGGATCCAGGCCGCGGTTCCACGGCCCGCACATGGCCGTGAACAACGGCCGTGTGCATGGGGCCTTAGTCGTGGAAAATTCTGCAACGAAATCTACAGCGTGTGAAGGTGCCCTTCCTTATATTACAAACAAGCGGTTGATTTGCCATAGACCCTACGGGCTCAAGCACGCAAACGTATTTTCTTTCCGTGTCCGTTCAGTTTTATTTTTTTGCGGACCGTATGCGGAACCATTCACTTCAATAAGTATGCAAAAAAAAAAAAAAGGTAATCCGTGTGCATTCCGTTTGTCTGTATTTCCCCCAAAAAATTGAACATGTCCTATTATTTTCCGCATTACGGACAAGGATAGGACTGTTCTATTAGGGGCCAGCTGTTCGGTTCCGCAAAATACGGAATGCACACGGACGTCATCCGTATTTTTTGCAGATCCGTTTTTACGGGCGGCAAAATACATACGGTCGTGTGCATGAGGCCTAAGGAGAAACTCCCCGATGAACAAATGCCCATTGGGGCGTCTGAGTGGCCGGCACCCTCCTTACGGCCACCAGCCAGGTACATAACTACCTAACGCTCCCTTTGTCAATTTACAGGTTGCCCTCCTGAATTCAACTATAACCAACAACTCCCTGCACTGACTTTCACTTTCCTAGGCCATAAGCAGGGGCGTAGTTATAGGGGGTGCAGAGGTAGCAGTCGCTACCGGGCCCGGAGCCTGAGGGGGCCCAAAGACCCTTGTGCTGCATAAGAAGACACCAGTATTATAGAAAGTGCATGCAGGTCAAGTTACACCTCTGGCTCAAGGGGGTGCCGTTTCAATTTTTGCCTCGGGCAGCACAAAGGCCTTGTGCTTCCTGCCCCTGGCCACAAAGCACTGAGGCAAAGGGGGCCCCAAGCTAAACTCTTGCACCAGGGCCCATGAGCCATTAGCTACGCCCCTGGCCATAAGCCACTAGGACTGAAGGCTATGAGAGCACAGAACAGCACCGAATTGAGAGTCGGCTGAGGTTTTTGTTCTTTCCTTTGGTTCTGCTAGGACTGAATTGCACCGTGGTATTTGCTTCTGCTGTTGTGGGACTTTGTGCCGCATTGTGGTATTTGGTTCTTCTGGGGCGGTATTTTGTACTGAACTGTGTTAAGTGCATCCGTCTTGTGGGATTTTGTGCCACACTGAAGTATTTGGATCTGCTCTGCTGGGGCTGTAGTCTGTGCTGCATTGTGGTATTTGGTTCTTCTGGGGCGGTATTTTGTGCTGCACTATGGTTTTGCTGTACCCACCTACTGATTCTGGCCGCACCTTCTGCAAATTTGTACCCAAGTACAACATAGGGTCACTGCTGAATGAGAATCATCATCTTATGTAATTCCAAGAACTTCAGTTCCCTAACATTGAAATAATTATTGGAATTATATCAGATGAAAAGTCCATACTTCAGTTGGCCATACAGATTAGATGTATGTTGGCCAAACCCAAGGAATGGGCCACCATCTAATGTTTATGAGGTCCTCCCAACTTTATCACAACACAGATGTTAGGGGCGATAAGGATCCACCAGTTGGTTTTCAGCTGCCAAGTCTTGTGGAGATAAGCTGATGCCAGCTTAGACAGTGGCTTCCTGCCCCTCTTCATACAGTAAACACATGCATGCTCAGCCGACCCTAGCAGGCATGTGTATAAGGATGTTGTGTGTGATGGCTGTCGGCTGAATGCTTGTTATCTTCTGTGTACATGGTTGACCTTACTAATACAAGGGCAGATCAAAATAGTAAGGTGCAGGCAAACCACAATATTACATGTGGGAGGTCAAGCAATATAGCTATAGGGGGTGCAGAGGTGTCACAGACCTTGGTGCCTGTGGGGACCCAAAGTTCCTTCTGCCACATACACCACTATTGTCATTGAAAAACATTAGGTGGTGGGCTGTTATAAATGTTGCAGTATGATCCAGGAACTTTAAGTTAAAGAGGTATTCCCATCTTATAAAGGGATGGCATATCACCAACTAAATACTGTACAAAAAATAACTATAATAAAAAGAGTGACATAAAGGAGTCAGGTTTTGCATGGCAGCAGCTGATAATAGGAGCTGTTGGTGGCTGTGGTATTTGGGGGTGGCTGGTGGCAGCCGGTAGTAAATGTTGACAGATAGTGTTGGTACATGGTGACAGCTAATTGTGATAGGTGGTAATAGCTGCCTATGATGCGGGTAGTTGGCAGCAGATGATGGAAATTGGTGGTGGTAGCGACTGGACTGAAAGTGGCTGATGGTTCATGGAGCAGCTGGTCTGACTGGTGGTTGGTTGTGGTTGGGGTGCTACTAATTCAATCTTGATCCTTGTGTTATTGGGGGTGTTCACCACCTGGAACAATACATTTTAAAGGCAGATTAGTAAAAACTCCACTCACAGCAGACGTCTAATTATAGAGATGTCTGTTGTTCACACTGTGCTGTCGGTAAATGTGTCCGGTGTTGTAATGTGACTATATCCCCCAAAGTAACAGTTCAGTAGGGTGGATATAGATTTCTGCCAACCGTTCAGAAATTTCTGGACAGTCCATAAAAATAGGCAACTTGTGTCCATGATTTCTTTTTTGGCCGGTGGTACTTGACTAGATTATTTTGGTGGTAATTATCATCATTTTACAGATCACAGTAAATGCTGGTAATGAGTTATTTTCATAATAGTGAGCAATATACCTGTATTAGTTGTAATCTTTATCGTTCAATATGGTTTTCCAATTGGTCCATAAAAATGTTGGCTGCCCGTGATTTTGGCATAAGTTATCCAGAAGAATGCTGGTTGGCAACTCTGTAGAGGGGTCCTCATCTCCCTTCCTCTACACAGAAAATGTGGACATATCATTAATGCTTTGCATCACTTCATCTCCATTGCTCCAGTTTTGGAGCTCACTGCTGGCACTTTCTGATCTCCCCAAATCTTTCTCCTCACCGTTTGATCTTCCAGCCGGAAAAAAGGAATACATCTCGATGTTCTATAGAAATAACAAAAAGGATTTCAGGATCCTGCTATGTAATAGTGTAATGTCAGTTTCATCAATAAGATTAACTCAATGGTCGGGTGCTCTTGGGCTCCTCCTCAAATTTCTCCATGTACAGCAGGGATGTCAAACTTGTGGCCCTCCAGCTGTTGCAAAACTACAACTCCCATCATGCCTGGGCATACTACAGCTATCAGGGAATGATGGGAGTTGTAGTTTTGCAACATCTGGAGGGCCATGAGTTTGACATCCATGATGTACAGTATGTACCAGGAATGGTGGCAAACTCCAACCTGTTTAGGTGAGACAGTGAAAATGGTGAGGAGCAGAGAAGATATCTGAGTTGTGAGAATTTGCACTTTCTTCCAGAAGGTCCTCTGCTCTTATAAGATCTATTTTAGTATGACTACTAGTGTACGGCGAGCATGCTCGGCCGAACACCTTTTTCACTCGAGCATCTCCTCGCCGCACGTTTGTTGGCTGCTACGCAGCGTTGGCTGCTACGCAGTTTGTTGGCTGCTACGCAGTAGTGCGACTCACTGTAATGCCGTAGACAGATAGTGTAGGGACAGGAATTGTGCTTTTTTTTTTAGGGAGTTTTGAGTGTTGAAAGGTGTTAGAGACCCAACAGTCCTTTTAAGGACTATTGTTTTATCTGGCTGCAAAATATATTAGTGCAACATGCGCTAAATTGCGTGCAATTGTTTGGCTGCTGGTGAATAGCAGCGACATTACCTGCGCTACATCTCCTGTATAACGTTTGCGCATCCCAAAAAGCTGTGACATTCAGTGTAATTTATTTGCGCATACACTTATAAAACCTGCACTACTGTACATGTGACATACTTGCAAGCATATATACCATTTAATATGCTCAAGGCGAGCATTAAGGGACGGGGAAGTGGCCGTGCTGCTGATGGTGCACGCAGAGGCTGTGGCCCTGGGCACGATAAAACTGTGCCTGCTGCCAGAGCACAAGAAAAACAATCATCCACGATACCTAGCTTCATGTCCCAGTTTGCAGGGCGGCGCAGGACACCACTCTCGAAGTCACACCAGTTGGATTGCAGCAGATAATGCTTCCAGTCGGTTAAAGGGTTTCTGTCATCAAAAAAATGGGTATTAAGCTGTCTGACATTAGCGATGTGCTAATATAACTGTGTTAGTGACATCTCCCTGCGTGGCGCCGTTATTGGTAAATAAATACTTTTATAATATGCAAATTAGCCTCTGGGAGCGGGGGAGGGGGGCGCCTGCACCTAGAGGCTCCTTTCTTCCACCTCTTGACACGTCCTGCCAAAGCTGATTGACAGGGCCAGGCATCATTGGTCTCCTCCAGCCCTGTAAATCCCGCGCCTGCGCCATCCCGTTTAGTATTCGGCGCAGGCGCAGTGAGTGAAGGACGCTCGCCTGCTGCCGGCTGTCTTCACTTCCGGGAAGCATTGTGACGTATTTGGCGCAGGCGCAGTGAGCGTCCTTTACTCACTGCGCCTGCGCAGAATACTAAACGGGACAGCACAGGCGCGAGATTTACACGGCAGACGGGGCCAGCAGGAGAACCAATGCTGGCCTGGCCCTGTCAATCAAGACAGAAGGGCGTTGAAATGAGGTGGGCGCGAACGGAGCCTCTAGGAGCAGGTGCAACGCCCCCCCCCCCCCGCCCCCCTTCCTGTTCCTAGAGGCTTATTTGCATATAATAAAAGTTAAAATTACACGAAAACGAGGGCATACTTAAATAAAAGAAACGTAGTTATACTGCCCTGGCAATTTAGGGGCCCAAATGTGTGAGAAGTACTTTGCAATCAAAATCTGTAAAAAATGACCGGTGAAATCCGAAAGGTGCACTTTGGCATATGCGCCCCTTTGCCCACCTTGGCATCAAAAAAGTGTCACACATCTGGTATCGCCGTACTCAGGAGAAGTTGGGGAATGTGTTTTGGGGTGTCATTTTACATATACCCATGCTGGGTGAGAAAAATATCTTGGTCAAATGCCAACTTTGTATAAAAAAATGGGAAAAGTTGTCGTTTGCCAAGATATTTCTCTCACCCAGCATGGGTATATGTAAAATGACACCCCAAAACACATTCCCCAACTTCTCCTGAGTACGGCGATACCAGATGTGTCACACTTTTTTGCTGCCAAGGTGGGCAAAGGGGCACATATTCCAAAGTGCACCTTTCAGATTTTGCAGGGCATTTTTTACACATTTTGATTGCAAGGTACTTCTCACACATTTGGGCCCCTAAATTGCCAGGGCAGTATAACTACGCCACAAGTGACCCCATTTTGGAAAGAAGACACCCTAAGGTATTCCGTGAGGGGCACTGCGAGTTCCTAGAATTTTTTTATTTTTTGTCACAAGTTAGCAGAAAATGATGATTTCTTTTTTTCTCTTTTTTCCTTACAAAGTCTCATATTCCACTAACTTGCGACAAAAAATAAAAAATTCTAGGAACTCGCCATGCCCCTCACAGAATACCTTGGGGTGTCTTCTTTCCAAAATGGGGTCACTTGTGGCGTAGTTATACTGCCCTGGCAATTTAGGGGCCCAAATGTGTGAGAAGTACTTTGCAATCAAAATCTGTAAAAAATGACCGGTGAAATCCGAAAGGTGCACTTTGGCATATGCGCCCCTTTGCCCACCTTGGCATCAAAAAAGTGTCACACATCTGGTATCGCCGTACTCAGGAGAAGTTGGGGAATGTGTTTTGGGGTGTCATTTTACATATACCCATGCTGGGTGAGAAAAATATCTTGGTCAAATGCCAACTTTGTATAAAAAAATGGGAAAAGTTGTCTTTTGCCAACATATTTCTCTCACCAGCATGGGTATATGTAAAATGACACCCCAAAACACATTCCCCAACTTCTCCTGAGTACGGCGATACCACATGTGTGACACTTTTTTGCAGCCTAGATGCGCAAAGGGGCCCAAATTCCTTTTAGGAGGGCATTTTTAGACATTTGGATCCCAGACTTCTTCTCACGCTTTAGGGCCCCTAAAAAGCCAGGGCAGTATAAATACCCCACATGTGACCCCACTTTGGAAAGAAGACACCCCAAGGTATCCAATGAGGGGCCTGGCAAGTTCAAAGAAAAAATTTTTTTTTCGCATAAGTTAGCGGAAATTGATTTTTTTTTGTTTTTTCTCACAGTCTCACTTTCCGCTAACTTAGGACAAAAATTTCAATCTTTCATGGACTCAATATGCCCCTCAGCAAATACCTTGGGGTGTCTTCTTTCCAAAATGGGGTCAGTTGTGGGGTGTTTGTACTGCCCTGGCATTTGAGGGTCTCCGCAATCATTACATGTATGGCCAGCATTAGGAGTTTCTGCTATTCTCCTTATATTGAGCATACAGGTAATGAGATTTTTTTTTCCGTTCAGCCTCTGGGCTGAAAGAAAAAAATGAACGGCACAGATTTCTTCATTCGCATCGATCAATGTGGATGAAAAAATCTCTGCCCAAAAAAAAAAATGGAGGGGAAAGGCGTCTGCCAGGACATAGGAGCTCCGCCCTACATCCATACCCACTTAGCTCGTATGCCCTGGCAAACCAGATTTCTCCATTCACATCAATCGATGTGGATGAATAAATCATTGCCGGGATTTTATTTTTATTTTTTTATATATATATACAAAGTGCTTGCCAAAGCATAGGAACGCCGCCTCCTCCTCAGCTCGTATGCCTTGGCAAACGTATCTGTCACTGCAGAGGAGAAAATCCCGTCTTGCAGCGCCGCATACACCGACTTGCGTGTAATCTGACAGCAGCGCAATGCTTCTGTCAGAATGCACATCGGTGCTGCAGCTAGTAGATCGGTTGGTCCACCTGGAAGGTAAAAAGACAAAAAAAAAAAAAAAGAAAAAAACAGGCCACAACGCAATAATTTTATTAACTTTGGAACAGAACATGTAACTTTAACTTTTGGAACTAAACATTAACCTGTTTGCTTACCTGTTTTTTTTTTTGTTTTTTTACCTTTATAGAACAAACCTCTCCTTCCCCATGGGTCAATGTGCAAAGCGCAAATCGCCCAAAGATGTGGCGAAGTGCGTTATGCACTTTGTCCCATGTGAAAGGAGACGTTTGCAGCAGCAGTGAGTGAATGGGCCCTAATAGCCCTGTGTGCCTGTCCTGTGAGATGTGGTCCCTATGCTAAGTGTACCTGTGTGTGGTACTTCCGGAAACACTCTCCAAAGCATAGGGCAGGGTGGTCCGGACAGTCAGGACAGAAATAGCGGGTGTCACGCCTTATTCCACTCCTGCTACAGACACGACATCTTTTTCGGGGTGACGGTTGGGTTGAGGTACCAGGAACGACATTGGGGAAATGTCGCTCGTGTAGACGGCTAACTACACTGGTGGTTGGGGCCACGGAACCTCCTGGATACAGGAGGTTCTCGATGATCTCTTCCTGAAATTTGAGGAAGGATCCAGTTCTCCCAGCCTTACTGTAGAGAACAAAACTATTGTACAGAGCCAATTGAATTAAATATACAGACACCTTCTTATACCAGCGTCTGGTGCGTCGGGAAACTAAATACGGAGACAACATCTGGTCATTGAAGTCGACCCCTCCCATGTGGAGGTTATAGTCGTGGACTGAGAGGGGCTTTTCAATGACACGGGTTGCTCGCTCAATTTGTATTGTCGTGTCTGCGTGAATGGAGGAGAGCATGTAAACGTCACGCTTGTCTCTCCATTTCACCGCGAGCAGTTCTTCGTTACACAGTGCGGCCCTCTGCCCCCTTGCAAGACGGGTGGTAACGAGCCGTTGGGGGAAGCCCGCGCGACTAGTTTGCGCGGTACCACAGGCGCCAATCTGTTCTAGAAACAAATGCCTAAAGAGGGCCACACTTGTGTAAAAATTGTCCACATAAAGATGGTACCCCTTGCCGAATAAGGGTGACACCAAGTCCCAAACTGTCTTCCCACTGCTCCCCAGGTAGTCAGGGCAACCGACCGGCTCCAGGGTCTGATCTTTTCCCTCATAGACCCGAAATTTGTGGGTATAGCCTGTGGCCCTTTCACAGAGCTTATACAATTTGACCCCATACCGGGCGCGCTTGCTTGGGATGTATTGTTTGAAGCCAAGGCGCCCGGTAAAATGTATCAGGGACTCGTCTATGCAGATGTTTTGCTCTGGGGTATAAATATCTGCAAATTTCTGGTTGAAATGGTCTATGAGGGGCCGAATTTTGTGGAGCCGGTCAAAAGCAGGGTGGCCCCTGGGACGGGGGGCGGTGTTGTTACTAAAGTGCAGGAACCGCAGGATGGCCTCAAAACGTGCCCTGGACATGGCAGCAGAGAACATGGGCATGTGATGAATCGGGTTCGTGGACCAATATGACCGCAATTCATGTTTTTTTGTCAGGCCCATGTTGAGGAGGAGGCCCAGAAAAGTTTTAAGTTCGGAAACTTGGACTGGTTTCCACCGGAAAGGCTGGGCATAAAAGCTTCCCGGGTTAGCGGTGATAAATTGTGTGGCATACCTGTTTGTTTCGGCCACAACTATGTCTAAAAGCTCCGCAGTCAAGAACAGCTCAAAAAATCCCAGGGCCGAACCGATCTGAGACGTCTCAACCCGAACTCCAGACTGGGCAGTGAAAGGGAAAACTACAGGTGCGGCTGAAGTTGGGGACTGCCAATCAGGGTTTGCCAGCACCTCTGGGATTCTAGGGGCTCTACGGGCACGTCTTTGCGGTGGCTGCGACGGGGTCACTACTGCACGTGCCACCGTACCAGCTTCAACTGCCCTTCTGGTGCTCGCTACTTCACCAGGTTGTACGGCAGTGCTGGTACTAGGTCCAGGGAGGGCTGGGCTGCTGGTGTATGCCTCACCACGTAATCCGACAGCACCAGCCCCACTCTGCTGCTCTTGAAGCGGATCCTGCGCAACCTGCGGTCTAGCGACACGGGGCCGGGTACGCCTGGTGGTATCAGGGACCTCAGCCTCCTCGTCCGAACTTTGGGTCAGAGAGCCACTGCTTTCTACAGGTTCGTATTCTGACCCGCTGGATTCATCAGATGAGGGTTCCCACTCCTCATCCGACTGGGTCAGAAGCCTGTAGGCCTCTTCAGAGGAATACCCCCTGTTTGACATGTGGGCAACTAAATTTAGGGGTATTCCCTGAGACTACCCAAGAAAAAAAAAGCAAGCCTGTCTTACAAAGGGGAGGCTAGCGAAGTACCGGAGGCCGCTGCGGTTGATAAAAAATATCAAAACTGATTTTTTTATCGCCGCAGTGCGTGTAAAGTGAATGTGCAGTGATCAAAAAAAAATTTTTTTTTTGGCACTGCGGTGGGGCGGGTGTGGGCGAACGCACGTGTGGGCGACCTGATCAGGCCTGATCGGGCAAACACTGCGTTTTGGGTGGAGGGCGAGCTAAAGTGACACTAGTACTATTATAGATCTGACCGTGATCAGTTTTGATCACTTCCAGATACTATAAAAGTACAAATGCTGATTAGCGATACGCTAATCAGCGAATAACGGACTGCGGTGCGGTGGGCTGGGCGCTAACTGATCGCTAACTACCTAACCAAGGGACCTAAACTATACCTAAAACCTAACGGTCAATAACAGTGAAAAAAAAAAGTGACAGTTTGCACTGATCACTTTTTTCTTTTCACTTGTGATTGACAGGGGTGATCAAAGAGGTGATCAAAGGGTTAATTGGGGTTCAGGGGGGTGATCAGGGGCTATAGTGTAGTGTTTGGTGTACTCACTGTGAAGCCTGCTCCTCTGCTGGATCCAACCGACGAAAAGAACCAGCAGAGGAGCAGGCAGCCATATAACAGATCATATTTAAAAATATGATCTGCTATCTGGCACTTTGATTGGATTTTTTAAAAATCAGCAACCTGCCAGCCACGATCATTGGCTGGCAGGTTGCTGACGAAATGGTCCTGAACGAAATGCCGGCGCGAACTGCGCACGCGCGGGCGCATACTCGCGTCTTCTCGCGTCTTCTCGCGTCTCGCGAGATGACGCGTATATGCGTGACTGTGCGCCAGCCTGCCACCTCCGGAACGCACATGTGCGTTAGGCGGTCCGGAGGTGGTTAATAATGAAAATTGGGGTGACAGAAACCCTTTAATATCATGATAGTGTTAGCAAGCCATGGGTGCCAGGTCATCTGTGGTGCCCCTATTGGTCAGGTGCCCAGTGTGATTGCACAGATCACAAATCTTTAAGCAGAATTGTCACTGCCGTTTGGCTACTAGGAGGACTGAAGTAATACCCTGAAGTGTTCCCCCTACCTCCTTAGGTTGGTAATTGGCAGGCTGCAGTGTGCGCATGTGTTGAAAGCAGCCTGTCAGTCATCGCCCTGATGGGACTGGGGATGGAGGATGCATTGGTTCTTCTGATAAATAAACCGGATTCATAAGCTATGTCTCCAGTGTATTCTTTAGGCATTTTAAGTCACCAAACGGTAAAACATTTTTGTGCCCTTTTGGCTACTTTAGTAGAGACCAGTAGGGCGGCATATTAAGCCTGAAGATCTGCTTTAAAGGGGTTGTCCCACAATAATCTACATTTGTCAGAGCAAGACCTGTATCTGCACACTTTTTTAATTTTGTGTAATTAAATTAGTTTAGCCACTCAGTTATTTAATAAAACCTATCTGTGTAGTGCCATCTGCTGTTTGTTCTTTTCCCTTTTTCTCTGTCCACCTCATGAGGTGGACATGCATGCTCAGTTCCATCCACCATCCATATCTGCTGTGACATTAAAAGGGACAGAGCTGCAGCAGAAAGGACATGTCATCTGAGAAAGGACACACACCCTGAACTGTGATATGACAAGAGCTGCAGCACAAAAGAACACCCCATCTCCATGACAAAGGGCGCACACCCTGAACTGTTATAGGGGAAAGAGCTGCAGCAGATAGGACATGCCTTTTGGCAAAGGACATTACTTCGGAGCTGTTAGCTTGAAAAAGAATATAGCAGAACAATTGGGAGATCTCTGGATCCATGTCAGGTACAAGGCTTGTTCTGCAATGGGTTGCCCCCCAGGGACAATCGAGTTCAAGTGATAGGAATGCCAAGTGGTATGTTGTGGCCCTAATAACTTGTGTCACGGTGCTCCTACCTAGATACTATCGCTTCCTGGGTTTAGGCTCCGTAGCAACAAAGAGGAGTTGTAGTTGGTGTAATAAGTAGAGTCCAGACTTGGTAAATTTTAACGGTTATTACTTGAATAAACTTGCCATAAACTTGTGCCATACAAACAATATGATCTTTCTCTTGGCCCCAGCAGGCTAAGGGTAAACTGGCAGGTAAACTTGGAATACTTTTTTTTTATATTTCTTATGAGAGTGAGGTATCCTGTGACCCGTTTTGCTGAGTAGGGGTCTTTTGCTCTGTTTTGCCTCTCAGAGGTACTAAATCCTTTTATACATCAGGAATGGGCTGCTCTCTGAGCTACTTTGTCAAAGCTCCTGCAGCAGTGAGGGGAAAACGCTCCCTCACCGCACCATGCTGCTTCACTCTCTCTCTCCAGTTCTCAACTCACTACAGCTTCCTGCAACCTCTCCCTTGGTGGGAAAGGGACAAGCTCACTCTTGCCAAAAGGGTGGGGATAAGAATGGAATGGTAAATTCCATTCTTACTAAAGATTTTCCTGCCAACTGCTGGACAACCAGGCACATTACATGTAATAACAGTTTTTGCACATAACAAAATGGCACTTTGCTGGTAGTGGTACAGTTGGTGGTGCAAACCAATACAATGGTGGCAAGCAGGCTAGCAATAGGAATGTAGGCGTGGTAGTGCCCCTCTGGGCCACTACAGTTCTAGCTTAGTTAGAAAGAGATTATCATGTAGTATATGATTAGGCTTGAGCGAATCGAGCTTCGGATCATGGACCTGAAGTTGATTCGCTAAAAACTTTGTTTATAATGCTGTTATTGTACAGAATGAAAATGTATGTGCTCCGTGTAGCAAAACTTTGTCGAGGCCGAAGTTGCGCAAGACTTCGGTAAAT
This sequence comes from Bufo gargarizans, assembly GCF_014858855.1. Classification (NCBI taxonomy): domain Eukaryota; kingdom Metazoa; phylum Chordata; class Amphibia; order Anura; family Bufonidae; genus Bufo; species Bufo gargarizans. The sequence continues at coordinate 11,575,826 of NC_058087.1, read as the reverse complement.
GACTTCGGTATTCCAATCTGCGTATTTAAAAACATTTTAAATAGGAATTTGAAGTTGGCTTTGGTAATGGCTGGTACCTCGGTCCCGAAGACGACTTCAGATTTCTATTTTAAAATGTTTTTAAATACGAAGGTAGGAATACCGAAGTCATTTACCGAAGTCTCGTGCAACAGAAACAGCATTACAAAGCTTTTAATCAATAAACTTCGGATCTATGAGCCAAAGCTCTATTCACTAAAGCCTATATATGATGTCTGATTTCTACATTAAGCATGGACTAACCCCCTTAAGGACGGCTCTGATGGTAGACCTGCAATTTTATCTTGACTTGTGGGCAATGTGTCTACACAAATGCCTAGCTCTTTATTGTGACCTATTCTGCCTCTTAGGTTGCTATCACTTTTTTTAATGTTTTTTATTTTTGGCACTTGGCTGCCCGGTTCTGGAAACACTTCTGCTGGATGAAATGTCTTAAGTATGTTGAGAAGTTGAAGGCTTTAAAGTGAAGACTAGTGTGTATTGCTGAGTATATTTTTCTAAGATAGTACCTATACATACATGCACAATAAATATCTAAAATATCATATGAGTTTAAAGCTAAAAGGCATTGGGAACTGGTATAACATAAGAACCAGAAAAGGACTAAAATTTTCAAATGCAGCTTTAGAGGTTACCCTTCAAGTACTGACGTGATATTTATAGCCCTAGGTCATTAGTATAAAAATCTGTACGTTTCACATGTTCCTAGAAATTGTTAGAAGGCCTCATGGGAGCTATAAACCATTAGGCTTTCTTTTACTATTACAGAGGAGAACTTAGTATCCATGTCAATGAATTCTCTTATGTATGGTCCCACAGACACACGCTTAGTAAGAAAAAAATCTATAGAATCCTATAGAATTGTGTTACGGAGCAATAATACAACACTCTGCGAAGGCATAGCCTAACAATACAGGCTAGGATGAATAATCACTCATCTAGGACCAAGGGGCCCAACAGGTGAATGACCTTACAGAGTTAACATAAAGTACAAAAAAAAAGGAAAAGAATATACAATCAACCAAAACTAACAGCCCTAGTATTGTGTCATCCTAATTTACTTTGATTTTCTACGATGTGACGCACTCAGTAATTGTGCACTTAACTATGACCTTTGTCTAATAATAATAAAAAGAGATTTCAAACAATAATATAACACTCTTCAAGGGAACTTGTCACAATTTTATTTTCTACCAGTTAAAACCAGGTAGGAACACATCTCCTTTTTTCTGTTCTGTTTTTATTCTCTGATTGCAGATATTTTAAAATTCTATTTCCTGAACATGATTATGGGGGTGGCCATCATGCCTGAACTGTTCATCATGCCTGAATTGCAGAATTGCTTTACGCCAGCCACATGGGCCGTAGACACAATGAACAGAAGGGGGCCCCTATTGATTTCAATGGGAGAGTTTTCTAGGCATGAAGGAGTAGATAAGCTTTGAAAACTACCTGTTGTGAATGGTGGACCCTGTGTTATCTGTGTATATAGGTGGCATGTGCCATTCCAATCCTGCCTGTAATGATAAGCAGATATCTGCAGTAACGTTTTCTGTACTGACCAAAAAGTGATGCCTATTATTAGGCTTAGTGGCCCGTGTGAAAGCTACAGGATTTTATAGAGATTTTTAAATATAGATATTAACATTAAATTTTTTTTTATAAAAATTTGATTTAAACAGTAGGTCAATTTCTGATGACATATTCTCTTTAAACTTCTATGGTGCTCTGATGTACCTTTTATATGTCTCTAATTTCCTTTTCTATGGATTCCCCATAGATGTGATGTAAAAAATGCTGCTAATTTTATTCAATCAACTTGGAAGATGGATTGGTGCTTTAAAGGAACACAACCATCAAATATATTTCATCACATATGAACAATCTATATATGAATATTATATGAACTATTATTATTATTATTATTTTTTATGCATGAGTGGCCTTCTGAATGTAATTTTTTGAAGCCACTCCATGTATTCTTCCTGTCCTGGCTCTTTATCTTCCTCCTTTGTTTGGATTTTTAGCAGGGCAGACAGTCTTGCCAGACTAATCACTCTGACCAGAAAGGAAAGGGAAAAGAGTGGCTCAATTAGAGCATCACACATTACACTGATCAATGCAATGTTCTTCTGTGGACATCTTTATCTTAGGGTCCATCCACACGTCTGCAAATGGGCTCATATCCGTTCTGCAATATCGGGAACGGGTGCAGACCCATTCATTCTCAATGGGGCAGGAATGGATGCGGAGAGCACACTAGGCCGCAACTCCGCAAAAAAATTTAACATGTCCTATTCTTGTCCGCAATTGCGGACAAGAATAGGCAGTTCTATGGGGGGTGCGGGCCGGGTGTATTGCAGATCTGCAATACACCACGGATGTGTGAATGGACCCTTAAGAGAACAATAGAGCTGCCATACTGTTATCCTAAATTCAGAATCGACTATTATACTAGCAAATGATAATTTACTGCTACTGTGAAGGAAAGTTAACAATGGCTTACCCACCTATATAGGAGTTTTCTATCTCTGTTTTGACTGATACAGAAGGACACTATTTTGTATTTCATTTTCAATTGTATAGTACTGCCGAAATGAAGAAGATAAACAGTCATAAATAAAAAAAAATTATTTCTAAGAATATTGAGTTTAAAAATACACTTTTCTGATGAGTGTTCCTTTAAAACCGTACCATATTAACTTGTATATGGCAAAGCAAAAGCAAACACCATGCAACAGCACTCTGCAAACATAGAATATATGAACTAATGCTATATTCACTATATAAAATAAATATGAGGGGTTTAGCAAATCATTTGTGCCCATCCACCACAGCAAGGCAACCTCTTTCTGCATGGGAACCTATACTACATGATGCCTTTCTTTGTGCCAGCTGGCCTCAAAATATTTTAGGGAGAGCAAGCTCCACATTTATACTGTATCTGCTTTCTATGTTACCTTTCTTTGTATCAGCAGGCCTCAAATAAATTTAGGGATTGCAGACTGCAGCAATATATTATTCTAATTAAAAACTGCCTGAAAAAATTAATTTGAATCCAGTTGGCACAGGTAGAAGTATCATATAGAATAGGTTCCCATTCAGAAAGAGGTCACCTTGCCGTTGAGGATGGTCACAAATGTGCCAAGATATATTTGCTAAGTACCTTGTATTCATTTTATATTGTGAATACAGCATTAGTTCATGTATTATATTTGCAAGGTACCGTTGCATTGTGTTTGATTTAGTATTTTCCGCCATGGTGACACGCACTTGCACATTCAATTAATTTTACAGGATGTGCTGACTAACTTTGCCTTTTGCTTTTGAGGTATATGGCACAGTGTTACAGTCGAGCACATATAATTTAGATAGAGTTGTCCCAGCTTTAGCTATGACTTTGTAAGTATATGTGCATGGGCCGCCTTCCAAAGCAGTAAGTAATATTTTTTTCTCTGCTGCACGTTGCCAAGTGCTCTTGTTTTCTTGCCAAATTGCAGCATGTACCTCTGATTTTTCTAATCTTAGAAGCAACGTACTGTCTTTTCACTATTGCTGATGTCTGCGGCAGCGTTACCGATAGTATTAGGATCTTACTATTTATGCTAGTAAAGCTGTAATATTACGGCAGTGATACATATGGATAGTGCTCTTAGTGATTATATATTATGGTTGGCTTTCTAAACTAGATAAATGCTATGAATGATATTAAAGGTGAATTGTCCATTAGAAATACCATGTCGTATTTAGGTTCAATATTCTGTACATATTAATTGCTTCAAGGGCATCTGTCAGCAGATTTGTACCTATGACACCGGCTGACCTGTTACATGTGCACTTGGCAGCTGAAGGCATCTGTGTTGGTCCCATGTTCATATGTGCCGACATTGCTGAAAAAAATTACGTTTTCAGATATTCAAATTACTGGGGTGTTGCCTTTACTCCTAGAGGCTCTGCTCTTCCTGCAACTGCTGCCAGACAGTGTAATCGTCATCACATCTGTGCCTGTCAAAGTGCAAAGAGCACGGCAGTTGCAGAGAGAGCCGAGCCTCTAGGTGTAATGGTAACGCCCCCGTTGCTCCTAGAGGCTCATTTGCATATATTAAAACTTCATTTTTCTCAGCAATGCCGGCGCATATGAACATGGGACCAACACAGATGCCTTCAGCTGCCAAGCGCACATGTAATAGGTCAGCCAATTTCATAGGTAGGTACACATTTGCTGGCAGATGCCCTTCAATATAAGTATGTATCCACCCTTGTCTTTCCACGACCGCTCCAATTTCTCACAATACAAATTCAATACATTATCAGGACATGCTAGCAAAACCCTTGACACATATAGGCGAAACAACTCCCAACAAAATAATGTAAAATACTGGTTATTTTTTCCCCCAAAACTGTTCTTCTTGCAACAATCATATAAGAACGTGTTGAGCCAAGGTGATAAGTAAAAAAGGACACGTCTGTATTTTTATACCATTTAGAGCTCCAATTTTCTGATTCTGAGCTCTGAATTTCCTGTTTAAAGAGATAGAAATGATTTTTACTACCTGAAGGCACCACTAGAGGGAGCTCATAAGTTTACTGTATACCGTTTTATTATATAGTTCAATGTATAAACAGTATACAGCTCCGTTTAGTGATAGCTACAGACAGTCAGGATGTTATGATTTAACTTTTTGTATGGGATGTGGAGCTTTGCATCAATACAAAGAAATGTTAGGAATTATCATTTAATGAAAGGTGTCGTGACCTGGACTAATCTAGCAGAGGGAGTCGCCTTGCACATTACTCTGTAAACACAAACAATTCCTGAATTTGTAACAGCTTGTTTGCTTTGAATAAAAGGATTCATGTCTCCCTGAACAATTCTTCCCGAGCACGGTCTGGTAGGATTCCTGCTGTGACGTGACAAATGTAAGAGACAATTAGGTGCAGCTGTAAGGCACATAAGTTCTTAAAAAGTTTCCTTGAAGATGGCTATAAATATAAGTGGCTGTAACTGCGTGTTCTGTACAAACAAATGAAAATGTTCAGATATTTCTTGTAAAATAATTCTTCCTATGATCTGAATAATGGGTATTGTCAAGGCCTGTAAAATTTCAGCGATCACGCACTTAAAGATATAAATTGTCTTATATAAAATGTCTAATAAAAAGCATAAATATACAATTTTTCATCACCTCTGTCTGATTTTACCATGAAAATTTAGCTATGGCTTGTTGGGCGGGCGGCACATGTTAAGATGAAAATGCTCCCCCCCCCCCACCCAAATTGTATAGTTAATTATCCCTCTTATATGTGCAAGGTCTACTGTGCCCTTTTTTGTTATATAGTTCGTTGTATAAGATATGGCGGGTAGTGTCAAATTGCTCCTAACACAAGTGCTGATTTTGGAATTGGAAATCTGGCCTTGGGCATGGGGCAACTTGGCAGTTATCCACGTTTCTCAGATGAGGAGCCCCATAGCATTTGTCTGGACAGCTCTTACTGGGTCACTGGGTTACTTTTTTGGCACAAATCCTGATATATTTTTGTTCCTTACAGTATAATAGGTACTGTATGGAATGAGAGCTGGCCATTGTCAGAAGTCTTCAGAATATTTAATGCCAAACATTCTAGACACATGGGCAATGGTACATGGACAGAGGCTGAACCAAGGGCTTTGGGCCTCAACACCCCCCTAGATCAAGGTGTTCAGCTATTTGTATGTCAAGCTGCTTATGCACTTTAGATCCACTCATGCGGACAGCAGCTATTTATCTTTACCACTTCCCCATAAACATGCACCTCGGTAGTTGCTCTCATGCTCCATTAGATTTCTGCCAAATGTATGATTTTTGTAACAATTTTTTATTAAGAGGGAAATTTTTTCAATAAATAAAAAATCACTCCCCTCCACACTCACTTTACTAGGCGGAGTTCAGTGCACCGGAACATATACAGTTTTGATTGAACTTAATGGAAACTGTAAAAATCTCTGAGCACTGAGCTCCTTCTAGTGGTGGCTGCAGGAAAATGCTGCATTTTATTTCAGGGACTGTAGGAGTTTAGCACCAGGCCCCCTATTTCCCTGAGCACCATAGCAGTCATGCAATCTGCCTCCATGTTGAGCATGCCACTGGTGTACCTCAACCTTGGTCATCCTGAATGTAATGTGCAGCCCTTTGAACGAGTCAAGCGTTTGAAACCTTCACAATATGCAAGGCTGACCATTGGGCACTATGATGGCTTTTGTTAGTAATGCGTACTGTATGTGTGATATTATACAGATGTAGTAAATGTTAACTGGACAGTTAATGTGTTAAAACCACCATTGCAGCAAAGTTAAACTTAACTTTTTCAATGGCTTTTGTTGTGTCAAGCGTCAATGTAAAATTTGCTGCCACTCTTTTTTTCAGTTTAAGGGGTTGTCTGGGATTTTTTTAACTGATGACCTCTCCTCTGGAATAGTCATCAGTATCTGATCGGTGGGAGTCAGACACCTGGGACCCCTGCCGATCAGCTTTTTGAGAAGGCACCATCGCTTGCAGTAGCGCCAAGGCACAGCCACTGTACAATGGTTGGTGAGCTGAGAGAAGGCCGCGGCACTACTGCGGACGCTGGTGCCTTCACAAACATTTGATCAGCAGGGATCCTGGGTATTGGACCCCCACCGATCAGATACTGGTGACCTTTCCTCGGATAACCCCTTTAACTTCTACTACATCTGTATCGAGAGATGTCCATGGGAGGACAAATTTTTAGGGAAGTATTTTTCTAGGGCAAAGAATATACAGATTATAGAAGAACCAAGCACCAATGTGTCCTTCACTCATCCTGCAGGAACTGTAGAGACAAACCAATGTGTCTGTGTCGTAGTAACTGTAGAAGATAGAGAATTGATAGGACAGAAGCAGAGGATTCTTCCCGCTGTTTTGTTTCTCAGGAGAAAACCAAAAGACAGAACCCGGAACAGACTGTTGCTTTAATCTGACTTAATTAAAGGTTGGGATGTGAAGTTGAGCAGCTGCACAGTAGAAGGCTTCTAGCTTCATGACAAACATTTATACATACATTAAGGCTTTGAAAAATAATTTTGTCATTTGCAAGATCAGTGTTCCAGAAAAGCAAGGCGGCTGCACAATTATACTCTGGTGAGATAATGTTCTATTGTATGCAAAGGGAAAAGAAACAGAGGCAGAATCGTCCTGAAGAAACAATACGTATGGTCGAATTGTGCTCACCTAATTGTGTTGTGGGAAAGTCAGCTTGGGGAACCGAGAATAGAACGGCGCACTCCCCTGAAAGGCTCTTCAGACAGGTCGTTGTTGTTTACCGGTATTGAGGTCCGGCAGAGGATCTCAATAGATAAAGTGAGGCAGCACTCCAATGTCAGTGAAGGGTGTTAGACCCATTTATTCCCCCAGTTGCAATGTTTCAGACCAGCACAATGAGGCCTTTGTCACGATAGATAGATAGAGATAGATACAGAGCTAGATTAGATTAAAATAAAATATAAATGGCTTTTTTAAAAGGTAAGAAAAATAATACCTCATGGGTTTGGATGCTCCCTTTCAACACTACTCAGGATCCCTGCTGGTCTCTATTTGCTGGTTTCTCTTGGCAAAGGAAATGTGACCACGCTGCCAGTCACTGGCTGAGGTGGGTGACCATTGTGGCCACATTTCGTGAGCTGAGAGGGACCAGGCAGTGGAGCCCAGCAGAAGACCTGAAAAGCACTGATTGGAGTGGCGGGGGATTGGTGAATAAAGTATGGCTGACTTCAATTTTATTTTAAGCCAATTTGGCCCTTCTATTTTTAGAAAAAAATCCTGTCCTGACAACATCTTTCAATATAATGTATCTGAGGTACATACCTAATATATATCTTGTTATTTGTCCTAGGTTTATAGCTAAACCGTGTGCTTTGGCTCTTAAGATCCAAGCCTGTGGACCACAGAAGGCCCAGCACAATGCCATTCTGGAAAAAGTATTTACTGCAATCACAAAGGTAAAGATCACTAGAAAAGTTGTTTGTTTTTTTTCAGGTTTTTGCATTTAAATATCAAACGTCGTATCAGATAACTGATATGTAAAATAACAAACTCCATATGAATAAGTAGAGAACATGTCATACTAATGATTAAACTGCAGAGGAACAGTTCACTGGATTCATTTATAAAAGTTATGTGGAGATTTTCAAGACTGGTGTAAAGTAGAACTGATTTAGTTGCCCATAGGAACCAATCAGATTCCACCTTTCTTTTTTTAGAGTTCTTATGGAAGATGAAAGGTGGAATCTGATTGGTTCCTGTGGGCAAGTAAGCCATTTTTCCTTTCCTCCAGTCTTTATAAATCTCCCCTTAGAGTACGTCATGATAATAAGCATTGTATGGTATAACAGGGTGTGTGTTACTGTAAGCAGCTTATATTTAGTCCATATTCCATCCAATAGGACGGCATACTGTATGATATATGGAAACACAATGATCGCATAGTTGCCAACTGTCCCGCATTTGGTGAGACTGTCCCTGATTTTCAGAGACAGTCCCGGCAAATCCGCTCTGTTCTGGGCAAAAAAAATGGGCGGTGTGGGTGTCCCAAGTCTGGGCAATCCCAGGGGTGGGGCTTAGATGCCTTGATTTGACCAAATAAAATGTTAATAAGTATATGGTTGGTATTAAAGGACTTTCAAGCCATCAATAAAGGGGTTGTCTGGGATAAAGATATGGAAGACCTATCATTAATATCAGATCAGAAGGGTTCCGACACCCAGCGACCCCATTGACCACCAGAAAGCTAGACACCCTGGCGTATTTATCAAAAGTGGTGGAAAGGGAAACTGGCTTGGTTGTCAATAGCAACCAATCAGATTGATCCTTCCATTTTCCAAAGGAGCTTGGAATAAGGAAAGGTGGAATCTGATTGGTTGCTATGGACAACTAAGCCAGTTTTCCTTTGTACCAGTTTTGATAAATCCCCCCACTGTATAGTGGCCGTGCCAGGGTACTGCATTTACTTGAATGGGAGCTGAGCTTCAGTATGTGCTGGAATCTATACATTATATTGGGCCCTCTGCTTCCACTCTGTAGACTGTGCCAGGTGTCAGACCCCCATCGATCTGATGACTTATCTTGTGGACCGGTCATCAATATCTGTAGCCCAGATAACCCCTTTAAAGTCATAACTATCTGAACATTCATGAGCTGAAAGGGGTTGTCCAGGACTAGAAACAAACAGCACCACAACTGTCCACAGGTTATTTGTCGTATTACTCAGCCCTATTCACTTCGGTGGAGCTGAGCTGCAATACCGGGCATCGCCCATGGACCGGTGTGGCGCTGTTTTTTTAATATAGCAGACATGTTTTTGTAATCTTGGACAACTACTTTAAATGTACACAAATAATGGGAGAGAAAAACAAGTTTGTCCCTTGGCAACAATATTTATTTATCTGTAGACCGGCCTTGTTAGATGGTCCATCGTGGCACAATAACATACGTACCAACATTTCAGTTAGCAAAATCCTGGGGGATATATAAGCCCCCGGGAACACCCCGAACCCCCATGGAAACACCCAGTTATGGGAGAGGTTTATGATAGTCCCACCTATTTTTTGCCAGGGACAAAGCAAATTTGCCGAGACTGTATGTGAAAATCAGGGACAGTCCCGGCAAATTCGGGACAGTAGGCAACTATGCAATAATGAAGATTTATTCTTATCTTATTGATGATGTCCTGTATGTACAATGATTACAATCGCTATTATACTAATGGAGGATGGACCTCACAACCCTTTCCTCTGGTAGATCTAGCCCCGATGCCGAGGTTTCTTCTGGAGTTCCTAAAACATATGTGATCTTCTCTCTAATTTGAACCTTTTTCAGCACCCCGATGAAAAGAGACTGGAAGGACTTTCCAAGCAGCTGGACTGGGATGTACGTAGTATTCAGCGCTGGTTTCGGCAGAGAAGGAATCAAGAAAAGCCAAGCACCCTGACACGGTTCTGTGAGAGCATGTATGTATCTGCATTATGTGAATGGTTTCTAGAGGGCCTCTCTCTACTTCTAGTGATATTTTGAGTTTAGTGATGTTTGGAGCAGATCTGCTCTTTGAGGCTTAGTTATCTCAGGATACGTTTGGAAATGAACCAATCTTTTTCGCACTTTAGTTACTATGTGATATAAGTTTATACTAATTCTCTCCTTGTGATGATCGAAATTCGCGCTCCGTGAACTGCTGCATGTGTGAATTTGTGCTTATACGTAGCAGCTGCTGTGAACAAGCAGATCTGCAGTGTAAAGCATGGTGAAAGAGCAGAGCAGCAGACTTAAAGGTGTATTCCCATCTTGGACATTAAGGGCACATTGCCAGGATATGCCCCTAAAGTCTAATAGTTGCTGGTCCCTCCAGGACGAGCAAAGTGCTGGAGGGAGCACCGCACATACGTGGCTGGCCTCCATTCTTTTCTATGGGAATGGTGAAAATAGCCGAGCGCAAACGGAGCAGTGGCCGCACTTCATTTCAATAGGACCGAGCACGCCGCTCAGCTATTTTCAACACTCCTATAGAAATTAATGGAAGGCGGCCACGTATGTACGGTGCGCCCTCTAGCACTTTGTCGGCTCTGTTCTAGGTATAGGTGCGCACCTATCAGACATTGGGGGTATATTTTAGCGATATCCTCCCAATGTCCAAGATGGGAGAACCTCATCCTTTAACTTCTCTTAAGCTGTCTATGCACCTTCAATAGATGTTGGCCGATAACCATTCATCACAGCCCACTGTTCCCCATCCACATGCATGTGTGCTCAATAGGGAGAGAGAAGTAAGACCCACTAGACTGTTTTGTTGCAGATTATTTCCCATGGGAAAAAGGATCAAGCATGTTGAAATTTCACATGCCCCTTTCTTCTTTTTCCCAACATCATCAGTGTAGAATCGGCACCCCAATACACATACTGTAAGATAGCTGACTGGTGCCACCAAAAACCAGAGGGTTTGGGCAACTATGCTTTTATATATATGGACCCCTTTATGAGATTAGAGATAGATTTTAGACCGCATTCACACGTCTGTGTCTGTGGTATGTGCGTTTTTCACCCTTAACACTGTCCACGATCCATCCATGTTTGAACCATGTTTCCGTCATTTTAAATACGTGTGTCATCCATGGTATGTGTTTGTCTGTGGTTTTCACAGACGCATCGACTGTAATGTGCGTGAGGGATGGACAGGGATGGACGTGCGTGAGGGATGGACAAAATAGGACATGCTGCCGTGGTGTTACCATGAACCCACAGCCCATAGAAAACCACGGATGTGTGAATGTACACATTAAAGTCAATGGGCATGTGTGCGGTCTGAGGAGTCCATGAACAGCACACCTCTGTGATTGACTGAAGTGTGAAAGAGGCCTTAGACTCCAGCGTCCTCAGATGTGCAGCCACAGATCCCATCTTAGGTTATGTTGATGCAACGGATTTTAAAAAGATGTTGAAAAAATCAGTGTGGAATCTCCTAAATGTCAGTGGCGTACATAAAGAAGTAAGGGCCCCATAGCAAGGATCAAACCAGGCCCTTTCAATGACCCTTGTGACATTTTTCCTCTGCCTCATTTCACACTCTGCTCCCTTAACAGTGTCATCCACAGCGCCCTGCCCCTTTAAAGCTGACTTGCATTAGTGAAGAAAAATGGCTGGGTTGTTATGGAAACCTGGTGTAAAACTAAGTGTATGTGGAGACTAAGGGCCTGCGAGCTTCTATTGGCTGATAAGGGACATGTGACGTGTGTATGGCAGTTGGGATTAGAGATAAGCAAATCGAATCCCATGAAGTGGAATTCGATCCGAATGTCAGGAATTACCGGTATTCGATTCGCCTAGAAGCCGAATTTCCTCGTGCTTCATGTCAGTGAATCAATTAATCCTGAAATTCAAACTTACCGCGTGAAGGGCCGCCAGCCTCCATCTTGCTTGAAGATCTCGGCCGAAATCCCGTGCGGCACGAGATTGCATAATACTTCACCACGTAATCTCGCGCCGCACATGATTTCGAACAAGATCTTCAAGCAAGATGGCGGCGGCCGGCCCATCGCACGCAAATGGACGCGGTACGTTTGATGTAATGTTTTTTTTAATGTTAATTTCACACTGTTTGTACGCTCAGATGCCGCAATTATGTATGAATGTGGCATCTGAGGGGTACAATGACGGGGCAGCGCTATCGCAGCTCCCTGTCATTGCCCGTGCTACTTACAAAAAAATGCGCTTCGTGGCAAAGTAATTAGTCGAAAAGCTAATTTTTTTTTTTTTATTCTGCAAATCTGCCAAATCGAATTTTCAAGAAATTCGCTCATCTCTAGTTGGGATATGAAGAGAAACCTGCAGGCTTCTATTGGCTAATGTAGGTCATGTGATTTACCATATTTGCATTTTTGGGAATATCTCAGGAACAGTACGTGCTAGAGAGCTGTGACCCCCACAAGATTTCTTTCCAGGTAGCAAGTGATGTGTATACCAAGTTTAGTTGAAATTGATGGTTGCGTTTGTGAGTGATCGCGGAACAGATCACTCTTTTATATATATAGATTTTAACCTATGACTGGCCCTTTTTTTACCAGTGTAGCTGTTTTTAACAGCCGTTAGACGGGTGAACTTCTGTCTAAACGGCCATTAAAAACAGCCCTACTGATTTCAGTGAGGTCCACTTGACCATGAAAACGGCCAGAAATAGGACATGTCCTATTTTTTGCCGGCCGCTATTTACTGGCCTTTATTGGTTTTGAAAATGGCCGTTACAAAAACAGTTGTCCAATGTCTGTTTCAGAATTCTTTTAGTAGTAATTCCCTAGGTAATTTTTTTTTTAAATGGCTAATTCTTTGATAATTTTGTAGATAAACCACGGTAAGGCCATATCTGTGAAAAAAAAATGTACATGTTTCATCCGTGAAGATGTCCGTGGTTGATATTCACTGACGTTGTTCTTTTCCAAAGAATCTCCTATTAGTCTATAGTGAAAAAGAGAGGGACCACGGTTGCCATCTGTGTTGTGTCTGTGATTTTCACGGACCCATAGATTTCAATGGGCGTGCTTGGCCCGCATCACAGATCAAAGTAGTGCATGTCTCTGTGAATTTTTTACTGACCCACGCTCAGTAAAAAAATACTGAGATGTGAACAGACTTAATCAATGATTTAAATCAATGGGTACGTGTGCTGTTTGTGAAAAATGCGGACAGCACACGTCAGTGAAAAGGGGAAATGTGGACGAGGCCTAATGATTTGATTGTCAACCCATCAGCTGCCTGATTGTATGGCTCTGGCAGTGAATCTAAAATGTCATACGGCCATAAAGATGACAACTACAGAGGCAAATGTGAGCAATTACAACATTCTGTTCAGTATCTTTGGGGATGGCTATTTATGAAATTCCCTAATATATTCTTCTTGGTCTAAAATTAAACCCAAGCTTTAAGTAAAAATTAATTTTCCATCTGAGCTTGGGCCTGGCCCAGTTTAATTAAAACAGAGGATAAAGGTTTCGCCTACTGCTGCCAATGAACGAAGCATTCAGTCATTTTTAATGTGAAGTCAAGTAATTGGTTTTGAGCATCGGCTAGAACCATATTATTAAAATCAGATGGCATGTCCAGTTTTATGGCATATTTTGTGTGATGGACTAGATTGTTAATTAGATAACATGATACGCCATTGATATAATGTCCTTTATTTATTAGACCATACTGGCAGATGTGCAGTAGGAGTTTCTGCGAAGTAGAGGGTTCGAGGTGTCCACCAATTATGTACGTAGGTTTAAATGTCCATCAAGTTATTGCAGTGCGCAGTCATTAAACGCTGTAATCTGGGAGATGTTTGTAGGCCAGCAGCCATCTCTGTCACGTTCCACAAACAAATAGCAATAGGGGAAGATTTGTGGTGTGGCACATGCTATGGGGGAGATTTACCATGGGGCAGATTTACCAAGGGGAAGATTTACCAAGGAGGAGATTTACCAAGGGGAGGTGGGTGGGAGGAAGTTGTTATGTAAAGTGCCTGCACTGGAAAAATAAAAATACAAGGCTAAATTTATCAAATGTCCCATACATTTAGTACATCTTTAAATGGAGTCTGTAACCTCCAAAATCGTTTTCAAAGTCAGTATGTAAGGTAGGTGCCTAGGGTGTAGCTACCATGGAAGCAGGGTAAGCAGTTGCTAGTGGGCCCAAACTCAGGAAGGGGCCTGAGAGGACAACAAATGGATTTATTTTCGGGGTCCAGGGAGCGGTGAGTATAGCGCTCCTAGTCCTAGCTCTAGTATTACTCACCGCTCCCTCATCTCCTTTTCGGAGCACCTGCACTAAAGGAGATGTAGTGTGCGTAGGAGCTATGCGGTGTCAGGTCACAGTGTAGTGTGTGCCTAGAATGCTGTACTGCAGGTGCCAGCAGGAGCAGAAAATAGATTTTTTTCTTTTGCCATTCTGAGGTCTCCATTAGTGTTGGGCGAGCATGCTCGACTGAACACCATTTTGACTTGAGCATCGGGATGCTCGGCACATCGTGGTGGCTACGCAGCCAATAAACGTGCGGGTATGTATTGCCACTCACTGTAATGCCGTAGCCATGTTGGTTACTGGCATTACAGTGATTGGCTGTCCGGAACGCGTCATCGGGTGCTATATAGCACCCAATGACACGTGGTTCGGCTCAGTCTTAGTCAGGGAGAGCTGCAGCAGAAGGGACAGACAGTGTAGGGACAGGAATATATATATTTTTTTTTCCAGGCAGGGTTTACTGTTGAAAGGTGTTAGAGACCCAAAAGTCCTTTCAAGGACTACTGTTTTATCTGGCTGCAATATATATTATTAGCGCAACCTGCTCTAAATTGCGTGCAATTGTTTGGGCGCTACTGACAGTGACACAGCCTCTGCTACATCTGTTGTGTTACATTTGCGCATCCTAAATATCTATGAGATTCAGCGCAATTGTTTGGCCGCTGCTGACAGCGACATTACCTGCGCTACATCTCCTGTATAAGGTTTGCGCATCCTAAATATCTGTGACATCCAGTGTAATTTTTTCTTAGCCGCTGGTAACAGCGACATTACCTGCGCTACATCTCCTGTATAACGTTTGCGCATCCTAAATATTAGTGACATTCAGTGTAATTTTTTGGCGCATACATTTACAAAACCTGCGCTACTGTATGTGTGACATACTTGCAAGCATATATACCATATAATATAAGCAAGGTAAGCAGTAAGGGATGGGGAAGTAACTGTGCTGCTGATGGTGCACGCAGAGGCTGTGGCCCTGGGCGCGGTGAAACTGTGCCTGCTGCAAGAGCACAAGAAACACACATCCACGATACCTAGCTTCATGTTCCAGTTTACAAGGCAGCGCAGGACACCACTCTCGAAGTCACACCAGTGCAACCAGTTAATCATTTTGGTGCACCATACACCAAGATTTTAGGTAATGATGACTAGTTAAAAAAAAAACAGCTTTAATAATTTTCCCCTAAGATTGGGATCATTTGGGGGATAAAAAAAAACGGATTAATCCAGCAAGACCAGCTAACCATGGCCTCTTTCCCACCCACTTTTTAGAACTGGAATGCAAAATGCCAGATTTTCAGACCTTTTTAATCTAGACTTCTGGTGTCAAGAGCTTGATATATTCCAGCTGATGTACTCCATTATTTTGGTGCAATTTTCAGAGTTAATTTCCCCCCAACAGTCGGGACTTATGCAACAAAACTGACTGACAAAAAAATCTCAGTTTTTAGTATCAGCCAATCACAGTGCAGTAGTGTTGAGCGAACCTGAACTGTAAAGTTCGAGTTCGGTGTTCAAGCATTTTATAGAACAGGGGTATGTAATTGGGCGCAGAGTCATCAAACCCCAAGTGAACAAAATAGAGGCGATACGGAAATTGGCTACGACCTGTCACCACTAGGCAAATAAAGTCATTTCTGGGAATGGGGGGCTATTACATGAGGTTTGTTCCCCACTTTGCTACTCTAGCCGCACCCTTGACAGTACTCTTGAAGTCAATGATGGTTCGCTGGGATGATAGGGCGGAAGAGGCTTTCTCCGCTTTGAAGTCGGCCCTGTGCGGGTCACCGGTTTTGGTGACGCCCAACTTCAAAAGGGAGTTCATAGTACAGACCGATGCCTACAAAGTAGGCCTCGGTGCTGTACTGTATCAGGAAGTCAACGGGTAGGAGCATCCCTTCTGTCTCCCTCAGCCGTAAGCTCACCCCAGCCGAGACCCAGTATAGTATAGTGGAGAGAGAGTGCCTGGCTATCAAGTGGGCATTAGAATCTCTCTGCTATTATTTATTGAGAAGAAAATTCTGCCTAGTTAATGACCACTCCCCTCTCAAGTGTATGAGCTAGTCCAAGGATAGAAATGCCCGGGTTACCCTATGGTTTCTCTCCCTACAAAACGTTACGTTTTCGGTAGAGCACAGGGCAGGCCGGTTACAGGGAAACACAGATGCCCTGTCCAGGGTACACTGTCTCGCATGTGTTCACCCCCTCAGGGTTGAACAAATGGTGGAGGGGGGGTGGTATGTGACACAGTGAGAGGTTTTGTCTGGGAAAACAGGTATTTTCCACCTGGCATGTGCTGCTGCGCTCAGCAAGGTGAGGTCAAATACCGGACTGGATTTTAAGTGCCGATCCAGGCTTTTGCAGCACCTGGCTGTCCTTAAATAGGCAGCTGGGCTTAGAAGCTAGATCTGGAAGAGGATGTGGCACTGGAGGAAGAGGAGGAGGAAGGGGGATCATTTCCACGGTATCAGGCCAGTCATTCACAAGTAGCTGGGAGGGTGGGTTCCAGCACCAACAGAGGCCGGGTACACAGCTGTCCAGAAAGGGCACAGTTCTGCAGGATAAGGAGAATGATGATGAGGAAGAACCGTGTTCACAGCAGGGTGGCACCCAAATAAGCTTATGGTCTTCAATGGAGCATGGCTGTGGGGATACAGAGGACACAGACAAAGCACCTCCCACAGAGGACAGCTTGTTGTTGCCTCTGAGCATCCTGGCACACATGAGCGACTACATGCCCCAGTGCCTGTGCAATAACCGCCGAGTTGCCCACATTCTAACCAGTGCTGATTACTGGGTGGCCACCCTGCTGGATCCCCGCTACAAGGACAACGTGCTGTCCTTAATTCCATCACTGGAGTGTGATCGGAAGATGCGCGAGTACAAGCGCACACTGGTAGATGCGCTGCTGATGTTATTTTAAGTCATTTTCCCATCTACATTTGTTTGCAGGGTGGATGTCCTGCTCCTACCCCCATTTTGCTTCCTATTGCAGCCCTTTAGCCCTTACTACGACTATTTTACAGCCATTTTAGTGCACCAAAGTTCAGGTCCCTATTGACTTCAATAGGGTTCGGGTTCGAGTTCGGGTCCCGAACCCGAACCCGAACTTTGACCCGAAGTTCGGCCGTACCTGGAGAACCTGAACATCCACGGGTCCGCTCATCCCTACAGTGCTGCTTTCATGTTTTACAGCAATTTAGCAACGTAGAGGGGGTCCTGATTGGTTGCCATTGGCAAAGCCAGATTTTCTATTAGACAGTTTTTATAAATAAGTGAAAATTTATTAATACTGGCACATCTAGTGTAAGTCCAGTGTGTGCTAAATTCATCAACAAGTCACATGGTCCTAGAGTTGTTTTCCTCCACTTTTCTAAAGTAAAAGTAATAAGTTGATAAAGTTGATAAATCAATTTCACTAGGGTTGCACAAGGGTTGTCACGATACCAAAATTTTGATTTGATTTCGATACCATAAAAATGTATTGCAATACTCAATACAATTCGATACCACGCGGAAAAAATAAAACACCAAAAAAGCCGTGTGCATTCCGCATTTTATGAAACGATGGCCCATAATTCAACAGTCCTATCCTATTTTGGGGGGGATAAGGTGATTGAAAAATGGCGAATCGCACAGTTTTTATTCACGGCATGAAAGATATTTTTTTATATTTTAATAGTTTGGACTTTTTGGATGTGACGATATGTAATATTTTTATTTATTGCTTATAAATTTTATATGTAATATTTTGGTGTTTTTTAAACTTGTTTTTTTTTTTTTACTTTTTATTTAATAACTTTTTCCCCCTTAGGGGGTAGAACCTGGGATCTTTGGATCCCTTTTCTTATTAAACATAGAATGTGTCGGCAGATAGGAACCATTTGGCCCATCTAGTCTGCCCAATATACTGAATACTATGAATAGCCCCTGGCCCTATCTTATATGAAGGATGGCCTTATGCCTATCCCAGGCATGCTTAAACTACTTCACTGTATTTGCAGCTACCACTTCTGCAGGAAGGCTATTCCATGCATCCACTACTCTCTCAGTAAAGTAATACTTCCTGATATTACTTTTAAACCTTTGCCCCTCTAATTTAAAACCATTTCCTCTTGTAGCAGTTTTTCTTCTTTTAAATATTCTCTCCTCTTTTATCTTGTTGATTCCCTTTATGTATTTAAAAGTTTCTATCATATCCCCTCTGTCTCGTCTTTCTTCCAAGCTATACATGTTAAGGTCCTTTAATCTTTCCTGGTAAGTTTTATCCTGCAATCCATGTACCAGTTTAGTAGCTCTTCTCTGAACTCTCTCCAAAGTATCAATATTCTTCTGGAGATATGGTCTCCAGTACTGAGCACAATACTCCAAATGAGGTCTCACTAGTGCTCTGTAGAGTGGCATGAGCACCTCCCTCTTTCTATTGGTAATTCCTCTCCCTATACACCCAAGCATTCTGCTAGCATTTCCTGCTGCTCTATGACATTGTCTGCCTACCTTTAAGTCTTCTGAAATAATGACCCCTAAATCCCTTTCCTCAGATACTGAGGTTAGGACTGTTCTTACGCCCCAGGTGCATTATCTTGCACTTTAGGGTGCTCTATTATAGCTCTATTAGCGTGAATAGGACCTCACACTCTCCCTGCTGCCCTGTGCATAGTACATACAGCAGCAGGGAGCTTACCATGGCAGCCAGGGCTTCAGTAGTGTCCTGACTGCCATGGTAACTGATTGGAGCCCCAGGATTATACTGCTGGGGCTCCGATCACAACTGTCACTGCACCACCAGTAAGGAGGAAAGGGGCCTGTGGCCACTCCCACTGATAATTTAATACTGGGTTGGTTGGGGGGTGCACTGTGCCGCCAATGATTTAATACTGGCGGGGTTGGGGAGGTGCACTGAGCCACCAATTATTTTAAACCATTATTACAAATACAGGAAGCAGGTGCCGGTGGCAGTATACCATATCCGGCACCTGACCACTATGACAGGGAGCTGCGATCAGCGGCAGTTAACCCTTCAGGTGCCACACCTGAGCGGTTAACTGCCGCTGATCGCAGCTCCCTGTCATAGACGTCGGGTGATGGCTATGTAAATTCTGCTGTTGGCACCCGCCTCCTGTATCTGTATTAATGGATTATCTTCATTGGTGGCGCAGTGGCAACAGCCCCTCCCCTCCTCCTCCCCACTCTCTCTTCCTTGGTGGCAGTGGCAGCGACAGGACAGGGGGGAGGGAGGGACTGCTTCCTTCTCCCCTGTGCTGCTGAGGAGAACATGGCGCGTGCTGAGAGCAGCACGCTTCACGTTCTCTGATACTAGGCTGCGCAGTAGCCAAACCGAGAATAACACGTCAGGATCAGAGCAGAAAACACAAATGTAGTCACAATACCTGTCCAAAAGTCTAAAACTAGGAGGGAACGTCAGGATCGAAATCACAAGGCAGAGAGACTAGGTCGTAGGCAGGCCAACAGGCAGCTGGAGCTCAGATCAACATGGGTTGCCGGCTCAAGTCTCACATATCATGCCCTGACCTTAGTTCTAGTGTTGGTCGAGCATAATGGAAGTCAATGGGAGATCCCGAGCATTAAACCAGGCACCCCCTGCTCTGAAGAGGGGAGGGTGCCTGGTTCATAGGACAAGGTCAGATATTGATGGAAACACCACCGAAATGGTTCAGGAACAGCATGGGAAGGATGTCTGGATGCATCTAGGACTCCCAGGTCGCTGCTGGGAACCAGCCACTTTTACAGGCTGACAATAATGTGCACAAAGCCAAAAAATATATATATATATTTTAGAGGAAAAATTGTTAAGAAAAATTATTTCCTGTATTTTTATTTGTATATTAAAGTGCAAGTGCTGCCAAAAATTACAAGGAAGAGGTTCTCTGATACAACCTGTATATCACATAATGGAGGGCCTTATTCACATTGTAGTACAATAGTTCAGGTAGTGGGACTCCTACACTAAAGCCTATGCACTAAGTGAAAGGGCTGCCCAAAAATTACAAGGAACCGGCACTCCAATACACCCTTTGTTACACATAAAGGAGGGCATCATACACACCCTTAAAAATATATGATTGATGGCCTGCTGATGACCCTTAAAAACATTTGGAGCAAGGGCCTGCTAATTAAATATTAGGAGCTCGGGCCTTGGGCCTGCTGCCGCTTTGGGGACTCTAGATAACCTGGGGCCGATCGCACATCCCCGTGACGGCAACGATCCATTCGGATGTCTGCCCTATCAGCTTTCAATGTTATTTTCAGCGCCTACCATGGTGATCACGGGTAAGGGGGAATCAGTGTTCGATGCCATAGAGGGAGCCTGAGAAACGGCTACCACATCCAAGGGAGGTCAATGGCTGAAATCTGATTGGCTGTTGTTGCCTTGCCTCTTTTTCTTACTAATTATGAACCACCCAGAGAGGGTGGGACAAGTTATTAAAGCACAAGCATCCAAGGAAGGCAGCAGGTGCGTGGCAATTACCCACTCCCGACTCGGGGAGGTAGTGATGATAAATAACAATACAGCACACTTTAGAGCCCCTGTTATTGGAATGAGTACACTTTCCGTTAACAAGGATCTATTGGAAAGCAAGTCTGGTGCAAGCAGCCAACTTGCTCCCGGCCTCCACAACATTCACCCAGTGTGCCGTCATGGTGAGGATTGTGTTGACCAGACTCTTGGCTACTGAGACTGGACTTGTAGGTGAGGGCCTGCTGCCGCTTTGTTGACTCTAGATAACTTCTAGGCGATCGTACGTCCCTGTGACATCGACGATCCATTTTAATGTCTGCCCTATCAACTTTGGAGCAATTTTTTAACAAGGACCTTCTGGGATAACACCGTTTTGCTTGTCGTCTCCACCAGAGGAATGAGAGATGAGAAGTTCTCTTTGTAGCGGGGGTCGAGAAGGGTGAACAACCAGTAATCCGTGTTGTCTAAAATGTGTATAACGCGCGGGGCGTGGGAAAGGCAGCCTAACATGAAGTCAGCCATGTGTGCCAGAGCACCAACAGGCAAGACTTTGCTTTCGTCATCAGAAGGTGAGCTGACCCTGTAAAAGATTACAGGTGAGGACCTGCAGGTAAGCTGACCCTGTAAAACATTATATGCGAGGACCCGCCGGTGAGCTGACCCTGTAAACATTATATGCGAGGGCCTGCAGGTGAGCTGACCCTGTAAAACATTATATGCGAGGGCCTGCAGGTGAGCTGACCCTGTAAAACATTATATGCGAGGGCCATTCAGTTGAGATTTCACTTATATTTTTTCTATCTCTGGCCCTAACACACACAAGGTATTGCACAGATGTCACAAGTAACTGCAGACACCCTTCTATAGGAAAAGTACGTAAAAGTATGAAAACAATATACTAGTTTTCACTTATATTTTTCTATCTCTGGCCCTGACACACACAAGGTATTGCACAGATGTCACAAGTCACGGCAGACACTCTTCTATAGGAAAAGTATGTAAAAGTATGAAAAAAATATACTAGTTTTCACCCGATCACGTGTTCCGGCCAGCCAATCACTGTAATGCTAGTAACTAACAAGGCTACGGCATTACAGTGATGGCAGTACTTACCCGCACGTTTATTGGCTGCATAGCAGCTAAGAAATGTGCGGGGAGGAGACTCGAGCATGGCACCATGTGCCAAGCATAGCGATGCTCGAGCCGAACAGCAGTTTAGCCAAGCAGGCTCACTCAACACTACTTAGTTCTCATGGAGTTTTGGCGCATGTTGTTTGGCCCAGCATCTCACATGTGTGGAAGTGACCTCAGCAAGTACGGAGCGCCATTGCCAGGCCTCATTTGCTAGATACTGCAGCCTGCTGTCAGGGAGGAGATGGAGCTCCACATGGGAGTGCAGATAGGTGACTATGTGATAGGTTACAGCTGCTACTCATAGAAGCCTTTAGAGAGTGGAGGCAGAGGGGGGAACAACTGTACAGTAGAGTGAGAGAGACAGAGTGACTCACAGAGACACTACTTCTGACTCTATGAATTTGTCTACTTCACCTCAGTGCTGGATTCACAGCTACATTGCCCAGTACTGCTGTGTTATGTCCTCCATGCTGCCTCTGAGGGAGTGCTACACAGAGATAGGAAAGCAGAATCGCTTCTTCTCTTCTCTATGTGCTATACATTGGAGACATCATAACAGGCAGTCTCTGCCCACTGGTTCAGGGAAAAAAGACAATTAGAATGGAGCTCACAGAGGTGTAAAATTCATGTTCAATTCATGTAATGGCCAGATGTAGTTTTATTCCTCATGTACATATACATTGCAGCTTATTCTGAAAACCCTGCCTTTTAAAGGGAATGTGTCATCAGAAAATGATTTATTGTTTAAATCATGTTTTTATGTTTAACATAGTCTTTTTGACTTTTATGTTTAACATAGTCTTTTTTTAACAAGAATTTTTTAATTTCCATGTCAATATTTATATTTGAACAAAAAACATAAATTCCTGCAGATTTCACACTGGCCACTAAGCCTAATAATATACTCCACTTCTTGGTCTATACAGATAGAAACATAGAATGTGTCGGCAGATAAGAACCATTCTAGTCTGCCCAATATACTGAATACTATAAATAGCCCCTGGCCCTATCTTATATGACGGATGGCCTTATGCCTATCCCATGCATGCTTAAACTCCTTCACTGTATTTGCAGATACCACTTCTGCAGGAAGGCTATTCCATGCATCCACTACTCTCTCAGTAAAGTAATACTTCCTGATATTACTTTTAAACCTTTGTCCCTCTAATTTAAAACTATGTCCTCTTGTAGCAGTTTTTCTTCTTTTAAATATTCTTTCCTCTTTTACCTTGTTGATTCCCTTTATGTATTTAAAAGTTTCTATCATATCCATTCTGTCTCGTCTTTCTTCCAAGCTATACATGTTAAGGTCCTTTAATCTTTCCTGGTAAGTTTTATCCTGCAATCCATGAACCAGTTTAGTAGCTCTTCTCTGAACGCTCTCCAAAGTATCACTATCCTTCTGGAGATATGGTCTCCAGTACTGAGCACAATACTCCAAATGAGGTCTCACTAGTGCTCTGTAGAGCGGCATGAGCACCTCCCTCTTTCTACTGGTAATGCCTCTCCCTATACACCCAAGCATTCTGCTAGCATTTCCTGCTGCTCTATGACATTGTCTGCCTACCTTTAAGTCTTCTGAAATAATGACCCCTAAATCCCTTTCCTCTGATACTGAGGTTAGGACTGTATCACTGATTTTATATTCTGCTCTTGGGTTTTTACGCCCCAGGTGCATTATCTTGCACTTATCAACATAAAATTTTAGTTGCCAGATTTTTGACCATTCCTCTAGTTTTCCTAAATCCTTTTCCATTTGGTGTATCCTTCCAGGAACATCAACCCTGTTACAAATCTTTGTGTCATCAGCAAAAAGACACACCTTACCATCGAGGCCTTCTGCAATTTCACTGATAAAGATATTAAACAATATGGGTCCCAGAACAGATTCCTGAGGTACCCCACTGGTAACAAGACCTTGGTCTGAATATACTCCATTGACTACAACCCTCTGTTGTCTGTCCCTCAGCCACTGCCTAATCCATTCAACAATATGGGAGTCCAAGCCCAAAGACTCTTATTTATTGATAAGCCTTCTATGTGGGACAGTATCAAAAGCCTTACTAAAGTCTAGATAAGCGATGTCTACTGCACCTCCGCCATCTATTATTTTAGTCACTCAATCAAAAAAAGCAATAAGATTAGTTTGACATGATCTCCCTGAAGTAACCCCATGCTGTTTTTCATCTTTCAATCCATGGGATTTTAGATGTTCCACAATCCTCTCCTTTAAGTATGGTTTCCATTAATTTACCCACTATTGATGTCAGGCTTACTGGCCTATAGTTTCCCGATCCCTCCCTACTACCTTTCTTGTGAATGGGCACAACATTTGCTAATTTCCAATCTTCTGGGACGACTCCTGTTGCCAGTGATTGGTTAAATAAATCTGTTAATGGTTTTGCTAGTTCACCACTGAGCTCTTTTAATAGCTTTGGGTGTATCCCATCAGGCCCCTGTGACTTATTTGTATTAATTTTAGACAGCTGACTTAGAACCTCTTCCTCTGTAAAGACACATGCATCAAAAGATTCATTAGTCTTCTTTCCTAACTGAGGTCCTTTTCCTTCATTTTCCTTTGTAAAAAACTGAACAGAAGTATTCATTGAGGCAGTCAGCTAGTTCTTTATCTTCTTCCATATACCTTCCTTCTTTTGTTTTTAATTTGGTAATTCCTCGTTTTAGTTTCCTTTTTTCATTTATGTATCTGAAGAATGTCTTATCGCCTTTCTTCCCTGACTGAGCTAATTTCTCTTCTGCCTGTGCTTTAGAAGCTCTTATAACTTCACTTTACTGCAGTTATATACGATTCTAAACCTGCCTGTAATGATAAGGAGATATCACCTCTGTATAGAGATAAGACAGGATCCACCATTCATAGTAGGTGATTGTCAGAACTTATCTATTCTTTCCTTGTACAATGACCTCAGCACAGGTCACAGAGCATGCCTAGAAAACTCTCCATAGAGGTCAGTGAGGTCCCCTCCTGACCATTGCGTCTATGGACCATGGGAAAATTGCTGATAAGAACAGCTGAGGCAAGATGGACGCCCCCATAATTATGTTCAGGAAATATAATTAAAAAATCTGTAATTAGAAAATGAAAACAGATTAGAAAAAATCAGATGTATAAAAAATGTTGTGACACATTTCCCTTTAAATCTCATTTTGCGAGTGACTGGCTGATATTGCTGTACATATCAGGGTCTGAAGAGCACTTCCCTTTAGTACTTAAATGGGTGAAAAATTATTTACTAAGTGTCAGGGTCCATGGGTGGATGGGAGTCATAAGTATAAAGAAATGAGTAATATAACTCAATATCAGGTGATCCTGTAGATACGTCATGTCATGAAAATTATAGATTTTCTATAATTATTGTAAATACTTTTATTAGTATTATCGAGTTGCACTTGGTTTTCAGCAACTTATATCCTTCTCTCCTGTGTTAGTAAAGTATTACTCCATCCTTGGCTTTGACAGTTTTATGTATTTTTACACAGAGATGTAAATGTATTTTGGATGCCGACCAGGGTAAAGGAATGACATGCAAATGGGCAAAAGGCAATTATTCAACAATTGTGGAGATAAGGTGCAGTCATTTCTGGGCATTTTATCAGCTGAGGGCCAGCAAAGATCTGAGAAATTGAAGATAAGTGACTTCACATCCGAGCTGGATAAATCCCCTTGACTTTCAGTGGAGCATGCAGCGAACAGCTAAACAGTGTGTCAAATGTCTGTTCAAGCAGACAGAGGCCTTATTAAATGAGCATTATCTCAGACCAAACGCTTCGAGGGAATGTTTCATGTCGAAATAAAAAGGCTGTTGTTTATTGCATGCAGTGGATAACTACACGGTTGAAAATAAAAAAAATTCTTGTGATTTTTATTTAGCTTAGGCCTCTTTCACGCTGGCGTGTGCTGCCTATGGTCGTGCTGCGGGCCGCAAAATGCGGGCCGCAATGCACGAGCACAATTCTTGGGGCAGCCGCAGCGGATCGCGGACCCATTCACTTGAATGGGTCCGCGATCTGGCCGTTGCGCAAAAAGATAGGACATGTTCTATCTTTTTGCGGAACGGAAGTACTGGACGAAACCCCACGGAAGCACTCTGTAGTGCTTCCGTAGGGTTCTGTTCCGTGGTTCCGTTTCGCACCATTCCGCATCTCCGGATTTGCGGACCCATTCAAGTGAATAGGTCCGTATCCGTGATGCGGAATGCCCACAGAACGGCGCCCGTGTATTGCGGCCCGCAATACGGCAACGGGCTGCACACGCCAGTGTAAAAGAGGCCTTAAAGGGATTTTTATGAGCCTTCAATACTGATGACCTGTCAGATAGCCCAAAATGACTATTTGATTGGTAGGGGTTCAAATGCTGGTTTGCAGTGTAAAGGGGTGTTCCTTTCAGACGGGCACAGTGCCATAAGTATCACCGTGGTTGTGCCCCCTACTACATCTCAGTCCCATTCGCTGTTGATTGTCCCAAAGGGTTATTAGGTTTATCTAATATGCATAGAGATTGCTGATGTTGATGTTCATGAACACAAAAGTAGATATTTCCAAAGATTTGGAGAATTTGAGATACATTAGTGATCACAGACTGTATCATTCATTTCTCTAATCTAAACTTGAGATGGAAATTATCCACCCCCTGAACACCAAAATACATTTTTCAGCAAATCTGTTTTTCTAATTAGAAAAGAGGCAAATAGCGGTCAGATCACCCACTGCTCCGCACGTGGCTTCCAAAGCGCACGGAAAGTATTCAAGGAAATTTTGCGCTTCAGAAAGTGCCATCGAATCTTCAATACTTTATTCTAAAGACATCAACATGGATACAATCTAGTATAACTGGCTTTAGCCTGCTTTCACACTTGCGTATTGTGCGGATCCGTCATGGACGGATCCGTTCAGATACTACAACCATCTGCATCCGTTCATAACGGATCCGTTTGTATTATCTTTAACATTGCCATGACGGATCCGTCTTGAACGCCATTGAAAGTCAATAGAGGACGGATCAGTTTTCTATTGTGCCCGATTGTGTCAGTGAAAACGGATCCGCTGCAAGCAGCGTTTTGGTGTCCGTCTCCAAAGCGGAATGGAGACTGAACGGAGGCGAACTGATGTATTCTGAGCGGCTCCTTTTCTATTCAGAATGCATTAGAATGCAAACTGATCCGTTTTGGACCGCTTCTGAGAGCCCTGAACGGATCTCACAAACGGTAAGCCAAAACGCCACTGTGAAGGTAGACTTACGCGATTGGATCAAAGGTGCTCTTAGTCATAGCATATTAAAAAACGGAATAGTGCATTCTTAAAGGGCACCTATGACACTGTCTGACCTGTTACATGTGCGCTTGGCAGCTGAAGACATCTGTGTTGGTCCCGTGTTCATATGTGCCCGCACTGCTGAGAAAAATTCTAGGAGCAGCGGGGGCATTGCCATTACTTCTAGAGTCTCAGCTCTTTCTGTAACCGCCGCCGCGCCCTCGGCACTTTGATTGACAGGACCAGGCGGGATGACATTTTCACTGCAACATGCAACAGGTCAGTCTGTTTCATAGGTACAAATCTGCTGACAGATGCCATGTAAATACTAGATCCCATTAATTAATCAATGTTGATTATTCACTGAACACGCCTTCGCTATACACAAGTAAAATAAAAATCTACTTAAAATAAAAGCAGACAATATACATGGACACAAATAGATCTGAAAATTATGGAAACTAAATATCATATATATTAATATTAATAATATACCAAGTCATGTCTAGAATTACCGTAAGACCTGATGGAAATTTTGTGCCCAGTGTAAAGATCTAGAATGCTTATCGTCCTAATAGCTTTCTTTTATGGTGCCCATCTCTTTTGTGTATATTAACCCCCTCAATGCCTATGCATTTAAACAAATTGACATTGCCTTTATGGCATTGGGGAAAATGTTTAGATGTAGACAATTGATCACTAGCATTGCTTTTAGCAGCATTGCATAAGACGTTTTCTAATCCTTTTTTTAGGCTACATGCACACAGCTGTGTCGTTTTTTGCGGTCCGCAAACGGCGGATACGCAAAAAAACGGAAGCCGCCCGTGTGCCTTCTGCAATTTGCGGAACGGAAAGGGCGGCCCATTGTAGGAATACCTATTCTTGTCTGCAAAATGGACGAGAATAGCACATGCTATATTTTTTTTAGCGGGGCCACGGAGTGCTCTCCGCATCTTTTGCGGCCCCATTGAAGTGAATGGGTCCGCACCCGAGCCGCAAAAAATGAGGCTCGGATGCGGACCAGAACAACGGTTGTGTGCATGACGCCTTATACCTACATATTGGATGGTACAAAGTTTGCAAGCTATCACATACTCACTGTGTAACAATTTAGAAATCTTACTGTGTATGTACTGCCGTCTGAGTTAGGACTAAAATACTGTAATATTTAAATAGTTGCAAATTTTGCAGATCTTATGACGCCATTTATAACATCCATTCAGGTTAAAAGGGAAGCTGTCACCATGAAACTGCAATGTAAGTTGCAGGCACCGTGTTATAGAGCAGGAGGAGCTGAGCAGATTGAGATATAGTTTTGTGGGAAAAGATTCAGCAAAACTTGCATTTTGTAGATTTACATTTCTGCTCATTCTGGGCTATGACGTCCAGGGGGCGGTCCTATCAGTGATTGACAGCCTTCCCTCTATGACTGTGTACACAGAGAGCTGTCAGTCACTGATAGCACTGCCCCCTGGACTTCAAAGCCCAGAATGAGCAGGAATATAAATGTATCAATAGACAATGCTGAATATTCCCGCGGCACTACTTTATCACGTTCCTCCTCCCACTGTGAATTTCTTCCCGCTCTGCATAATTCCCACAATTGGTATCGCCATTTTAGCATGGCCTGGATGACAAGTGCTGGCGTGAACCAAAGTACTACCAGAATAGACTTAAAAATTACAGACATAACATGGTACAGTAGATTAATATTATTATTAATAATCAGTTTTTCATAACTCTTAGATCTATTTATGTCCATGTGTATTGTCTGGTTTTATTATAATTTTTTTTTACTTGTGTATTGCGCAGATGTGTTTAGCCTGTGAATAATTCACATTGATGAATGAATTAATGGGATGTACTATTTAAGAATGTACTGTTCAGGTTTTAATATAATATGACTAAGATCATATTTGATTGAAATGTATCTTTGGAATAAAGTCTTGAAGATTGTGTGCCACTTTCTGAAGAACTTAATGTCTTTGAATACCTGTTTTTCTAACGTCATGCATAGACATAATTTTAAATCATTATTTTCTGGCTGCCACCACAAGAGGGAGCCTAGGAGCTTACTGCATATTGTTATACTAAAATAGTATGCAGTGAGCACCTAAGCTCCCCCTAGTGGCAACGGAAGGCAGTCCGAATTTTGTAATTTAACATTAAGGGGCACATTTATTAAGACCGGCGTTTTAGACGCTGGTCTTAATAAGGCCCTGCGCTAGATCTGCCGAAGTTATGTAGAGGCGCAGGCCTTTACATAACTTCAGTGGATCCGTTTCCGCTTCTAAATGTAAGACAGCTTCCTAGCTGTCTTACATTTAGACCATTTTCTATGCCTAAAACAGGGGTAGTAAATGGTAAATGACACAGGCCCGCCCCCTTTCCTGCAAACACCACGCCCACATTTTTAGACCTGGCGTGAGCAGGGAAAAGTTGCAGATTGCACCACAAAGGACATTTGCGCCGCAATCTGCGTCATAAATACGCCTAATATAGGCATATTTCTGTTTTAGAAAAAAATGACCCCCTATGTCTATGTAAAGGTTAGACAGTCATAGACTGTCACTTGAAATTGTTAATTTCCTATTTTTGAAAGCAAAGCTGACATTTCCATTCCCCAGCATCTACCAACTCATGTGTCCTGCAACCACAAAGGGCATAAAAGTGCATATGGAATATGGACAGGGGTGGTCTATCTGAGGCAACCCCTTTAAATGCTGAGAGTTTATGATACCTCACAATTTAAAATGTATTTATACTGTAGATATGAATATATTGGCTAAAATATAAAAATAAATAAGTATTATACTAAACTTATAACAGATAATTTAGGCTATCTACCAGATCTATTTAGCACCGATGATTCACTGAGTAATCATAATTTTAATGTTATAGCTCAGATTTTCACATTTACATACATTATGTTTCTCAGATGTTTATAATTTGCTTTATGATGCATTTCCCTAATATAGTAATATTATAAAATCTGACACGTTTCACCTCAGTAGGAATTATGCTAGCATGAAATGCTTCTGCAATCATATCTGCTTTCCTGAAGCTGCAATATATTAGCACTACTTAATTTAATTTACAGAATTATGTCAGTTTGGCAAAAGAATTTATAGTAGTCGTCCTAGTTTTATCATGTTTTCAAATAGAGGGAAAAATATGCATTTATCTATCATCTATCAGTCTCTCTGCCTTTCCATATGTCCCATATTATCTATCTATCTATCTATCTATCTATCTATCTATCTATCTATCTATCTATCTATTTATCAGTCTATCTATTTATCTATCTCTTTCATTTCTTTCTTTCTATTTATCCATCTCTATCTCTACGCATTATGCCATAGAATAGGGCTAAAACACGTTATCCTTTGCAGTCCAGCATGTAAAATGATATATTGTCCTCTAGTTTCCTGGATTGAATTCCACTCCATTATATTAGTACATGGGGCATTTCTGGGACTTTGTTGTAGTCCAAAGGACCAAACCTCACCATTTTCTTTTACAACCTAAATAGAAAAATAATTGATGAGCTCACAAACAATGCATCACTGGCTGCAGCCTCGAGAAGTTGAAAGAGCAGAGGCAACCACCAAGGTGTCACCACATGTTGCTGTCTCTGGAGGGGATGGTAAAACGTGGTGCACCCCAATGGGAAATAAGTTCATAGAGTCACAGGCTGCAGTAAACCAGTGTGCTTCTTTACTTGAGGAACTCAAGTGCAAACTAATACAGGCAAGACACTGAGCTGGCTTCTCCAGTCTACTCCCTGGCAGAAGAAGGTTATGTACTGAGGAAATGCATTAGGTAGCTGTCCCTCTCTCAGAATGCTGGTAACCTGCCAAAATGGCTGTTGGCCCAGTGTCTGTGGCTCACTCATCTGGCTGACCCTCTGGTCAAAGGACTGGTGAGCCAGGACTATGTCAGAGTATTCCCATCTCAGCATCTTCTTCAGGTCACTTGTGCAGTCTGGCAGATTCTCTTCTACTAAACACTGGTCCATATCTGCAGACTACTAGAGGTTCTAACTGCTCTCCTTGTACACAGTGTGTAACGGATCTCCTGGCACCCCGACTGGGTACCTCCGTTGATGGATGCTCCTAGTGCTTCCCGAGGGCTCCAAGCACTCAACTTGACACCATAACCACCACAGATGCCACAAACCGCCGCAGCTTGGTTGGAGTCTCACCGTCCTCCACCCACGCTGGATCCAAGACCGGGCTTCAACTTCCAGTGTGTGAACCTCTCCTAAATCCAGAGAGCAGGAACCATGAACAAGCTCTTACAAGAGCTTATACTCAGGGGAGTATTGTGATATAGCAATCCCCAAGAGTGTAGATATCCCATCCCCCAAACATGAGCCAAAACTTCATGAAGGGGTAAAGCAGGTCTGTTTATTGAACACACAAGCATTGACTTATATACACATTTTCCAACAAGGGTACCACCCCCGTGGACCTGGTTGGGAACTGAGGACATAACATAGCAGCCAATCCTCACAGTTTAAACACAAAAACTATACATTCAACAAACACAAGGGCATTGTCTGTGACGCAATTAACAAACACAATGGCATTGCCTGCGATGCACTCAATAACAGAATAGGCATTGTCCTTGACGCAATCAACAAAATACAATTACCAAAACACAATGGGCTCTGCCTGTGATACAATTACCAAAGATAATAAGCTAACTTAATCACTCAGGCAGAAAACAAACATTTTTCCCTGAAACACAGAAAACACCTCAAAACCCCAAATATCCCCATAATTTATACATCTATGGGTAGCTCTGATCTGGGTTAACAACATTTCCAAAAATTAACCAGATTTGAGCAGGGGTTCCAGAATTCCATGGAAGTCACATTTGGCCGACCGCAAGCATGGCTTTCCTGCCCAAAACAGTTCCACAGATTTAGGCTGTGCGGTCGGTCTGTCTTCTCCTTTAAATTTAGTATATGGGCCATTATCCTGAGGCAAGAGGCTGGCAAACAGGCCCCTCCAAAACCCAGTGGCGAGGTTAGTTTTTCCACAGTGTCATGCCTTGCTCAGGTCATGTGCAGAGGTCTGCTAGTTTAGCAGCACATGTGTAGCCTTTTGTTATTGTTCTGGAGTTGAGCTGTATCCGCCTCTCTTCATGTGCACTGGTTGGGGTCGTTGGTATGAGTTTAAATTACACCCACTCCCAGTGTCCTGTGCGGGATATAGCTTCTGTCTTGTTCAGAGGAAGGAAGGAGAGAAGGATTGCTGTTCCTGCTCAGTACAAGATAAGTTGGTTTTATTTTCTTGTGATTGTCTGTCTAGGCTGTTAGAGAGATGCCTGCCCCCTCCAGGTCCTGAGGGAGCAGGCTGCCTCTTTCCCCCTTTCACCATCTTAGGGATTTTAGGGAATCTTCAGCCTATGCACGAGGACACATTCATTCCCACATTCAGGGTCTGAATGTGGGCATAGAAGTCTAGGGAGAGCTGGTAGGGATTTGTCAGGAGGTGACCTTTATCCCTTCTTCAAAAGGTCAGTGTCTGTTTTTTTCCCTCCATGACTTTGTATAGTGCCTTATAGTAACCATGGAAGATTTCTAACTTCTAAGTGCATTTATAGAAAGTCTCCAAGTCTCACAGTATGAGCTGACTGTGCATTAAACATTTCCACAGTGCAAATGAACAGGATATATTACAATAGACATATAAAATGCATTTCAACAACATAAAAAATACAATGCAATGCATCATAAATGCAAGTTAACTCTTCAAATTGCACTAAAGTAGGGAGTTGATGGCTTTGCGTAGTAGCAATAGGGCAAATGTCTATGAATGTCTGTAGTCCAAAGTACCCTTGCTCCAAGGCACTACAATATCATTATTCTCAAAGATCAGAATTATAAAGCTGGAGGCAGATATAAGATTATACCACTGACAAACAGCTCCGCTCCTCCTTCCCATCCTTGCATAGTGACTACTGCACATCCCACATAGCATGCTTACAACAAGCTCCCATTAGATTTTCTTACTTAGTTTTGATATGCCCAAGTGCTTGCTGTAAAGCAAATAGTATATGTAACTGCCTTTGTATCTGCCCCATAATCATTTCAAGAAAATAGAATAAATCTGATTTTCTGAACTCTGTCACTGAAACACATGGCAGACATTCAAATAATTTCTGGACTGTGTTCTGCAGCTGAATCTTATTAATTTTTTCTTCAAACATTCTGTTTCCTGGTTAATAGAAAATTATAATTTTATTCATAATCTGGGAGATAAAAAGACTTCTGTGCTGTGTCCGTGTCTGGTGCTTGTTAATAAATGTGTGCGGAGGAGAAATATTATCATGGAGAGCACTTGTAGATTGATAATAAATAGATACATGCTGTACAGATACATATTCAGAGAGATTTCGATCCCCTCTGTTCTGATTATTAACTAAATGTACCATATTGTTCCATAAGAATGTAATATTATCATCTCTCCACATCAGTCCGCCAAGAAAGTACAGTACATTGGGCCTCAGAGAAGAAGAAACATTTTTGCCCATAGTAGCAAATTAGGGTTTGGCTTTTATTCCCTATACTGTACTAGGAGATGTCAGCTGTTCTCCATCCCAATCAGAGGCAATTAAAATTCATTCATCACAAATTTACACTTCATAAGGAGCTCGGGACCTTACCTCTGCCTGTGGATTAATATGGATACACATCTCTCATGGCCTTGTTAATCTCGAGAGTGCGCTGTTACTGCAAACGTTGGCTTATGTGCTATAATATTTAAGCTAATTGGCGTCAACAAGTTTGCACTCTCCGCTAAAGGAAATTTAGCAGTGTGTGCACAGTCGCTGATTTGCTTAACTAGTCACTTCTGAGGGTGGGTTCACATCACGTTTTACGCCTCTGTTTGACGTATCTGTTACAAAAAAAAGGATACAAAAATGTAGCACACCATGTTCTTGTATCTTGCACAGTCCGCTATTATTTTTGATGCACTTGGACAGCACTGCTATATTCTGCAGCGCTTTACAGACATTGGCATCACACTGTCTCCAAGGGGCTCACAATCTAAGTTCCCTATCAGGATGTATTTGGAGTGTGGAAGGAAAGCGGAGAACCCAGAGGAAACCCACGCAAACACGGGGAGAACATACAAACTCCATGTAGATGCTGTCCTTGGTTGGATTTGAACCTAGGACCCCAGCGCTGCAAGGCACCAGTGCTAACCACTTTGCCCACATTTCTACCCCCAATAAAATATTACATTTTTCTGTTACGCGTTAGCTGTTCCTACTTCCTGCCTGGAGGGGGAGTTGCTGAAAGACAGTGAAGGAGATGGGAAGCACATGCCAGAGCTCCTACTCCTAGAGCTTGTCACTCCATTCTCCTGTGAGACCATTGTAACATCTTTATAGAAGTTGGAGCTCCATTTTTCACACTTACAGCGACAAGTCATCTCCTTTCACAGTCATAGAAATAAATTATTAAACAATGTCTGCCTATAGCCACCACTAGGGGGAGCCCATTCTTTAGTGATGTATACAAATACTATCAATCTGTAGAAATCTGTAAAGTGTGCTGCTCCCCCGTAGTGGCAACTGCAGAAAACTTCCCTTGCCCTGCCTAGTCCAAAGTTGAAACCAAGTGAAAGTAACAATTTGATTTCTTATACTTTTGTTCGTGTTTAAATATTAAAGCTTTATTGCAACCTTACTAACTGTGAAGGTGGAAACAAAATTACTTTTAATGACTTTTTATTCTTTATCTGCAAAGGTCAACAAAGAAGCAGTACTAGGAGATTACATTCACGGGCAATTATAATAATAATAATAGCCGGAATGTGTTCATTGTAATACTTTTAACCCAGTGAGCGGTTCTGTCTTACAATAAAATAATAGCACAGTGACACCGTGTTATAATTACTGTCAGAGAAAAAAAGCTGAAAAGTCGATAAAATGTTTCCTCTAAATGCACTAATGTGAAGGTAATCATATTTCACTCATTTAATGAGAGTGGCTTGATGAACTTGCTTAAAAATACATTTAGTTTGTGAGCCGTGAAAAGGAACACAACATAGGTAAATGGCACATGAAGCCATAATGACTCTGTGTATTACATGAGGGCAGTGAAGGTGTGTGAAGGTGAAGATAAAAAAGTTAGAGAGGGGAATTTATCATTTTCCCATGCCAGCAAGTGGCTTTCTCTTCCACCCTCGCTACTTTTCCAAAAAGTGTGCAGGGAGGGGGCAGGGTCAGTGGGTCCAGATATTTTTTTTTTTCTTTTACGCCAATTTTCTGGTGTAAAAGAGGACTCAAATCTACTGGCATAGATTTCAGTTTTGGTGCATTAACTGCTACAGTTGGGCCTAATTCCCGACGAAACGTGCTCCTCGCTATAGATTAGGCACTTCTTGCTGTAGCATGGGCGAGCTCATAAACTGGTGTAAAATGCTGGTCTGTGATACAATAAGTAAAAAAATGAGTAAAAAAAATAAGTTAACTCTGCCATACAAATTAGGGTGGGTTCACATCATGTTTCAATGCCTCCTTTTGAGGTATACGTTAGATACAAAAACGCAGTACACCACGTTCTTGTATCCAGAAGAGTCCACTAAAAAAAGTATTTATTTTACAATGGTAAAAAGAAGTATACTTTTTTTTTTTACAGTGGGACTCTATGGTGAACTTCATGGCATCAGTCTGAGGCATCCGTTTAACGTACATGTTTTTGTATCCGTTAAACAGAAGAGAAAAATGTGATGTGAACCCACCCTTAGCTTTGGCCGAATGCTCTGAGTACAGTGTAGGTTAGCCAGAAGTCTAAAGTGTGGGGGCCTTCTGATAACAGACGATGTTAAGGAGAAAAGGTTTGGGTTAAGTGAATATTTTCACACAATCCTTTTGTTCTCCTCAGAAATAATCTGCCACCAGGAATCTCTGGCCCAAACGTAGGTGTGTATGGGGCTGTTTGGAGGGAGTTGTGAAAAATAGCTGTCACCCAACAGCTACTGAATATATATGGCCGCCTTAAGTTCTGGAAGCCTCCATATATAAATCACAAGGATGCAGCACTGCCTACTGTTCACCCTGCACTTCCCAGGTCATGGACTGAATAGAAGTTAAGGAGCACAGTGAAGACTGTTACCAGCGGTGTAACTTCAAGTCTTTAACAGCTCTCCAACTACCATGGACCCACCAATCATGAACACAATAGTTCCAATCCCCCCTTCCCCCCTATTTGAATAAAATCATACTTCTGATATATATGAATGCATCATATGTGGGAAACTACTACTGATGTTTTTAGCCATAATATATTTATATACACTGCCTGCCCCATCTGGATTTAACTAAGCAAATAGTTATGAGCCTCCTATTGGATAATTACTGTATGGGCGATTATCTTTCAGCTGGCAACAAGTTATTTAACCCCAACTGGTGCAATGAGTTGCTTCTCATTTTTTAAACAACCATGTCAAAAGACACATCTCGTGGTCGTGGAAAAGATGTTAGTCTGTTTGAGAAGGGTCAAATCATTGGCATGCATCAAGCAGAGAAAACATCTAAGGAGATTGCAGAAACTACTAAAATTGGGTTAAGAACTGTCCAATACCATTATTAAAAACTGGAAGGATAGTGGGGACCCTTCGTATTCGAGGAAGAAATGTGGCGGGGGAAAAAATCCTGAATGATCATGATTGGCGATCACTTAAACGTTTGGTGAAATCAAATCAAAGAAAAACAACAGTAGAACTCAGGGCTATGTTTAATAGTGAAAGTAAGAGCATTTCTACATGCACAATGTGAAGGGAACCTCAAGGGATTGGGACTGAACAGTTGTGTAGCCGTAAGAAAACCACTAATCAGTGAGGCAAACCAGAAAAAAAGGCTTCAATTTGCTAGGGAGCATAAAGATTGGACTCTGGAGCAACGGAAGAAGGTCATGTGGTCTAATGAGTCCAGATTTACCCTGTTCCAGAGTGATGGGCACATCAGGGTAAGAAGAGAGGCATATGAAGTGATGCACCCATCATGCCTAGTGCTTACTGTACAAGCCGGTGGGGGCAGTGCTATGATCTGGGGTTGCTGCAGTTGGTCAGGTCTAGGTTCAGCAACAGTATGTGCTCCAAGAATGAGGTCAGCGACTACCTGAACATACTGAATGACCAGGTTATTCCATCAATAGATTTTTTCTTCCCTGATGGCACGGGCATATTCCAAGATGACAATGCCAGGATTCATCAGGTTCAAATTGTGCAAGAGTGGTTCAGGGAGCATGAAAAATCACTTTCACACATGGATTGGCCACCACAAAGTCCAGACCTTAACCCCATTGAGAATCTTTGGGATGTGCTGGAGAAGGCTTTCCTCAGCAGTCAGACTCTTCCATCATCAATGCAAGATCTTGGTGAAAACATTAATGCAACACTGGATGGAAATAAATCTTGTGACATTGCAGAAGCTTATCGAAACAATGCCACAGCGAATGCGTGCCGTATTCAAAGCTAAAGGCGGTCCAACGAAATATTAGAGTGTGTGACTTTTTTTGGGACAGGCAGTGTATATATTATAATATATTACATATTCTAAATAAATAATAATATATGTAAATATATTATGGCTAAAAACTTATATATATTTAAATTAAATTTAGACTCTATTTCTGCTGGGATTTGAACTCACAAGCTTCTACATTAGAGCCAAGAACCTTAACCACTACGCTATAGAGCTGCATGTTAACCTGCAAATAAATATAAAATGATACTTCTGCTGTATAGGAATACTTACTACAGAGAAACTACTATGAGGTTTTTCTGACACAATTTATCATTTAACTTTATAGCTGAGTGGTTAAGGTTCTTGCTCTAATGTAGAAGGTTGTGAGTTCAAATCCTGGCAGAAACTTTTCAGAAATAGAGGCTAAATTATATTTAAATACACTGGGTGTCCCCAAGCACTGACTCCATATATGGACATAGCTATATATGGAGTCAGAGCAGGGACTCCTAAACGCAGACTTACACTGGGGGATTCCCTCACTGTACAGCGATCTTATGCATAGACCTCAGTGGGACCTGGTACCCTCCCCTCTTCAGAGCAGGGGGTGCCTGGTTTAATGCTCGGGTTCTCCCATTGACTTCCATTGTGGTTAGGTGCTAGAGCACCCAAGCATCCCAAAGTGTTCTACTCAATCACCAGAGCACCCGAGCACTTTGGTGCTCAATCAACACTAGAAAGCAGTGCTCGCACGAGTGTTGCTGCCTCTTCAAACAGCTAATCGGTGGGGGTGCAAGGAGTCGAACTTCCAACTATCTGATATGGATGAACTATCCTGAGGATATGTCATCAATAATGTAGCACTTGTTTCACTCCTTTCAAAAGTAGTGGATTGCTGTTCTTGGTTACCTTTAGCAGTCCCATGGAATTTGAATAGAGCGGCACTGCACAAGCTCGACCAATGCTCGATTCAAACAGAGGATAAGACACCCTGTTTTTCGTGATTGGTGAAGGACTCAACAGTTCCCCCACTAATCTAACAATTATCCAGTCGACTGGGAAATTATTTTTACAGAATACCCCTTTACTACACTTATTATAAGAGTCCCATTTCACAGAATATGATAGAAAATAAGAAAGTGGATAATAAAGCAGGCGAATTAGAGCTTCTATTACACTTCATAAAATATACAAGTTCACAGGATATTAATACAGAATTAACTGTAAAATCTGTGTATCCACAATTAATGTTCAGGAAAGCCATTATAGATGAAATTTTTTGTGTGACTACTTTTTTATATTGGTAAAGCTGATGTCCTAGCATTTAGGCTGGACATACCTGGATAGGTCTGCGTCTCACCCGACCGAGAATTTCACAAAATGTGTTACTATAGGGCAACGGGGGTATACATCGCAAGAAATCAGCTGTAACTATTGCTCGTGTGTTGCCATTATTTGGAACTTGAGTCCCCTTGTGGATTGAGGACATATATGCTTTATCAAAGATTAGCACTGTGCTGTATGAATGTTTCTGTGTGTGGGAAGGGGGGTTGTCATGCTATAGAACAGGAGATGAGGAGATTGAAACTGCAACACCAAGAAGTACAAGCTGTAAGGTTACGAGAGGAAGTAGCAGGTGTCGCTAAGATCTGCAAATGATCACATTTTCAAGAACCTAGCTCCAATCTGTTGGATGGGGGGGGGGGGGATATATAAGCCAGATTGAGAGCAAAGTATTTAAGCCACATGAAACCTCACAAATCAGATCAAGTTGTGTCGGACGATTGTATGATACCTCCTGTTTATTGACATGCCTTTTATAGCCGCTTGTCACAGACTGAGAGGGAAAGAAGCCCTAAGCTGAGAGTCCATGGTTAATCAATCGATGAACTGGAATGAGAGCAAGAGGTGCACAGAGGCGAACCACTGCACAGACAGATTGTTTGATTAGAAGAATGGTGCATAGTGATCCATTCTTTACTGCAAGTTGATGTCTCATCCCAAGCCTAGAGCAGCAAACAGCATCTACACAAACCATCAGAAGGCGTTTAGACTATATGTAGCTAGAAGACAGACGTCCAACTACAGATGTTCCATTGACCTCACACCACCACTTTAAAAGGCTATCGTGGTGCACAGCAAGACAGCAATAGAGGCTAGACTGAAGGTATATCCTCTGCAGCAATGAGTCCTGCTTTTGTCTCGCACACAATGATAGCCAGAGTTTGGTCTGGAGACCACATGAGCAATGTCATAAAGAGGCCTTCATAAGGAAATGTCACACTGGTCCTACTCCCAGAATTATTGTGTAGGGTGGCATAATGTAAGGGAGGCATAAGGTAAGGTAATCTTCATTTCAGGTACACCAACAGCTGTGCAATACACTGTTTTGGTCATGGAACCAGTGGTACAGACATTTCTCCAAAGTTATGGTCATACAGCAGATGAACTGTCTATGATGTGTTAGTTATTTGAATATTATATATATAATTTATGTACCTTTTTCCCGTTCATATGAGGTTTCTGTTTTATCTTGTTTAAGGCAATGCAGTGTAATTTACTGTACTCACCACTGTTTTCCTTGAGGTTTTACATTAGTTACAGCTGTTTAAACATTTACAATATGAAGACCTTCTCGAGATGGCTCCTCTGCCAGTTCTCTGAGGCCAAAACTGCTTTCCCTCACTTCCCATACACACTTGCTTTAGCCAGCAGCTCCCTGTCAGCCAATTAGATTGGATTACTGAGAGACACGCCTCCTCACTCTGGAGCCTAATGCAGGCAAGCAGTGTGAAGGACCGCCCCTCCGTCTTCCTGTCTTCTTAGCCAGAGACAGACAAGCCATAGCAACTGTCTTTTAAGGGAGCAGTGGAAAGGGACAGGGGACATTAATGAAAGCTGTTATTATAAGGTAATTACAGATTATTTGACAATCATTGACAGACTAACTCAGGTATACATGCCTAGCTCTAATAAACTAGCAAATAAAATAAAAATATGACAGTTACACTTAAAAAGGATTGTCTTGCCATTGCCTCTTTGCTCTAGTTCATGGAAAAGGGATGTGAGTGGAGGATGTCATTCTATAATGTCTATATGCCATAAAGACACATAAGAGCAGAAAGTTATCAGTGGATAATGTCAATCTATAATGTTTATATGCCCTAAAGACACATATGTCCTATTTGGACAACTCCTTTAATTAATGTTCTTCAGTTTTGTAGGAATAGCATATACTTAGATCGTATTAATATTTTGTATCTTACTGTTTTGAATTATGATAATTTACTACTTTATTAATTGTGTTTTCACAGGTGGAAATTCACTTTCAACCTTTATATATTTACTTATGGGGTCCGATATCTCAAAAAGGTAGGTGCATATTTTTTTTATATCCATGCAGTGGCATGCTCCTGGTCATAGATAATTAACTTAATCCAAATGGACAGTATAATAACCTCTGAATATCCACTAAAACTAGTTTCACTAACTCGTGGACACCTGATGCTCACAGAACATGTGAAGGTAAGGTAGTCTTACAGTTGAATAATCATGTTTAAAGGGGGTTTCAATCTTTACATATTGATGATCTATCATCAGTAGAGATGAGCGAATTTCTTGAAAATTCAATTCGGCTGATTCGCCGAATTTCACAAACAAATTTGCTTCGTGATTAATTACTTCGCCACAAAGCGCATATTTTTGTAAGTAGCGGGTGCAATGACAGGAAGCTGCGATAGCGCTGCCCCCGTCATGGTACCCCTCAGATGCCGCGTTCATACATGATCGCGGCATCTGAGTGCACAAACAGTGTGAAATTAGCATTAAAAAACATTACATCAAACTTACCGTGTCCAATTGCGCGCGACGGGCCGGCTGGCACTATCTTGCTTGAAGATTTCGGCCGGATTACATCACGCCGGCGTGGTGACGTATAATGTCATCACGCCGCCTGGTATGATGATGTAATCTCGCACTGCACAGGATTTCAGCCGAGATCTTCAAGCAAGATGGAGGCTGGCGGCCCTTTGCGCGCAAATGGAGGCAGTAAGTTTGAATTCCAGGATTAATCGATTTGCTGACACGAAGCACAAGGAAATTCGTCTTCTAGGGGGATTTTCGTGGGGTTAGATTAGCTCTAATCATCAGGATAAGCCCTCAATATCAGATTGGAATCCGACACAAGGTAAACCCACTGATCAGCAATTGCCTCCTGACACCAGAAGCAACACAATGGACGGTGCCAGAAGCTGAAAGCTCCATCTGTTGTACCAGGTTACTACAGCTCAACTCCAATTTACTGTGTTGTTTATGGTCGAAACAGCTTTCAAAAACAGCTGATCAGTGGGGGTATTGGGTAATGGACCACCCAATCTGATATTGCTGACCTATCTTTAGTATCGGTCTTGACTATGGACAGTAGTGTCCTAAAAGCACATGTAAGGGTAAAAGGGGTTGTTTAAAAAATCTTATTGCAATGGTTCGAGATTCTCTGTGACTGTGGTTCATTTGTAAATGACTGCTCTGTCAACATAGAGCTGTCAGGAATGGCAAGTGAAAATATTGAAAAAGTATGTGCGATTAATGCAACATGTTGGTTTGGTCTATGGGGCCAGAAGATTGGTGGTAACTTTAGGAGAACTG
The DNA here is from genome assembly GCF_014858855.1 of Bufo gargarizans. Lineage (NCBI taxonomy): Eukaryota > Metazoa > Chordata > Amphibia > Anura > Bufonidae > Bufo > Bufo gargarizans. The sequence goes on along the minus strand of NC_058087.1, from coordinate 11,533,448 downwards.
TGACCCCTAACCATACAGTAGCATAAGCCATTGATGAAACATTGTTTGGCCATTGTTATTAGCCTTGACGCCCCCTTAAAATTCACATTTAGTTAGAAGTGTCTCTTATTGATGATAAACCGTTAGTTAGAGTCTTCCCAAATTTGCAATAGTTTTTCTGGTGAATTCTATCAAAGTGCAGAGATACCGGTAAGACTAGAACTACATGGTGAGTGCAAAGTGAGCTTAATACTTGAATATTGTTAATTGTTAAAATTACATCAAATTTACCACAATTTACAGTAATTTTCATTTTCTGTTGTCATTTAGATTGTGCCAAATTATTAGGACAATGAAAACATTAAATTACTTCCATGTGACCCTTTAATAGTCATAGAACCTCCATATCAGTGTCACGAGGGTGTCAAGAACCACGCCTGACTCCGTTATACCCGGGGTCAGGAAGTCGCAGCGGTTGGTTGCGCGCTCTATGTAGAAAGATAGGGCTGTTTCTTTATGGTAGCTTTCTGGGTTTGCTATGCAACCCTTTTTGGCTCAATCAGGGATCCGTAGCTCCTTCTCCTCAGCTGTTCCTTGTCCAGCACTCCCAACCTCCTTATATTCCTCTCTCACACTTCTCTGGTTGCCAGATATAGAGCTTCCTGCCTGGACTTCTATACTGACCCACTGGAGCTGTGTTGCTGCGTTCCCTGGTTGTTGTTCCAGAACGTTACCCTCCGGATCCCTGTTGGGCCTTTGTGGTCTGCTGTGGTCGCCCACCTGGGATTATATGTTTGTCTGTATTGTCTGTCCTCTCCTTGGTGTTTTCCTCTTAGTGTCAGTGGTGCGGACTAGTGATCCCACCGCCCCGTTCACTACCTAGGGCTCATCTTAGGGAAAGCCAGGGTTTAGGCACGTGATCGGCGTACGGGTGAGGAACCCGTCTAGGGACGTCAGGGCAGTCAGGTGCCAGCCGCAAGGTGAGTCAGGGGTGACCACCTTTCCCTCTCCCTTGGGCAGGGCTTTCCCTTTTCCCTCCCTGTGCGTGACGCCGGTCATTACAATCAGTGACAGAAGGATGACCCAATATACAGTGCCCTCCACAGGATCCCCATAACAGCCACAGCCACAGGACGACCATAACAGTGATAGCAGAATGACCTTCTAATAGTGACAGCCCCATGACCACCATAACAGTGACAACCTCATGACTTCTTAATAGTGACAGCTACAGGACCACCATAACAGTGACATTCACATGACTCCTTAATAGTGACATGAACAGAACCACAATACAAGTGACAGCCACATGACCCCTTAATAGTGACATCCACATGACACCTTCATAGTGACAGCCGCAGGATCACCATAACATCGACATTCACATGATCTCTTAATAGGAACAGCCACAGGACCACCGTAACAGTGACAGTCACATGACCCCTTAATAGTGACAGCCACATGACTCCTTCATAGTTACAGCTACCGATCATGACCACCATAGCAGTGACAGCCACATGACCACTTCATTGTGACAGCCACAGGACCACCATAACAGTGACATCCACATGACTCCTTAAAAGTGACAGCTGCAGGATCACTGTAGTAGTCTAACAAGATGAGTCCCAAATACAATGCCTGCCAAAGAAGTCCCATAACATTGACAGTTGAAGTATCCCCATAGCAGTGACATAAAGCTGATTGGACTATGCCATATGCAGGAGAAAATGTAGATTAACTATAGAGTGAAGAGTAGGACCTTGTGATAAAATATTGCCCATGAGAGAGGGTGAATAAGCATAATCCTTAATATAAGTTGGGCCAAGTGTTCATAAACTTGTGTCTACCAGCTGTAGAGCTCCTCTAGGTGGAAAAGCTGATGCACCTTCTCCAGCCATTGCACAATCGTCAGAAGGTCCCTGTCTCTTCATCTAAGAGGAATTGGCAACTTATACTGTATAAGTCATGTGATGACACAATATTTAGCTGGCTTAAAGTCTTTAGAAGGGAGCCTGAGGAGGATAGTCTCAGGTAGCAAGGAGACCTCTCTGTTACTGATTGTTTTAATAGCACTTTTGATGGTCTGTCAGAATGGTTGGATGGACAGGACATTCTTGCCATAACTGAATATAAGTGCCCGAGAACCACTACACTGAAAAATTCATCAGTTGGAGAGAGACTAGCTTTCTTCTGGAAAACTAGGGTTTTGTACCAGCACAAATTTGTTTTTTAAAGTTTTCCTGGACCCTAATACAATAAGAGAATAGAGTGTGGATATCTTATTCACAAAAGGAAAGGCCAAGCTCGTTCTCACACTCTTTTACAAAATAGGGCTTTCGGGTCACTGTACGAGAGAAGAGGTTATAGTCAGTAGACATTAGATAACGACATAGCATGAGAGATCCTTAGTAACTTCTTTCATTTTATCCTTTCTATATAACTGAGCTTTGGGAGAAATGTTGCTTGTGAACAAGATATTTTTGTAGAGTTGTATTTCGGTAATGACCCCATGAAGTATTTACATATTGGAACATGGTTGGAAAATTGTACATTGTACTAGACTGTGTTTCCATTTTATCACTCTTTCTCGAGATATAAAAAGTTGCCTAGCAACTATTCCTCTCCTAAGATTTTCAAATGATTTGGAACATAAAAAAATACTTTGTCAGAGCAAGTGCTTTCCAATCTTACTTATCAAATACATACTGTACACATCATGGTCACGCCACTATTTGTGCTGACAAAAAAAAAAAATCTGTATTCACCATAAAGTGAGCTACCTTTGAGCTTCTCTTGGGGAATTTCTGATATGTTCAGTTGCTGACTTGTGAGCTGCGAAATTAATTTATTTCCCTTATACCGTCTGCTACAACTCGGTGGGGAACGGGGCTGTAGACAAAATACCGATTAGCCATTTCTTTGTGCTTGGTGAGGATTACATTTTCTTTGAGAAATAAAGTTCTTTATTTCTAATAAATCTAAATTATTTATTAAGCCTTTTATACGGCCATTTGTATTATGCCGCTATGAAAAATGTATTATCCTGTATGTGGTAATGGTAATAATTATTTAACCTTCACAAATAGAAAGGGTCAATAGGAAATAGTTAGAAACTTGTAAGAGGGTTATACAAGGGTGGTCCAGCTGTTTTGTGGAATCACCTATGAGCTGTAATTACAAATAATCTGATACTCAACTTTTAAATCTCCCAGTTCTCCAGCATCGGGGATCCCGTGGTCTCCCACTTGTCAATGTTTTTTTTTGTTAACTGGTATGTGACAGCTGAAGCCAATCACTGGCCACATTAGTCATGTGCCATACATAATGGTATCATCTCTGCAAGCAGTGATTGTCTCCAGCAGGTAGTCAGGCATTGTAGAAACAGAGACTGCTGGATGACCATGGGATCCCATGAGCAACACAGCAAATATTTTAAAGTATAAATATGGGCTTATTTATTAGTTAAACCCATAAGCATAAAAAAAATATTATCTGAAGTTCTCCCTTTAATTAATCTGGACTGTTTTGGGCCTTAAACGGGGTTGTCCATCTTTAGAGACTCTTTTAATAGACCCCTGTATCATATTATACCTGTTGAAAAACTCATACTCACCTGCTCCACACCACTCTGTTCTGCTTCCCTGGCTCTGTTCTGCAGTCTTCCGGGCCCCGTCTGTACATGTATAGACAGATGGGGTCATGTTCGCCACTGCAGCTCAAGATTGGCCTCAGCTGTGACATGTCCCTGTATCACTGCTGGGTCATGTGCCACTTGGGGACACATAACCACTGAGGCCAGTCATACAGCAACACTTGTGACCCTGTCTCTCTGGAAGTTAATAAGATGGGGGCTGGAAAGCCCTTGAAGGGTGCCAGGGAGCTGGAATGGAGCAGCAAGGAACAGGTAAGAATGAATTGAAACAGGTAAAAAATGCTGCAGATGTCTGTTAAGATTTGTATTTCCTTTTTCTCATCTTTGCACTCTGAAAGCCAGCATTTATTTTTTTATTTTGTGCTGATCTAACTTATTTTTTAATAAATAGGTCACCTTTAGTCTATGGGTTGGTGTGGTAAAAGCTATGTACAGTATTAGTTTTTTACCATTGTACTTTTGCACAATATTAGCCCATTTACTAATTGAAAAAGTTTTCTTAGTCACTGCATTCCCAAGAGCCATACATTATATATTTTTACATCAATATACAATACTCACAAAAAGTTAGGGATATTTGACTTTTGGGTGAAATTTATTGAAAACATAAAAAGTTCATGCTATAGTGATATTATAACATGAAAGTAGGGCCTCTAAGTAGAAGCATGCAATGGTGATTTCCTCATCTCAAGCAATGTATTGAAATAAATAAATAGCTTGTCATGTGGCCTTGGACATCGATTACAGCTTGACAACGACATCTCATGCTGTTCACAAGTTGACTTATTGTCTGCTGAGGCATGGCATCCCATTCTTCTTTCCTTCCTTTGAGGGATATCTGGCTATCACTGTGTTGAAGACCCATAACTGGGGCTCCACAACTATTTTGCATATTATTGTTCATACAGAGGCACAATGACCAGATTAATGATGTAATTTAAGTAGTATGGGCTTGTCACTGTACCAGTCACAAGTTTAGGGTAGTTCTGTATTGACTAGACACACCTGCCCACACTATAATACCACCACCACCAAAGGCTCGTCTGGTGACAACAGTGGTTGATGCATAGCATTCTCCTTGACGTCTCCAACATCGTTGGTGGCCATCATTTCTGTTCAGTGTGAATCGATTTTCAACAGTGAACAGCACTGAGGACCATTGGTCCCTCATCCAGCGTAAATGTGCCTGGTGGTGTGGTCAGATACCCTTGAAGACCACGCTGATGTAAACGGTTACAAATGGTCTGACGTTATACTTGGGTGCCTCTCATCTCCCTTAAATGTGCCTGGAGTTGTGTAACATTCCTCATACGATTCCATAGGACATTGTTCACAATTAAGCGGTCATCAGTGTGAGATGTGGCCAAAAGATGTTCACTTCTATGCCTTTCTGTGACTCTTCCAGTCTCTCTGTATCTCTGTTGCAACCTGCTGATGACACACTGTGACACTCTAAGCTCAGTGCCCACTTCTGTCTAAGAGCATCCTGCTTGAAGCCTCATAATAGCGAGGAACTGTTGATCAATTGTTAGGTGTCACCTTGGTCTCTCAATGTCAAAATGTGAACAGCATAATGAGGAGGACTGTTTAAATACAATTTCAAATTGAACCAGGAATTTTATTGTGCGATTCATGAATCACACACCTGTTTTGTGAATTTTGCTGTTAAGCTCTCTGTTAGAGAACAGCAAGTTGTGCAAAAAGTACTGAAACATTAAACAGTTAGGCAGGTGCATTCAAAAGTTTAGAGAAGGTCACATTAACTTCACCTGTAAAGAAAAGAGTGCATTTTAGGTTCATCCTGAAATTTCACCCACAAGCCAAGTATCCATAACTTTTTGTGAGTAGTATATGAGGGCTAGATTTTGAATGTAAATTATTGAGTAACTTTTACTAATTTTGGGGGGTAGGGGGAAATGGATTAAAAGCAATTTAGTAATATTTTGCATGTTTCGTATATCAATCAACGGGTCATTACTAGAGATGAGCGAATCAAATCAGATGAAGAAATTTAGATTTACAACGAATGCAAAATTCCTCGCGCCTTGTGGTAACGAATCACAATTTTTCCTAAAATGGCGGCTACAATGGCAGCTACACGTGTGAGGACTGTGGGAAGGCGGGCTGACCCATAATGCCATGCATGCAGCCAATCAGCAGCCAGCCAGCCCTGTGATGTCACATCCTTATAAATATGGTGGCCATCTTAGTGTCAGACATTCTGAGTGCAGGGACAGACGTGAGAAGGCGCTAGGGACAGCAATAGGAAAAACCTCATTGCGAAAAAAAAAAATGAAAACATTATTTATAAGTGCAGGGAAAGGATAGGGAGGAATAATTTCACAGCATCTTAGTGCAGGGAGGGACGTCAGAAAGTGCTAGTGATAGTGCCAGAAAAGCGATTTACAAGTGCAGGGAAAGGATAAGGAGGAATTATTTCACAGGATCTTAGTGCAGGGAGAGACGTCTGAAGTCGCTTGGGACAGTGCTAGCAAAACCTCATTGTAAAAAAAAAAAGAAGAAGAAGCTATTTACAGGTGCAGGGAAACATTATTTGGGGATCCAAATAGCCATTATACAGCTCTGGCATTCCAGAAATGTGTTCTTGTTATTGGGGTGCAAGTGCTATGTTGTAAAGCCTTTAGTGGGTTATATCTGTGGAAAAAGAAAAATATATACGCATTTCACTTCTGCAGTTATTTGTGTAGAAAGAGTTTAGTGGCCTATTTCAGTACAAAAGGGAAAAATATATATGCATTTCACTTCTGCAGTTATTTGTGGTAAAAGCGTTCAGTGCAGGGGTGTAGCTATAGGGGGTGCAGAGGTAGCAGTCGCTACCGGGCCCAGGAGCCTGAGGGGCCCCAAAGACCCTTCTGCCACATAAGAAGACACAGTATTATAGAAAGTGCATGCTGTTCAAGTTACACCTCTGGCTGCAGGGAAAGGGGTAATGTCAAGAATTTGTACAGGGGGGTGCCGTTTCAATGTTTGCCTTAGGAAGCACGAAGGCAATGTGCTTCCCTGCCCCTGGCCATAAAGCACTGAAGGAAGAGGGGCCCAAGCTGAACTCTTCCACCAGGGCCCATAATCCTTTAGCTACTCCCCTGGTTCAGTGTCCTATTTCAGTACAAAAAGGAAAAAAATACACACACTTCACTATTGCATTTATTTGTGCTGCCATCTAGACACTATGTCACCTTGCCACTCTGTGGTATCCTCCTGCTGCTGCTGCCATCTCCACACTATGTCACTTTGCCACTCTGTGGTATCCTCCTGATGCTGCTGCCGCCATCTCCACACTCTGTCATTGGGCCACTCTACGGTCTCCTCATGCTGCTTCCACCTCATCAATATGTCATAGGGCCACTCTGTGGACTTCTCATGCTGTTCCCACCCTCCCCACTTCATGACTGGTGGACTATTTTTCCTTTCGGCCTGGCTGACATCATCATTTATTTGATTCTCCTTCTGATCTGTCAGAAGGAAGGAAAAATGAGACGTGCACCGGATCCTGTCTGTGTAGCAGCTGTAAGACCTGTGTGGTCCCATCAGAATTGGCTTATGATTTGGTAGCCAAAAGCAGGAGTGGGTACAAAACACAGTAGACATGCAAATATTCCACTCCTGTTTTTTTTTTATATTATCAATACTGATGGATTATTGAGCAAATGCTGACCGAGTGAAGGCGGATGCTCCACAGACAGGATCCGTTTTTTGTGGGTTATCATTCTGACGGATCGGAGGAAGGGCAAAATAATCAGTGACATCAACACAAACTTACTGCTGACACCCTCTCCACTCTGTCGGGGGGCTCTACTTGTATAAGCGTTTAATAGAACAGGTTCTGAAAACATCTTTGTGGAATCAGCTGGTGATGGTGTAAAAGGAGTGCGCTACTTCTTGGCACTAACATCGACCTGTAAGGCTGAGTTCATGCTTGAGTTATTTGGTCAGTTTTGGCCCCGTGGCCCTAATAAGTGAAGTGTGCAGTGATTCTAAGAGCGATGCCTGTCATCTGCATGTCATACTGACTCACAGTATTATTTCACTACCAAAGCAGACTCTCAATGCGTGTTACTATGAGGCACAGTGTTCTACACCACTATAAAGGCTCTCAGCATCCAGGAAAAAGCAGTTTTTTTAACATAATTTGCCGTGAATATTTTTGGATCGAACCAAATTTTTCCCGAAAAATTCAGCAAAGCGGCGGATCACATTTTTTAAAAATTCGCTCATCTCTAGTCATTACCATTGTGGTGATACCATGAAGTATATGTATTTTTTGAAAATCTATTTTGAAAAATGAAACCATTTTATTGAAAAAGAATGGAGGAAAAAGCAGACTGGGGGAGCCCAGGATACCAGGAAAAAAATGAATGTCATGCTTTTCAAAAGAGTCCTGCCTTGTTAGGCCTACATGCCACATTGAAGTTTTTTCCTGTATTCTGCGCTCCTACAGTCTGCTTTTTCCTCCTTTCGTTTACTGCATAATTTGGGTTCCTCTGGATCACCGGCAGGCAGTTGTGCTGTTGTGTTTTTTAGAGTTGTGCCTGGATTTTCACAACTCCATCTGGTGAGCTGTAACCCGTTCTCTGCCAGTCTTGTGCCTCTACCATGGAGTGCCTTGTGTTGTGATTTTCATTTCTCAACTTTACTGAAAAAGCCACAGCTACAATCGACATACAGTTATATCTGTGTATATTGTGAAAGAAGCCTCTTTGGTAATCAAAAGCAACATGAAAATACTTGGTCACCACATTTATAGAGTTTATAAAGAATGTTGCTCAAAATGAAAAACGTTCCACTTTCTGAGGGAGAAAATACCTTGAAGATGTTGTCTTAAATTAGAAAAAAAGGATCTGCTTTCTCTCAAAACAGTTCCACTCTTGTGGTCTGTGTCTGATAGTTAGTCCCATTATATAAGGGAATTCTGACTTAATGAGGCTTTACCACAAAATATATTTATCATCTATACACAGGTGAGAAATGTGTGATTGCTGGGGTTCCCCCTGGCATCTGGCGTCTTGAGCCCTCTTTCCATCTGACCTGATTGACCACTATGAGAATTTTGGAGCAAGGGAAACTTTTCCATGTGGGTGAGGAGGTCCAAGGAACTCAAGACCCTGGTTTTAGTGATCTTGAAGATCTTAGTAGTGGATCCCTTAAAGATGTATCACCTATCCTGTGTATTTGATGGGGTTGTTCAGGATTTTCATCCATAAGTCAAATTGTCTAGAAAGAATGTCATGTGCTTTTAAAGGACTGGACATATCTGTATTTGGACAGTGCTTTGAAATGCTTAACTTTTCAAGGGGCAGCAATGCAATAGAATTTAACATTTGCTGGTGGGTTACCCCACAGATTGCAGTTGATGCTACAGATTCTAGCAACAAAAGGGGATTATCCAACGTGGCCAATCTCTTTAAAGAGGTATTCCAGCTTTAGACCCCTTTTTAAATTTGGTCAGTACTGTACACTCACCTGCTCTCCGCAGGTCCATTCCAGTGCTGAGGGCTTGATATGTGCTCTTCCAGTCCTTGTTCTGTGAACTTTCAGGTGGAGGTCAATCAGATAGGGGTTTTCACGAACCAGTGGGTTTGAACCCAATGTGTCTGTCCTACCTCCTCTAAGGACGTTGTCTAAGTGAGCCCCTCATTCTTCACAGTACCCCTGATAGCGGGGATAGAATGTCCCGAGGGGAACACCAGGTTGCTACCTCTTGAGGAGGATTGGCACACGAGGCAGCTGGTCCAGATAGACCAGGAGGTACCTAAGCAAGGTACAAGAGGTACAGACATCAACAGGCAGTATCAACAGTTCAGGACCAAAGGATGAGGCAGAGGTGAAGTCAAACAAGCAATAGGTCAGAGCAGGCAGCACAGGTACTGGTCTGGCAATCTGGGTCAGCAACAGGAGAGTCAAGGCAAGCAGACAGGGATCAAACAGGTAGCAGAGTCCAGAAACACAAGCACAGGTCAGGTACACAGCAACACAAGCAGAAATATCAGCAACCTTTGCAGGACACAAGGACCTTGACGCTCAGGCTCCTAGGAAAGGGGCTGAGCCACTTATATATGTGCAGGAGGGCTAGGAATGGTAAGCAGGGTCTCAGGCAGTGTGACAACCTCATCGGCACAGGCGTGGCAGATCACAGGCTAGCAGAAGCCTGTGGTCTGCACCGCAGATGGCAGTATGGAATGATACTCAGTTGAGTATTGTCTCAAGAAATGGACCCAAAAACTGCATCTGTGATTTCAGCCTGACAGTGCATAGCTGGTTGTTCGAAAAAGTTAAAATTGTGCTGCAAAATACAAAAATTTATAAAAAAGTTTAAGGCACAAGTTATGAGAACTTAGTTACTATTTCAGTGATTCATGATACAATGTAAATTCAGACTGACCTCGTGGGAAAGCAGCAGGTCTCTGCTAACAGACTAGAGTTCCTGTCAAAACAATCCTTTAGAACTAGTCTCACTGAGAATTCCAAGAGAAAAAGTTTTCATGCCTACTCAAGCACTGCTTCTCTGTATGCCCGAATGGACATTGTTCTGCATTCAGTTTATCAAGTAATCACTCTATTAGCATATTTATAATGGACACAATGAAATCATCCTAAAAATAGTCAAAGATATTTTATACAATTACCAGAATGGGAATTATCAATGCAGCAAAAGCGTGGAAAAGAGTTTCAGATGCCTTCTTCTTATAGTTTTGTTTATAATATACAGCTGTGTCTTGCCTTACCGTTCTTCTTGGCCTGAGATATCCTGAGAGGAGTGTCATGTCTTTAATACTCATTTTGGGATATGTGGAGCCAAGAGGAGAACTAAGGAAGAACACATCTTACTGAAGAAAGTGAAAAACAGGGGTTCATGTATACCGGGGTGTCATAAATGTCAAGTCATCTAATCGAGTACTGTGTATATAGAGAGGTTGCCCTGGTGAATGTTTCCCTTTCAATTAACCCTTTTATAGCATTAGACTCCTAATGTTACATTCCAAAAAAAATAAACTGAAAAAAATCAAAGCATGTAATGAGTGTTGGCCCAAGTCAAGTGATTTTATACAAATCACTAAACTCCATCTCTGGAACCTGGGTACCAAGAAATAAGGCATGTGGAGAGAACCAGTTCAATGGGCTCAAGTCATTTTCTAAGATTTTTTTTGAAACAACCCCTTTATCATAGTTCCCTTAAAAGGAAATCTGTAAAATATAAATGAATGCGTACAATAGAATCCATTAAACAGTTTTCTGATGTGTCCATGAGAGGTGCAACATGAAGCCAGGTGATGAAGAACCCTGCCCAATGCAGTTCCTTCTCAGGCATGTAAATCCCAGGATAAATTTGACTCAATTACAGTTAGATTTCCTAAAAAGATCCCCTCTTTGAGAAGACCAATGGTGGTGGTGGTGGAGGCACATGCAGTGAGTGGAGGGTGCTGGAGTTGCTGTGACCCATCACTGCTAAAGGGTTAATACAAGGTTCACTACTAAAGAGTTAATGCCATGGTTTACACTCTGCTATCTGTTAGGATGCTTTTTGAGATGATATGTGCGCTATTTTTCCCCAAAAGGTTATATATGGGTAGGAATTAGTTAATTGGAAGTCATTAGTTGCAGTTGCCAGGTAGTGTGCTGGTCCCATGATTGCTTGGTTAGATAGTTTTGCTGCTGAACAGTCAAGAGAAAAGACCTGTTTGTGTGTGCTTCTGAAAAGTAGGCCAAAACAGAATCCAGGAAAACACCATTCCTAATGCCCCTTTCACATGGGCGATTATTCCACGCCGGTGCAATGCGTGAGGTGAACGCATTGAACCCGCACTGAATTCTCACCCATTCTTTTCAATGGGGCTGTGTACATGAGCGATGTTTTTCAAGCATCACTTGTGCGTTGCGTGAAAATCGCAGCATGCTCTATATTCTGCGTTTTTCACGCAACACAGGCCCCATAGAAATGAATGGGGCTGCGTGAAAATCGCATAGCATCTGCACGCAAACGTGGATGTGATGCGATTTTCACGGATGGTTGCTAAGGAGACGAGGGATGAGCGACCCAGGACCCCATTTACTTTATTATTTTCCTTTATAACATGGTTATAATGGAAAATAATAGCATTCTTTAATACAGAATGCAAAGTCAAATGTCAATTGAGGGTTAAAAAATAATAAAAACATTACTCACCCCATCCACTTGATTGCGCAGCCGGGATCCTCTCCTTTGTTTTTATTGAAGGACCTGCAAAAGGACCTTTGCTGACGTCACCGCGCTCACGACCATGTTATAATGGAAAATAATAAAATCCACAGAACACCGAACCCAAACCCGAAAATTCAGTTTTTTATCACACGCATGCAAAACGCATTGCACTCGCGCGGAAAAAAATGAAGAAGGCAACGATTTTCCCTGAGCGCACCCGCATCGTTTCCGCCCCTCACCCGCGACGCCTGTGTGAAAGGGGCCTAAGAGTGGAAAGCTGGCAAAAATAATTATTGCCTGAGGGAACACTATGTCCAGAAAGTCATAACCAATTCAAGGCCATTCTGGACTGAGACAATAAGGTAAACGCACGTTTATTGCACAAGACTTTACTGCATGTGAAAAGGTTTAATAGCCTCCGGTGCCTGCTGCACTTCTAAGATGGGCTGGCCATCTGATCTAAGACTGCATCCTGTAATTGGGAACTGCAGAAAACATATTGAGAGTGATTGCATGTGGTTAATTTAGGAAGATAGACTCCTATATACAGTCACCTCCTATATACAGTCTTTGGAAAAAGCCTACTCTGTGATATACCTCAGATCTGTGCCAACTGCTTACATTTGTGCTACAACCTCCATCTATTCAATAAACAGAGACTTTATTTATTCCAACCAAACTGGCCTGATCATTTCCTCCATCATTTTCCGGCCCCTCTACCTCTGCTCTGCCTTCCACCTGCTGCCTGGCCACCTAACATCAAGGCCACCCCAGCCACCACCAGGTGGGAGATGGCTTGCTCCACTCTAACCAGTAAACACATGGCCCATGGAGCGCCGGAGCAGGGATTAGCCAGCGTAAGGAACATGACCGCCTTCATTGCCACCACACCTATCCTCCAGCAACAATTATGCCTCCCCTGCAGGCCCGTGCACCGCAGAGCTACCCCAAAAACAGTTGATGGTTGAGAGAGGGAGCCCCCTTCCTCTATTAACCACATGGATGCCACTGCTGCGGCATCTAAGGTGTTACAGCAGAGTGTCAGCATACAGCTGACACTCGCTGCTGATGGCGGCGGTCAGGAACCGCCGCCATCAAATACAGCAGGGGAACCGCATCGGGGGCAGGGGGCACAGATGGGGGCAGGGTGCACAGATAGGGGGGGAACCGCATCAGGCGCACAGTTGGGGCCGGATACTTGGGGGGGCGCATCAGGGGCAGACAGGGACAGATGGGGGCAGGGCCAGAAAGGAGGGGATACGGCCAGCATGGAGGGGGCATGAATAGGACAGAGCGCATGGCAGGCGAATAGGTTGGAGGCAGGGTGCACGGGGGTTGGGGGGGGAAATCGATGGACAGATTTCAGGCTCTGATCTGCAAAAACAGGCACTTTTACACTGCGGCGATCCGATTGGTTAGTCTGCACAGACTAACCAATTGGGTCGATCTCCGGCAAGGGACCACTCTGTTTAGTCCCTTGCCGGCATTACTGGACTGTATGCTGTCCGTGACAGCAGCAGTGCAGGGACAGAAGCTTTAATCCAAGCGTTTTGCAGAGCTTGGATTAAAGAGCTGCCATGACGTCTATATACATGCTAGCTGCAGCGGGCATGTGCAAATAGCACGTATATAGCCATATGGCAGTAGGGAAAGGGTTTAAAATGCAGCAAGAGGCAGAATTGAAAAAAGTTATCCAAGGTTATTTAAATCATTTAGCAAACACAGGAGACTGGCTGACTTCCTTTACTAATGAATGTATTCTATAAATGTTTAGAAGTGCTGGACTGATGGCTTTTACCGTAATTTATGATAATCAGTAGGTTTCTTGTTGTATATTAGTATATTAAAAAAATCTTTGGAAGCTGTCTGGCAGCTTTTTGATCTCCTGATGAAGAGCGCTGGCCATTACAGGGGAACTGTCAGCTGTTCTGGTTTAGTAAATGTATGCATGTACAGTATGTTGACAACTCTTCAGCCTTTCAGCCCAGGAGGTTTTTTTGTTTTTACGTTTACTTTTTTCCCTTCTTGCATTTCTGGGGCCATAACTTTTAAATTTTTTCTGTTCACATAGCCATATGAGGGCTTGTTTTTTGCAGGATAAGTAGCACATTCTAATTCCACCATTTAAAATTGTATAAAATATAGTGGGGAGCTAGTAAAAATTCCAAATTGAGTGAAATTGGAAAAGAAAAAGAAAATTAGTTTTTACGGCATTTCCTATATTGTAAAACTGACCAGTTACTTTCATTCTCCAGGTCAGTATAATTACAGCGATACAACATATGTGTCGTTTTTCTTGCTGAAAAAAAATTTAAACCCTTTAAAGAAAATTTATTTTGCACGGCGAGCTGTACTTTTATTTATTTTTTAAACATTTGTTTTTTTAAACACTTTTATAAAGTGTTTTATAAAGCCCCTTGAACAAAAGTAATGGCAGCACCCAATTGTTCATTGTTTTTTTTACATGTCCAAGGGTGATAAAAGTGAAACTGCACAATGTAGCTTTCTACAGAATTGTCACATGACAGGAAAGCTGACCGTTTCTCTCTAGTTAAATTTTATTTTAATCTTAGGCCCCCTTCACACGGGTGTCGTGGGTGAGGGCCGGATGCGTTGAGGGTTCATTGCGGGAAACCCACACGAGTAGACACGTGATTTCAGTCAGTTTTGTCTGCGATTACGTTCCGATGTTCAGTCTTTTCCATGCGAGTGCAATGCGTTTTGCACGCGCGTAAGGAAAAACTGAATGTGGTACCCAGACCCGAACCCGGACTTCTTCACTGAAGTTCGGGTTTTGGTTAGGTGTTCTGTAGATTTTATTTTTTTCCCTTATAACATGGTTATAATGGAAAAGAATAGCATTCTTTAATACAGAATGCATAGTAGAAGGTCAATTGAGGGTTGAAAAATAATAAAAACATAACTCACCTCATCCACTTGATCGCGCAGCCAGCATCGTCTTCTTTCTTCTTCTTTCAGGACCTGCAAAAGGACCTTTGATGATGTAATCCCGCTCACCACGTGATGAGCGTGGTGACGTCAGCGCAGGTCCTGCTGAATGAAGATAGAAGGATCTTTGATGAGCACGATTACTTCATCAAAGGTCCTTTGGCAGGTCCTGAAAGAAGAAGAAAAAAGACAATGCCGGCTGCACGATCAAGTGGATGAGGTGAGTTAATTTTTCATATTTTTTAACCCCTCAAGGCACATTTTACTATCACCGCTCATCTGCACAGTCCCATTGAAGTGAATGGGTCCGGATTCAGTATGGGTACAATGCGTTCACCTCACGCATTGCACCCGCGCGGAATTCTCGCCCATGTGAAAGGGGCCTTAGGGTCCTGGGATTCATTTATTTTTGGACACATTGGCGTGCAAAGTTTAATAGAGCCAGACAATGATGTGAGACAAAAATCTCTACCCTTTGGAGTGGTGAACCTTTTTGACAAATATTTTGAGAAATTTCTTGGAAATTCAGTATTCTTGGTTCGGTATAGTCTATTGAATAGGGAGGCAAAAGATGTGGACAGCACACCATGTGCTGTCCGCATTCGAATGTCCATTCCGCGGCCACGCAAAAAAAAATTTGAAATCCATTTTGCAGACAATAATAGTCATTTCGCAAAGTGCTGGATGTGTTGATCTGCAAAATATGGCACACGCACAGCTGGTATTCATGTTTTGCGGATCCACAATTTGCAGCCTTAGAGTGCTTTCACATGCAGCAGAAAATTTCTATGACTGAAAATCAGTTTCATTCAGAAGAATTCAGATGAATGGAACTGATTTTCTGGTAGCCTAAGGGTATGGCTACATGGAGCCACTTCCACAGGGTGGCACTATCGATATGACTCTGTTTTCTCGGGAGATACCTCTTTGCATATTGATGCAGCTTTGGAAGCCAAAACCAGGAGTGAATTAAAAACAAAATAGAAGTCGTATTTGTCCTTTATACTTTCTCTCCTTTTATGATCCTGCATCAGGATGGGAATCCAGACCTTGTGGTTGAATGCTAAAACATTCACATTTGCACCTACAAAGATGTATGCATGCTTGCCACATACATGGATTCACACAAACTCCCAAACTTACAGTAGGTGGATGCAGTCATGCTTGACACATCAGCACACATTGGGAAAAGTTTCTTGCTTTTTTTCTGGTGAGTCCTTTCTTTGCACAATTGAGATGGCTCCCATATGGGGCTTATATATTAAATGTACAAGTGCCTCCTCATGATGCATTATATTGGGGAGAATTGGGAACAGGTCATATGTGATGTCATTGTCAAGTGACATCATGGCCAAGTGACCTTCCCTCGACAGAATACTGTTGCATACCACTTTGACTTATGCCAACTAAGAAGTCCAAGATCATAAATGCTGCGAATACAGAAGGTAATATCTCTTAAATCTCATCGATCCTTTATAAAAGGTTGATAGGAGACAAAAAGTATAAAGTAATTTCTGAATGCAGGCCTATTAATAAGGTGACAGATTTTTTTTTTAGCCAGCCACTTATTCTGCTTCTTCTTTCGGCTTGTTTAATGAAGCTCTACCCTGTAGAGGCAAAGTAATAGTTGATAAATATAGCAGGCAATTTCTAAAATGAACTTTTTTTTATTCACCTCTCCTGGGAATCGAGCTAATAGTGAGAAGTGGCCATGGTACATGCTTGGCTTGAGTGGTCTCCTGCCGTGACTCTGCTTTATTAGTGGTTGAAACTTACTGCCAAAATATGAATAGCAATTATGAAAAGCGGTTAGCCTGCCTAGTCGTTTGAAGAGTTCCCACGGTGATCTGTGCTATCTAAAAATGATGTAGAGCACATCTGTTCTGCTCTCAGATATATTTTTCAATGCCAACCGATACTTATGAATATAGACATAATCCTTTAGCCAACTGATGGTTGAGAACATCTTTAGCTGGGCCTTGGAATTGATTCCCGAAGGGTGTGGTATCTATGTTGACTTGCATAGCTTTTCCCTTAGGGAATGACTAGGTTTGGGGTGAGATGTCACATCTGTGCTTTAAATATTATTTCAATAAGCCTTGTGTGCCATTTTATGTGTGTACTTTTTGATATGAGTTAGAGAATTATATTTTAAAAGTGTTGGACTACAATTTTGTATACAGTTATTGTATCCTGTTGTTGTGTATTTTATTGTATGTTTCTGGCTGTTTGTTCCAGCAAGGATTTGGTTGTCAAAGGCCAGCAGTAGCGATGATCGAGCATGCTCAGCTGAACACCTGTTCGGCTCCAGCATCCCGATGCTCGGCACATGGCGGTACTCAGCCGAGTACCGCATGTGCTCGAGCGTAATGCTCGAGTATCCTCCTTGCACATTTCTTGGCTGCTATGCAGCCAATAAACGTGCAGGAAGGTACTGGCACGCACTGTAATGCCGTAGCCATGTTGGCTACTGGCATTACAGTGATTGGCTGGCCGGAACGCGTCATTGCGCTATAAACCACCCGATGACATGTGTTCAGCTCAGTCTTAGGGCTCTTTCACACTTGCGTTCTTGTCTTCCGGCATAGAGTTCCGTCGTCGGGGCTCTATGCCGGAAGAATACTGATCAGGATTATCCTAATGCATTCTGAATGGACAGTCCGTCCTTCAGGATGCATCAGGATGTCTTCCGTTCCGGTACGGAACGTTTTTTGGCCGCAGCAAATAGCGCAGCATGCTGCGCTTTTTGCTCCGGCCAAAAATCCGGAACACTTGCCGCAAGGCCGGATCCGGAATGAATGCCCATTGAAAGGCATTCATCCGGATCCGGCCTTAAGCTAAACGTCGTTTCGGCGCATTGCCGGATGCGACGTTTAGCTTTTTCTCAATGGTTACCATGGCTGCCGGGACGCTAAAGTCCTGGCAGCCATGGTAAAGTGGAGCGGGGAGCAGCATACTTACCATCCGTGCGGCTCCCGGGGCGCTCTAGAGTGACGTCAGGGCGCCCCAAGCGCATGGATCACGTGATCGCATGGATCACATGATCCATGCGCATGGGGGCGCTCTGACGTCATTCTGGAGCGCCCCGGGAGCCGCACGGACTGTAAGTATGCTGCTCCCCGCTCCTACTATGGCAACCAGGACTTTAATAGCATCCTGGGTGCCATAGTAACACTGAAAGCATTTTGAAGACGGATCCGTCTTCAAATGCTTTCAGTACACTTGCGTTATTCCGGATCCGGCGTGTAAATCCGGCAAGTGGAGTACACGCCGGATCCGGACAATGCAAGTGTGAAAGAGGCCTTAGTCAGGGAGAGCTGATCATAGGAAGGGAAAGACAGTGTAGGGAGTATTATTGGAAGATTTTTATTTCAAAAACTTTTCGGAGACCCAAAAGTCCTTTGTGTGTAACAGCAGCAATATATGTTTGTAGCACAACCTGCGCTAAATTGCTCAGTCTTAGGGAGAGCTGTGCATAGGAAGGGACAGAGTGTAGGCAGTGTAATAGGAAGATTTTTATTAGAAAAACTTTTCAGAGACCTAAAAGTCCTTTTAAGAACTATTGTGTGTGACAGCAGCAATATATATTTTTAGCGCCCCATATGTCCTGTGTAAAGTGTGCACATCCCTAAAATATCAGTGACATCCAGTGTACTTTTTACGCACACGCTTTGGACAGTGACATTTCCGGTAGTATGGATGCAGTAGAGTTAACACTCATGCTTTATGAGATGTGTTATCTAAACTAAATGCGTTAAGCAAACACCTTCAATTTCTTTTCAATGGCTTTGCTTCAGGATAACACGATGAGTTAAATTTGAGTTAAGCGTTTGAGTTTTAACCCTGCTACATCTGTACCTCTCCTGTATAACGTTTCCTCACCCCAAATACCTGTGACATTCCATGTAATTTTTTATTAGCCACCGGTGACAGCCTTGACATTATCTGCAGGATATCTCCTGTGTGACGTTTCCACATCTCAAATACCTTTTTTAATGTTTTTGCGCATGCAGTTACAAATCCTATGCTATTGTACGTGTGACATATTTTAAAGCATATATCACATTTAAAATGAAGAAGATGGGCAGTAAGGGACGGGGAAGTGGCCTTGATGCTGATGGTGCACGCAGAGGCCGTGGCCCTGGGCGCGTTAATATTGTGCCTGCTGCCAGAGCACAAGAAAAACAGTCATCCACGATACCTAGCTTTATGTCCTAGTTTGCAGGGTGGCGCAGGACACCACTCTTGAAGTCAGACCAGTGCGATCAGGTGGTCGGTTGGATTGCAGCAGATAATGTTTCCAGTCGGTTAAGCACCACCCTGTCTTCCACCAAGTCCAGTCTTGATACTACTTCCTCCCACCATGGAGAGTCTGGCCAAACAAGTGATCCCACACTCGGATATTCCAAGGACCTCTTTTCCTCGCCATTCCTTGATTTGGCCCTCTCACCAAGCATGCTTGAAGAGGGACAGATCTTGTGCCCTGATTCCCAAACTCTTGAGCATCCACAGTCACAAGAAGATGACAATAATAAACTGCAATTACTGTCTCAAGAGGTTGAGGAAGAGACACAGTTGTCAATCACTGAGGTTGTGGTTAGGTCAACAAGTCAGGAGGATGAGCAGAGTGAGGAAGTGGAAGAGGAGGTGGTGAACGATGAAGTCACTGACCCAACCTGGTGGAAAGCTGAGTGAGGACAGAAGTACAGAGGGGGAGGGATCTGCAGCACCGCAACAGGCTGGAAAAACAAGGGCGTGAACACTAGCAACCTCACCACCACCAGCATGATCCGCCACATGGCATCAAAGCACCGAAATAGGTGGGCCGAACACCTGGGTCCACAATCTTTGTCTGCGGGTCACACTGCTGCCTCCACTTCCCCTGTGTTACATGCTGGCCAATCCCCTGTCGAAGACGCAGGCCCAGATGCCTCCCGCCCTGCACCTGGACCAAATCCACCAAATGTCCTTACCCCATGCATTTGAACGCAAGCACAAATACCCAGCCACCCACCCACAGGCCATAGCACTAAATAGCAGCTTTCCAAATTACTGGCCCTGGAAATGTTGCCATTTAGGCTTGTGTACACTGAGGCCTTTTGCAGCCTCATGTCGGCGGCCGTCCCGCATTACGCAGTCCCCAGCTACCACAGTTTTTAAAGGTGTGCCGTGCCCGCCTTACACCAACATGTGTCCCGTAACATCACAAATGTCCTGACCAACGCAGTTACTGGGAAGGTTCACTTAACCCCGGACACATGGACAAGTGCATTTGGCTAGGGACGCTACATTTTCCTGACGGCACACTGGGTGAATGTTGTGGAGGCCGGCGGCGAGCTGTACCCTGGGATGGCGCAGGTGCTACCGATGCTAAGGATTGTGGGCCCTACGTCAATCAGGGTTTCCGCCAGCACCTACTTTAGTGGCTCCAACCCCAACTTCTCCTCCTCCGCCTCCTCCTCCACTTCCACCTCCGAATTATCTGCATGCAGCACCAGTCAGTCATCAGTAGGTAGCTGGAAGCAGTGTAGCACTGCAGTGATATGCTTAGGGGACAAAGAGGACACCGCTGCAGAGCGGTGGCAGGGAATAAGAGACCAGACTGAGCTGTGGCTCTCGCCACTCAACCTAGAATCAGGCATGGTTGTGTCTGATAATGGCCGTAATTTGGTTGCGGCTTTGGAGCTTGGCAAGCTCACACACATCCCATGCCTAGCCCACGTCTTAAACTTAGTGGTTCAGCAGTTTCTCAAAACCTACCCAAATTTGCCTGGGCTTCAGGTGAAGGTGCGCAGTGTGTGTGCCCATTTCCGCAAGTCATCGACAGCTTCAGCCGGTCTGTCAATGCTGCAGCAGCGCTTGAAATTGCCAGCCCACCGGCAGTTGTGCGACGCGAGCACGCGCTGGAACTCGACGTTACACATGTTGGCCAGGCTTTGTGAGCAGCAGAGAGCAGTAGTGGAATACATGCTGCAACATGGTCATCGCCTTCTAGTCAGCTTCCACTATTCACAAGCGAGGAGTGGGCATGGATGTCTGACCTCTGTGAGGTTTTAAGAAACTTTGAGGAATCAACACAGATGGTTAGTGGTGATAACGCTATTATCAGCTAATCCATCCCACTGCTGTGTCTACTCAAATGCTCCCTGCACACAACTAATGACAATGCTTTGTATGTGGAAATGGGTGAAGACATTACACAGGGTGATAGCCAGACCACCCTCAGTTTGTCTTCTCAGCGCGAATTGGAGAAGGAGGAGCAGGAGACGGTTGCCTCCGCTACAGAGGGTAGTACCCATGGAAGTTTAATTCCATCTGTTCAGCGTGGGTGGGCAGAAGAGGAGGAAGAGGATGAGGAGATTAAGAGTGATCCTCCTGATGACGACAGCAAAGTATTGCCTGACTCTGGCACACATGGCTGACTTCATGTTAGGCTGACTTTTAAGCGACCCGCTGCAAAGAGAACTTCTCATCTCTCATTCCTCTGGTGAAGAGGACAAGCAAAATGGTGCAATACCAGAAAATCTTTGTTGAAAAATTGCTTTAAAAATTTCCATCTGACAACAATTGCAGCAGAGTCCGTACTTCCTTGGCCAACCGAGGAGGGTTATACAAGGGGAACACACAGCAGTTCCGACAGAGCCAGGGCAACACTCTCCAAAGCCTGGGACAGTTTCATGACACCCTGCCAGCAACCTTACCCTGATGGGTGGCCTAGTGTCACAAGGAGGGAAACATTTTGGAAGATGTTGAAGGAGTACATAGCAGTCCGTGTCAGCATCCTCAATGATTACTCAGTGCCTTACAACTACTGGGTGTCCAAGCTGGACAAGTGGCACGAACTAGCGCTCTACGCCTTGGAGGTGCTGGCCTGCCCTGCTGCCAGAGTTTTGTCTAAGAGGGTACTTAGTGCTGCTTGTGGCATTATAACAGATAAGCGTATCCACCTGTCAACTGAAAATGCTGACAGGTTGACTCTTATAAAAATGAACAAGACCTGGATTGACCATGACTTCTCGACTCCACCAGAGGAAAGCAGATGAACATAAAGGCACTTTAAATGTGTTGTTTATAATGTACTGAATACACTGTATTCCCATGCACCCCTTCCACCACAAACAAGGGTATATGGTTGAATTTTCCTTTTCTCATCCTCCTCCTCCTCTTCCATGATATCAACATGCTTATTTGTCGCATATAATGCTCTCTCATATATGCCCTTTGCATATAATGTTTTACAGGGTCAGCTCAGCTGCAGGCCCTCGTATATAATTTTTTAGACGGTCAGCTCACCAGCAGGCCCTCAACTACAATGTTTTAGGCTCCTTTCACACTAGCGTTCGCTGGTCCGCTCGTGAGCTCCGTTTGAAGGAGCTCACGAGCGGACCCGAACGCAGCCGTCCAGCCCTGATGCAGTCTGAATGGATGCGGATCCGCTCAGACTGCATCAGTCTGGCGGCGTTCAGCCTCCGCTCCGCTCGCCTCCGCACGGACAGGCGGACAGCTGAACGCTGCTTGCAGCGTTCGGGTGTCCGCCTGGCCGTGCGGAGGCGTGCGGATCCGTGCGGATCCGTCCATACTTACAATGTAAGTCAATGGGGACGGATCCGTTTGAAGATGCCACAATGTGGCTCAATCTTCAAGCGGATCCGTCCCCCATTGACTTTACATTGAAAGTCTGGACGGATCCGTCCGAGGCTATTTTCACACTTAGCTTTTTTTTTGCCATTTTAATGCAGACGGATCCGTTCTGAACGGAGCCTCCGTCTGCATTATTATGAGTGGATCCGTTCAGAACGGATCCGCCCGAACGCTAGTGTGAAAGTAGCCTTACAGGGTCAGCTCACCAGCAGGCCCTCGCATATAATTTTTTAGAGGATCAGCTCACCAGCAGGCCCTCGCATATAATGTTTTACAGGGTCAGCTCACCAGCAGGCCCTCGCATATAATTTTTTAGAGGATCAGCTCACCAGCGGGCCCTCGCATATAATGTTTTACAGGGTCAGCTCACCAGCAGGCCCTCGCATACAATTTTTTAGAGGATCAGCTCACCAGCAGGCCCTCACATATAATGTTTTACAGGGTCAGCTCACCAGCAGGCCCTCGCATATAATTTTTTACAGGGTCAGCTCACCAGCAGGCCTTCACCTTCAATCCTTTACAGGGTCAGCTCACCAGAAGGCCCTCGCATATAATTTTTTAAATGGTGAGCTCACCAGCAGGCCCTCACCTACAATGTTTTACAGTGTCAGCTCACCTGCAGGCTCGCACCTAAAATCTTTTACAGGGTCAGCTCACCTGCAGGATCGCACCTAAAATCTTTTACAGGGTCAGCTCACCTACAGGACCGCGCATTAAATCTTTTACAGGGTCAGCTCACCTAAAGGCCCTTGCATATAATTTTTTAAAGGGTCAGCTCACCAGCAGGTCCTCAGCTACAATGTTTTACAGTGTCAGCTCACCAGCAGGCCTGCACCTAAAATCTTTTACAGGGTCAGCTCACCTGCAGGCTCGCACCTAAAATATTTTACAGGGTCCGCTCACCTGCAGGCTCCCACCTAATTATACCTAATAGGTAATTTGTGCGCATGATGCCTTGCTTGGATCCTCTCCGGAATCAAACCCTGATCCCCATTACCCGTAGTCACCATGGTTTGCGCTGAAATTAAAATCGAAAGTTGATAGGCCAGACATCCGAATGGATCGTCGCCGTCACTGGTTCTTGCGATCAGCCCCAGGTTATCTAGAGTCACCAAAGTGGCAGCAGCCCTCACCCATAATGTTTTAGATGGTCAGATCAGCAGGCCCTCGCTCCAAATGTTTTTGAGGGTCAGCAGCAGGCCACCAATCATAATCTTTTAAGGCTGCATATGATGCCCTCCTTTATGTGACAAAGGGTGCATTGGAGTGCCAATTTCTTGTCATTTTTGGCAGCCCTTTCACTTAGTGCATAGGCTTTATGAGTGTAGGAGTCCCACTACATGAACAATTGTACCACAATGTGAATGAGGCCCTCCTTTATGTGATATACATGTTGTATCAGAGTGCCTCTTCCTTGTAATTTTTGGCAGCACTTGCACTTTATATACAACTAAATATTCAGGAAAGAATGTGTCCTAACAATTTTTCCTCTAAAATAATTTTTTTCTTTGGCTTTGTGCGTATTATTGTCTGTCTGTAAAAGTGGCGTACTATTCGGACAACATCATTCCCAGCAGTGACCTGGGAGTCCAAGATGCATCCATACATCCTCCCTATGCTGTTCCCGAACCATCTCGGTGGTGTTTCCATCAATTTCTGACCTTTTGCTATGAACCAGACACCCTCTCCTCTTCAGAACAGGGGGGTGCTTGGTTCAATGCTCAGGTTCTCCCATTGACTATCATTATACCCGAGCATCCCGATGTGTTCGGCCCGAGCCCCCAAGTACTATGGTGCTCGATCACCACTAGTTAGCAGGAACAGGGCTAATCACCCTTTTCCAACTCTCTTGGCAGAAATGGGCTGGAGCTGCTTCCTGCCAGGCAGGGGAATTCCTGTGTGGAGAGGAAGCACAGGTCAGAGCTCCTGCTCCTGGAAAAGACTATCCAGACAGATCAATCTTTATTCTGCCTCAAGTAAAGCCTTGGGAAGCTAGACTGCCGAGTGAACTGCTACAGTCAGCATCTACTGACTCTGCTGTGAAGTGAACGACTGTGGCTAAGACACCCATCACCAGACTACTACTAGGCCAGTACTACATAGTGCTAAACTTCAGCCATCCAACCTGCCTCCATATCCTTACTGGTTCCACAGAAGTGCCCTTGAAAACTGATTTGGACTACACATCAGCATTATAAAGAGCAAATTGTAATTAGGGGCATTTTTACATGTTTGGATTGGACCGAGGGGCTTCGTGTATGCTGCTGTTCATCTGCCTATGTGATTTTTCGAATCCCTGCAATTCTATGACCTCAGATGAACACAGACAAAATATTAGTGTAACAGTGAATCTTAATTTATGCAAATGTAATCTAATTAACATCTAGTCCCTTGTGATAGCCCGAGGTGTCATCCTGGTGGAAAAGAGTGTTGATTTAAAGGAGACCTGTCAGCACTCCTGTCATGTCAGTTAATACTTGTATTCTGCATGAAAATTCTGCATATAATTCGGGTCTCAACATTGCCAAAGAAAAGTACTTCACTTCTCTCATCTCCTCACTCTCAAATAACCCAAAACGACTCTTTGACACTTTTCATTCCCTTCTAAGCCCTGAAGTTCCAGAACCCGTCACTGACCTCTGCGCTGATGGCATGGCCACTTACTTCAGAGATAAGATTAGCAGTATCCAGCAGGAAATAATCTCCCAGTCCCCAAATAATTTCAATCCTCCTCCCTCCAATTCCTCCACATGCTCTCTATCCTCTTTTGACCCTATAACAGAGAAAGAAGTCTCAAGGCTTCTCTCTTCCTCTCGACCCACAACCTGTAGCAGTGATCTTATTCCATCACACCTCCTCCAGTCCCTCTCCCCAGCTGTCATCACTCATGTAACTACAATTTGTAACCTCTCTCTCTTTTCTGGTATCTTTCCCTCCTCTTTCAAACACTCTATTATCACCCCACTACCCCACCGCACTGACCTGTGCTGCTAACTACAGACCTATTTCTAACCTCCCCTTCATCTCTAAACTCTTTGAACGTCTTGTCTACTCTTGCTTAATAAGATATCTCTCTGCAAACTCTCTTCTTGACCCCTTACAATCTGCCTTTCGCCCTCTTCACTCTACAGGAACTGCCCTTACTAAAGTGTCTAACGATGTCCTAACAGCAAAAAGAAATGGTGACTATTCGCCATTGATTCTGCTGGATCTCTCTGCAACGTTTGATACTGTAGACCATAAACTCCTAACCATGCTCCACTCAATTGGCCTTAAGGACACTGCTCTCTCTTGGTTCTCTTCTTATATCTCTGGCCGCTCCTTTAGTATACCATTCACTGGCTCTTCTTCTTCTCCTCTTCCTCTTGATGTTGGCGTTCCTCAGGGCTCAGTACTAGGTCCTCTACTCTTCTCCCTCTATACAGCCCCCATCGGACAGACTATCATTAGATTTGGCTTTTAATACCATCTCTATGCTGCCGACACCCAACTCTACACTTCATCCCCTGACATCACCCCTGCTTTACTCCAAAACACCAGTAATTGTCTGGCAGCTGTCTCTAATATCATGTCCTCACTGTATCTAAAACCGAACTTCTCAAAAACTGAACTTCTTGTCTTTCCCCCATCTACTAACTTGATATTTCAATTTCGGTCTGCAGCACTATCATAACTCCTGTGCAAAATGCCCGCTGTCTTGGGGCCACATTTGACTCTGATCTTTCCTTTGTTCCCCATATTTAATGTCGTTTGCACCTCAAGAAAATCTCCAGAATCCTCCCTTTTCTTACAGTGGAAATGGCAAAAACTCTTGTTGTTGCCTTGATTCATTCTCGTCTTGACTACTGCAACGCATTACTAATCGGTCTCCCTCTCACTAAACTCTCCCCCCTTCAGTCTGTTCTAAATGCTGCAGACAGGCTCATCTATCCATCCAACCGCTACACTGATGCTACTAGCCTTTGCCAGTCACGTCACTGGTTGCCCATCCACCACAGAATACAGTTAAAACTTCTCACCCTCACCCACAAAGCTCTCCACAGTGCTGCACCTCCATACATCTCCTCCCTCATCTCCATCTACTACCCTACTCGTGCTCTCTGTTCTGTTAGCGACTGAAGATTAATAACCTCCATAATTCATACCTCTCACTCCTGTCTTCATGACTTTTCTCAAGCTGTACCTACTCTCTGGAATACTCTGCCCCGGAATACTAATTCAATCCACAACTTATCCACCTTCAAACGTGCCTTAAAAACACATCTTTTCAGGCAGGCTTATCAAGCTACCTAAACTGACTATTCCCCGACTAAACCTTTCCCCCACCAACTCCTCTGGCCTGAACTCGATCCTCTAGTATTCCCAAACCCGAAGCAGATCGGCCGGCACCACTCCTGTCAGTTCAATAATGGCTCAAATCCTATTTATCACAATCAACTACCTTATGTGTCACCCCCAATTCCTCATAGATTGCAAGCTCTTGCGAGCAGGGCCCTGACTTCTAGTGTTTCAGTTGCATTTTAGCCAGTTAGTTTTGTTTCGTGCATGAACCCTATGAATTTATAAAATTTATATAAATACATTTTATTATCATTATATGATTAAATAATTCTAATACATCTTTTTCTTCTTTGTTATAACTGTCCGATGTGCCATTCCCCTGTTATTTCTGCTAGAAATTTATGAATACAAATACAAAATGATAGCAGAATTTATTGCAAATTTAAAGTAGAACTCCAGCAAAAAAATATATATTCTCTGATCTGCTAGAAAGGTACATGATATAATCTGTAGTAAATGTAATCTTCTTATCAGTGACTGTATATGTGAGTTATAACCTCCCTTCTGCTTCTCAGCTGTATCATGTGACCAGCAATCAGACTCACCAAATAACACAGCATCTTATGTGTGGACAGGAAGTCAGTTTCCTATATATTCCTATGGGAGCCTCACTCTCAGTCTCACAGGAAGGAATAGAGAAGTAACTGACTTCCTGTCCTGTGTCAGTTGGAGATCAGAAAGTTTGTCCCATGACGCAGCTACAATTAGAAGAGAGGTTATAACTCACAATGACAGTCACTGATGAGAAGATTACCTTTGCTACAGATTGTATCATGTACCTTTCTAACAGGTCAGAGAATAATTTTGCGGAAGTTCTACTTTAAGAATAAAGTGACAGCTGGGTATCATCATCTGGGAGTGCCTGCCCCTACACAGTTTTGATGTTGTCCAATCAGAGCTGCCAGTCTGTATAGAAATACCCCTCTTGGACAAGGGGAATGGCAGCACCCAGTTTTAATCCATAGAAAATGCAACAGGACATTGCCAAATATTGCTGCACTTTTTTTATTAAATATTTTTTTTAATAATCCATATACTACAATTTAACAAGGAAAAAAAGTTCAAAGGTGCATGAAAATCCATCTTTTCAAGCAGGTAATCCACAGGAAGACACGGTGGAGGTGATCAAGCACAAATGCTATTATTCGGGGGTCCTGTTGCTAGTTCATACTGCTCATATTCCGGACAGCATGAATATGTTAAAAGGTTCCCTTTAACCTGTACCTATCAATGACTCAATCCCTATAATTTTAAATAGATGTTATGACTAGGGGTAATAAGTTCTTCAACATTAGATTCAGCTGCTTTTACAAAAAAAAATGCGCTTTGAGGTAAATTACTTCGTCACAAAGCACATTTTTTTGTAAGTAGTGGGTGCAATGACAGGGAGCTGCGATAGCACTGCTCCCCATCATTGTACCCCTCAGATGCCGCATTCAAACATGATTGCGACATCTGAGAGTAAAAACGGTGTAAAATGAACAGAATTTTTTTTAAAATCATACTTACCGCCTCCATTTGCTTGCGGCAGGCCGGCCTCTGCCATTTGCTTGAAGATCTGGCGCAAAATCTTGCACGGCCCGAGATCATGTTGTCACTCCGGCCGGCATGGTGACGTCATACGTCACCACTAGAGATAAGTGATGCGAATCCCACAAAGTGGAATTTGATCCGAATGTCAGGATAAATTCAATTCGCCTAGAAGCCGAATTTCCTCGTGCTTCGTGTCGATTAAACCTTAATAGTATATATAAAAAAAATTCTAACTTATCGCCTCCACTTGTTTGCGAAGGGCCGCCAGCCTCCATTTAACTTGAAGATCTCAGCCGAAATCCCGCGATGACGTAATCTCTGCGCCGCACGGGATTTCGGATGAGATCTTCAAGCAAGATGGCGGCGGCTGTCCCGTCGCAAGCAAATGGAGGCTGTAAGTTTGAATTTGTAAGTTTGATAAAACTGTGGAGCTGGGTGGCATTACCAGTAGTCGCTGAAGATGGTGGATGAAAGAAGGAGCACTTGGCATCAGATGTGTGGCATCAGGCAGAATAGTAGCTGAGGCAGGTAGCCAGAAGGAACCGGTCTCTTTTGTCAAATTTTTGGTGTGGCACCATGGATGATCTAGTCTGATGCATCAGGCATTGGTGTGTAGAAATCCTGGCTGATCCACTCCTAAATCATTGTGATGCAGTGTCCCACTATGTGCTAAATGTGTGCACTTTGAACTCTTGCTAAATGTCATATCAAATGTATTGTGGTATCATACTGTAATTCCCTTTAACAGGCTGGCAGTGTCCTTTACTTGCCCCTAAGTGGTGCTTGCACCACTTATATATATAGCTGGGGGATGTGTAAAGTTAGTGTGTCCGAAGTTAATGAAGAGATGAGGACGTTTTTTTTCCACCAAAATAAATTACACAAGATTTTACAACATATAACAGCATCGCTGAATACAAGCTCCTGGGAAGGTCATGGAGCATCCCGGTCATCCGGCATCTAT
Organism: Bufo gargarizans; assembly: GCF_014858855.1. NCBI lineage: Eukaryota > Metazoa > Chordata > Amphibia > Anura > Bufonidae > Bufo > Bufo gargarizans. The sequence continues at coordinate 11,504,192 of NC_058087.1, read as the reverse complement.
TTGCTCCGCTGAAGGATTATTTTGAAAGTGTGTAGAAGCCACACAGGGGCCCCCACGCTGCAGATTTATCATAGAGACATCATGGAGATTTTACCACATATAACTGCAGAGCTTTCTACAGAAATAACTGCAGAAGTAAACTGAGCATATATTTTTCTTGTTGGACTGAAATAGGCCACTATACTCTTTCACCAAAATTAACTGCAGAAATGGACTGAGAATATATTTTTCCCTTTTTACTGTAATACGCCCCTATACGCTTTCACCAGAAATAACTTCAACAGTGCAGTTAGTATATATTTTTCTTTTTTTAATGAAATACGCCCCTATACGCTTTCACCAGAAATAACTGCAGAAGTGACCTGAGAATATATATTTCTTGTTGGAATGAAATAGGCCACTATACGCTTTAACCAGAAAACAATTAAATAGTGCAGTGCGTATATATTTTTCTTATTTTACTGAAATCCCCCTATATGCTTTCACCAGAAATAATTGCAACAGTGCAGTATGTATATATTTGTCTTTTTTTTACTGAAATACACCCCTATATGCTTTCAACAGAAATAACTGCAATAGTGCAGTGCGTATATATTTTCTTTTTTTACTGTAATACGCCCCTATATGCTTTTAACTGAAATAACTGCAACAGTGCAGTGCATCTATATTTTTCTTTTTTTAATGAAATACGCCCCTATATGCTTTCACCAGAAATAACTGCAGAAGTGACCTGAGAAAATATATTTCTTGGAATGAAATATGCCACTATATGCTTTCACTATAAATAACTGCAACAGTGCAGTGCATATATATTTTTCCTATTTTACTGAAATGCGCCCCTATACGCTTTCACCAGAAATAACTGCAACAGTGCAGTGCGTATATATATTTTTTGTTTGCACTGTAATACGCCTCTATACGCTTTCAACAGAAATAACTGCAGAAGTGAAATGCGCATATATTTTTAAATAAGCCACTAAAGGCTTTCAACATAACACTTGCAGCCCAATAACAAAAAGCTGGAATGACAGAACTGTCTAATGACTATTTGGATCCCCAAATGATCGCTCCCTGCACTTGTAAATCACTTTCCTATCAATGTCCCTTGCGCCTTCTGATGTCTCTCCCTGCACTAAGATGCTGTGAAATGATTCCTCCCTATCCTTTCCCTGCACTTATAAATCCTTTTTTCCGTTTTTTTTAAACATAGAGGTTTTTCCAGTAGCTGTCCCTAGCACCTTCACACGTCTGTCCCTGCACTCTGAACACTGGAAAATGGCAGAGTTTAAAATGGCTGCCATATTTTTAGGGCTGTGGCACATCACAGGGCTGGCTGGTTGCCGATTGGCTGCATGCAGGCATGTCAATCTGGGTGATCCCGCCTTCCCAGAGTTCCTTGCCCCATGTCCTGAGTCCTCACACGTATAGCCGTCATTTTAGGAAAATTGCGATTCGTTACCACGAAGCGCGAGGAAATTCTCATTTGTTGCCGATCGAATTTTTCTTGAAACTCGGATTGAATTTTACTTCGTCAGCTTTGATTCGCTCATCTCTAAATTTCACGCTTGAAAAAAAAAGTAAAAATATAGAATAGATTCTTAGTAGTGAATAATTCATAGCAGTAATTATGTCTCGGTGCAATGGAATAATTATTGTAGGTGAATAAATACATTAAACGGGTTTTCTAGGCTAAAAAAAGTGAGAAAGGAAGTAGTTCATCTTAGAAATGTGATGCCTGTTTCTAAGTTTTATACTGTTAATGCAGTGGATATGGAATCATTGTGCCAACCAATGGATTTGATTTAGGGCTAATCACCTTATAACCCCTATAAAGAAATTTGGCCTTCACTGCAGGGAAAGTTCATGGCCGCTAACTCTTGGAGCAGTCTCCATGTGGTTGGCTGCTTACCCACAAGGGTCAAGAGACATACAGTATGTGTGTAGCACACAATGGACATGCATAACTCATACTCAGTAACAGCCTGAGGTAAGGGAAGGCAGAGTACGTTCAAATCTGAGAAACAGCCTAAAGGTCAGGGCAGGCAGCTCAGGGTCAATACAGTAATCAGGCACAGGTCAGGTCAGGCATCAGAGAGTCAAAATACAGGAATCGAGCAATGATCAGTACATGGGCAGACAAGCAGAAATAGTGCACTTTCGAAGGATCCAGCAAGCTAGTAAATCTATTGCTCAGGCACCTTTCCACAGGAGACCGCACATGGGATTCTGGCGGCCCACTGCTGGAAGGCAGAAGAGGGCCAATGGGCTGACAAGGGCCACCAACATAACATACCAGAAGCACCCCATAATACTGCTTTTTTTTTACATATTTTTTCTAATATAATTAAAGCATTGTGACCTATGATAACATACTTTTGCATTGTGATTTCCTCAAAAATGAATGTGCACATTTATTGTGCTCTCATACTGTTATCCTTCTGTTAGAGATGTGCTGGTTGTTGGAACGGAGCCTGGAGGATCCAGCAATCATCAGAAGAAATGCATTTGTTTCTCTTTAGACGGAGCTGTAGTGCTGGCTGAGTAGAGTCCAAAAATCATAAGACTTGTCTGGCATTGGATACCGGCCAGCTTGTAATTTACAGTTTTTTTGTGCAGAGCAGGGTTGACTCTGAATAATTTTGAAATCTACAACTTGGCAGTTGTTTTAGTGGAATTTTAAGTGCAGATTTCACCCTTTGCAATGCAAATCATGACATCTTGGACAATACCATGTCCAAATACGCAAGTAACAATTGGAAATTTGGTACCAAAATGCAGCGAAAACAACATAAAAACCTGTATGGAAAATCTGCTTAATCTACACTGCCATGTGCATGTAACTTTAGTGACTCATAGTCAGCTATGGGCCAGTCAGGAGGAGCTAGCAGTAGACGTGTCACAGGGGCTGGTTCTCAGCCTTGGTGTCATGGATGAGATTTGCAGATAGCTGGAACTAATAAATAAACGAGCGACTGCTTGATCCCAAACTAAGGAGCTTATAGGTAAGCCCTATAAAACCCTAAGAGCTCTCCCTGATTGCTATGCACATAAAAGGGTCTCGAAGGTAGACGATTGCATGCCCACGTACCTAAGCCTGTGTGACACCTGAAAACCAAATAATAGTGAGGGCACATGACCACCGGCTCCCTGCACTTAATACGGAGGGAGTCAGGGTCACCTAGAATCAAGCCAGCAAACAAACGCAATAAAGTAAAGGACTTATCTGAGCAAATAGCAGATGCAGCCTCCAGCAGTGAACACTTCATCCAGGAAGTAGTATAAACTTTAAAGTGAGGCAGTATGGGAGGGAATATAAAGGAAGACGATTATGTCTAAATAAGTGACACCTGGCAGAAGGAAAGGAGATGAGAAAGTGAAACCAAAACAAAGAACATCATACAAGAGGTAGAGAAGAACGTCTGCCAGAGCTTCTCACAGAACTGGCGGTGACACTTGGGTCCTCGCTCCATATTGTATAGTCTGCCTCCATTAAAAGCACAAAACTCAAGCTTGTATTATCAAAATCTGCATGCATTCCACACGTCTGTTACTAAAATCTATGCACGTTTGGTAGTTTGTAACAATTCTAGCTTTTGATTTATGGAACGTATCCAGTAACGCATGTCATTGTCATAAACAGCCAGAGGCTTTATCATATCAAGTTATGTACTGATTTAATTAGAAAAGTAGAAAATTTTACGGCTCTGGACCATTAGCACATTGTACAAAATATAGTTTTGTAAATCGTTTTTGGAGGCAACGTGCAGACCTGAATTTTTTTCTTCTTTGAAAACCGAGCAGAAAGACGTACTGAAACCAGTGAAAATTAAATTATGGTACAATTCTTCCCAGCGTGATACAACAGTAGCCGACTAAACTACTGGAGTCAATTATAGAGTTTCCTATGAGCTGAAAGAATAATAGAAGTCTGTATGAGGGAAATCGTCATATGGTCCTTGAAGTAACAGGTAGATAATATAAACACAGCAGGAGAAATTATCCTTGCTGGGTGGATGATTCCACTTGTCCTCCTCATCTTTTATGGCAGGCTGGAGGAGTGAATGGAATAGAAATTCACAGTGAAGACACACAGAGACATAACCTGTGTTACAAAACCCTTTAAACTATTAAAACCACCAGGAGTGGTATTTCAGCGTCCGGGTATGGGATGGCCACAAAGCTACGCCTCGTCCCCCAGGCACTATCAAGATGTCCCCATGTGTTGCTGCTCTCTGAAAACATCGATAAAGCATGGTGCACCCCAAAGGGAATTAAGTCCAGAGAGTCAGGATTTGCAGTAAACCCGTGTGCTTCTTTATTGGAGGACCTCAAGTGCAAAACAATACAGGCGAGGCACTGAACTCTTCCCTGGCTGTAGAAGGTCCTCTGCTGAGGTAAGGCCTGAGCTAGCTGTCCAATTCTCTCTTAGAAGGCTGGTACCCTGGCCAAAGGCTGGTGGCCCATGGTATGTGGCTAAGTTATCCGGCTGGCTCCATGGCCACTGGTGTAGGTGATGCCTTTTTTGACAAGTGCATCCCAGAAGGAGTCTAAAGTGGGTCGTTTCTCCTGTCAGGAACAAGCAAGATGCGAAGAGGTCCTTATGATTGAAACTGTGGAGTTTGTGTTCAGTATACAGCAGTTGAGTTCAGGATGGGCCAAATTGTGCCCTATTACTGTATGTTGATGCACATAATGAAAGCAATTCATTGAAGAGAAGCTCCGCTGACCATGTCCTCTTGTTGCTAATTTTATTATGAATCCCCCCGTGTGTATATGTTTTGCTGTAGCATCCTGAAAGTGTAGTGCCTGTTTCTCAGTCTACCATTTGTAATCTTGCCTGAAGAAGGAGCATTTGTGCTTCAGGTTTATTTCTGGTTAGCCTGTAAAGGTATCACTCCCTTAATACTTTTGTATTTATTAACGCATAAGATATTCAACGTCACATTGCTTTTTTCTGGATAACACTGTACTTCTTGCCACACACCAATACAGGTCAGGAGATCTGTCCCTTTCATGAGCACTGCCACCACCTGTGCTGACCAACTGTACTGGCTTTAGCCAATTTTTTTTTTTTTTTTTTTTTATCATGGTCTTATTTAAATGGGGCCTGTCACCTCTCCTGACATGCCTGTTTTAGTAACTATTTGCATTCCCTGCGTAATGACAATTCTGGAGCATCTATTCTTATGACTCTATGTTGTAGCATTCCGTTGTTATTTCTACTAGAAGTTTATAAATGAACTTTCAGCAGTCTGCAATAAGGGTACAGTTGGGGGGCGTCTCTGCACGGTCTGATACTGGCAGCTCTGATTGGGCACCCCCCCCCCAACTGGTTACACCCATCTGTACCCATAATGCAGACTGCTGGATTAAAAAAAAAAAAAATTCTAGTAGAAATAATAAGGGAATAGAGCCATAAGAATAGATTCTCCCGAATTGTTATTACATGGGGGATGCCAGCAAGAGATGAGACAGGTCCTCTTTAACTGCATACTACATAAATGGATATCCATCCCATCAGAAAGGAACTAATATGTGACAGGTCTTATGAAAATTAGCTTCAGAGGGCATTTTACTACAGAATCAAATGTTGGGGGGTATGGTATTGGTAAACCATACCCTGTGGAATATCATCAATCACTGTCTCCAACCTACATAAATTTAGTGTACTTATGCAGCACAGAACTTATGGTTGTCAAAAGAAAAGAGCAATCTATAAAATGTATTTTGAGTCTGATTCTAACGAATCGGATGGCAGATTTGATTCAGTTATGAATAAATTCAACCCTAACACAGTGCATAAATTGCTCTGAAAAGTCATGTGTGAACTCCTAGGGCTCTATTCAACCTCTTTCAAGCTCTTTAACGTCAGCAAAATATATGACTATTGGTAAATGGATGGGCGCCGGTGGTAACAAACAGCCGGGTTAATAACGCACTGCACTGTCGGATTTTATTTTTAAATGTGAACATGGCAAAAAGACCATCCCTTTTGGGTGGCAGAGGCTTTCTTCATGATGCTTGTCTTCTGATCTGTAAAATTGTAGCTGCCATTCTGAGAGATTCATCTGAATCGCAAAAGATTTCGATTTGGCTGCAGTACGAATTTTTGGAAATTCAACATGAATTTGATTTGTTTAGAAATGTGTTCCTCCCCTCCAGCTGTGAACTTCTACTGCAGTGTAAACCCTAGATGATAAAATCCTTGCTATTGTATTGCATATGGTATTGCAGTTGCATGCAGGGGTTGATTGGCCATAGACCTTACAGGGAAATTTCCGGGTGGGCTGATGCCCAAGGGGCCATCTGAGCCCTCCTCATGGCCGGCCATTGGAAGTTTTTGAGGATGTATTTTGTGATAGACTTTGGTATTTGGCTCTGTTGGGATGGCATAATGGGCCATAATATGGTATTGCTGGCCCCGACTATTTGTGTTGGCCCTGCCTTCCATCAATTTGGACCCGACTACAAAAACGGGGCTACTTTTCGATTTTTTTCCAGGGCCACTTTAAGTTCTCAGTCCGCCCTTGCTTGCATGCATAGTCTTCATTGCTCTCCAAGGAGTGAATGACCAGGTTATTCCATCAATGGAATTTTTTTTCCCTGGTGGCATAGGCATATTCCAAGAGGAGAATGCCAGGATTCATTGGGCTCAAATTGTGCAAGAGTGGTTCAGGGTTGCGCTCTAACTCTATGGATATGGGCTGCAATAACTAATGCCCCCACCCTCTAGTTAGAGAGCATCCCACGGACTAAGTACAATCTTAGTTACCTTGTGGGTGAGCTTCACTTAACACGGGGTCCTCTGTTTACGAGGGGTATTCCTGGGGTCTTGCAGGCACAGGTCGGGTGCTATAGAACATAGAGTCGCGCCCCGGCCGGTGGTGCAACTCTTGAAACACTATAGTGGTTCGCGCTCACACGGAGCGAATGTGACGTCACTACTATGACTACGGAAAGTCACAGGTACCACTAGACCTCGCTACGCGTTTCGGATAGATTCGCTATCCTTCATCAGGAAAGAAACCCAGATTGTACTTAGTCCTTGGGGGTTTTAGTTATTGCAGCCCATATCCATAGAGTTAGAGCGCGGTATCACTGTTATCTTAGTCCTATACTACATTAGTGCGGCAGTTGCATTGCGGTCCTGCTGCAATACCGCAGCTTTGTAGTGAGGAGGGAAGTATAGCGCTATTGGGACTATTACACAAGATATATATATATATATATATATATAAAAAGAAAAATGTGTGGCAGCACCAATCTGTACCAAAGAAGGAAATTAGGGTGCTAGGTCCAGGGAATTCACTGCTTACCCTTGTATTTAGACGAAAACGGACAGCAACTCCACTGGAGTTGCTGTCCGTTTTCGTCTCTCTATATATATATTTAAATCACTTTAACCCACTCTGAAGTCTATTTGCAGTAATAATTCCAATTAAGACATTTAATTGCCTTTATCTGCTCTTACGAATTGCTTTTCCCGTGCCAATTATGTCAGATATGTGGAACATTAGTAAATTCAGATGAAGTGCTGTAAATTAGAGACATCTAAAAGAAAGGTTCATTAGGCTGTTACTAAGGGAACTTCATCAAAACATCCTGTATAAGGATTTTACTTACTAATTATATGCCACTGGAAATGGGAATCTTTAAAGCTGAATGCTACATTAGTGAAGTATCAGAACATTCATATCAAATGCAATAACTAGAAACCACCAATATCGTTTTGGTAAAAGGATGAACCCAGCATTAAAGGGGTTCTCCGGGAATTAAGAAAACGAGAACACTTAAATATTACTTTATTATAAATATATTCCCAAATACCCTTCATTAGTTATAATGGCTTGTATTGTCTAGAGAGCAATCAGGGGAAATAAAATGGCCACTGTCCTACTAATACACACAGAACCTGTCCTAATCACACAGCAGGACAAGTTACTTCAGAACACACTGAGCTATGGAGCTTCCTCATCCTCCTCTCTGCTCTACTTGTCAGGGATTATGATCCTGAATACAGCTGATATCTCTGTATGAATGGAGTTCATGAGGAGGCATGAAGTACAGAGAGGATGGGCAGGACAGACTGTGGTGATGTGGGGTTGTGGAAATGGAGACTGCATACAAGAGCTGCTACTCATTACCACATCCCCACCTCGTCTCTGTACTTCATGTCTCCTCATGATCTCCATTCCTACAGAGATTCAGCTGAAGTTCTTATCAGCTGTATTCAGGATAATCCCTGACAACCAGAGCAGAGAGGAGGATGAGGCAGCTCTTGTGAGGCAGCGCTGTGTGATTAGGACAGGTTTTGTGTGGACTGATAGGACATTTTATTTCTCCTAATGAGTGCTCCCCAGACAAAACGAGCCATTATAACTAATGAAAGGTATTTGAGAATATATTTTTAATAAAGAAATATTTAAGTATTTTCATTCTGTTAATTTCCGGAGAACCCCTTTAAGCTTCAGATTTGTGCATTGAGATTCTTTTCAATCACTTTACAGACATTATCATCACTCACTAATCTCACAATCTAAGTTCCCACTCAAGCACGGGAAAAACATTCAAACTCCATGCAGATGTTGCCCTTGGTCAGATTTGAACCTAAGACCCCAACACTACCAGGCACCAGTACTAACCAGTGAGCCACCATACTGCCCAGTGAAATGCAGGAAAAAAGCTCAGGAATTAGAAATCATTGATTCATTACAAGGAAATTAATACATTTACTAGAACATGAGCTGGTATGAGTTTTCAGTATCATAGATCATGCACAATGCCATATTACAGAACTGTGTTGTATGGATCTATATAATGACAGGCAAACAGTGCTATGAGCCCATACTTTCCTCAAAGTGTCCCAGATTTTATACAGACACATGGAGGTATTTTTCTCAGTGACTGAGAATTTGTAAGTGTAACACCCCTTTGGGCAGCCCTCGATAGGCAGGGTGTATGGTGGTTCTCACCTCAATATGGCGCAGTGCCTCCACCCAAATCTTGCTTGGAGCTCTATAGGATAGCAGGAGGGTCTTCCTTTTCTGCCAGGGGGCTGACTTGGGAAACCCATGCCCATGTCCGGCTCAGTACACTCTCACCCCAGGAAGAAGTTAACTGATCCACGTATTTATTTGGGAAATGGTGAACAATGATGAAGAACATAAAACAAGATTGCAATTCTGTCTAAGAAAAACCCCTGGTGAAGGGGCCAGCTATCTGTAACAGTAAGCAGTGATGGTGGTCACACACACTCTCCTTTAGAAGATAAAGACAGTATGCACTTCCCAGCTATCTACTCCTAGCACTCAGCTTACTATACCTTACTGTTTAGCAGTTAATACAGTCCGAATATTGGGGCCGGGTTGCAGAAAATGTTAGTGTGCTAATTTTGGTGCACTTACGATTGTCCTACCCGGGAACCAGCTGGGGGCTGCAGCATTTAGAACCTTGGATGGCAGTGGAATCGGGCTCAAGATCCTCCTGGGATGGAGGGTTGGCTGTAGGGGTAATGCACCAGCTGAGCTTTCTCTTATCACACTGGAAACATAGGAGCTGTCAGGACTGTGCCGTGATGTCTGCACAGAAGCAGGGCTCACTTCTGTCTGGGGAGATCTCTGGCTCTCTATCACCTGGCCATGCTGCTATCTCTAAGATGGATGCTGTTTCTCTTCCTTTCTTAGCCTTTCCCCTTGGTCCCTCTGCTGTTGTCTGCCGGGAGAAGCAAGTTCTCATGGGATTTATAGTCCACTTCACCTCAGAAGAATCACCACTAATGCCTGCTGCTGTGAAGTCCCTGCTTGTAATTTGCCGCAGGAGCATCCACTAGACCCTCTGCAGGGGTTACATAAGAAAGCTTGTTCCATCAAATGCTGTATTACAGAAGTAAAAAACATTTATTCTAAAACAAAATATGGGGTCTCCCACGAGGTCCCCTTCGGATGTTTTTCAAATAATTTTTTACAATTTTTTTTTAATTTTTAATTTTGTAATGTTTAAAATATACAATTTTTAAATCCTATAGAAAACCCTACGGGAAATGTCAGAAAAACGCCATACCCAGGGCATTTCTCCACAAACCCTGAATACAAAAACTGTGGGAGAGATTTATCAAAACTGGTGTAAAGAAAAAATGGCTTAGTTGCTCATAGCAAGCAATCAGATTCCCCCTTTTACTTTTCCGAGCTTCTTTGGGAAATGAAAGGTGCAATCTGATTAGTTGTTATAGGCAGCTAAGAGCCTTTGGTTTTACACCAGTTTTGATAAATATCACCTTGTGTGTCTGTAAACTTTTCAATAATTTGCTATAGACTTTAAAGGGAACCTGTTACATTGTAGATGCAGTTTGATCCACAGGCAGCATGTTATAGGGCAAGAGGAGCTGAACAGATTAAAACTTAGTTTTTTGAGAAAAGAATCAGTGAAACTGTATTTACTGAAATCACTGCTCTTTCTCTACTTAGGAGACCAATGAGTTGCCCTGCAGTTAAAAATGCAGGTAAGGACTCTGCAGAATGCTGTGTTTACATTCAGTTCTAGCGATTCAGAAAGCTGTCAATACATTGCTTAGCTACAGGGAATGCAGAGGTAGCAGGTTGCACCCAGACTCTAGAGTCTAAGGGGGGCCCATGGCCACAGAAGAAGACACCGGTATTATAATGGAATTGGTACATGGTAGATGGGGTGCAGTTACAGATTTTGCATTGGGGCCCAGGAGTTTCAGGTTACACACATGGCCATACCTATTCTGGGCACTCGGCTTTATCGTGTGTTCATGGAGTTTAAGAGCGGATCTTACTGGAACAATATCTATTCCCTTTAAAGATGCCAACTCTGTCTATTTTCCTAGAATGGTCCCAGAGATTGAACCAGAATTTCCTTGATAGTTTCCAACCAGCCTCACCGTATCTCTCTTTTACCTCTTCATGATAAAGGAAGCTCAGAATAAACAGAATAAATGATGTACAGAAGAAAGTGCAGATATAACTTTTATTTTTGTAGACGTCAGGAATAGAAGACTCTACAACCGGGAAAATAAATAGCACAAATCCAAACTAATCATCCTGTATTTCTCTATGGGATGAGTCATAGTGGATGCATCTCAAACTATTTTTTATAGTGAAAATTCCATCCATGTATACTTTGTTGATTTCCTTACAATCAATTGTTGATGGCAGGCAATTTTCAGGGTTGATTACATAATGTCTTGTTAAAAAATTCACATTAACTGGGGAATGAATAAAATACCCTGGTCCTCTCCTTGTCATTTTTTCAACTGCAGATCCATCAATTCTGAGGCTCCTCTTCTGCCATCCAAGATGGTTGCACCACTTCTCAGACTATCTGGTGCATGCTATGCATTTGGTAGCCCATGTCACTTCTTGCTGCCCTTAGATTGTCCAGCTTTGTTCAAGTGAGCAGTGCTGGCCAATCCAATAGCAGGGCTGGAGAACCAGGAATTTTCTTGGACTACCAATGCACAGTGTGCACCAGGTAGTCTGAGAAGTGGTGCAACCATCTTGGATGACAGAAGAAGAGCCTGGGAATGAATGTATCTGCAGCTAAAAAAGATGAAAAGGAGGGCACCAGGTAGGTGTTCTGTTCATTACCAAGTTAATGTGATATTTTGTTTTCTTGAACTGAGGGTCACTTTAGGAGATTGCCATTGTCACTGCGCTTGTCAAATATACAGTGGACCCTCATGTTACAATATTAATTGGTTCCAGGACAACCATTGTATGCTGAGACCATTGTACCTTGAGTTCATAACTGAATAGAAAACTAGTTATTGGTTCCAAAGCCCCCAAATGTCATCCTAAGATAAGATAAAATTAAGATTTAAAAAAAATAAGCAGATATGACGGCAAATAAAGTCAACAGTCAGGAGTAGATGCTGGAGGCTGTAAATCACTGTCTATGATGAGGGCAGGAGCTTAGTCAAGGTCCTGTATAGCACACAGTGTTCCAGAAAAACAAGGGTGGAGCCACCACTACCTCCATGCTCGGACTGGCGCACAGGGGAACAGGTGAATCCCCTGATGGGCCCCTGAGCAAGGTGGGCCCCTAGTCCCCTACCCCCTGCACAAGTGGCACATGGCAAAGTAGACTGACATAGATAGGCTTGCTGAGATGCTATACAGTACATTGCCTATGTCCAAGGCAGGTAGTGTGGGCAGGTAGTATATGCATGTAGCTTTATAGTGGACCCCCAGAATGAATTTTACTGGTGGGACCTAGGTACCCCAGTCTGACACTGCCTACCTCACATCCAAATGAGATGTTCATCCTGGCACAGACAGAGAACAATACAGGACATGTAGTACAGCACTGTCTTGTAAAGCCACTAGACAACCATTACAGGTGTTTTACCTGAAAAATGGCTGTATCAATTGGTTGGATCTGACTGTCAGACATTGTATGTTGAATCTAGTTTTAACTTCGATTGCCCAGGAAAGGCCATTGTATGTTGAAAATATTGTATCCTGAGGCAATTGTATCTTGAGGGACCAATGTACTTGTTTACTTTCTGCTTCTATTTTCTTCACATGTTTCAGATATTATCTTGGTTTATAGTTAGGGTTGAGCGAACCAGAACTGCAAAGTTCGGGTTCGTACCGTACTTTATGATTTTTTTTTACTGAAGTTCAGGTTCAGGTTCGGGTCATTTTATAATGGAAAATAATAGCGTTCTTAAGACAGAATGCTAAATAAAATGGCCATGGAGGGGTTAAAAATAATAAAAAAAACTCACCTCTTGATCGCGAAGCCTTGATCGCGCAGGTCTTCTTTCTTCAGGACCTGCTAAGACATCACCGCGCTCACCAAGTGGTGAATGCGATGATGTCACCGCAGGTCCTGCTGAATGAAGGTGGATGGCGCGATCAAGTGGATGAGGTGAGTTTTTTTTTTTAACCCCCTCCATGGCCATTTTATTTAGCATTCTGTCTTAAAGTGAAGTTCGGGTCAAGTTCGGGTCCTGAACCCGAACTTTGACCTGAAGTTCTACCGAACGCATGGGTGGGACTATAATGAGTTCTAAAAACAGAGGGGGGCATTCAAGAACAGGGTTTCCTATGGTGATATCAAATGACCAACGGTGTGTTTCCGGGAATCGGGCCTGCTGCTTACTTTTTATCTTATCTCAAGAAAGACAACCCTGTTAAGATACCTCAGTAGGTCTACTCACAATCTTTTTAATAAGAAACTCTTAATGATAGGTTTGTACTTATGATGAGTTGTGTTAAATGGCAAAATGAGCTCAGCTACATCTGTTCTTCTTCGCCTGCATCATGATGTCGTCTTTAATGGTCCTTACATTAAGAGCAACGCTTGTCAGTGTTGTAATTTTCCTTCTCAACTGTATTTCCCAAGCGATTATCTACCAAACTAGAATTTACAGAGGATCTCTGCTTGTTTTGGTATGTGTGTTTTACACTTAACCTTCCACTAGACCTTACAGCAGATGGAAACAAATTGACATTGCTTTCAAATTAGACACCTGCTCTAGATGACTCTATAACCAACTTAATTTAGCCTTCTAAAAGGGCGCTTTTGCATTTTTTAAACCAATATCAGAAGTAGATTGTAAAGAGAGAGGGGACTTCATAGGAAAGATATGTGTCTCTCTTTTTGAATACAGGTGAAACTCGAAAAATTTGAATATCGCACAAAAGTCCATTTATTTCCGTAATGCAACTTAAAAGGAATTACATTAATGCAGCTTAAAATTTGAATTTTGTAAAAAAAGGTTCAATATTCTAGGCCCAAAGTGTCACACTGTAGTCGGCTAATTAATCCACACCCCCTGAGCAAAGGGGACCTGAGATTGTGACTTTGGGGTTTCATAAGCTGTAAGCCATAATCATCCAAATTATAACAAATAAAGGCTTGAAATATCTCGCTTTGCATGAGTTTATCTCATATATTAGTTTCATTACTGAAATAAATGAACTTTGCACAATATTCGAATTTTTCGAGTTTCACCTGTACATTACTAGTTTTGACCTCAAAGAGATTTAACTTTTTTTTTTTTTTTTTAGAAATCCATACTCACTTGCTCCCTGTTGCTTTGTTCCAGTTGCGAGGCTCCCAAGCTCTTTTCACTGGACTTCCGGTCCCTATCTATCAACCTCCACACAGATGGAGTCATTACCGTAACTGGCCTCAAAAGAGACGAGTGCCACAGTGGCATATGACCCAGCAGTAAAGTGGCACTTGGCGGACACATCACCTCTGAGGCAAGTCATTGGCTGCATTAGTCATTAGTTGACAGATGGGGACCAGAAGTCCATTGAAGAGCATGGAGTGGCAGGGAGCAGGCGAGTATGGATTTTTGGTAAACAAATAAATGGACACCCCCTTTTAAACTGCACTAAAAAGCTGAATAAAAACGGCTTATGTGAACACAACCTAAGGGCTCATTCACATGAACGTGTACTGCCCGTTGCCGTATTGCGGACCACATTTGCTGATCCGCAATACACGGGCACCATTCTGTGTGCATTCCGCATCATGGATGCAGACCCATCCACTTCAATGGGTCCGCAAATCTGGAGATGCGGAACGGAAGCAAGGAAAGGAACACTACAGAAGCACTATGGAGTGCTTCCTGGGGTTCCGTTCCGTGCCTCCGCACCGCAAATAGATAGAACATGCTCTATCTTTTTGCGTAACGCAGGGATCACGTTCCCCGTGCGGCTGGGCCATGGTCGGTGCCCGTGCAATGCGGACCGCAGTTTGTGGTCCACGGCACGGGCTTCACAAGGTCGTGTGAATGAGCCCTTATGGTGACTTCACACTTAGCTGGTAGGTGTTTTCTCTAGGTTAAAAAACATTTTGCTGCCATTTTTATGTGGCCTGATGTTACTATAAAGTCTATAATATATTATAAAAAAGAACATAAAAAACCCTTTTAGCATTTTTGGCATTTTTAAGCAAAATACAGCATGCTCTAGATTTTTTTTTTTTCAGAGGCTTCTCTATAGGAATTGAAAAACATAATTAAAAATGCCTGTTCAAAATATAAAATGTATTAGGGTGTTTTTTAGGCACAGAGGTACAACCCCCTCATTCCTTTTGATTCCACTTCTGACTTTGGTTAAAAAAAAAGTCAATAACTGCCATAAAACTGATTCAAAATGCTGTGTGTAATATTATCCTAAAAGTGGGAAAAAAAGCATTAAAAAAGCACAAAAAATGCAAGCAAAAAAATGAATGATGTGTATGTGAGAAGAAAGGGTACAGCCACATGTAGCATGTACATTAAAGGTTTTCTTGCCTTTTTGGGGCTGCAGCATGCTCTAGGTATGGCATCTTCTCTGGCTGTTTCCCCTTCTTTATATGACTTGAAAAATAGCAGAAAAAGCGTGTTACATATGTAACCAATTGATAAAAAAAAGGCTCCAAAAAATATTTGCAGTGTGTAGAGTGCATTCACGTTGGCTGTTTTAATGCAGGAGTGAATTAAAAAAGAAAGAGGTAAAATTGTTCCTTTATTCTTTCCCTCCCTTTATGAGACATATGAAACCACTTTAAAAAACACAACGAAGAACACTTAAAATTCATGGTGTTTTTCAACAAGTAAAAAATAAAAATTGCTGAAAAAATGTGTGCAGAAATGTAATCTCACACACAGGCAGTTTTAGGTGCTGTTTGTGATGTAGTTTTTCTAGCGTTTAGCCAGGAGTAGATCTAGCAGGAAGGAGAAGTAGACCGGTGACCCAATCCATTGGAACGCATTGCCGGTGACATAGAAAGCTGCCAGAAAAGCTGCATGTGTGATTCTAGCCTAAGGCTACTTTCACACTAGTGTTTCTATTAAAATATATACAGTGGATATAAAACGTCTACACACCCCTGTTAAAATGTCTGGTTTCTGTGATGTAAAACAATGAGACAAAGATAAATCATTTCAGAACTTTTTCCACCTTTAATGTGACCTATAAACTGTACAACTCAATTGAAAAACAAACTGAAATCTTTTAGGTAGAGGGAAGAAAAAAATCGAAAAATAAAATAATATAGTTGCATAAGTGTGCACACCTTTAAACTAATACTTTGTTGAAGCACCTTTTGATTTTATTACAGCACTTAGTCTTTTTGGGTATAAGTCTATCAGCATGGCACATTTCGACTTGGCAAAAACACTCCAAATCTGTCAGATTGCGAGGGCATCTCCTGGGCACAGCCCTCTTCAGATCACCCCATAGATTTTCAATCGGATTCAGGTCTGGGCTCTGGCTGGGCCATTCTAAAACTTTAATCTTCTTCTGGTGAAGCCATTCCTTTGTTGATTTGGATGTATGCTTTGGGTCGTTGTCATGCTGAAAGATAAAGTTCCTCTTCATGTTCAGCTTTCTAGCAGAAGCCTGAAGGTTTTGTGCCAATATTGACTGGTATTTGGAACTGTTCATAATTCCCTCTAGCTAAACTAAGGCCCCAGTTCCAGCTGAAGAAAAACAGCCCCTTGGCATGATGCTGCCACCACCATGCTTCACTGTGGGGATGGTGTTCTTTTGGTGATGTACAGTGTTGTTTTTGTGCCAAACATATCTTTTGGAATTATGGCCAAAAAGTTCAACCTTGGTTTCATCAGACCATAACACCTTTTCCCACATGTTTTTGGGAGACTTCAGATATGTTTTTGCAAAATGTAGCCTGGCTTGGCTGTTTTTCTTCGTAAGAAAAGGCTTTCGTCTTGCCACTGTACCCCATAGCCCAGACACATGAAGAATACTGGAGATTGTTGTCACATGTACCACACAGCCAGTACTTGCCATATATTCCTGCAGCTCCTTTAATGTTGCTGTAGGCCTCTTGGTAGCCTCCCAGACCAGTTTTCTTCTCGTCTTTTCATCAATTTTGGAGGGACGTACAGTTCTTGGTAATTTCACTGTTGTGCCATATTTTCTCCACTTGATTATGACTGTCTTCACTGTGTTCCATGGTATATCTAATGCCTTGGAAATTCTTATATACCCTTCTCCTGACTGATACTTTTTAACAATGAGATCCCTCTGATGCTTTGGAAGCTCTCTGTGGACCATGGCTTTTGTCCCTATTCATTGTCAACGGGGACAAATTGTAACTGAACAGAACAGAATGCTTCAAAATGCATTTCGTCCTGTTTGGTTGCATTCGCATGCTGCAGTTTTCTTTCCGTCAAGCAAAACGTCATGACCCACAATGCAAGTCAATGGGGACGGATCAGTTTAACTCTGACACAATCTGACACAATAGAAAACGGATCCGTCCCTCATTGTCTTTCAATGGAGTTCATGACGGATCCGTCTTGGCTATGTTATAGGTAATACAACCGGATGCATTCATATCGGATGCAGACGGTTGTATTATCAGTAACGGAAGCGTTTTTGCTGAGCATTGCCGGATCCAGCAAAAACACTAGTGTGAAAGTAGCCTTAAAGCTGCATGGTCTTGAAATGGAAAGAAACTGTTTATTGATATAAATGTACTTGCCAACATTTTGGAGGAGCCTCCTGGGAGGAATGAGATTGCAGCATCTAAAATTTTCAAGGGGCCCATACATGCCCCCTTTTACACGCAGCGGCGCTGCCTCCTCAATCTTTGTTGGATGCCTGCGCTATGTTAGATGGCGGAGCAATCTTGGCACCACATAAAGTTAGGGCTGCTGTCTGCCAGGTGCCACTTTCTGCACCACCTGGGAGTTTTGCCAACACCCCTGGGAGTCCATGGACCTTCTGGGAGAGTTGGCAAGCAAGTATGTAAATTCTGATGCCTTTAAATGTGCCAATGCTTTTCTTCCTTGCTTGACTGATTTGGCAGTAATGGCGGACGTATGTTGCAGAAATATAAAAATTTCATGGAAACTGTTGTCAGAAATGTATTCGGCATGTTATATATTACTCTAAATTAGAACCGCTGTGATTTGCTGCATAAATAGTTAAGAATTCATAGTGTGAACTATTACCCGGGGAGAAGTATTAGCGAGGCATTTGTTTTGCATAACTGAAAATCAGTCATAGACGTGGCAGGCGAACAATTAGCTATAGCCTCGGGCTGTACAGTTTTGAGATTTAAAATATTTCAGATTGTGACAGGAAGTGGTGGCAGAATGCCGTGAGGTGGCATAGATCCTGTGCTACACATGCAGTATATGGCGGTGTATCACAATTACACTTCATTTTTTAAGGCATCATGCAGTGAGGTTTTGTCATTGCAGTATTATACAGCAGGAGTTTAGTGTTAATTAGCAACTTTCTAAAAAATTTGATTCGGCCAGTGCGTCGAATTTTTTGAAAAAATTTGGTTAGATCCAAATTTATTTGCAGCGAATTGTGTTAAAAAAGGCTATATCCTGGCTACAGAGAGCCTTTATAGTGATGTAGAACACTATGCCTCGTAGTAACACGCATAGGGAGTCTGCTGTGGTAGTAAAACAATACTGCAAGTCCGCATGACATGTAGATAACAGTCGCTCTTAGAATCACTGCACATTTCACTTATTTGGGCAGTTACGGGGTCAAAACTGACCAAATAATTATGAACTCAGCCTTACAGGTCGATGTTAGCGCCAAGAAGAAGCACACTCCTTTTACACCGTCGTCAGCTGATTCCACATAGATGTCTACAGAACCTGTTCTAATAAAATCTTATACAAGTAGAGCCCCCCGACAGAGTGGAGAGGGTGTCAGCAGTAAGTTTGTCTTGACGTCACTGATTATTTTGATCCAAAACAGAGATGACCGAGTCAACTATTCAAGAACCGCTGGGTTGCTGGTCAAGACACGACCGCTAGATGACACCGGGAGCTCAGACTCTCAATGCGACTCCTGCTGCCATGCCCCCTTACTCTGCTGTGACCTGTGCCTACGCCAGGAACATTTAGGCCTCTGCCACTTACCCTGTGTAGGGCCTGGCACTTCTCTGTCTGACATACTGTTAGATCAGATAAATAAATAAAAAGGAAATTAAAACACCCCAAAAAAGGCTGTAATTTTCTCACTTCACCACACAACGGCAAATACTTTTTTTGTGCCACTAATACACCCAAAAAACGGCTGTAGAACATATAACTGCATCGCTGGACGGCAAATAAATTGCCACACAACGGCTAATAAGGCCTTTTTTCCCCACTAATACAAGCCAGAAAAAGCTTTAGCACATATAACTGCACCGCACAAGGGCAAATAAGACATAGAAATATTTCCTTGTAATAAACCCTGTTAATGGCTGTATCAAACAGCACTTGCACCCTATTAGCAAGAACGGTTTGCTGGAATTAGAGCTGTATAATAGCAATTTGGATCCCCAGTCAGTGCTGCAAGGTGTAATAGGATTGTCCCTATTACACAGGCAGTAACCTCTCCTAATGAACCCTGTTCTACATAAACGCTGTGGAATGATTCCTCCCTATCCTTTCCCTACACGTTGAATTATCTTTCCCTGAACTTGTAAATCATTTTTTTAGCACAGTTAAGTCTTTCCTAGCACTGTCCCTAGCGCCTGCTGACATTTCTCCCTGCACTAAGTACACTGGAAAATGGCTAAATCCAAGATGGGTGAGGCTATTTGTAGGGCTGTGACATCACATGGCTGGCTGCTGATTGGCTGCATGCATGGCATCATGGGTGATCCCGCCTTCCCAGAGTTCCTTGCTCCATGTTCTCACATGTGCAGCAGCCGTTTTAGGAAAAAATTTGATTAGTTACCACGAAGTGTGAGGAAATTCTGATTCGGTGCGAATCGATTTTTTCTTTAAATTCAGATCAAATTTCACTTTGTCAACTTCGATTCGCTCATCTCTAGTGTTAATCAATGACATTTTATAGACTGCCATATACATTGCATTATTTATGCCCAGATGTATAACGTGAAACTTCTTGGTCCGATGCAAATTCTGTACCAGGACTCCAAACTACCTTATGTTCTTTTTATGTAGCAGGTGGACATACCTCTTAACTTTTTGGAGGGTCAAAAAGGGACACTAATGGTTCATTCTGTGAAAGGTTCATTTTTCCTTCATATTTATATACAGGGGCAGACTGGGAACTTAAAGTGTCCCAGGGAAAAATAAAAAAAATAAAAGTGGACCCAAGTTGATAGAAGACGTAGAAGACGGGGAAAAACGTGTAGACAGGGTCAGCAATACTATAGTACAAAATACCGTCCCCCCTTCAGAACCATATTCCACACTGAAGCACAATATAGTGTCCCAAAAGCTGTCCCTCTGTGGTGGCCATCAATAGAGGCCATTTTCTGTACTCATCCACATTGTCTTTTATTAAGATATGGAGCAGGGGGCCTAGGAGATAGGGCCACAGTCATGTGCTGTCGTTGGCCGGGTACATGAGTGCCTGATTCTCACAGCGTTAATTACTAGTGTTGAGCGCGAATATTCGAATTGCAAATTTTTTTCTCGAATATCGCAATTTCGAGATTTCGCGAATATTTAGAATATCGTTCTATATATTCGCGAATTCGAATATTCGTTTATTTTTTTATTTTTTTATTATTATATTTTTTTCTTTCCCACTTCTCTAAAGTTGTTCTTACCTGTCCTTTGGATTCCTGGCTTCCTGGCTGCTCCAGTCAGTGGCGTTTTCAACTTACTGCTATATTCCATATTAGCTAAATTACAATCTAATCTATATGTGTATTTTACGAAATTTCGCAAAAGCCGAAATTGCGATGCGAGTAATATAACACGAAATAATCGCATGAAGATTTCAATTTAGCACTGCTATATTCCATATTCTAGCCTAATATGGAATATAGCAGTGCTAAGTTGAAATCTTCATGCGATTATTTCGTGTTATATTACTCGCATCGCAATTTCGGCTTTTGCAAATGTTCTTAATATTGCTCTAACTTCGTCTTTTAGAATATTCGTAATATTCTGAAAGACGAAGTTAGAGCAATATTACGAATATTCTAAAAGACGAAGTTAGAGAAATATTACGAAATTTCGTAAAATACACATAGATTGTATTTAAGCTAATATACTGCTATAGTAATATTTTTTAATAGTGTACATATTTTACAAAACTTAAGTTCAGAAGAGGCAAAAAAAAATTTGAGGGAAAAAAAGGGATTATAGCGCTATATTAGCTAAATTACAATCTATATGTGTATTTTACGAAATTTCGTAATATTGCTCTAACTTCGTCTTTTAGTATTTTCGTAATATTCTAAGAGACGAAGTTAGAGCAATATCACGAAATTTCGTAAAATACACATATTAGCCTAGCCATAGTCAATTAGCATAGGAACGTTGCCTTATACTATCAAGATAAATAATCGCAATACGCGAAAAAAAAATCGCATATTTTTCGCAATAATTGGAATAATTACGAATATTCGATTTCGACGAATATAACACGAATATTCATTCGAATATTCGCGAAATATCGCGAAATCGAATATGGCACCTCCCGCTCATCACTATTAATTACCACTGAGAGCTCATTATATACCCAGCCAGCAGCAGAGAGGAGGACTTGAGTGGGCCCCTGGGCATCAGCCCACCGGGAAATTTCCCTGTAAGGTCTAGGGCCAATCCGCACCTGTTTATACACTTTAATATTTTTCTCATACTTACCAACGTTTCAGTTGGTGAAATCGGGGCATGTAAGCCCCACCCCTGGGAACACCATGCCCCCTCCTGACCAGAAACACCCACTTTTAGGCAGGGTTTGCAATATCCCCGCTCATTTTTGGCCCAGGACAGTGCGACTTTGCCAGGCAAAAATTATCTGAATATACAAATTTCTAAAGTCCAAATTGCATCAAATAGTGAAATACTATACAATATACAGACAGAAACCAGACAAGCGCTTTCTGGTTCAATATTATAAGTGTAATAATGCAAATCTATACCTCTGATCAAATAGAGGGACATTTAAGGAGCAAAGAGAGACAGAGGGACTTCTGTCAAAAGTAAGGGCTATCCCTCCATATGAGAGACACTTGGGAGATTTAGGACACATTCATAGGGCTGTGTGAAGGAGCCCTAACCCTAAGTTCACACCTGAGCGCTCAACACATGAAAACCAATGCTTCCCTATGGGAATGGTTCTCACCTGGGAGTTTTACAGCGCGTACGATCGCGCTGTAAAACGCCCGACGCATAATCAAGTTCTTGAGCTTCTTTGGGGCGTTTTGACGCGCGTTTGTGGCCATAGGACACTGCAGTCAATCACACAAACGCGCGTCAAACGCGCGTTTACTATTGCAAAAAACGCGCATAAAAACACGCAACAAAAACGTGCGTAAAACGCGTGTTTGAGAAACGCTCAGGTGTGAAAGCAGGGTAAAGGAGAAAGATCTTTGTTGCTCAAAGCAACCAATCACAAAAATGAAAGCTGCCCAGTGATTGGGCCATGTGTGTTTTTTTTGCTATGTATTTTGGGGTTAAACTGGATATTTATGTTTTAACATTTTATGGTTTAAGTCTTTTAATGGGAAATTTGCTCTACCAGAATTTATGTCGGTTGCAAGCTTCAGGTACCAAGCCATCAATTGTATGTCCTTCCCGGGAGGAGCAATTGATGAGCCCTCTCCAATGCCTTCAAAGGTGGAACATCTTTAAAGGGGTTGTCCGGGATCAAACTTATTTTTTTTAAAACAGCTTACTCACCATTACTAGCCGAGTCTATGTTCCCCAGATGTTTTTAGGTAGCTTTTATACTGCAGCATGGCTCCTACAGTCCCCAACAGATTGGTTACATATCTGTTTATCTGTGCGATCACTTCCTGCCGCACTGCACTGCGGGTCCCAGCGCAGCGCGGTTTATCCCGGTTTCTACATTCTAAAATCACGTCCCTGCACCCGCCCCCCTCATACATATTCATTCCTCATGCACATTACATGGGAGGAGTTTTCTATGCTAACTAGCATAGTGATCTGTCTCCATTCATTATAAAACTCCATGCCCGGTCACGTCACTGGATCAAAGGGGCAGGGCTTAGCGCGATGTCGTACGGCCTAGTTACCGCCCCTCCATCCACTCTGCATAATTACTCAGGCTGCCAATGATGTCACCGGGCTCCCTGAGCAGCGGAGGAGGAGGCTTTGCTCGCCTGCAAGGGACCCGGTACGTCACTGAGAACAAGAAAACAGTCACTTCCACCCAAGAATTTACTAGATGAATTGGGGCTTGAGAAATATGTGCAAAAGGTAGTACATGCATGTTTGTAATGTATAAGACAGTCTAGTACTATTAGACCAATGTGCACAATCCCGGACAACCCCTTTAAGTGCACCCCTGTCTGAAAACCAGGGGCGTTGATAGGGTCTGAAAACATCCGGGGCACAAGCCCAATGTATCACGCCCCTGTGAAGCCACGCCCCCACCCCATGAAGCCACGCCCCCATGGGCCTTCACAGTAGTTATTAACCCCTTTTTAGCAGTCCCCCCTTCACAGTAGTTATTAACCCCTTTCAGCAGTCCCCCCTTCACAGCAGTTATTAACCCCTTTCAGCAGTCCCCCCCTTCACAGTAGTTATTAACCTCTTTCAGCAGTCCCCCCTTCAGTGAATGGAGGACTGCTGAAACGGGTTAATAACTACTGTGAAGGGCCTAGCCGTCTGGACAACCCCACAGATCATCCCCTCAGTAATCCGTATCCTGCAGTAACTTAACTTTAAATCAGCGCACATCTCATTACTATCTTGACTTAGACACTCAGCTCCAGTAACAGGCAGTGCGGGGGGCGGCTCTCACTCATTGACGTCACGCACCTACGCCACCTAGTGGGAGGAACAGGCGCGTGACGTCAGTGAGCGAGCGCCGCCAGCACTGCATGTTTCCGGAGCTGAGTGTGTAAGATAGTAATGAGATCATAAGCGCTGTTTTAAAGTTCAGTTACTGCAGGATACGGATTAGGATGGCGGGACTGTGCAGTGCAGGAGAGTCAGAGCGGCCGACCCTGCCAGCCAGGGGCGTATCTAGAACTGACTGGGCCCCACAGCTAAATTTTGTATGGGCCCCCCCTCCTCCATGACTATCCTGGCATCCTATATGTGCATATGTAAGGGAGAGTTCACATCACATTTTTGGCATCCGTTTAAAGTTTACGTTGGAAAATGGGATACAAAAGCGCAGCACACTACGCTTTGTATCCTGCAAAGTCTGTTAAAAAAAAAAATGTGTACATTAACGTATCATTTTTTTTGATGGTGTCAGTCTGAGTCACCTGTTAACATATACATTTTATGTATACATTACCAGGGGTCAGCAACCTTTGGCATTCCAGCTTTTGCGAAACCACAATTCCCAGCATGTTCCATAAATTTCTATGGGAGTTATGAGAAGAGCAGAGCAATAATGCATGCTGGGAGTTGTAGTTTCACAACAGCTGGAGTGACGTAGGTTGCCTACCCCTGCATTAGACGAATGGCAAACCGTGATGTAAAATCGGCCTTACTGTGCCATGATAGTGCCAAGTGGCAAGCACTAGAGACAGAGAAGGGAGGTTGCAATGTACAGGGTACAGGGGGGGGGGGACGCACAGTGCAGCATAGGGGTACAATGCAGCACAGGGGGTACAGTACAGCATAGCAGGCGCAATACAGAGCAGGGGGCACACACAGTGCAGCATAGGGGGCACAGTGCATTATAGGGGGTACAGTATAAGGCAGGGGCACACAGTGCATTATAGGGGGTACAGTATAAGGCAGGGGGCACACAGTGCATTATAGGGGGTACAGGGCAGGAGGCACACACAGTGCAGCATAGGGGGCACAGTGCATTATAGGGGGTACAGTATAAGGCAGGGGGCACACAGTGCATTATAGGGGGTACAGTATAAGGCAGGGGGCACACAGTGCATTATAGGGGGTACAGTACAGGGCAGGAGGCACACACAGTGCAGCATAGGGCAGGGGGCAGAATACAGCATGGGGTGCACAGTACAGGGCATGGGGCAATATACAGCATATAAGGTACAGTAGGTATACACAGTACAGCATGGGGGGTACAGTACAGGGCAGGGGGCAGAATACAGCCACAAGATGCACCTAGAAATGCTCCATTCACATGTCCTACCTCAGGAGTTGATAGTTCCTAGTGGGCTAAAGGACCTTTCATGATGTCAGGAGCACTGATCAGTCACATGAGTGGGCGGAGTCAGGCTCCGGGCTGTGCAGGAGATTGTATGGAAATGACTGCCAGCATAACATTCGGGGCACTGGTCAAAACATCCAGGGCTCAAGCCCCGAATGTTTTGACCTAACGACGCCCCTGCAACTACGCCACAAGTGACCCCATTTTGGAAAGAAGACACCCCAAGGTATTCCATGAGGGGCACGGCGAGTTCCTAGAATTTAAATTTTTTGTCACAAGTTAGCGGAAAATTATGATTTTTCTTTTTTTTTCTTTTTTCCTTACAAAGTCTCATATTCCACTAACTTGCGACAAAAAATTAAAAATTCTAGGAACTCGCCATGCCCCTCACAGAATACCTTGGGGTGTCTTCTTTCCAAAATGGGGTCACTTGTGGCGTAGTTATACTGCCCTGGCAATTTAGGGGCCCATATGTGTGAGAAGTACCTTGCAATCAAAATGTGTAAAAAATGGCCTGCAAAATCCGAAAGGTGCACTTTGGAATATGTGCCCCTTTGCCCACCTTGGCTGCAAAAAAGTGTGACACATCTGGTATCGCCGTACTCAGAAGAAATTGGGGAATGTGTTTTGGGGTGTCATTTTACATATACCCATGCTGGGTGAGAAAAATATCTTGGTCAAATGCCAACTTTGTATAAAAAAATGGGAAAAGTTGTCTTTTGCCAAGATATTTCTCTCACCCAGCATGGGTATATGTAAAATGACACCCCAAAACACATTCCCCAACTTCTCCTGAGTACGGCGATACCAGATGTGTCACACTTTTTTGCAGCCAAGGTGGGCAAAGGGGCACATATTCCAAAGTGCACCTTTCGGATTTCACCGGTCATTTTTTACACATTTTGATTGCAAAGTTCTTCTCACACATTTGGGCCCCTAAATTGCCAGGGCAGTATAACTACCCCACAAGTGACCCCATTTTGGAAAGAAGACACCCCAAGGTATTCCGTGAGGGGCATGGCAAGTTCCTAGAATTTTTTATTTTTTGTCGCAAGTTAGTGGAATATGAGACTTTGTAAGAAAAAAATAAAAATAAAAAATCATCATCATTTTCCGCTAACTTGTGACAAAAAATAAAAAGTTCTATGAACTCACTATGCCCATCAGCGAATACCTTTGGGTGTCTACTTTCCGAAATGGGGTCATTTGTGGGGTTTTTCTACTGTTTGGGCATTGTAGAACCTCAGGAAACATGACAGGTGCTCAGAAAGTCAGTGAAAACCCCATATAAAATTACTTAGATGTTCAGCTGGTCATAGACACATACCCTCCAAGTCTACTCATTTTGCTGGTATAGTATTGACTTTCTTGGGTGTATAAAATATAGGTATTTTTTCCAATTGAATCAATTCAATAATAATATCCAAAGTAGCAAAAGTGAGTGCCTGCTCCTGGCCTGCCCTCTGGACCATTCATGAAGACATCATTGTCTCTCAAGTGAGATCTTTGACTACTTTGTCATGCACAGAATAGAACTACAGGAGGTATAGTTATGACAACCAACCTGGAAAACCATATTCAGCAACTTAGCATCTCTAGATGTTCATGTAGAGTTTTCAGACAGTGTTGGCCTTAGGGGTACATCAATGTGCAGGCTCAGGGGACTCATCATCTGCCTTTCTGGGAAGGGGACATCATAGATGGCATGAAGCCTGAAGCTTGCAACCACCATGATCTGTAGTATGATGGTATTTACATTGTGGAACTTATATTTGTGCATTGTACAGTATGCAATGTTTGAAGTGTATGGTTTGAAGTGTATGGTTGTATAGCATTTTTATTTACACAGCATGGTTGATTTTAACTCAGGCCATCGCTGAAGATAACATTCTTACTGAATTTTTTACAGACCAATGTGATAGAGAAGCTACTTTTCTTTCTGTTGACTAGCAAAAACATACTGAAAGCCGCTCTGTATTTTTGAAACATGTAATTAATGACTATTTTCTTTCCTTCATATTTCTAGACTCCTTGGCTCTGGAACACAAGACAGTGTTGGTACAACTATCCCTATCAGGTAACAACAAAATTTACAATGATACAGAATAATATAAACCTACTGTAGAAACTGGTCAAATAAATGAGATAGTAATCAGATTCTACCAAAGAATAAGGGATTATATTGTCAGCAGCCAGAGGGGGAAGGAGACTGATTCTGTCCAGAACATACCACTAGAGGCACAGATTAGTAGCAGCACCAAGGAGAACACATGGCAGTAAAATTAATGGAAATTTTATTTTTATGCTAAAAACACAGTAAATTACAGTGAATGAAACATAACGACATAACTCAAAGTAACACTTTGCAATTGTAATAGTGATCACTCATCCCCATACAGAGAAGATGATTGCAGAATCATGATCAGGCAATTTTTGGGAATGTATGGTTTATTCCCACTAATTGCCTGTGCATTGGTCCATGTGCAACACGCTGACCCACAAGGGAGGCATGGTGGTGCTGTAGTTGGAGAGGATGGGAATGGTGGTTGTAGTCCTCTTGGTGGCTTATGCCTCCGTCCAGAACTCCCTTAACCTTACATGCAGTGCTTGGAAATTGGTGCAACCCTTCTTCCCCCCTAGCCTGCTTGACCAGGCCTGCTTGATGGTAACAGAATATAGTATTCACTGAGGTTGATGGCGGTTGAAGTAAAAATACAAGCAATGGTTTTCAGGTATTTCACAGAGTAGTCTCCCAAAGGCTGTTATAATGGTCCTCCATGAGTCTCTTTCTATAGGTACTAGCAATGTCCCCATATGACCAAAGGCATGCAATCACTTTCAATGTTTCTCTACAGTGCCCAATGGCGGTGTACAGCCCTAGATAGGATCAGTGATGGCCAGTTCGCATTGTTCGCCAGCAAACATATGCGGGCTGCCATCTTTTTCACAAGTCCGGCGAGGCACAGGTAAGCCCTTACCTGTGCCTGTGCCGTGAGCCGGTCTGAAAACAAATGCTGTAGCAGGCAGTTCCGAGAACAGCCCGATGAAGGCCCCCGGTGGCTGTTCTCGTCGGAAGTGCCTGCTCCCGCTGACCGCACTTCTTTTTAGACCGTCTCACGCACAGGTAAGGGCTTACCTGTGCCTCGCCGGACTTGTTAAAAAAAAAGATGACAGCCCGCATATGTTCGCGGGCAAACAATGCGAACTGGCCATCACTGGATAGGATGGCCAGTCCATCTCAGAAGTGTGACTGGTGCCAGAAGCAATTCACTCTCCCCAGATGCAGTAAAGTCCAAAATCATAAGCATATGTTAACTTAACTGACTCTGTGCAGCACTGAATGGTAGTATTTATTTGCTGCCTCATGGCAGTATTTACTCACTGGTGAGGTCTTGGCATCACCAATGATTAATTGATGAGGTCCAAGTAGAAAAAGTCTGAGAAGCCCTAATTTAAGTACCTTTCTTTACAAAAAAAGAAAAAATATGTCAGAGTGGTGACAAGTCTTTTTTTTAAATACTTGTATTTCCCATAAAATAATAGTTCTAAAACATCTTTTCTTATAACTCTGCTTCGTGCCATTCTTTTATTATTTCTCCTAGAACTCTATGGATAAATCGACAGCTGGGTGTTACCATTCCCTTATCAAAGGGTTGTAGATCTAAAATGTCTGACATTTTCAGCACTAAATGGCAGGGATCTCAACTCTCCCGGAGGTTCAGGGAGTCTCCCGCTATTAGATAGCGGCTCCCTGACACCCGCATGTGAAACAATATCTCCCGGAAAGGTTTATCTCAGTCAGATAGCAGAGCAGAGAGATAAGAGAAGTGAGAGGACAGAGTTTAGATTACAGGTTGAATTAACCCTTTAGGGTCAAATTGGCTTCTCAAGGAGATATATATGTTAAAGGGATCCCTTCTGTCTCATTCAGTAGCTATATAACTATTGAGAGAGATGCATTTAAAAAAAAATACATTTACACATTTAACCCTCCATTTTAATTATATTATTTACCCCAGTGTTAAATTCACACCCCCTGGATGCTTTAATCATATATATAAATATGATAATTTGGGGCAGGGTAATGAGCCCGGTCCTCCACACCATAGAGCAAAGTGTGCAGATACTTCATATGTTTGGAAAATGTAATAAAAAGTTTGTGGGAAAAAAAAAAAAAAGAAAACCTCCCTGAAATGAGAAGTGCACCTCCCTGAAATGAGTTTTTGCAGGTTGGGATGTCTGAAATGGACAATATGAAATTATGCTGTCACACCTGGTAACAGTCAGCATAAATTTCTCGTGTTCATAAACTTGGAACTAACACTGAGTTTTTAGGATGCTGCAGGATTGTAGAAGTATTTAGTAGAACAGAAAGGTCAGGAGAGGTGAAAGGCCTTCTTTTAAATGTAAAAAGTCCCCACGCTTGCAGCACAAAATGTGTGTGATGTTTTGTGCAGTAGTTTACAGATCTCTATAGCCCCGTGGAGCTAGCCTTAGGGATGCTGGCAGTTGTCTTCCTCTGATAATAGATTCCTTTAAAGTTTTCATGTTGATTTATTAATGAAGCAATCCCCCACTAGTTACTTTATCTCAGCTTTTGGACTTTTTTGTGGATACAACATGCAGAGGTTAGCAGTGGCAAAATCCGCCTGTGGGATTGGAGTTTGAACAGCGATATAACCCAGAATTCTTCTCAAAATCACATTGCAAAACTATCATGGACTCAGTATTTGAAAATAATGCAAACAGACATGAAGGTTTTTTTTTTGTAACCCTGGAGGATCACATCTGTTACAGTACGTACATGGAAGCTGCTGATCTTTGCAGAGGCATTTTTTTTATCCAGCTGTTAATTTGTACATCACAATGGACCCTTTGCTTTGCAATGTGCAACTTACCGAGGTACAGATAGAGTAGTCTTTGAAAATGTTAAAATAATAAAGTGGTTGTTAAGATTATATCTGTACTAAAAATACAGTTTTTAAATATAGTTTTCATGTGTGAATCCATATTGATGAATCACAGTACCGCAAGCCCTGGAAGAGCAGAGGATGGGAGTGGTAGTGGCAATCCTTACACCAATGCTCCCTAGGGGCAGGGCAGTGATAGGAGGATGCACCCTTTCTTCCCTTGGGGCACATCTTGATGTTGCAGCTCCTGCCTGATGGTAGTTGGGGTGTTCTTGATATTAATACAGTATTTTGTATGGGTGCAAGGCAGAAGGTGTGGGTGCAGTGTCCGGGGTATGGTTCAGGAGTCAGTAACCAGGCCAGTTGTAGAAAAAAAAAAATGTCTCTCTTTACATAAGTGTAGAATATGAGTTGTAGTACATCCAACAGTATTGAGCACAGTTCCAAACAATTGACAGTGCAAATCTTTCCAGATAGCAATATATGAGTATAAGTCAGGATGGGGACTTCTTCCTTTGTATCTTTCTTCTAAGTGGGAAGGGTTTTTTAACAATGTCCCTATCACTGCAGCAAAGTCTCTGTCAGCCCTACACAATAAAACAACATTTGATAAATTATTAGTCATATTCATGCCAAATTCATATCAATAATCATAATATGGGAGACTGAAGCAAGATCAGATTCTTATCAGAAGGATTATTTACCCAAAGCAAGGATATATGTCACGAGGGTGTCAAGAGCCACGCCTGACTCCGTTGTACCTGGGGTCAGGAGGTCGCAGCGGTTGGCTGCACGCTCTATGTCAGATAGGGAAGTTTCCTTATGGTAGCTTTCTGGGTTTGCTTTACAAACCCTTTTGTCTCACTCAGGGATCCGTAGCTCCTTCTCTCAGCTGTTCCTTGTCCAGCACTCCCAATCCTCCTTATATTCCCCTCTCACACTTCTCTGGTTGCCAGATATAGAGCTTCCTGCCTGGACATCTATTCTGACCCACTGGAGCTGTGTTGCTGCGTTCTCTGAGTGTTGCCTTAGAACGCTACCCTCCGGATCCCTGTTGGACCTTTGTGGACAATTGTTGCCGTCCTCCTGAGGTTCGCCGTAGGCGTGGGGGTTGTTTTTTTTGTGGGGAGAGGGGTCATTTCATTAACGTCTGTCCTTCTTTCCTCAGAAACAAAAAAAATGTCGGAAAACTACTAACCCCAGGCTGTGTGGAGGATGTCAGCCGGGGGGTATACGTTTCCTCCATACGTACATCGCAATTTGTGTTGCCAGCGGTTATTGTTTTTGGTGATAAGACAGAGACTGTTTCTTTCTTTCTAGACAGTGGAGCAGGGGTAAATTTGATAGATGCCCATTTTGCCCGCACTATGGGTTTGTCTCTCTGTACGTTACAGAGACCTATTCCCATATTTGCTATTGATTCTGCTCCTCTGTCTCAGAGAAACCTCACCCACATCGTTCATAATTTACACCTTCGGGTAGGGGACCACCATAACGAGATGCTCTCATGTTATGTTCTGGAGGGGCTTCCCACTCCGGTGGTGCTGGGCCTTCCCTGGTTGGTAGCGCACAATCCAGTGGTGGATTGGCAGGCCAGGGAGATATTGGAGTGGAGTGAGCCGTGCAGAGAAAATTGCTTAAATAGCAATTGCTTAGTCGCCTCCATAACTACCCTACCTACATTTGTTTCGGACTTTGAGGACGTTTTTTCTGAAAAGGGTTGTCAGAAGTTACCACCTCATCGTCCTTATGATTGCCCGGTTAACCTTATTCCCGGCGCAAAATTACCCAAGACCAGGTTATATAATCTTTCAGGTCCAGAAAGACAAGCCATGAAGGATTATATCTCCGAGAGTTTGGCTAAGGGACACATCAGACCCTCTTCTTCACCCGTGGCTGCAGGGTTTTTCTTTGTTAAAAAGAAAGATGGGGGCCTGCGTCCTTGCCTAGATTTTCGTGAATTAAATCGGATAACCATCCGAGACCCATACCCTCTTCCTCTCATTCCTGACCTGTTTAACCAGATTGCGGGTGCTAGGTGGTTCTCCAAACTCGATCTTAGGGGGGCCTACAATCTGATTCGTATTAAAGAGGGGGATGAGTGGAAAACAGCTTTTAACACCCCTGAGGGGCATTATGAAAATCTAGTTATGCCTTTCGGCCTGACCAATGCGCCTGCCGTCTTTCAACATTTCGTTAATGACATTTTTAGTCATCTAATCGGCAGGTTTGTGGTAATATACCTAGATGATATTTTAATTTATTCGTCTGATCTGAGAACACATGAGGAGCATGTCAGACAAGTACTACAGGTCCTACGGACGAATGAATTATATGCTAAAATTGAAAAATGTGTTTTTGCCGTTCAGGAGATACAATTCCTAGGTTATTATTTATCTGCGTCAGGTTTCCGTATGGATCCTAGGAAGGTCCAGGCAATTTTGGATTGGGATCTTCCTGAGAACCTCAAAGCACTACAACGGTTCTTGGGCTTCGCGAATTTCTATAGGAAATTCATAAAAAATTATTCGGTGATCGTAAAACCCCTTACTGACATGACTAGGAAGGGGACTGATTTTTCTAAATGGTCTGATGCCGCTAAAGTTGCTTTTTCCTCTCTAAAAGAGAGGTTTACCTCAGCACCTGTACTAGTCCAACCTGATGTCTCTCAGCCATTTATTGTTGAAGTCGATGCATCAGAGGTGGGAGTGGGGGCTGTGCTGTCTCAGGGTCCGTCTCCTGGCAAATGGCGTCCTTGTGCTTTCTTTTCTAAAAAAACTATCTGCAGCAGAACAGAACTACGATATTGGCAATAGGGAACTGTTAGCTATTAAACTTGCGTTTGAGGAGTGGCGTCACTTTTTAGAGGGGGCAGTCCACCCCGTCACTGTGTTTACGGACCACAAAAATCTGCTGTACCTCAAATCAGCTAAGCGTCTCACCCCTAGACAGGCTAGGTGGTCGCTATTTTTTACCAGGTTTAACTTTGTGATTACCTATCGTCCTGGGGTAAAGAATACCAAGGCTGATGCACTATCTCGTTGTTTCCCTGGAGGGGGTAATGTGAGTGATCCGGTACCCATTCTACAAAGAGGAGTGGTTGTTTCTGCGGTACACTCTGCTTTGGAGGGGAAGGTGTTAGAGGCCCAGGGGGACGCCCCGGTCTCTTGCCCCTCAGAGAAATTGTTTGTACCGTTGAACCTACGTCTCGAATTATTAAAGGAACATCATAATTCGGCACTTGCTGGGCACCCGGGTAGTAAAGCAACCTTAGAGCTATTGTCTCGTCGTTTTTGGTGGCCAAGGTTGCGTCAGGATGTAATGGATTTTGTGTCCTCTTGTTCTACCTGTGCGTGCGCAAAAGTTTCACATACACGTCCTGCAGGGTCTCTATTACCACTCGTCATTCCCAATAGACCATGGACACATCTGTCTATGGATTTTATCACTGACTTACCTTTGTCTGCGGGTAAAACAGTGATTTTGGTAGTAGTGGACAGGTTTAGCAAAATGGCACACTTTATTGCGTTACCCGCACTACCTAATGCTAAAACTCTTGCTCAGGTATTCGTCAGTGAGATCGTGAAGCTTCACGGGGTCCCCTCCGATGTTGTTTCGGATCGGGGAACCCAGTTTATTTCTAAATTTTGGAAAGCTTTTTGTTCCCGTTTGGGGGTTCACTTGTCCTTTTCCTCAGCTTTCCATCCTCAGTCGAATGGACAGACTGAGCGTACCAACCAAAACCTGGAGACATATCTAAGATGTTTTGTGTCTGAAAACCAAGAGTTGTGGTCGTCATATTTACCGTTAGCTGAGTTTGCCATAAATAATCGCCGTCAGGAATCCACTGGCAAGTCACCTTTTCTTGGTGCATATGGTTTTCATCCCCAATTCTGTACTTTCAAAGAGGGGGGGGGTCTTCTGGGGTTCCCGAAGAGGAACGGTTTTTGTCATCTCTTTCATCAGTATGGCAGAAGGTGCAAGCTAACTTGAAAAATATGGGAGGTAAATACAAATGCATGGCTGATAAGAGACGGTCGCCAGGTCCGGACCTAGGAGTGAATGACTATGTGTGGTTGTCTACTAGGAATATCAAGTTGAAGGTTCCCTCTTGGAAACTGGGTCCTAGGTTTATTGGTCCTTACAAGATTGTAGCCATCATCAACCCCGTGGCTTTTCGCCTGGAGTTACCTCAGACTTTTAAAATCCATAATGTCTTTCATAAGTCGTTACTCAAAAAATATGTTCCACCTCTAGAACCGTCACCGCTGCCACCCCCTCCTGTTGTCGTTGATGGTAGTTTGGAATTTCAGATATCCAAAATTGTTAATTCTCGTCGGGT
Organism: Bufo gargarizans; assembly: GCF_014858855.1. NCBI lineage: Eukaryota > Metazoa > Chordata > Amphibia > Anura > Bufonidae > Bufo > Bufo gargarizans. The sequence goes on along the minus strand of NC_058087.1, from coordinate 11,469,897 downwards.
CCGCCGCTCTCTCCAATATCTGGTGCACTGGAGAGGTTACGGTCCCGAGGAAAGAATGTGGGTTCCTGCGTCTGAGGTAAACGCCGACAGGCTAGTCCGGATTTTTCATGCCTCTCATCCTGAGAGACCTGGTCCTGAGTGTCCAGAGGCCCCTCGTAGAGAGGGGGGTACTGTCACGAGGGTGTCAAGAGCCACGCCTGACTCCGTTGTACCTGGGGTCAGGAGGTCGCAGCGGTTGGCTGCACGCTCTATGTCAGATAGGGAAGTTTCCTTATGGTAGCTTTCTGGGTTTGCTTTACAAACCCTTTTGGCTCACTCAGGGATCCGTAGCTCCTTCTCTCAGCTGTTCCTTGTCCAGCACTCCCAATCCTCCTTATATTCCCCTCTCACACTTCTCTGGTTGCCAGATATAGAGCTTCCTGCCTGGACATCTATTCTGACCCACTGGAGCTGTGTTGCTGCGTTCTCTGAGTGTTGCCTTAGAACGCTACCCTCCGGATCCCTGTTGGACCTTTGTGGACAATTGTTGCCGTCCACCTGGGTGTTTGTGTTTGTCTGTCCTCTCCCTGGTGTTTCCCTCTTAGTGCAGTGGTGAGGACTAGCGATCCCATGACCGGGTCTAGGGCTCATTTCAGGGAAAGCCAGGGTTTAGGCACGTGATCGCCGCACGGGTGAGGAACCCGTCTAGGGACGTCAGGGCAGGCAGGTGCCAGCTGCAAGGTGAGTTAGGGGGTCACCACCTTTCCCTCTCCCTTGGGCAGGGCTTTCCCTGTTTTCCTCCCTGTGCGTGTTGCCGGTCATTACAATATATAACTGAGGAAGTTTCTACCAAGGATAAAGCCAGCATTAGGGCATACGGGCCTTGGGATAAAGACAGCCAGGAGTTCTGAGGAATAGTGCACAGGATTTCTGAGGAAAAGTTCAGCCTGGTCTGTAAGTGTTGTTTTTACCCTCTGAGTATCTTGCAAAAGAACATTGTACCTGCCATTATTGTGAAAGCCTGCTTACAACTGCTGCTGTGTATGGAACTTTACCAACGACTGTACAAAGTTAACTGTTGTCAGTAAAGGAAGTTTGGTTCACCTCAACATCGTGTTCCTCACTTATTACTACTATAAAACGGTGTGCCACCGTTACAGGCACTGGCGTCACGAATCTTAAAGGGACCTTGCCCCCGGCACATTAAACATCTGCAACATCCAGGGCACCTCACCCAATATCAGGCCTGGTCCCTATACACCGAGAGTGCCCCAGAGGTCTCCTGTGCCAGCCTCTCCATCACTGCTGTATGCCTTCCCAGGGTCTCCCATAAACTGTGAGTAACCAAGAGCAACCCTCATTTGCCTATTAACCGTAACCTCACTATCGCAATACCCTGCAGGGCGGCGTACTGCATTTTGCACCACATAGGTTAACTAGTTAGAACAGGAAAGGAAAAAACATGAAAGGAAAAATCTTTATGTCCTTCAGATTGTTAAACCAGGCACAATGGGGGAGATTTATCAAGACTGGCATACCCATATGCCAGTCATGATCTCTTTGCACTGGAGTAAGATGCACCCTCAGTGGTGTAGCTAGAAATCACTGGGCCCCACAGCAAATTTTTGAATGGGGCCCTCCTCCCCCAGTAAGTTTTTCACAACCCCTTCCTTTCATGCTGCCCCCATTCCCGTGGCTAGTAAAGATCGCTCTCTCAGACCAGGCCCGGCAGCTGTTCCATCCGTTTTATACACTGTCTACACTGTCACTGTATATAATTTCATTGTGTAATACTGTTGAGGGGGCCCTGACAAAATCTTTTAGTCCCCCTCCTCCTGGATGGGCCCCTTCTGGGTCAGGGCCCCAAAGCTGCAGCTTCCCCTATAGTTACGCTCCTGCACCTAATTTATTAAGAGGAAGATGTCTCTTTATAAACTAGTCTCATCTCTGGCAGTCTGTGCACCATAAACTGAAGTCTACACTAGATGTAGACTTGAGACATAACCGACATGATAGCTATAGTTATAGCATCTCTGGACAGTCGGACAGAGCCCTGGCCCTCCCACTACACCCTGCCCCTTCTTCTCGCCACTTTGGAAAAATGGCGAGAAGGTCTAATAGTTGAAAATGAATCTGCAAATGTGGCATGCGCCATAATCTAAACCAACAATTTTCCCCAAGGGGCTTATTACCTTATTACCTAACTTGACTTTACCAAGATAAAATATAACTTTTATTAGTATGTAAAAACTGAATTTGTGAGCAAAAAAATTTGTTTTAAAATATCTGCTCCCTGAATTCAGACTGCACTCTTCCCACTAACCGGCGCTGTTACTGCCAGGGGGGCAGGTTTGGGTTTTAGCTTTGTTCTCCTGTCTTCAGTTTACTAAATCGGCAATTCAGTCAAGTAGAAACAATCCAGATCTTCCAGTGAGTCAGTGATGTCACTGATTTCTGGTGAAGGGCTGGCAGTGGGGGAGCGCTGGTTGGTGGGGAGAGTGCACATCCCCAGTCCAGGCAATAACAATTACAACAATCAGTCTGAATTCAGTGAGCAGATATTTTAAAACACTTTATTTTTCGCTCACAAATTCTGCTTTTACATACTAATAAAAGTTATAATTTATCTTGGTAAAATCTGGGTCAAGTAAGATAATAAGCCCCTCGGGAAAAAATGTTGGTTCTGGTTAGATACCTTTACCCAGATAGGGTCCTATTTAGATATTTATGCGCCATTATCTGCAACTTTTTTTTTTTTACAACAATAGTGGTGTAAATAGCTTAATAAATGTCCCGCACTGTCTGGTAGTGCAAGTTCACCTGAATACCTTTCACTTAGTGATCCATTGTTTCATTCTGGAGAAAAAGCTTTTTTAATCCATATGCAAATGAGCAGTTAAATGCTCCAAGTACGGGCCCAAGCCACTCTGTGCACCTTTTCTCTTCCAGCCCCTCCCTCTCCATCTTGAGATGACCAGGAGAGATGACTATGCAGGAACCTGGCCCTGTTAATCAAGAAGGAGTGAAAGGTATCACTACATTCAGCTGAGCTAGCCCTGCAACGCATTGTACCTGGTTTGCTAGTGAACTTTCTGGTGGCAGACTTCCTATACATAAAGTTATGTGCATGAGTACTTTACCTCATTGCAAAGGACGCCTGTACTTGAACACATGGTTTAACCCCTTAGGCTGGGTTCACACGGTCGTTGCGGGTGCATTGCGGGAAAAGATGCAGGTGCGTTGCGGGAACATGCACGATTTTTAATGTCAATTGAGGGTTAAAAAATAAATTAAAAAAATAGCTCACCTCCTCCAATTGATCGCGTAGCTGAAGGTCTCCTGTTCTTTCTTTAGGACCTGTCAAAGGACCTGTGGTGATGTCACTGAGCTCATCACATGGTCCATCACCATGGTGATGGATCATGTAATGTATCATGTGATGAGCACAGTGATGTCACCACAGGTCCTTTGACAGGTCCTGAATAAAGAACAGGAGACCTTCAGCTACGCGATCAATTGGAGGAGGTGAGTTATTTTTTCTTTTTTTTTAACCCTCAATTGACCTTCTACTAAGCATTCTGTATTAAAGAATGCTATTATTTTCCCTTATAACCATGTTATACGGGAAAATAACACAGTGAATAGACTTTCATCCTAGCAACCATGCGTGAAAATTGCAACGCATTCACACTTACTTTCTGATACTTGCGATTTTCACGCAGCCCCATTCACTTCTATGGGGCCTGCGTTGTGTGAAAAACACACAATATAGAGCATGCTGCGATTTTCACGCAACGAACGAGTGCTGCGTGAAAATCACTGCTTATGTGCACAGCCCCATAGAAATGAATTGGTCCGGATTCAGTGCGGGTGCAATGCCTTCACCTCACGCATTGAACCCGCGCGGAAAACTTGCCTGTGTGAAAGGGGCCTTATATGTATGGTGGAAGTCCAGTCTTTAAAAATGGCACCTGCTCATGAGCACAGCGGGTGTTATAGCAGCGGGATTTTTGCTGTTTTAACAGCAAACACATGGGGCTAATGTCTGCGATCAGCGCTAATGCCAATCGTAGACATTAAACCCCTTACGTGCCAGGGTCAATTGTGACCACAGCATCTAAGATGCTTTTCCTCGGGAGAACTGCACTCCCAGGTCCGGAATGCCTTCCCTATGCGGAGATCGGCAAAGACGTTTGTTGTCTCTATTAGGCTGGATCTCGGTGTAGAGTTCCAGCCTAATAGAGCTGTAGGTGGCAGTGCTCAATAGGGAAATAGTGTAAGTCCTTCACAATGCAGTAGTCATTTATTGCAATGTGAAGGACAAATAATCTATGGATCACTTGCCAAAAGCCCCTGAGGCGGCTTAATAAAAGTGTAAAAAAAAAGTTTAAAAAAATATAGACATATAAATATTTTAATCGCCCCCTTTCCCCGAAATAAAAATAAATAATAAAAAATAAAGATCATAGGTATCGTCATGTCCCAAAATGCTGATTACTATTAAAATATAAACATATTTATGCCGTATGGTGAACGCCGTAATGGAAAAAATCTAAATGTCCGATTCACAGTTTTTTTAAGTCGCCTCACCTCCCCAAAAAATATGAATAAAAAGTGATCAAAAAGTCATACACATGCCACATAGGTATCAATAAAAGCTACAAAATGAGCCTCCACACTGCGTAGGCATAACTATAAAAAGAACATGGCAATGAAAAGAAAAATTTTATTTTTTTCCAGGATTCTTTTCATTATTAAAACATAAGAAAAACAACATAAATGTGGTATTGCTGTAATCCAGGCATGCTCAACCTGCGGCCCTCCAGCTGTTGCAAAACTACAACTCCCAGAATGCCTGAACAGCCTACAGCTGTCAGCCTACAGCAGGGCATTGTGGGAGTTGTAGTTTTACAACAGCTGGATGGCCGTAGATTGAGCGTGCCTGCTGTAATCAAACTGACCCAGAAACTGAAGGCAACAGGTCAGTTCTACCGCATAGGGAATGCTGTAAGAACAACTATGATGGAATTGCATTTTTGGCAATTTGGCAATTCCACTCCATTTGAAATTTATTTCCAGCTTCCAACTACATCGTATGCAACTGTAAATGGTGGCATTAGAAAGTACAAATTGTCCTGCAAAAAGTGAGCCCTCATACAGCTATGTGAACGGAAAAATAAAAAAAAGGTTTGTCCCTGGGAAGGTAGGGAGTAAAAGATGAAAATGCAAAAATGGAAAATCACAAGGTCCTGACAGGGTTAAGCTACAAAGTAACTTCTATTCTGTCCCGTTGTTCAGTTACATTGCTTTTATGGTTTATTGGCTCATTGCTTTGGTGTAAAAAGCAATATCCATTTTCAGTACTTATTTTCAAGCATTACAAAGACTGGAAGGTAAAAAAAAAAATCCAATTTGTAATAAGTATTTTGTTTGACCTCATCATTCCCCTTTCAAGTGGCCGGACAATACATTGGGTGATGAGTCTCACACCGGGGGTCTTCATCCTGTAGAGCCGGAGTTGCTTTTGTCTCCGATATGCTATTTATCTACTGCATAAAGAAAATATGAGATCTTAGCAGGAAACCATGACTTCCTCCTGCTCTATATTTTCTCATGATTTAAGCTGTCTGGATGATAAATGTGACACTTGGGTACATGAATATTTTTCTAGTAGCTGGAAATAGAAAAAGAAATCCCAGAGTCATTTAGAAGGCTCCTTTGTAATGGCAAGAAGCTCGAAACAATGGGCCAGTGACAGCGAATTTCACAAGACAGAGATGACTGCGCATTGTCTCTAGGCTGGCAGGTGCAAAAAGGAAAAATCTTGAGAATACTTACAGTCTATAGACTTGTCTTTGGTCGACCTACATAATATACGTAAGAACCCAATACACATTAGTGTTTTGTCGGCTGACAGTCTAATGTGTATGTGGAAGCATCTCTGTCCTCTCTTTCCACTGAAAACATATACATGCTGAGCCAAACTGAACGCACCTGAGCATCTGGGGAAAATCACAGCTACTGACTGTGTATGGCCACAGGGGTTTTCTGAGACTTAACTGAAGACCTATACCTTATTGGTGGGGGTCCAACACCTGGGACCCCTGTCGATCAGCTTTTTGAGAAAGCCTGGCACTCCTATAAGAGCTGCTGTCTTCTTACAGGGTTATCTAGGTCATGTGATGTCACGTTCATCGGTCACATGACTTGGGCACAGCTCAGCCCCATCCAAGTGAATGGGGCTGAGCTGCAATACCAAGTACGGCCACTATACTATGTATAGCGCAGTGCTTGGCAAGATGAGAGAAGGCTGCAGTGCTTACAGGAGTGCCGGTCACTTTTCAAAAAGGGAGAGTGCAGATAGACTGCAGGGCGAGTTCAGGGAGACTGCAGGGAGAGTGCAGAGTGACTGCAGGGTGAGTTCAGGGAGAGTGCAGAGTGACTGCAGGGAGAGTGCAGAGTGACTGCAGGGTGAGTTCAGGGAGAGTGCAGAGCGAGTGCAGGGAAAGTGCAGAGTGACTGCAGGGACACTGCCGGGACAGTACTGGGAGAGTGGAGATAGACTGCATTCAAGTCAATAGGTCCGTGAAAAAACACGAAGGCACACAAGATTTTCATCCACGTCCGCACGTCCGCGTCCGTTTTTTCCTATCATTTGCATGGCAAACTTGACTTAGATTTTTTTTTTACTTTCCTTCATGTCTGGACATTCTCCAAAAATAAAGGAAGACACACGGAAACAAAAACGGACACGGAACAACGGAACCCCTTTTTGCGGACCGCAAAAAAATACTGTCGTCTGCATGAGGCCTTAGAGACGCAAATCCCTGTCCAACCAGGTGTCTAAGGCCCCTTTCACACGGGCGAGATTTCCGCGCGGGTGCGATGCGTGAGTTGAACGCATTGCACCCGCACTGAATCCTGACCCATTCATTTCTATGGGGCTGTTCACATGAGCGGTGATTTTCACGCATCACTTATGCGTTGCGTGAAAATCGCAGCATGTTCTATATTCAGCGTTTTTCACGTAACGCAGGCCCCATAGAAATGAATGGGGTTGCGTGAAAATCGCAAGCATCCGCAAGCAAGTGCGGATGCGGTGCGATTTCCACGCATGGGTTCTAGGTGACAGTCTATTCACTGTATTATTTTCCCTTATAACATGGTTATAAGGGAAAATAATAGCATTCTGACTACAGAATACATAGTATAATAGTGCTGGAAGGGTTAAAAAAAATAAAAAAAGTTAAATCACCTTATCCCCATGATCGCCTAGTTCCCGGTCGGTCTGTTCTTTAGCTGTGGCTAAAGGACCTTTGGTGATGTCAGATCACATGCTCCATCACCATGGTGATGGACCATGTGATTGGAGCATGTGATCTGACATCACCAAAGGTCATTCAGCCACAGCTAAAGAACAGACCGGGATCTACACATAAGGTGAGTTAACTTTTTTATTTTTTTTAACCCTTCCAGCGCTATCATACTAAGCATTCTGTATTCAGAATGCTATTATTTTCCCTTATAACCATGTTATAAGGGAAAATAATACAATCTTCAGAACATCAATCCCAAGCCCGAACTTCTGTGAAGAAGTTCGGGTTTGGGTACCAAACATGCGCGATTTTTCTCACGCGAGTGCAAAACGCATTACAATGTTTTGCACTCGCGCTGAAAAATCGCGGGTGTTTCCGCAACGCACCCGCACATTTTTCCGCAACGCCCGTGTGAAACCAGCCTAATGATCTGAACTTCATAGATTTCTATGATGCTGTTAGTTTGGGTTATTAGACCTGCAATTGTGGCAGGATTTTTGTCTGTCATATAGAAGCTAAAAACAGTCCTATTACAGCCTAGCACTAAATTTTCCATTTCTGTATACATTTCCAGGAGGAGTAACAAAGAAGCTAAATATTGGGGAAGATTTATGAGAACTGTGCCTTTGTTTCCTTTAGCAACCAAGCACAGTGCGGCGTTTATTACAGGAGTGGATATAATGAAATACTGTATCTGATTTAGAAACTTTAGACATTTCACCTAAAATAAGTTAATTTTGCATCCATTTTTCTTGGTTTGTTGTTATGAGATCTGCAATTAATTTGCTTGATGAGAAAATGTAGTAACAAAATGGAATTGTGTTTGTTTTGCAGCAGCTGACGGCAGATTTACATTACTACTATATTGTGGAGTTGTCTTTCTACTGGTCTTTGATGTTTTCTCAATTCACAGACATCAAAAGAAAGGTAAAATCACATTTTATTGGCACATACTATAGTTACGTTTGAAGGCAGAATTAGTTCTACAGTTAAAGTAAAAAAAAAAAACAGCCACTCTTCGTTCTTTGAAAAAAGAAGGTTATACTTGTGCTTACTGTTACCTTATTCCACTAAATATATATATTCCATTTATTGCTGGCTGCCATGACGAGGAAATATGTACATCAAATTGTGTGTTCACTATAAAACATAAAGCACAATACATGTGGGAGTCATGTTCCGTCCATAGAGAAAAACATCATTTAGGCCTCTTTTACACTTGCGTTGTCCGGATCCGGCGTGTACTCCATTTGCCGGAATTACACGCCGGATCCGGAAAAACGCAAGTGTACTGAAAGCATTTGAAGACGGATCCGTCTTCCAAATACTTTCAGTGTTACTATGGCAGCCATAGTAGGAGCGGGGAGCGGTATACTTACCATCCGTGCGGCTCCCGGGGCGCTCCAGAGTGACGTCAGAGCACCCCATGCGCATGGATGACGTGCCATGCGATCACGTCATCCATGCGCCTGGGGCGCCCTGACGTCACTCTGGAGCGCCCCGGGAGCCGCACGGATGGTAAGTATACTGCTCCTCCGCTCCCCACTACACTTTACCATGGCTGCCAGGACTTTAGCGTCCCGGCAGCCATGGTAACCACTGTTAAAAAGCTAAACGTCGTATCCGGCAATGCGCCGAAACGACGTTTAGCTTAAGGCCGGATCCGGATCAATGCCTTTCAATGGGCATTCATTCCGGATCCGGCCTTGCGGCAAGTCTTCAGTTTTTTTGGCCGGAGCAAAAAGCGCAGCATGCTGCAGTATTTTCTCCGGCCAAAGAACGTTCCGTTCCGGAACTGAAGACATCCTGATGCATCCTGAACGGATTTCTCTCCATTCAGAATGCATTAGGATAATCCTGATCAGGATTTTTCCGGCATAGAGCCCTGACGACGGAACTCTATGCCGGAAGAAAAGAATGCAGGTGTGAAAGAGCCCTTAGAGTGTAAGGAGCAATCCCAAGGACAGACTGAGGCCTCATGCACACGGACGTATTCTCTTTGCGTGTCCATTCATTTTTTTTGTGGAATCATTCATTATGGAATCATTCATTTTAATGGGTCCGCAGAAAAAAACGGAAGTTACTCCGTGTGCATTCCGTTTCCGTATGTCCTTATTTCCGTTCCGCAAAAAAATAGAACATGTCCTATTATTGTCCACATTACGGACAACGATATGACTGTACTAAATACACGCGGACGTCATCAGTTTTTTTTGGGGGGGGATCAGTTTTTTGTGGACTGCAAAATACATACGGTCGTGTGCATGAGCCCTTAGTGTAAGGTACCCATCTGCAGAAGCCACCTTGACACTGGTAGATGGGCCTGACACATTTAATCAAAAATGTGCGCCAAGAGCTTCCATTTTTTATGTGTAGTAGGTATAGTACCACTTTATTACAGAGTAATCCCTAGTTCTATTATTTGCATGTGTAATGGTGTGCTGCCATACGTTTGTTGTTTGCTGTATGCTAGCTTTATGGATGTGCACCTGGTGACTTTCGATGTGCTAGTCAAAATTTTCTTGTAGTTGTTGTATTCTCCATACTGAGCTATGCACGAAGCATACTAGATCTCTATTAGGGTTAAATAGGAGAGGGGATCAAAAGAGCCCATGTACTAGGACCCTAAGGAGTCTAAGGCTAGGGCTACATGATGACATGTGTCACGCGACAACAAGTGGCGAGACACATAGGGCACAACTACACTGCAACATGTGTCGTGCAATATTTTGGCGCACCAATGTCGCGCAACAATATTTATAATGATAGTCTATGGTGTCGCAGTGCAACATGCGACATGCTGCGACTGCGACAGTCGCACGAAAAATCAATTTTGGACTCCCCTGCATAACAGAAACGAGACGGATCCGTTTTGCAGCCCATAGACTTCAATTTTGATGGAAAGAATAACAGAATGCCTCTAAGGCATCTTTCACACGGGCGTCATGGATTTTGGCCAGGTAAGATGCGGGTGCGTCGCGAGTGCAAAACATTTTATTGCGTTTTGCACGCGCGTGAGAAAAATCGGCATGTTTAGTACCCAAACCCAAACTTCTTCACAGAAGTTCAGGTTTCGGTTAGGTGTTGTGTAGATTTTATTATTTTCCCTTATAACATGGTTATAAGGGAAAATAATAGGATTCTTAATACAGCAAAATAAGGCTGAAGGGGTTAAAAATAATTAAAATATTTTAAACTTACCTCATCCGCTTGTTCGCGCAGCCCAGCTTCTCTTCTGTCTTCTTCTTTGAGGAAAAGGACCTGTGGTGACGGCACTGTGCTCATCACATGGTCCGTCACATGATCCATCACCATGGTGATGAGCACAGTGAATTTTTAACCCCTCCAGCCCTATTTTACAAAGCATTCTGTATTAGGAATGCTATTATTTTCCCTTATAACATGGTTATAAGGGAAAATAATAATGATTGGGTCCCCATCCCGATCGTCACCTAGCAACCGTGCATGAAAATCGCATCGCATCCGCACTTGCTTGCAGATGCTTGCGATTTTCACGCAGGCCCATTCACTTCTATAGGGTCTGCGTTGCATGAAAAACGCACAAAATAGAGCGTGCTGCTAAAGGTTCCTATTTATATATGTATGCCATCGAACAATGAGCTTCTGAAAGGTGAAGGGAGGTAAAACATTGTGTAGTGATGGACCTGAAATAAAATATATGGCAAAAACCATCAGATTAGGTTTTTATCTTTTTGTTTGCATGTTGTCTAAGTTTTTTTTTTAGCAGGTTGCGTTCTGTAAAACATTCACGCAATGGTTTGGGTTCCTGGCTATTCGCCTGAGATGTAATTACAGTCCTGCTCTTTTGTCCAATGTCAAACCCCTATATTATTATTTGTTCCTAAAATACTCAGAGAGGATCTAATACATTTTGTGTTATTACTAGATCTGTTGACAGCTTGCTCATATCTAATTCTGGTGCCCTGTAAGCTGTTCTGTTGCTAGAAGCTATTGGGAAGGAGCCAGTATTTCTTGAATATTTCATTTAAGAAAACCTACGTTATATCTGCATGAAATCGATGGCCGTATTCCAGACCTCGGTTACTTGAGGATCACTTTGAGCTTTTTCCCATAAGAATTATTGGTGTGAATTGATTGTTTCGGTGAGATGCATTAGTTTAGTAAGTAGTGTGAATTTTCTTTCAATAACTAATACACAATACACAACCAACGGATCCACATTATAATATATAGATACGCAGCAAAAACTATCCCATGGTTATTATTTACATACACAATGCTGTTTAAAGGGGTCTTCCAGCACAATAAAAATTGGTGGTAGTGGTCCTAGTGGAGCATAAACACATGAAAGACCGGATACTCAACTCTCACCTATCCCCTCACTTCTGGCATGTTGAGCAAGGACAGAAAGCTGATAGGGGACCAGAGCAGCATAGGAACAACTGCGGTGGGAGATCGGTGAGGGTGAGCATCCACTCTTTTGTTTTTAAGCCTATCTGAACCCACTGCCACCATTTTTTATTGCACTGGAAAATCCTTTAACCTCCTAACATTAAAATTGGAAAAATCCCAAAAATGTCACTTTTTTTCATTGTAGATTTTTAATACTGTATGTGTCTGCAGTAAATCTTGTTGGAGCACAACTCGGGGGACACTATTGCATTTTTAACCCCTTAGTGACATAATTAATTTTAGCCTTAAGGGCCAATAATTAATATTTTCCACCTTTGTGCTCCAGCAGTCCTAACTTTTTAATCTTTTCTTCTAAATTAGATTAGTTGTAAAGTTTTTAGGAACCATTCTGGGGTATATAAAGTGTAGTAAATAACTTCTATTATTTTATTTTTAGGGAGAAAGATACAAAAAAAACTGCAATTTTAACATTATTTTGCAGAATTTATTTATGGTGTTCACTGTGTGGTAAAAATGATATGACTTTATTATGTGGGTCACTACAGTGATGATAATGCCATGTTCTATATATTTTTTTTTACTATTTTTCCTTTCCTTCTGCAGGCTTTGCAACTGCTCTCCCTTCTCCTCCAGACTGAAGTGGGGGAGGGGGGGGGGGGAGCTGATTTAATGGCTCACATCTTTGGTTTGGTAACAGCTAGATATATGTATTGCATTGTTTGAAAGCTGGCATTCTAAGCTTTAAAACAATACCAGAATGACAGCATTATATTCAGTACATGAGAATATGTCACTATTAGAAATAAGGATGCAGTGAATACAGCTGAACTTGAAAGTAAAAGCTTACCCTCTATTATTCCCAACTCGATTTCTAACAGTGATATCTCCTGTTTATCTTGGGCTAATGCTGTCGTTTTGGTCTTGTGTTTCAAACAAGACCAGTCCCATGCTTCTAGCTGCTACCATTCAGGAGATAGCAGCATCTAAAGCAGCCCTCTTCCCTTCCACTTCTGCCGGAGCCCAGCTGGGGTAGAATAGTTAAATACTTTTCCCACGGCCCGAGCCCACGGTTAAAGGGGTTGAATGGGCTACAGGTATTGATGACCTATTCTCAGGTTAAGTCATCATCACTCTCATTAATGGAGGTCCAACAACCAGCACCCTCACCTATAATCTGAAATGGGCGCCTGCGGGGGCCTAAACTATTCAGTGTATGGAGCTGCAGTGTGGGCACTACACAGTATATGGAGCTGTCTGCTTCTAGCTCAGTACCCTTTATGCTTTCCAGTGATGTGGCTGCCCGACACAGTTGATCGAAGTGGTGACAGATGTTGGACCCCAATGGATCTGATATCAATAACCTATCCTGAAGGTAGGTTATCAATATCTGTAGCTTAGACAACCTCCTTAATCAAGGTTTATGTAAAAAATTGTATCCTTGGAATTGTTTCTCCAATGATTTTGTCTTAATGACATGGATTATTTTGATCTTAAAGGGAACCTGTCATCAGCATTTTAGCCACCAAACTATACTCACCCCTCAGAAGTCTCTGTTGACTGTGACTAGTAGACTGACACCTTTTCAGTTCCAAACACCACCATATGCTTGAGAGATCTGTGTTCATATGTTTTGTGCCCTGGAGGCTGATTAGATGTAGGAGGTCACCAGGACTGGGCTCTGCTAATCATATTCCTCACCAGTGCTTCTTGATTGACATTTCCTCCTGAAGCCATGGATGTAATTGGTGATTTTGCACCTGAACAGGATACAGAGCAGAATACCAATGCAAATGTGCAAGATTTAAAATTTTCTGGAGAATGCAATGAGCTGTTCATGAATAGCTATGACCCTTCTTCTCACAAGAAAGGGCAATATGACTTACATACATACATTATAGGAAAACTTTGGATGCTAATTGAAGAGGTCCATGGGCTAATTAGGAAGTAAGTAGGGGTTACGGGTGAATAATTATTCTACCCCTGCCTTATGTTAATGTAAGAATTTTTGGGGGTGAGAATTTTTGGGGTTTTCTGTCACCATGACATTTTATTGTTTTGCAGTTGAGGTAGTTGTTTGAGAGCATTTTTGCTGTGTTAGATATATTTTTCAATGGTACAGAAGGATACAGAACCCACCATCTAACAATGGGTTAACGGTTTTTCATCCGAATTCGCCCTTTAATATTACACTTTCCCAAAAAGTTTTGAATCTCGCAACTAAATTGTCTTGTGATTAGCAAGTCTGAATAATTGCACTTATTCTATAAAACAAAGACATTCTGTACTCAGTTACTGATCGTTTCTCCCCTAATATCATTTAGATGTCTCGAATGATCCTGATTACTACATAACTAGGGTTTTAATCTCTCCTTTAAGTAATTGTAAGTAATTGAGCATAATTGGCAATACAGTCTCTACATCACTCATCAACATGGAGAACAGTAATCAGAGCGGTGCAGCGATCATCCTTAATGCTAACGATTCAAAATCAGTTCTAAGGCTGAACGGACGTCCAGGAGGTATCGGTACCGCAGAATTGCTGCATATGGCATTTCCATGCACAATGTAGATGGCATCTGGTATCCCGTTCAGTCATTTGTAGCGCTGTACTTTGGGTCCCGTCATATAAAGTCATGAAAAGTGAAACATATTTGTCTTTTATATGCTGTTGAAAAATGCTGTTCATTTACATAGTATGGCACCACCTGGTGTTTAAAGTGTATAGCAATGTGCATGTCCATCTAATAAGCTGAGAGGTGGTGGACACTCATGCTGAGTCGCTCTCTGTGTTATAATCCTCAGTACACTGTAGAGCTGCCAATAGATGTGTTTTTCTTCAGTGTGCACTGCAGAGATGCTCTCTTCCCTGTAGAAAGCAATTTGTATTGGCTACTCTGCAGTCAACAGATGTCTAAAGGGGGGAGTGACTGAGCATGCCTGACCAGCAGCATTTCGCTCATTAGGTGGACATGCACATTGCTATGCACTTTGAACCCCAGGTGGCGCCATACTATGTAAGTAGACACAACTCTTCACTGTATTGATTACTAACACCATATTAATAGCAAATATGCTTTATTTTGTATGAGCTATGCTAGGGAAAAATGTAAATAAAAATCATTAACTAAGTTTTACCCCCTTTCCTTACTTTTTGGAATATCCAGTTGTGATATGTGCTCTGGCATCAATCCAGGCAACTCTCCTCAGAGATGTGATGCTAATATTTTGCAGCCAGGGCCAAGGGAAGCATGTTCTTTTTAACTGTTGATTTAATTGATAATTGAAGATACACTGTGAATCGAGTCATCAACAAATTTTATACCCCAAAGCACTCTTCTGACCACAAATCTTTATTATCTGGGGTCAGGAATGGCTAGGAGATTTCAGCAAGTTTGTTTAAGCTACTTGTTACACTTTATGTACATCACAACTCTTTCTAGCACAGTTACTACTGCACAAGACACAGAGCATACCCACACAGCTCTCCTGTATACTGTAAGTCCAGGAGTCATTGTTCACATTTTCAGGTGCCAGCTATGAACCAAATTTCTAATGTTGCAGCAGGATGGTTTCCTCCATAATTACTTTAAAAAAAGAACTGAAAAAATTTTCTATTTAAAAAATTCTGATACATTTCTACAGATGTAGTAGAGTTAACACTCCTGCTTTATGAGACGTGTTATCTAAACTAAATGCGTTAAGCAAACACCTTCAATTGCTTTTCAATGGCTTTTGTTTCAAGATAACACGATGAGTTAAGAAATTTGAGTTAAGAATTTGAGTGTTAACCCTGCTACATCTGTATAAGGCCTCTTTCACACTACCGTATGGCTATTTCAGTTTTTTCACGAATCAGTGGTTCAGTTTTTCGGTTCCGTTTTTCCGTAAGGCATATACAGTAATTACATAGAACAAATTGGGCTGGGCATAACATTTTCAATAGATGGTTCCGCAAAAAACGGAACGGGTACGGAAGACGTATGGATGCATTTCCGTATGCATTCCATTTTTTTTTTGCAGACTCATTGACTTTAATGGAGCCAGGAAACGTGATTTGCGGCCAAATATAGGACATGTTCTATCTTCTCACGGAACCGAAAAACGGAAATACGGAAACGGAATGAATATGGAGTACATTCAGTTTTTTTTGCGGACCTATTGAAATGAATGGTTCCGTATACAGAACGCAAAAAAAAACGGCCTGCAAAACGAAAGCAAAAAACGGTCGTGATATTCTATGAATCTTACATGTTATTCTCTACAGTTCTATATTCAGAAATGTAATTAGATATTTTAGTTTTCATTTCTTTTAACTTAATTATAAAAAAAATAATTGCAGAGATCCATCATCAAACACTGGAACCGGCTGACGAAAAATAGGACATGGCATTGTGGCACTGAAGATTTAGTTGGCATTGGTGGCCAGTATGTTATTTTGGCTGACATTATAAGGTTATCTGAATGGAATATTTCTGCTTGTTGACAGTTTTAATATATTTTGGAAATAAAAAGACTTTTCCGTGAATATCAGGCATCAATAAGCCTTGCGCGTGACCATGAAATATTTCTGTACAAAATGTTACTTTAAAGAGTGTATTTGTTATACTGATTAACAATGTATAAGTTTAATGTATAAATATTAGTTACATAAAGAGAACATACATGTAGATGCTTAAATTGGATTGCTCCAAACAACATTTCATTGTATTGTACATTGTATTACATTGTATTGTACAGTGACAATAAAGGCATCTTATCTTAAAGACGATCTGTCACCAGATTTCACAATATGAAGTGCATACATTATTGAACAGATCTCTTAGACCTGATGATGCTGGTATACTTACTATGAAAATCCGTGTGAGAATAGCTCTATAATCCCTTGTAAACATTTTCTCACTTGAAATTGAAATGAGAAATTATAACTCCAGCCAGATAGTGATAGAGCTTATGAGCTAAACTCGCTCTCCACCTATCTAGCATTTGTGACGAGCTCTTTTATGTGAACCTCCTCCACTGCTGTTACTAAAATCTCTCACTGCTCGGTACAAGTTGCAATTATGATTTATTCGATGTGAAGAAAGAGTCCATCTTCCAGCAGAACTTTAAATGTGGAATTACAGCTTATATCTCCCTTTGCTGTTTCTTTGCAGCTTGTAGCCGAAGCAAGGGAGGTGGTAGACTGAAAGAAGCTTGTCAGTAAAGGTTTACGGGGTGAAGATTGAGTTTAGCCAGTGAATATATTAGACTGATAAGCTCTATAGCTCGACTCCAAAAAATATTAACATCAGATGGTAAAAAAAAATGAAAAATGATTATACAGGCATTCTAATGTAAATCAGCAAGTTGTCCATAATTTACCCTCCAGTGCAAAGGATGCTCTTGCAGCCACTCTCTGCTCTGGCTAATGGGTGAACGTTCTGAAACCAGGATCCTGCCCTATAGGCATAGTCCTCATAAATGCTTTATGGGTTTAATGTTTGTAAAATTCTGTGCCAATTTACAGGGGTTATGCAAGAATGGGGTGGCCCCCACTTTGCCTGACCTGTAAAGAGAAGCCTACTTACCTACTTCCTGACGCTGGCTTCCCGCTCCTTCTTCTCCCAGCCTGCGATACTCCGCTAGGCTCCCTCGCTGTAAACACTGGCTGCGGCAGTAACCGGACCCCCTCGTGTCATGTGACCATGTGTCTGGAGAAGAAGGATCGGGGAGCAGATAAGTGAGCTTCCCTTTACAGGTCCAGCCAAGAGGGCATACGATTATTGTAAGGGAGCAAGTCCAGTGAAATATTTTATGGAATTGTTGAAAACCCACAGTATACTGAATAAGCCCCGTTTGTACCAAATTGTCGTTGGTCCAGCTGTTCATACAAGGTACAGTTGGTGTCCACCATACTCCATTCAACTTAGGCTACTTTCACACTAGCGTTTTTCTTTTCCGGCATAGAGTTCTGTCCTAGGGGCTCAATACCGGAAAAGAACTGATCAGTCATATCCTAATGCATTCTGAATAGAGTGCAATCCGTTCAGGATACATCAGGTCAGTCTTTTTGACTTTTCAGGACGGAGATAATACCACAGCATGCTGCGTTTTCATCTCCGGCCCAAAAAACGGAACATTTGCCTGAATGCCGATCCAGCATTTTTTTCCATAGGAATGTATTAGTTCTAAATTGCGCAGACCTTCAAAAATCAGAAAAAAAATTAATATCGGATCTGTTTTGCTGGATGAGACCGGAAAAACAGATCCGGTATTGCAATGCATTTTTCAGACTGATCAGGATCCTGATAAAGGTACTTCCGTCGTCGGATCTGCCTGCCGGATCCGCCGATCAGTGTGACAACTGACAGCATTTGTATACGGATCCGGGTGCCGTCTACAAATGCATTGCAAGAATGGATCAGTCTCTCCGCTTGTCATGCGGATGGACGGATCCGTCTTGCAGTCTTTTTCACAGTTTTCCCAATCTTCAGTTGTTTTGCAAAGGCGTATCCGGCACTAATGCAAGTCAATGGGAATTAATGAATTAAATGATCCGGCATTCCGGCGACTGATCAGGCAGTTTGGACGGACATAATACCACACAGCATACTGCGGTATTATGTCCGGCCAAAACGCCTGACGGTGACTGAACGGAAGGCATACTGATGCAAACTGAACGGATTTCTATCCATTCAGAATGCATTGGGATATGCCTGATCAGTTCTTTTCCGGTATAGAGCCCTCTTGACGCAACTCTATGCCGGAAAAGAATAACGCTAGTGTGAATGTAGCCTAAGTCTGAAAAATGCCTGATCAGTCAGAAAAAATGACCTGCGTTTGCATACAGTTTGCCTGCCGGAATCAAACAACGCAAGTGTAAAAGTACCCTAAAGTGATCTGAACTTTATTTTTCTCAGCTCTCTTTTATGGGTAATTATAATCTATTCTGTATTAAAATGATTAAGATGTAATCTTTATGCTCTCTTGTAGGATTTCGGAATTATGTTCCTTCACCATCTTGCAACAATATCCCTGATCACATTCTCATATGTAAACAACATGGTACGGGTGGGTACCTTGGTGATGTGCCTTCATGACATGGCGGATGTTTTGCTAGAGGTGAGACACCTGGTTCTGTAGTAAGATGGGAGTCCTCGGTTAACCCTTTTGTGACTCTTCAGAGTGGTCTACGTTTATTATAATTATCAGGCACAAACCAGGAATATGCATTTTCCGATATACAGTCGCTCCAACTGTTGATGAGTCACCTTGCTGACATTTCTGAGAGAAAACATGATGCAGCCTACAAGAGAATTGTGAGCACAAATTCTAGAATAAATCCAAAGTTACACAAGGATGGCTTTAAGAGATTTCACTTCAAAGAAGACTTATCTCCTACCTTCAGAATAGGGCATAAGTGTCTGTACATGTGAGGTCCGACTACTGGGGTCATAAAAATGGAAGTTCCTGATCCTCCATGCAAATGGATCAGTAGTGCCATACAGTATGTGACCAATGCTCCATTTAGCACTTGCCTCTATCTCTGGTAGTCCCATAGAAATGAATGGAGCAGTGGCCACGCATGCGCAGTCTGCCCCATTCACATGGGTTATCAGGAACCCCCATTGACTTGATTGTTTGGCGTTCAAGCGCCATCAGACATTTATCTCCTTTTCTGTGGATAGAGGATGTGTGCTTTGTCGAAAGCCCCTTTAAATAAAGTACAATAATGCTAAAGGCCTACCATTAGAGTAGGTCATCTATGTATAAACAGTAGGGAACCCATACCAGGACCCCCATCAATCTGCAAAATGAAGGGGCTGTGGTCACTTTTCTGCAGTACCTGACTCGTCCACTTTATGGCGCTATGTCTAGCACAGCAGGGCAGCCCTCTTTCCTACATATATGTATATTGCAAGGGTTGACTAACCATTAGGGCAATGTCCACAGACCCATGACCAGAAGTGGCCCACCGCCCCTTTGTCAGTTAAAAGAATGCATATTGCAAATTATACTACGTGCCCCCCAGATCCATTTTTTAACCTATGCAAAGTGTTTCATGGTCCTAGTGGTTAGTACCAAGTCCCTCTAGATCCAGGAGGCCAAGACCAGACTTCCTAATGCAAAAATCTGCAGGGGAATATACAAGCAACCTGCCACCACCACAGCAGACGTGTGCCGCTTCTAACACTTTAATACATTTCTTGAGCTTTTCATCGGCAAAAGCAATTTTCGGCGCAGAAATTAGAAAAAAATATGTCAGCGGTTAGTAGCATGATTCAGCTGTCAATCAGCTTACAATTACTGTCTGCTCTTTTACATTCTAGGCGGCCAAAATGGCAAATTATTCCAAATGTCAAAAACTGTGCGACCTCCTGTTTGTCGTGTTCGCTCTGGTGTTCGTAATTGCCAGACTTGGTGTATTCCCTTTATGGTAAGTAATGATGACACTGAAGAAAATAACTTCTGCTGTGAAAGGATAATCATTTACCAGGCCTGGTAACTTCCTTGGTATGTAATAATGCCAGCTTCTTGCTTTTACGTTTTTTTTTTTGTGTTGATATTGATCCTCCTTTGCCCCTTTCGTCAGCTTTAAAATGTTTTATTTTCTGGAAGCATAGATTCTGGGGGAAAAAAATATAATCCTGTTTTTAAATGTGAGCTCTATGTGAGTTTCAGGTGTTTTTGCCTTTTTTTTGTTATGGTTTTAAGTCTTATAGAGAATACTATGGACCAAACACTCGATAAAATCCAACCCCAGAGTATGCTGCGATGTAAAAAAAAAAAAAAAAGCTACGGATGTCAAATATGCCATAAATCAAAACACAATGGGGGAAATTTTAAGGGGTTTTCCAGTGCTTAGATATTAATGATCTATCCTCAGTAATTAATATCAGTTCGTGGGGATCCAACCCCAACGATCACTTGTTTTGAGCAGCCAGTACCAGAAAATATATAGTTGGCAAAAGGCTCTATTCACGGTGTTGCTATTAGTCCCAGTGTACTGCAGCTTAGCTCCCATTCACTTGAAGCTGCAGTACCCCAGCAGGGTCACTATACCGTGGAAGAAGCCTTCTGCTTATGGTTCTGTCTATTGTACACTTTCCGGTGTCGGGAACTTCCTGAAACAGCTAATCGGTGGGGGTGCTGCATGTCTGACCTTCACCAATCTCATTTTGAGATAACCGTTCCTGAGAGTAGTCCATCAATGTTTAAGTAACAGAAATCCCTTCAATAAGCTAAATGGACCAGATTTCTGGCTTAACAAAGGGCACAGTACATGCTTTCCACCTCATTTACATGTTTTAGACATTTCTTGCACCTCACTGAACAAGTGGAATATGGCCTAAGATGCGCCAATGTTTCTCAAAATTATGGTGAAAAATAACAGCAACCAGTAGATGATGTAAATTGCGATAAATTCTCTAAGGGTGTACTTCAATCTAAGGGAGCCACTTCAAAAAAATCTGGAGCATTTTAGAGCCTACTGAAGCGGCGCCTTTTGATGCCAGAATATTGGCATGGGTTCCATGCCAAGAAGCTGGCGGTGGTTGCTTGAAATTCACTTGCTGTTATTATCAATGGGAGGTCGCTCTGTCATTTGTGTAGTTGGTGGCTTAAAGCCACTGCACTCCAAGAAAGGACAGCCGCAGCGGGTGTCTGTTCGTGGTTTAGTTACATTCAGTGGGACTAAAACGTGAAGGGCTGAATTTGAAGAAATGACTTAAGTGTTATTAGTTTACAAGGTTCTGCTGATGCAAAACTGATTGTTCCCCATTCTCCAGTTGATGGTGACGCAGCTAAGAAGTGACTACCGTTCTCTGTGTCATTGCGCTCATTTGTTTTTGTGACTTTTTTTTTCTTAACAAAAGGGTTTCCCTAAATGAGACAGAAGATCTGCTTAGCCATGAGAATTGATATTAGCATCCTGATGTAAAGCATCAAAGTCCCAAATCTAGGGACCAAAAGAAGGGTGTTTCAGGAGTTTTAGGGTGATCATTCCTAAATACCGTACATAAGTGCTGGTTGGATTAGTGTATTAATTACATATTGGTGGAATTGCGTTTTGTTGTACTGTTGAAGCGCTCCCTCCAGTCCGTCCTTTCTCTTAGAGCTCCCTGTCCCCGGTCGTACAGTACATGGGGCTCATGGTTGATGCTATGAATTGGTTTTGTCCTCGCTGTCAGTCAGTGCAGATGAAGTGTCAGGAGACCATCCTCTAACACTGTCTCTCGAACAATTGCACTCCGATCGGTTCTGACTCTACTGTTTAACACGAGAGAAATACAAAATACTTTAGACTTTCACAGTCTCTTTAAATAAAGGAGTTGACATTTCAAAATGTCATTAGCAGTTCTGAGTCACACTCGGCCTTGTACTTTAGGTGCATTATTGCAATTATCTAAAGGAGGAGAAGGGTGGCATTAATCTTCTGAGAACTTTGCTGTAAGCAGTGATTCTCATCTAGATTCATATGGTACATGTAGTCTGTGGGGCACGGGTTTATCATTTCTAGCGTGGCATGCCTTGGTTAGCTAATGTATAGTCTAATGTGCCAAATAGTTCGTTTTTTAGTGTCTGCTTAAAGGGGTTGTCATATCCTAGTACGTCATCGCTGTGGTTCTACCAGTGTAATCTATTATGTGTTCAGTATATGGCCAATAAAGCTTCCAGTACACGCACGCAATGTCTCCATGACAGTACGACCACACAATCAGGTTTGTTCATGCAGTTGTGGAAGCCCAAAAAAGGAACAAAGTTATCAAAGTAAGTCTACTCCTGATATTGTCTTCCAAAATTGCTTGCAGAAACCTGACCATGGGGTCGTACCCTAAGTCCCCATTGACCATAAAGTATGCCAAATGGGTGATATTTTGGCATACACCTGGGAAGTATATGTCGGCATACCTTTTTTTTAAACTGTATAAAATAGTGTAGTCAACTATAGTGTAGTAACCCAGTATATTCCTTTTTTATACTGGGAGCTTTGGGCAACATATGTCATTGTATGCCTCTATCATGGCATACGTTGAAGGTTACCATCAGAGGTCAGGAGGACTCTTACATGTCGGAAATACCTCCAACATATAATGCAGTGTATACAGACCGTAATCTACACCTATAATGAAATAATTTTCCTATAGTCCAGCTCTTAAAGGGCATCTGTCAGCAGATTTGTACCGAGGACACTGGCTGACCTGTTACATGTGCACTTGGCAGCTGAAGGCATCTGTGTTGGTCCCATGTTTGTCCCTGCATTGTTGAGAAAAACTATGCTTTGAAATATGCAAATGAGCCTCTAGGAGCAACGGGGGCATTGCTATTACACCTATGGAGGCTCTGCTCTCTACAACTGCCGCACCCTCTGCACTGATTGATAGGGTCAGGTAGTGGAAATGCCATCATGCCTCTCCCTGTCAATCAAAGTGCAGGGGGTGCGGCAGTTGCAGAGAGAGCAGAGCCTCTAGGTGTAACGGCAACACCCCCAGTGCCCCTAGAGGCTAATTTGCATATAATAAAACATAATTTTTCACAGCAATGAGGGCACATATGAACATGGGACCAACACAGATGTCTTCAGCTGCCAACCGCACATGTATCAGCACAGCCAGTTTCTTGGGACAAGTCTGCTGACAGATGCCCTTTAAATTTTTGGAACTTGCAAAGTGAAAGGCACATTTTTCAAGGCTATGTAAAACTTTAAATAAGTTTGCCAAGATTTTTATAGGATAGGTCATCAGTATCTGATCGGTGGCGGTCTGACACCCAGGACCCCTGCCAATCAGCTGTCTGAGAGGGCACCCGCGCTCCTGTGAGCACCGCTGCCTTCTCTCAACTTTACCTAGTCCAGTGATGACACGCTTATCTGTCACGTGGCCTAGGAGCAGAGCTCAGCCCTATTTAAGGGAATGGGGCTGAGTGAGATACCAAGCAATACTATATACAGAGCTGTGCTTGGTAAGCTTGCGAAGGCAGCCGCGCTAACAGGAGCAATGGCACTTTCTCAAACAGCTGATCAGCGGGGTACTCCCTCCAATCAGTATAAAAATCTCGAAAAATGCTTTTCTTATCACGGAAAGTCTGCCATGGGTCATCTCTAAACACAACCTTTGTTAGAGGGCTTTGTTTCCTTTTGTAATTTTGTTTTTATGTTCCACCCAACTGAGTATGTGAATGGAATCGGCAGTCTTCCAACCTTCCAGAACTGAGTTTATTGTCTGAACAAGCTGATTATCTTCTTACTTTACCCTCTTCATTACACAGTAAAATCCGCTCCATTACTCATTTTACTTTTATTGCAAATTGCGTTACTGGTAGATTGGCCTTGACTGGTAGATTACTTGACATAAACCCAGAACTGCTTCAAGTATTAAGAGGGTGTGCATCTTATCTTAAAGCCATTTTTCAGACCACAAGGCAATTAAACAAATCTACCATTTACATATGTAAATTGAATAGGATCCGAAACCTTTATATTGTGCTAGCATTACTATATTAGGTTAGTAAAGGAAATTATTGTACTTATAATTGCTATTCTAATAATATGTAATACTTTATCTTCCTAGTAGCTCAGCATGAGGTGGGTGTGCGGCTACCTTTTTTTACCTCCTGTCTCCTGTAGTGGATCCAGTATAATGGTGTCAACTTGCACATACACACTGGCACTTCTCACCTAGTGGATAGGGATGAGTGAACCTCTGGAAGTTCGGGTTCACCGGGTTTGGCTAAGCTTTAGGTCAAAGTTCAGGTTTGGGACCCAAACTTGACCCCGAACCCCATTGAAGTCAATTGTGACACGAACTTCACTTTATTATATGGTGAGCCTGGTGACGTCATCGAGCACATCGCAGGTCCTTTGGCAGGTCCTGCTGAATGAAGATAATAACTGGAATGGGGCAACTACAGGACCCTGAAAGATTATCAAAATTAGGGTTATTCACTTTAGAAAAAAGACGACTGAGGGGAGATCTAATTACTATGTATAAATATATCAGGGGTCAGTACAGAGATCTCTCCCATCATCTATTTACCCCCAGGACTGTGACTGTGACGAGGGGACATCCTCTGCGTCTGGAGGAAAGAAGGTTTGTACACAAACATAGAAGAGGATTCTTTACGGTAAGATCAGTGAGACTATGGAGCGCTCTGCCTGAGGAGGTGATGATGGGGAGTTCACTAAAAGAGTTCAAGAGGAGCCTGGATGTATTTCTGGAGTGTAATAATATTACAGGATATAGCTACTAGAGAGGGGTCGTTGATCCAGGGAGTTATTCTGATTGCCTGATTGGAGTCGAGAAGGAATTTTTTATTCCCCTAAAGTGGGGAAAATTGGCTTCTACCTCACAGTTTTTTTCCCTTCCTCTGGATCAACTTGCAGGATAACAGGCTGAACTGGATGAGACTGCTGCAGCAGGTACCAGGACCCGAACCCGGACTTTTTCAGAGAAGATAATCTGAAATGCTGTTTTGTTCACTGGGAAATGAGTAGTACTGTAATTAGGGATGAGTGAACCTGTGGAAGTTCATTAGTTCATTACTTTTGAAATCTTTGGAAACCATGATTTTTCATATGTTAGTGGCTACCTTTAGGTAAGTAGCACTAATTTTGAGGATGCAATCTTTATTCCTTTCTTTGCTTTCAAATCCCTTAATATTCAGTTTGCAACCTCCTGCTAGTGACTGCTGTGAATGGGCACAATTCTTAGTGGAATACCTGGTGCCCAGTGGTGTACTCTCCGCCAGTGACTGGTGCCCCAATAACTAGTCCACAACTAGGCTGGCAAGAGCTGAAAGTACAGGGATACTGCTATATGGGCAGCCAGAGCCAGGCTTACGTGCCATGCTCACGACCTTATTTTTTTTTTTAGTGTGCCATCCTTTAAAAAAAAAAAAGGATAGCATGCTGACCATACAAGTCATAAAAGTCACCTGTTTTTTTCACAGATCCATGTGACGATCCGAGGATCTCACTGCAGGTACTATTCTCATCTGTCTGTGCGGATGAGCATAGCTCTTGCTATTGATAAGAGTGAGGAAAACATGGAATGCACACATAAGCTATCAATTTTCAAGGATTCATATTTTGAAAATCGAAACTCAGATATGGCAATGTGCGCTCATATGGAGCGTGTACAGTGTTTCTACTTTTGCTGACAGCGAATGGTACATTTCCATTCCATATAACAAACATTTTTAATCCTATTTGCCATGTCAGCGAGCTATTTGTGGGTTCATTGCTTTGGATTCATCAGCTTAAACATCCAGTGAAGATTTTCATTAGTGAGTCAAATACTTCACTACTAATATGCAATAATATGTCACGACAGGAATTACTGCACCAACCAACTGGTTTGACTTTGGTCTAAACCTAAGGGTGTTGTCCTGGCGGTCCCCTGGTATTCACCCTTTGACACCCTTTATAGAGATCTGGACTTTGCTGCAAGGGACTACCAGACTGCTACCTCTTGGAGTAGCCCTGGTGTGTTTGACAGCTGTCTCACGGGGATTAGAGATGCATGTACGGTGCAGAGAAGGAGACAGGCAAAAACTCATAGACTGTAATAGGCAGAGGTCAGGGCAGACAGAATACGTGCAAATCCATGAAACAGGTCGAAGGTCAGGGAAGGCAGAAAAGGGTCAGTACAGTAATCAGGCACAGGTCAGGCAGTAAAGGGTCACAGTCATGAATCAGGCACAGGTCAGTACACAGGCAGACGAACAGAACACCTTTACAGGGACTTGGCACACTAAGAGACCTCTGGGGAAAGGTGCTTCAGGTTACCAGCAATTGGCTAGTGAAGATTAGGGCACTAGCTCTATAAGAGCCAGAGGGAGAGCTCTCGTGCACCCTATGGGCACTGAAGGAGGTATCTTGCCTACAGCAGGCTGGAGCATGCAAAGAGAGACAGGATGGGCCTGTCCTGACAATGCCAACTTAAGGTGAGTCTGGTCCACTTGCTTACTAGAGCGGGACAGTGGCAGCTAGAAACTGCTACTGTTACCTTCAAGTTCATTTTCTTGGATCCTCTGATTACTGATGACCCAGAAAAATGGATTGATGAGAAGTTTTTAACCTGTAAATGTAATACTTAAGATGCCCTTGTATTGACAGAATGGCTATTTATCTTTATAGCTGACATGTAATACTACGGTTGCCCTCAACCAGTCAGCTGTTTGCCCGGCGTTACAGATGCGATCAGCTGAGACGACCTCTTTAAGGATTCTCGCTATCAGGTTCTTCTCCAGTTTACAGAAGAACTCATGAGGTCCCTGATCTTATCAGGTGAACCCTTCTAGGAATGTCCAAAGTGTACAATCCCTTTAAGCATTGACATTGACTGTGTATTTGTAAATAGCTACAGTATTACATTTGGTGTATTTAGCAATACTGAAGAAATAGGTACGAAATCCAGCTCTTGACAAACAAGTGGTTCTTTATTTGCGGTGCGGTAAAACCTTCCAACAGACAAATGGAAAGGTACGTCTTCGCATTTCGGACCCTTGATGTCATGAATAAGGACTGGAATACAAGGGTCCGAAACGGGTAGACGTACCTTTGCGTTTGTCCGTTTGTCTGTTGGAAGTTTTTACCGCACCGTAAATAAAGAACCACTTGTTTGTCAATAGCTGGATTTTGTACCTATTTCTTCAGTTCTCACACAGCCGTGTCCAGGCTGTAATCCGAGCTCACAACAGGTGGAACAGGTGAGAGCTGCTTTTTCCTGCGTCTGCAGACACTTATGGGGTCATTTTATCATTTTAGGGTGTTTTTGTGTCAGTTTTAAATCTGGCTTTGCTTTGCGTGCCTGCACCAACTTTAGGAACAGGTACATCTTAATTATATATCTGGTGTGAGTGTAATGTGGCCAGTTGGTTGCCTGGCGTGGGTTGCGCCTTTATCCGACTTTTGCAAAAGTCGAACATCGTAAATGAGCCATAATGTAGGTCTAATCTCACTTTAGCTCTTAGACATTGACCACTGTGAAAAGTGGCGAGGAATGCGAAATGTCACAAATGTAACCAAAGGTCTCAGAAAATGTCGCAGTTGCCATGACTTTTTTTTAGACCACAAAACTGAATTTCATAAATGTCCCCCTTAAACTCTGGAGAGCAATCCTCTTCTGGCAGAGAGGACATTGAAATTCCCTTCTCATTGTGTCTTCTGCCTACAGCATTAAAACATTTTGCAAAAATCGAGGGTAGGTTTCTGAAAATGTTTTGCCCGTACACCATTGACTTGCTTAATTGAAGTGTCATTTTCTTTTCATGCGGTATGTGGAAGAAAGCTGCATTGCAGAACACTGACCCACACACGTGCGCTGGAGCATCATTCGCTGCATTAACCTCTATTGCTAGTCAAGCCACGGAGGCTGTCTACCTGCTAAGTAGCTATTCTGTTTCCATAGATATATAATATCTGGACTGCACATTTAAAGTGGACCTGTAATCAGGGCAATTGCTAGATTTCTTTCGCTTTGTTGATAGAGCATATTGCACCCTTCTAGGCAGGCAGCTGTGTGCTCTGCGTAGGGCTGCAGGATTGAGCAGATATATATATGATATACGCAGGGCTAAGTAACGTGTACAGCCCCGGGTGGAAGTGGAATGCTCAATCCTGGACAGCCACTTCCCTAAAGCTCTCTGCTTTCAAGACATGGAACACTCCTGGGAGATTTCTTTTTTTTTCCTTATTCGATAGGACTTAATGTGCTATATAAATAACATCTAGCAATTACTGTGCTGAAATGTCCTCTTTAAGGGCAATAAGAATGAGAATAATTATCCAACAGCACCTTGCCGCACAATTCCGATCAGTATCACTGTATAGTAGAGAATGCTACGGTATGGCCATTATAACCCTGTGAGATGACAAAAACAGGAAATAGGGATGTGATTATTATTTTTTCTTATGGTAGGTAAGGTTCAGAGAGTACAGTGTAAGGCTACTTTCACACTAGCGTTTTTGCTGCATCCGGCAGGGTCCAGCGAAAACGCTTCCGTTACTGATAATACAACCGTCTGCATCCGTTATGAACAGATCCGGTTGTATTATCTTTAACACTGCCAAGACGGATCCGTCATTAACTCCATTGAAAGTCAATGGGGGACAGAGCCGTTTTCTATTGTGGCAGAGAAAACAGATCCGTCCCCGTTGACTGGCATTGGGGGTCATGCCGGATCCGTCTTGCTCCGCATCCCAGGACAGAAAGCAAAATACAACATGTTGCGGTTTGCTCTCCGGTCTGGGAACGCAACTAAACGGAACGGAATTAATTTTGGAGCATTCCGTTCTGTTCTGTTCAGTTTTGTCCCCATTGACAATGAATAGGGACAAAACTGAAGCGTTTTTTTCCGGTATTGAGCCCCTATGACGGATCTCAATACCGGAAAACGATAACACTAGTGTGAAAGTAGCCTAACTCCAACTTTCGGTATCATTTTGATTTGAGGATTAAAACATCAGTGCTTATTAATTTTGTGTACTACATTACTAGAGTTTGGATTTCTTTTTTTCTGATGCAGAGCTCTAAATCCTCTATATAATGTTAATTGGCCCCCACTTTAAAGTGAAACTGTCATTCTTTTTTATTTTTGTAATGTGTAAGGACAGTGATACTGGACTATTTTTGTAATATACTTTAATTACTGAAATCATAGATTTCTATTAGAAATATACTGTAATTTGCCCATTTTGAGCCTTAGCAATGTTCCTCTGTCTTCTGTCTTGCTCAACACTGACTGTGTTATGTAAACAGAAGACAGAGGAGCGTTGGTAAGGCTCAAAATGGGCCAATTACAGTATATTTCTAATAGAAATCTATGATTTCAGTAATTAAAGTATATTACAAAAATGGTCAGTATTGCTCCCCCTATACATTACAAAATAAATAAAAAAAAGAATGTCAGTTACATTTTAAATGATAACACTTTATGTGCAGCCGGCACCACCAGGGGGAGCTCAGTGCAGACTTATTACTGAGCTCGGTATAAGGTAGGGTAAGGAATGTAGGAAGCCAGGATTTTATCATGTCACGCTATTGTAATGACCCAGAGTGCCATTACCACTTCTGCACCCCGCTACTATCTCCTATGTTTAACCTTGTGTCATCTTGTGTAATTATTTCAGGCCTAAACACTGTGCATTTCCTATTTTGTTCTGTTAAAATGTAATGTGCCTGGTTCAACAGCAGGTGGCAGCAAACACGGCAGAGCTACAGTTAGGTAGAATGGAGCTTTCCATTCCATTCTAACCCCCCCTCTGCGGAGGAGTGGGCGAGTCCCATTTCCTGCAGGAAGGGTGGGGACCAGTCAGAGTCAGTTCAGCTTACCCCCTGCTAGGGGAAAGAAGCAATTCCCTTCTGGATGTGGATGCCACAGCTTGAATCCTCTGAAGCCAAGAAGTATAGTCAGGCTATAAGAGAGAAGTTGCAACATCCTGCAGAAGCAGAGATTCTATTTAATCCTGTCAGCACAGCAGAGCCAGTAAAGCCGTTTTCAACTTCATCACAAAGTCTAGACTCTAATTTGCTTCTTCATCCCCTTCATCAACAACCCCCCTTTTCATTGCTTCCGAGCCAAAGCCTGGGGTCCAGTGTATCCAGGTAGGAGCACCGTGACATGTGCACCAACATTAAGGGACATTTAGGCCACCCTACAGCACTCTGGCATTCCTACACCTCGGTACCATCCACAGTATCACTAAAAGGGGCCCTGTGCTCTTGTTGCTTCACTGCAACTGGCGTCACGAAAAAAAGAACTTATTTACTCTTAAAGGGCCCTGGGGGGAGGCTCCCATTGCACTATGTCTCTGAGAATGGGAGTAGTGGATTTTGGGCTTAGCATGCGAAAATGGAGCTAAAAATCCTATAAATATGTATTATGAAATTAAAGGGGTTGTCTCACTTTATCAAATAGCATTTATTGTATAGACAAAGTTAATACAAGGCACTTACTAATGTATTGTGATTGTCCAGATTGCCTCCGTTGCTGGCTTGATTCATTTTTCCATTCCAGTGTACACTGCTCATTTCCAGGAGTTACAGCCACCGCTGCAGTGCAGATAAAAAATGTGCGCATGTGTGCCTATGCATGCTTCTGTGGTCCCTGCCACCAAAGAGACTGGCGCTTTTTCCTATAGTGTCCAAGCACGACCACCGCTGCTGGATTGCAGGGTGGTCGTAGCCATTGTAAAAAGTGTATAATGTGTTGTACAAATTAATCAAGCCAGCAAAGGAGGCAATATGGACAATAACAATACATTAGTAAGTTCCTTGTATTAAGTTTCTCTACATGATGCCATTTGCTGAAGTGAGACAACCCCTTTGAATAAATTGGCACATTTAATGTACCCCTATAAACTGCAGTACTACATGAGTAATACTTCACACAAGGTGTCCCGATCACTATTTTCTATTCTCATACTGCATCCCATTCTACACTGTACATCCTCAAAGCTGCGCTGGATTACATAGTCTGGACTGTTCAAGATCAGGAGGTCCTCTCCATTCTGTGTGCAAGCTCAACAGTGCGGACTATGTAATTTAGCTCAGCTCTGAGGGATCGGGACACTCTGTCAGTAACATAGTAACATAGTACATAAGGCCGAAAAAAGACATTTGTCCATCCAGTTCGACCTGTCATCCTGCAAGTTGATCCAGAGGAAGGCAAAAAACCCCTGTGAGGTAGAAGCCAATTTTCCTCACTTTAGGGGAATAAAAATTCCTTCCCGACTCCAATCAGGCAATCAGAATAAATCCCTGGATCAACGATCTCTCTCTAGTAGCTATAGCCTGTAATATTAACAGGGGTAAATCAAGGTGACAGATTCATTTTAAGACAAAATTATATTCAGAATTGGAGCTGCACTTTAAATAAGAGTGTCCATCTATTCTTTTCGAACTAAAGGTTCTATAATGTGCCCTATATATAGCATAGGTATCATAGCTGAAAACTGGATATTTAGACAAGTTTTACACAGCTCTCCA
This sequence comes from Bufo gargarizans, assembly GCF_014858855.1. Taxonomy (NCBI): domain Eukaryota; kingdom Metazoa; phylum Chordata; class Amphibia; order Anura; family Bufonidae; genus Bufo; species Bufo gargarizans. Next base: position 11,438,240 of record NC_058087.1, on the reverse strand, counting down.
TATTTATAGCTTAGGCAGCACTGTCAATCTGCAGGCTATTGGTTTGGCTTATCCTTTCCACAATGGTCATTGGAAATTTAAAGACCATTCTGATGGTGACACGATGCACCGTCTTCGGGACAGGATGGCCCCAAGCCTGAATTCCTGCTAAAAAGACAAGAAATCGTTTTTTTATTCTGCTATTAAAAATAGACTTTATCATTAGTGTCCCTTTATTCGTTAAACAATGGACGATGATTGTGGATAGGTGAGGACTGCTATTATCAGTGTTCAGTGTTATTTCTCAAACACTCCATGTGTAGTCTATTTAGTTCTGCTTTGTTAGCTGTTATTAATTCTCGTAATCAATATATCTTTTTATCACTTACTAAAGTTTCCGCTAGATATTGTCAAGAGTCTATAAGTAATTTAGCGAGGATCAAACAGTGGTCATATGGTTACTGCAAGACGGTAAGGCTTTAATCATGAGTTGCCATAGGGAGCCCTCTGGCAAGAGAAATGTCGAATAGTCTAAGACACAGCAGTTACAAGAGAAAGTAATTACCGTACAATGTCAGAATAAAGAGAATCGTATTTCAACTCAAGACTTGTCAAGACTGCTTTACTTAATTTAAGGAATGCGTCACTTTTCTTGACATATCATACACCAGAACAGAACAATGATAGCTTTCCAAACAGCTGGAGCCCAATGATTGGGGCTATTTCCAATACTGTACCCAAACCCCTTTCAGTTATAAATCTCTGCCGACATACCTCCCAACTGTCCCATCAGAATCGTCTTGCAAAATAGACTTAAGCATGGGCTGGCATATGCAAATGTACTATTCCTCACCAATTATTGTGGGGCTGTACTTAAAATGAGGATTCAAATGTTAGGATTACAGTAGGAAGTTTGCCCAACAGAGTTTTACTTTGATAAAGCCATCGAAATCTGTTGTGCTTCTAAGAAACAGGCTGAAAATAAAAATGTGACCATTGAAGGCAATGAGTTATGGTGCATCAAAAATGACCTTCACCCCGTATATTAATGGCATTTAATACTCAATGAAAGACTTAAATAATCTGAGTGATATTGTGTCTAGATATGATACTTGCAGGAAGGACACTTTGGACAGTTGGATACTCACTAACTCTGAACCCGAAAATAAAAAAATGAGCCTGTAATAAATACCACACCTCGTGCCCGCTTGACGTCACCTACGTCGAGCTCACGAGACGCAGTATGGTCACTGGTTACCAAAGCGTGACGTTACGCCCTCCAGAGGAGCAGTTAATGTCAGCTTGGTACAGTTTACATATACACCTCCTGTCCACGCGGGCACAGAGAGGCAACAAGCTGAGAGAGCCTTTTCACTGCAGCCGTGAAAACAGCGCTGTCTCAGCCCGAGTAGCTGCCACCAGCTTCTCGTTTGATATAAGCCCGGTCTCCTAACGGGATTATATAGGGTGAGAAACCAACCCGCGGTAGCTTATAACTAGGCCGAAACACGGACGTGGGGATTTGTGATCGAGATACAAAACAGCACAAGATTAAATTATATATTTAATCGCCTTAAGGGCACGCTAGATATAACACAATATACACAGAGAATATATATAGTGGTCTGAGGATACAGATACAGGTGATATAGGTACAACAGGGTTAAGCAGAGCAAAAGTCAGTTACCGGGTAGATGAATGTTCCTTGGTGTTATGATGGTGCAATAGTCCTTGGCTGCAGTGATGTCAGCGGTTTCCAGGTCTCTGCAAACACATTTGCACGATGTGACCCCCTTTCAGAAAAAGACACGCCCGCTCACTGGCACAAGCCTTTTAACCTGTAGCAGTCCCTCCCCTCCCAGCCTTTGGGAGGGGTCCACCCTCCTCTCTGCTGGGCTGGCAGCAACTGACCTACAAAACCCTTTAGGGTTCAGAGCTCCAGGCCAGCAGGTCACAGGGAGATGGTTCAGGGACCAACCGATCCACCTAGGTTCCGGCTACAAGTAGAGTCCAAACATGGTACCGTTATTTGGTTTCTGTGGGGAGATATGTATATCTCCCTTCCCTGGCATCCTAGCATCAAGCCAGTACCATGTGGATGTTTGGCTTTGCCCCAGGATCACAAAAAGATAACAAAATTATGCCTGGGATGGACGGACGATTCATAATTCCTAATGAAATGTCGGTGACAACATGTTTGTGGGAAAGTGATAGATCTGGTCCAGGGCTGAGACCTCCTGCCGGGCGTTTTCCTGCTACATCTTCCTGGTGCCTCTCAGCTGGAAGAGGTGTGACTTTATCCACCTGGGGCCTCCTTGGAGCCTGGACCCCTGGGGGGTTTTCTCCCTTGCTATCTGACAGCAGATGGCTGGGGGGTGAGAACATATTTTGCATGTACACTGACTGTGTACATGCAAAGGGTGAATCAAATAAAAATCAGGGCTGCCAGTAAATAATAATCCATATTCCTCACAGAGCCTGATTGTGTAGAAAATGTATCAAAATAGTGCACATGGCATGACTTGCTAGACACATTTTAATTTCTTACACCAAATGATGGCTGGCATATGTATATCTTTTCAATATTTTCATCCATAAATGCATGTTAATAAATTGGTGCATTTTATGTCCATACCTTTTTTCTGATGCCTTTGGGGGTTAGCTGTAAAAACTCTCTCAGACTCAATAACTTTGAGATATCCCAAATATTGTACTTTTTGGTTCAATTTGCAACAAAATCGTGGTGCATTGTGCAATCATGATGCATTTTTCTGTAAATCTCCCCCGCTATATACATGGATAAGGAAACAGTGTCCCACCTTTGACACTTGAGATTTTAAAAAGTTAGAGAAACTGTAGAATTCTGTTATTTAAGAGTTACAAAAAGTGGAATTGTGTCCCATAGCAACCAACTCCCAACCCAATTCCAGCTCTCATTTACCCTTTTAAAATGAAACCAGTAACCTGACTGGCAGCTACATGGAACACTGCACTTTTCCCTATTACTTTTTTCTACCCAGTGTGTGATAACTTGAGTCCATTCAATGGGTGCAGCTGTTATACTAATTTTCTAACAGTAGGTGGCACAGGCTTCACATGACAGCTCTGTAAATCCTTGGTCTAGACTAGAAAAACGTGCAATGTATTGTGAATGATTATCCATTTATTAATCCACGCACGATAATTTCGGAAGAATTATTGTGATCTAGGATGCTATCAGTTCAGATCTGTAATGGTATGACCATGCTACAGTTACTGTGGTCAAGTACCACATAATCATACGAGCCACAGTTGCATGCAACTGTTGTTCTGTATGGTTAATGGTCAAGTGGTATTTTTTATTTTATTTATTATCCTCACTTAGATAGCGCTGACATATTCCGCAACACTTTACAGACATTGGCATCACACTGTCCGCATTGGAGCTTACAATCGAAGTTCCCTATCAGGATGTCTTTGGAGTGAGGGAGGAAACCAGAGTACCCGGAGGAAACCCACACAAACACGGGGAGAACATGCAAACTCCATGCAGATGTTGTTCTTTGTCGGATTCAAACCCAGGATCCCAGCGCTGCAAGGCACCAGTGCTTAACCACTGAGCCACCGTACTGCCCAGGTGGTACGGCAAGTGCGCAATGGCCACTAACAAAGCAGACCGACTAAACAACAAGGGCTTGTAGGGCTGTGTGGTAAGCGACCATGGGGTTGCTGTGTCACCACTGTTGAATGGCTGCGTCGCAAGGTCGTACTTTTATTGTTACACTTAGAAGTTTACAAAAAGACTAAGCAGATTGTATTTATGAACCTCTCAATGTATGAGTGACTGCCATCTAGTGGTCATACTTGTCATAACTGCAGACTCATGAAATCTCATAGCATTGTACAAAGAGGCTTTGAGTAGGGGCCATATTTCTGGAGTGTAATAATATTACAGGCTATAGCTACTAGAGAGGGGTCGTTGATCCAGGGAGTTATTCTGATTGCCTGATTGGAGTCGGGAAGGATTTTTTTTCCCCTAAAGTAGGGAAAATTGGCTTCTACCTCCCTTTTTTTTTGCCTTCCTCTGGATCAACTTGCAGGATAACAGGACCAACTGGATGGACAAATGTCTTTTTTTCAGCCTTATAAACTATGTTACTATGTTAGTATGTGGGAAAAGAGATGTCCTAGTCACTTTATGCGGATTTTATGCTCTGAATGAAGACTATCACTTTTAACCCCTTTGTATCCCCAAGGGGAGGCTTACATTTGCAGCTAAGAATCGGAAGTGCTTGCATCATTCATGCTCCATGGTCTGCTGCTCTTTAATTAGGTAGAGGGATGTACTCATTAAAGTAAAGTGGTTGTCATCCTCAATGCCCACTGTTTGCACTCAGCCACCGTTTAGCAGCCTCTTTGGTTATATAAAGGCGCGGGTATAATTTGCTGTGCAGCTAACACTTCTGACTTTGTGTTGCAGGATACTAAACACTACTCTGTTTGAAAGCTGGGAAATTGTCGGCCCTTATCCCTCCTGGTGGGTCTTTAATCTCCTGCTGTTACTGCTTCAATCTCTGCATCTATTCTGGTCTTACCTAATAGTCAAGATTGCTTGTAAAGCCATCTCGAAAGGCAAGGTGAGAATTAAGTTTCACATTTCTGTTTCTCTAGACCAGTGTATCCTGCTGCTATTTAATTTCATGCAATTATGTATGAGGCTTTTTTTTTATTTTATTTTTGGATGAGAAGTAAAATTAAAATTCAGTTGCAAGCAGAATGCATTATTATAATTTTATTATTATGGGCAAGGGAAGGGGGTTAGTTCGTTAACAATGGTTTCAGCAGCAGGGATTGGAATAGTTTAATCAATGCCAGTGGGACTGGACAGCAATCCATTGAGGGCACTTTGTGGCAGGGATTGGAACCAGTGCAGTAGTAGGCACTGGCTGTGATTAGTCAATAAGTACTGCTCCAGCTGCCGTTCAAAGGAATACACTGAGTTGTATGAAATCTTTTGACCTGCCGCTGTCACTCAATGTAGTATAGGAAAATGGAATGGATTCAATATGGCCAGTCTGAGCTGCTCCCCTCTTACTCATTGGCCCCATTGGCCCCATAGTAGCTACACCTCTAGGTATGCGCTTTTATGTAAACCCCTGGACAAAGGCTAATTGGAAAGTGGCATTTTTGGCTGGCAGTGAAGGGTTTGGTTGGCAAGAGCACTCAAGACAGTGAATGACTGGTCTTACCATGAGTATAGTTTATGGCTAGAACTAATATTACTACATATGTGTGACTTTAACCATATATAGTAATAGTAGTTTTTTTATGTGGCCATAAGGATAATACATAAATGCAATGCATGGTTGGCACTATACAGAACTGTATTTATTATAGTATCTGGCTGACACTATGTATAGAAAATGGGTTTCCGGTACTTGATTGGTAGGGATATTTGCTAGTAATCAAATGGCATAGCTTCCCCATTAATATTCACCCAGGCATGTTGGCTCATCTGTGTATGGTAGTTTATGGTACTGTATTGTAATGACCCCTGGTTACTATAATACAGTCCTGATCAAAAGTTTAAGACCACTTAAAAAATGGCAAAAAAATCATATTTAGCATGGCTGGATCTTAACAAGGTTCCAAGTAGAGCTTCAACATGCAACAAGAAAAAATGAGAGTGAGACAAAACATTTTTTGAGCCTTCAATTTAATGAAAACAACGATTAAACTGAAACAGGCTGTTTTTCAGCTGATCAAAAGTTTAGGACCACATGCCTTTAAAAGGCCAAATCTGTGCAAAGATGTGGATTCATTGTCATTTCCTGTCAGGTAGTCACACGTTGTGATGGCAAAGGCAAAAAAACTCTCCCTTTTTGAACATGGTCGGGTTGTTGTACTGCATAAGCAGGGTCTCTCACAGCGCGCCATCGCTGCTGAGGTGGGACGCAGTAAGACAGTCATTTGGAATTTCTTAAATTATCCTGAGGGTTATGGAACAAAGAAGTCAAGTGGAAGACCCCAAAAAATTTCATCAGCACTGAGCCAGAGGATCCAATTGGCTGTCCGTCAAGACACTGGACGATCCTCGACCCAAATTAAGGCCCTTACTGGTGCTGACTGCAGCCCCATAACCATCAGACGGCATCTGAAACTGAAGGGCTTCAAAAACAAAAAAATTCTTCAAAGACCTCGTCTCCTTGAACGCCACAGAACTGCTCGTTTGGACTTTGCAAGAGAGTACCAAACATGGGACATTCAAAGGTGGAAGAAAGTTTTATTCTCTGATAAGAAAAAATTTAACCTTGATGGTCCTGATGGTTTCCAACGTTACTGGCATGACAAGCAGATCCCACCTGAGATGTTTTCCACAGTGGAGGGGGCACCATAATGGTCTGGTGTGCTTTTTCCTTCAGTGGAACAAACGCCCACTGGCTATGTCCAGTTGTTGCAGAGAGCATTCCTCATTACTGAGGGCCCTCGTCTGTGTGGTAACAACTTTTCAACAGGACAACGCTACAGTACACAATGCCCGCAGGACAAGGGACTTCTTCCAGGAGAATAACATCACTCTTTTGGCCCATCCTGCGTGTTTCCCAGATCTAAATCCAATTGAGAACCTTTGGGGATGGATGGCAAGGGAAGTGTACAAAAATGGATAACAGTTCCAGACAGTAGATGGCCTTCGTGCGGCCGTCTTCACCATTTGGAGAAATGTTCCCACTCACCTCATGGAAACGCTTGCATCAAGCATGCCGAAACGAATTTTGGAAGTGATAAACAATAACGGCGGAGCTACTCATTATTGAGTTCATGTTTGGAAGTTGGATTTCTGTTTTGGGGGGGGGGGGGGGGTGTTTCGTTTTTTTTGGAGGTGTGGTCCTAAACTTTTGATCAGCTGAAAAACAGCCTGTTTCAGTTTATTCGTTGTTTTAATTAAATTGAATGCTCAAAAAATGTTTTGTCTCACTCCAATTTCTTCTTGTTGCATGTTGAAGCTCTACTTGGAACCTTGTTAAGATCCAGCCATGCTAAATATGATTTTTTGCCATTTTTCAAGTGGTCTTAAACTTTTGATCAGGACTGTATATGTGCTGCTAACCAAAGCTGAAATACGTTTGGAAGTGCATGTAGCATAAATGATTTGGAGATTGTTCATACTTTTAGGATAAAATGCTCCATTTCTTTAGTACAAAGCAGTTGCTTGTTACAGGCAGTGAGTATGGAACCACTGGGCCAACCAACTTGTTTGAGCTAGACCTAAGGTAGACCTAAACTTTGGGATAAATCTAAGGGGATATTCTGGCAGTCCCCTGGTATTCATTCTTTAACCCCCTATACAGGGATCTGGACTTTCCTTCATTGGAGCCACCAGACCGCTACGTCATGGAGTAGTCTCAGTGTGGTTGGCAGCTAACCCACTGGGAGAGACACTGGTGCAAAGCACCGAGGGATCAGACAATGCTTGTGGTGTCAGGAATGAGGCATCTAGTCTGAAGTCAGGGCGGACAGCAAAGAGTTAATACTGTACACAAGGTAAGGTCAGGGCAGAGGAAGATGGAGGTTGGTACACATTCAGACAATCTGAACAGCAAACAGAACAGATAGCAAGCTAGAATAACCTAAAGCTCAGGCACCCTCCCCAAGGAGAAGGAGCCTTAAATACCCAAAGGGGGCCAGACATAGGCTGGAACAGATCAGGTTCCATGCGCTGGCCCTTTAAGAATCAGCAAGATCACACGCATTCTAAGAAAGTTAAGGGGAGGGACCTTGGTAGCAAGAGCAGACTGCAGCCTGCAGAAGGACAAAGCCAGGGGTGAGCAGCAGAACCAGAACCTCGGCACCCCGGCGGCAACATCAGCAGGAGGATAAGGGATGCGGCGATTGCCCCAGACAGCAGGGTATCGACGGGCATGGAGCACCGCGATAACATCCCTCTATTCCTCATGCAGATACTTCAGTTGTGTGTTACCACCACTAGGAGGAGCCAATCTGTTCTATTTACAGAGTTGTATACAGAACGTCCCCTAGTGCTGGTGAGATTTTTACAACATATCCCTTATATAGAATATAAGGAAAATGCTCCATATACCGGTGCCATGAAACATCAGGTTATAATTGTGTTTGTTTTCTGAAAATATAATAAAAAGTAATAATTTTGTCTTATCTTTCATTTATGTAATGAATGGATCATTAATTTTGTGCGGCTGTTTACTTGTGATTCGCCGTGTTCAAGCATCTCGTTATGATTCTGCATTATTGCCATGTGCGGCTGTTACTCTTGAGATTACCTATTTTCACACATAAATATACATTCTCTTGACTTCACAATTATGTTCTTTTTTCTTTGCTGCGATTGAAGACTGGGAAATGGAATCCTTTGCATGTAAGTGCTGCTAACAATTTACTCGACTCTGCAGCTGACACTCTGACCATGCTGGTCCACAAGCACCTTTAATGAAATTATGTTTTGTATCCATTCTCAGTGTATTTTGTGTGATAGCCAGTGAAATACAACACTGATATACAGCATCACTAACGAATATTAAGGGGGTTAAATGCCCTTTTACAAATTAGGGGTTTCCCACCCAAGACCCACCTATTGCTGTGTAAAAACACTGAATTATTGTCCCCACTCTGCTGACCACTTAAAGTGTAACCATGGGTGCACCTAGCCTTTCTGCTGCCTGAGGCAAAAACTGATACAGCGCAACACCCCCCCCCCCCCTTCACCACCACCACCACCACCCATCAATGCCAATTTCTTAACCTAACTCCTTCCCTTCAGCCCATGGCCCCCCCTTTTGCCCCTACCTTGTGCTGCCTGAGTCGATCGCCTCACCTGGCCTCATTGTTGGTGCACCCCTGTCATTTCAGTTGAAAGAGTCTTCTTAGCAAAGCTCTAAGTGAGCGGTGCTAAAGAGTCTGTCTCTAGTCTTCAGCGTTTTACTGAGCACTGAAGATGCCTGTGTATAACAAGCCAGGCAAAACAAGGCAGGCTGATGGATAATGATAAGGCACATGCACATAGTCAGGGACTTGGGTACTGATAAGAGGTAGGTTTGAAGCCTCTGTATGTTACACACAGGTGTCTTCAGCACTCAGTAGAATGCTGAAGACTGAAGTCAGATTCTCTTTATCAATGCTGTTAGATCTTTGCTAAGATTCTATACATCCTGTTTTCTAATATAAAGAAACACCTTTTCCTAACATATTCCCTAATAAAGTATATTATAAAAATGTTGTCTCTACATTATAATATAAATAAACGGAAGAGAAAGTTAGATTTTAAGATAGTCAGTAACTCTTAACCATTCCAAGAAAGTGTTTTGGGCTAGAGGAATGTGAAGGAATCTTAAAAGCTGTGGTTCAGCCAGGGTTGTAACTTCAAGCTACTCGGCCACAATGCAAATTCTTTAACAAGGTGTTCCACTTACCCTGTGCCAGTTAAAATATTTAGAGATGAGCGAAGTTTTGAAAAATGCGATTCGGCAGCTTTGCCAAATTTTGACAAGAAATTTGATTTGTTACGAATTACTTTGTCACAAATCGCTTTACAGTGTATGGAGCAGGCGCTAGGATGGGGAATTCAATGCTGATCGTGTCATCTGTGACTCACATGCAGCTTTTCAGGGGTTAAAAAATTATACTCACCTCATCCACTTGAGCATGGAGAGACAGTCCACTCCTTTCTTGATTGAAGAAAAAACACCAATGTACCTGTGGCAAGCGTGATGACCTCACCATGTGATTACGCTAGCGTCACAGTGCCCACCCAGCGTGATCATGTGGTGACGTCATCACGCTCACCGCAAATCCTTTGGTGGGTTTTCTTCAATCAAGAATGGAGTAAACGGCCTCTCTGTGATATATTTTTTTTTACTTTCAGACACCATTTTAGCAAAAATTGATTCGTTACCACGAAGCGTGAGGAATTTCGGCTTCATGGCGAAATGACTTTTTCCTGAAATTTGAATCAAAGTCCACTTCGGATACTTCGATTCTCTCAACACTAATAATAATGTAGTCTTGTAATGTGGCAGAGGAGCCTAGGCACAAAGACCCAAAGCAACTGTTACCTCTTCACCTCCTAGACCTTTGTCCTTTGGTCCAACTTGCCTTAAAGGGAACCTGTCACCAGTTTTATGGTGTCCTAACTAAGGGCAACATAAATAAGTGACTGATTCTCTTAGCAAAATGCTGGGTCACTTTCTTTAATTGACCCAGTCAATCTGCCAATATCTTGTATTGAAAAGCTCCAGCTGATAATGATGAGTCCTGAATATTCATGAGCTCCTGACTATCCCCGCCCATCTGCTGCTGAATGACAGTTATTTTCCATATGAATCAGCAGCAGGTGGGCAGGGGAGTGGCTATAGCTCTGAATTAAATATACGCTGGACTCAATGACATCACGCTGGACTCAAATCAGCTCATTAGCATGCGGCATGCGGCATCTTTGTGTGTATATTATGAGGTAACCATCTGTCACACCAGTAAGTGAATACATCTAAGGCACTTTTTAGTAGTTAATGATTGTATATAATTAGTTAGATTATAATCAAATATCCACATGACAGGTTCCCTTTAAAAAGAAAAAGGAAATTCTCCCTGAACCATAGTAATGATCAGACTGGATCAATGTTTAAATATGTATTTTAAATGAAATTATCTAAACTTTCCATAAACTGCTTCTGTTTCTTTATGGTCACATCCTAAAGGGAAACTATTCCACAATTCTTACACTAAAGACGTTTTGTTTTTGTTTTTTTGTGGGAGTGTTTTGTGGTGATTTTTTTGTAAGAATTAGTAATATATTTCTAGACAATCACCATGTCCTTTTTTAAATGTTTCTAATAAAGGCTAAGCACATTTATCTCTATAATCTTTCCTCATCACTAAGGTTCTCCATGGCCCTTATTAGAGATGAGTGAATTGATTCAAAATTTATTGAATTTATCTCCAATTTTTCAAAACTTTGAATTCTAGTGAATCCGAAACTTTTGCAATTCAATTCAGATGAATTGCTTAAAATGGCATCCGCCATTTTATAGATCAAAAGACGGCGCAGCAGGGCAGGGAAGATGAAGAAGATGGATTATTGGTGGAGTTGGCCATAATTCCCTGAAGTCTGTCTCAGCTAATTAGGAGGGATGATATCATAAGATCCCAACCAGGGAATCCATATGTATTCTGAGCTTGTGCATTGATGTGACAGGACGTCTGGCAGAGAGATCAAGGAAAGCTTATCTTTAGACACACAATACAGGTAGGCAGATTCAATTTGGACCCAGAATAAATGTAATTGCTTTAGGGCATCCACTATGAGTCATTGCCCAGAACAGAACTGAATATGGTAGCTGAGGATTCGCAAATTTGTAAAGAGGCAAGACTTTCCTTGTCTCTTGAGTTTATGCCTCATTTTGAACATGGAAACATCCTGCTGACTTTAGTGGCAGCTTATTGACCATCTAGTAGTCTGTCATCTTGTCTAATATCTAAAGAATTCAAGCTTCCTTGCACAAATATATATAAAGCTATTCTGTATCTTTCACCTGTTCTCAATTGATACATATACAATGCAATACACGATACAATGCATATACAATACTTGATGGCATTAGACCAATAAAATACTATCCACATCACTCATGCATTACATACAGTACATATCAGGAGATTCAGGACCAAACTTGACTACTAGCTACAAAGGAAATGGTGCTACTAGCACTGGGATTTTTGCAATTGCTTTGGGCGAAGAAGGGAAGGCATTACTTAACTGGTGGTTGGGCACCATTTTTATTTTTTATTTTTGAACTATTCTCACCATTTTCTTTCCAATATTTGTAGGTGTCAAAGGATGACAGAAGTGATATTGAATCCAGCTCGGATGAAGAAGATTCAGTACCACGCACACAGAAATCACATCACACCAGTACCAATGGGGTCAACAGCTCAAATGGAACAAATGGTTACCTCACTGGTGCCGCACCTTCAGATGAACATTAGAGGAAAAGAAACATTTCTTCAATTGAACAATAAACTGTTTGCTACAGGACACATCTAGTAACTTGTGAATGAGGTTTCTCCATGTATCTCTGCATCAGAAACCAATATAGGAATATTCAAACTGTGCACTACCATTATTTGTCATGACTTGAGGAAGAAGTAATAATGAGCAACATGTGCGGGCATGCTTTGGGTTTCAACATGAGTCAGTATTTTCATCAGCCTGAATGTTATATATTGTTCATATTTGAAGGGTATGTCTGTTTATATTAGAAGGTTCCCCCCCCCCCCAAAAAAAAAGTCTGATCACAGATAATGCTAAGACCTCCAGCAATCAGCTATAATCAGGACAGGCAAGTCTTCTGTAAGTGTTCATTTCCCCCCACAGCACCACCTCAGGTGAAAAGAAGCATTACATGATGCTATCTTTTTAATGGACATCCAGCCTGGGTCCTCCAGAGAGATGCAGCTGCCCTCAGCTATATCTAGTTTATGGAAGTAACAAATGTGGCACTCAGAATTTCCTAATAGTATATATGGATTTTCTAAACCAGACATCCCCACTAAAGCAGTTGTTCACTTTGAACAACTCTCTTTGCTTCAAATCTTTCCTGCAATAAGCTACTGTATTTGCGGTTGTCCCAGTGCTGGGACTTCTGTCAATGAGTGCCAATGTCAAGAGAACAGCAAGTCCCAGGAACCAGATGTGAGTCTGAAAAAATGCTGCAGACATCTAACTTTTTGCATCTTTTTCAATTGATGTCTATGAAATGTATTATCGCCAGATCACTAAAACATCATGGTGACTCCTACAGGGCTTCAAATATCTCCAGTATTTTGTCACTACGTGGAAAATGCAGCATTACTCTCTGTCCATTATTCAAGTCATCCATTTATTTCAGTAAATACAAAGGAAAACGTTTATCTTTTTTTCTTTAAATGTCACTGTGTACGATGGTGATGAAGATCTGCAATCGTATTACTCTTGATTGATATACTTTTCATAATCATCAGTTTGATTTTCTGTGTCAGTGTGATTAAAACTTGACATATTGTGGTAAATTATAGTTGTCAGTGTGTGCAAATCATGTACATAAAATGGAAGACATATAGAGAGCCTCATATACAAAGTGTTGTATGAACTGTTGGAAAAGACTGTGGAGTCTTGGCCGATCCTCATGTCCTCTGATGCTGAGGAGTGTGTGATTTCCCCTGCAGATTCTGCAGCATTTCGGCCCATTTTGGGCGTTAAGGTTCAAGATTTTTTTTTTCTATTTCTTTTCTATTGATGTAGTTGTATAGTCCTGTATTTTTCAGCGCCACCATATTGGGTTGCGTATAATTTACTGCTTAGCTTTTTTTTCTATAGTTTTTGGTAGGGAATACAAAAAATCTGCAATTCCACTACTGTCTTTAGTCCGCCCCCCCCCCCCCCCCACACACACACTGTTTACATATGATTAATATAACACTTTAGCTTTACCACGGCATTTAATGGGTTCAACAGCCAGTAAGAGAAGCTTCTCAGATCTTGGCCATTATAGCTGGAGTCCAGGAGTTACTGCTTACAACCATCAATGATCGCAAGGGTACATCTGAGCCTTTGAGATCACTGTGACTTACATAAAGCAGCAAGGTGCCTTAATTTACCGGGGTCATCTATCCTTTACTAAGAGATGGCCTATCCTCAATTCCTTAGGATAGGCCATCACTAGCTGTTCGAGACCCCGCACTCCCCTCGATCAGTGCATCGGTTGTAGCTCTATTGACGGAAGTCGACATCAGAACTACAAAGCACCTTCTTATAGTGAAGGGAGCTTATTAATACATAACATTGACTTCAGTTGGAGCAATGCTGTAGTAATGAGCTCCCTCCAGCGGGAAGTTGACACAGATGTTTGGTTCCGGTGCCGACATGCCGACAGAGCTACACCCAAATAGATGATCGTCAGGCCCCTGCCAATCAGCTAATGATGAGCTCTCATGACGATCCAAGGACTCTCCTTGACCTAGAGAGTCCACCTTGAGCTTCACTCCTGGACCCAGAGAGCTTGTTTGGGACCCTGGTCCAATGACCATGGGCCAGGATAGACATAAGAGCTAATTGGGACCCGGATCCACTGACCACATGTCTGCACTATTAAGGCACAATCTTAGATCATAACCACTTTTCCTGTCCCCCATTTTTATTTAATCTCTGTAATCTTTAAAATTTATCCCCCATTTAAACATTTTTTGTGGTTGCTCTACTTTATTCCCTGGCATTGAAGTCCCCTGAGAAGTCAGTTGTACCCTGATATAAGGATGGCATGTGGAGCAGTGCTAGGATTTATTAGGGTATAGGCCCAATAGTAGAGCTAGGTCCCGGATGGTGTCATCCTTGTCAGGGCGGGTGCTCTGTATTTACAGTCATTGCTAGGGACTAATAGCTTCCTCTATCTACTTGTGGGTTGGAAGGTTATAACAGGGACTTGTAGCAGATTTTTTATACAGCAGACCTGCTCTGGTCGAGTCTTCATTTCAACAATTCATCAGAACAGACCAGCAACTACAGCCGAGCATCAGATGACCAGCATTACAGCATGAGAACTGTAGTGGGACTAGCTCCAGGTTTTTTATTAGGTACATCCTTCCCAGTGGAACGGGAGGATAACAGTGGTCAAGAAGGTACCCTCTTTCACTTCCTGCAACTATACATGTCTACACTGTGAGTCTAGAGTTCTAGATGTAGCACAAGTTTAGTGTTTTTTTTTGAGTTTTGTACTGTCACATAGTATTGCCATCCTGTTAGGACAATCATATCTCTCTCTTTTTTTGAATAGAATCATCATTAAAAGTTTTGTTTTATATACCCCTATTTTTTGTATGTCATTGGAACCCACATAGGGTTAATTACGGCCTGGTTTACTCACCTATATGTCAGGTTACTTTTTGTTTTTTGGAATCTATCCTGAAGATACAGTAGGTCATCACTTAGTAAAGGCTGGACAGCCTCTTTAAGGCATTCCATGATGTACATGTATGTCAGGGTGTAGAAAGAGTTAACATTGGTGCCACTATTTGTTACTGATACCTTCATACTTTATACTGACAGTCACTGTGGTTATTTTCATATAGTTGGCTGGAGACTATTAGGCTGGGTTCTCACACAGTGGCCATGGCGAGATAGTTTGACATGTATCTGAATACCATGTGGCAAAACCACTAGTTTATTGCGTACAAGAAACTACCACCCCGCAGCCACTTTGTAAGAAACCCTACTAGATCAAGCAACTCAGACCCTTACACATAAAAATATCTGATAGAAAATAAGGTCATGTTGCCTATAGCAAGCAGTAAGATTCTATGATTTATTCTTCCAGTGCAGATTGGTTGGTTTGGGCAAAAGCCCTCTTTTCATACACAATGGCCAATATGTCTTCCTTGACTCTGTGTACATGGCGGGTGCATATAACACACATAAATCTGCTTTAGTGTTTGGTTAGGTCATATTAAGTAATATATCACAGAAAGTATTTAATCTGGAACATTGTATGAATCATGTGGATTTTAATATAATTTTAGTAAACACACCATTTACAAGGTCAAGAGAAATCAGTCCTATTTGTTCCAGTAATCTACACATGGGTATTTAAAGTGTATGATGTCATTCATTCTTTCCTATAGCAATAAGATATTGTATTATATTGTACCAATAATGTAAAACTCAGGGGGTGTAACAATGGCATTATCTGGTCAATTCCCCTAAAGAACATGTATAGGAGTAGCAAATAAAAATTGTGTTCTCCTTTAAGGAATGTGTTTTGTATTAATTTTTGTAAATCTTACTTATACAATGGAAGGGACAGATTCTTCTTGCAGAGATCCAATTGGAAGGGAGTCTTAAAGGATTATCTTCATCTGGAGTAGTAATGCAATCCTGCCTGTGATATGCCACCATGGCTAAGCAGCCTGACAGGAACGGGAAGCAGGATTGCATCATTACTTTATATTTTAGAGCAGAGATCCTGTTCTATAGTAGATAGTATCGGAGTGATCCTCTGTGAGATATGAAGTCAGGATGCCTGACAGGAATGCTCGGCACTATGAAGAAAAGTGTTTGAGTGCATTGTGTTGCAAGGTATCACACCCCCACACAATACAGGCAGCTCTGCGACTGAGTGCAACCCATCCTGTTTACATTTTAGGATGAGTTGCTGGAGGACATTGTGTATAATTCCTGGAGACTCCCTTCAAGTCAATGTCCACTTCTTAGTTATACTTAGTTATAGGTCTTTGAAACATGACTTGAGATATCAGCCAATCCAGAGGCCCCATGTGTAGACTTTACTGTTTCAGAGTTGTTGCTTTTCATCAGCTCAAAGTAGGACTCATGTTGGGTATGTCTTGTCTATTGTTTGGATGATTTCTCTAATCAAGTTCCAAGTTTCTCTAAGGATTGGGCATTGACTTACAGGGTAAATACACTGATGAGCAAAAGGGTAACAATGTTTTAAACTTTTGACTTTCAGACTCCATATCTCACCATCCACTACAGCTTTGAACATGAGACTACCATAATTTTATAGACAATCATCTTAGCTGTCTCATATATAAATTGGACTTGCAACTATTTAGCATATGATTATGCTATTATCATATCATCAGGCTTCCTTCCCCCGGACTTGACAGTTCCTTCAATGTTTTGATCTGTTAGACCCCTTTTCCCTTGTTTCTTTCAGACCCATTTGCACCCAACAGAGCCCAGTCTATTGACTTTCATCTCATCTCTCCAAATAACCCGTCCACTGTTCGTACTTTTTGCAAACTCGAGCCAACGCTTCTTATGATGATATTGGAGTTCAGGCTTCTTCACCTTTTTTTTGGCCACCATTCCAGACTTGTATGATGCATGTCGCACAGTGCTTGCATGGACGTCTGTAAACTCACTATTACGAAGCATACGAGCCTCCTCCACTGCCGTGTTTGTCGTGAATGAACTGATAGACCTTGTGATGAGCTGACTTGTTGACTCTGATATTTTGCCTGGACATTCATCTCTTGGCTTTGGAATAAATGGATGGACTTCATTTTGTATTCTACCAACTGTCATGGCACTCATATGATGCAGTTTGGCAATTTTCTTGGCCAAGATACCTCTATTGATGCTGGTTCTCTTTTCTTGGGAAGTCGTCTTGCTGCTCCTGGATTCGAACCACTGACCTTTCACTTGGGAATCAACCTCATAACACACTGAGTTATTATGGAACATGGCAACAGGTTGTAATTCATAGTATACAAGAAAAAAATGACCGTTCCACCACCAGGAGCAAAACAGTAACAATGCAGTTACATGACAAGAATATGCATAACTAATCATATGCTAAATAGTTGCAAGTCCAATTTATGTATGATATAGCCAAGATGATTATCTATAAAATGATGATAGTCTCATGTTTGAAGCCATAGTGGATGGTGAGATTTGGAGCCTGAAAGTCAAAAGTTCAAAACATTGCTACCCTTTTTGCTCATTAGTGTACCTAACAGTAGTCAGCAGAGAAACGGTTTCATCATCAGTTTCATTGTTTCATCAGAGGACTGTGTTTTTTGCTTACTCATATATGTTATTGTTAGTTTTAGAAATTTTCCAGATAGGATTACAACCTTCATGCTGTAGAACCAAACCTTCCTTCAAGGCAAGTATCTTTGACATGTGAATTGATATAATTTAATCTTGTGTTGGTTTTCCCGGCAGATGGAAAAGAGTACTGCATGACTATTGGGCCATTGTACACAGATTTTATTGTAACCATGGAGATGCACAAGTCTGCATAGCAGCTGTATACAAAAAACGGTACAAAGTTTTTTGTTAGGACTTACAGGAAGTCTGCCTATACTGTAGCTTCACGTTGACCTAGTTGCTGACATCGTTTGGGTAGCTGCTCTGCAATTGCCTTGCATCTAAATCTCTGGTTATCATCTAGGCCTACCTGGTTGATTAGGATGGAGTACTGATTGTCAAGTCTGTTCATTGGTGCAGACTATTAGCAGAGCAGAGCGAGCTCTGGACTGTACAGTGCTCAGTGCAGCCCCAGGGGAATACATACACCAGTGGCCAGCGCTATTGCAAAGCACAATATGCACCTGAACTTCAGATGCCTATTTTAAAATGAAAACAAAAATAAATTTTAAGGTTTTTAAGAACAGTCTAGTTGAACGTTGAAGCATGTCAAATTGTATTGATACACACAGCTATGCTAGGTCCAGCAGACATGGGCCACGTGTTGGCCATATCTCCTGCACTGTATGCTACTCCGCTTTCAGAAAATGACTGCATCTCACAGTCATGTATGAAAAAGTTGGTTCTAAACATTTCTCTATTATACTGTGCTATTATAGATGATGTGAGTACAGTAAAGATACGTTTAGATAGGGCATGACTGATACATAAATCACTGTGTGATGTAGTCATTTTTTTGAAAGCAGGAGATGTGGCCAACACATGGCCTATGTCTCCAGGACCTAGCTTTGTTGTGTGAATCTGCAAAGTTTGGTGGTGGTATGAGAACCCTAACAATAATACAGCAAGCTTTACATGGTTCATTGTCCCTAGAGTCAAGCTTTTTTTAAACCTTAATTGAGCAACAATATGCCTCATATTTGTGGTAAATAAGAGAAATTAGGCTATACCTACTCTCAGGGCCGGTGCAAGGATTTTTGCCAACACAAGCAAAGCTACACTTTGCCCCCCCCCCCCCCCTCCGCCCCAGAAGTTGAACTCTATAGTTCAGTTGACCCATTGTTGATCGTTTGTTGCAGCTGTAATACAGACACTAAAATGCTCCAATAGTTCGGCCATGTGAAAGCAGAGAGGTTTTCATGTTTTATGTAAATATGGCTTAAAAATAAGCAAGAAAAAGGCACAATTGAAAAACAAACAAACCAAAATCAATGTAAAGAACCATAAGAACACAAATAGCGCATTCAAACAACTGCCATTTTCTGACCCATTCATTTCAATGTCAGTCATTAGCCCCCCATGTCAGCCATAACCCCCATGGCAGCCATCAGCCCCCATCATCAGCCCCCTATTAAAGCCATTATACCCCCATGTCAACCATAAGCCCCACATGTCACATTTCTCCCCCTCCATGTCACATTCCCCTCCCCCTCTATGTCATATTTCTCCCCCTCCTTTTTAAATAATCCCCTCTGTCACATCACCCCCATGTCACTTTTCTCCCCCTCCATGTCACATTTCACCCCCTCAATGTCATATTTCTCCCCCTCAAGGCCTCAATGTCACATTTTCCCCCCTCCATGTCAAATCACCTATGTCACATCAGCCCTCCATGTCACATTTCTCCCCCTCCTTGTCTCATTTCACTTCCTCAATGTCACATTTCTCCCCCTCCAAACCATGTCACATGACCCCCTTCGTGTCACATCATGATCACATCATTACCCCTCATTGCACATCATCTCCCCCCCGGCCGGCCCTGGCCTCATCCCCATGTCACAGACTACAGACATTGTCCCCTCTCCCATCATGTCATGGTCATCATCCCCCCCATTTATGATCGCTGTTTGTGTAATAATCTTTTAAAAACACATTTATGCCATGCACTCTGGCGCTAGTGCGATCATCAGTGATCACCTACCTATCTGGCTGTGTATGAGTTAGACTCACAGACACAGTCAGCTCCAGTCCCTGCTGCTGCCCGCCGCCGCTGCGCCACTCGCCAGTCACACACCACTGGCCTGACCCCGTAACCTTGTTGCCGGGCCAGTACCGCTCTGTGAGTGAGGGCCGGGGCCGCACGGCGCATGCAGGCTGGGGCGGGCAGCCGGCGGTGCTGCGGAACAACTCACAAGTAAGTGATAAAAAAAAAAGAAGGTTCATTTTTCCGCCCTCTCCCAGGGTGCGCCCTAAGGCAGCCGCTTGGTCTGCTTATGGTAGCACCGGCCCTGCCTACTCTGCAGAAGCTCTCCCTTGCAGCAGAGAGCAAAACCTCAGCGTTAATGTGGCAGCCTTGTTCCCGCTCAACAAGGCTTGAGCTGACAAAGCACAAAATAATGTCTTACAAGCTGCACACACTCCCTAATGTTCTCAGTGCTCACATCTACCACCAATGTTACATTTTCCATGTTTTTTTTTGTATTCTTTTTTATTTTAGCACTGCTGACAATCTGTCAGAGGAGGCAGGACAAGAAACCATTGACTCCACCGAGATAGCTGTGGAGGGGTCCCTCGGTCCATCAGCCATCACAGCAGCTGCCACAGAACAAATCCAAGAGCTCTCCCAGCAAGAGGCATTCAGCCCTGAAGTGTCACGTCACAGCACAACACGCCGAAGAAGGGGAAACCCTCAGTCTGTTTCAGTCGGTATAGGTAGTCATGACCTGATTAATGCTCAGTTCCTTGAGTACCTAAACCAAAACAGAGTTGACGGGAACAAGGACACTTTAAGGTGTGCCGGCGGAGTGCCAATTGTGGTCTATTTCAACAATTAATACAGTCCTAGACCTCTATAATGGACCACAGGACCCAGTGGAGGTATAAACTAGTTTACCCACCATCTGCAAGTCACAGAACTCCAGGCCAACATCTTTTTGCTTCGAGAACCCAGTACTCTTCTGTTCTCACAGCCTAGTGAACATTTCCAAAGGATATGCCCACTCAACATATGGAATTGATTCTTTTACCAGAGATCTGTAATTTTTTTTCTGTAAATAAATATTTTTTTTGTTTAAATTTGTCTCTTGTGTTTAATGTGGGTTTAGATGTGTTATTATTGGTGTTGTGCAATGTCAAGATATTAATGGCCAATTCTTAGGATTGGTATGATTTGGGCAGGAGTTCTTCCTGCTGTGGCTGGGTTTCAGGTTACCCCAAAGCTAGGCTGTGTCCTCCAGACACCATCGTGGTATCACCATTAGAGATGGCCTTGCAGTTCGCCGGTGGTTGTTTTGCGGCGAACTTTGGTTGTTCGAGATTCGCCAAACATGCAAACATATGGTGATGTCCGCCGGTGTCATATTCTTTTGCATTGCGCCGAACTTTGATCCATGACACATTCATCAGGTGAGACAGGACAGCCAATGGAGACATTTCAGCACATGGACATACCCCCTACCCTATAAATAAACCCGCTCTGGCCGCCATTTTACATTCAGTCTTCTGCCAGTGTAGGGAGAGGTTGCTGTGTGGAGCAGGGACAGACTGTTAAGGAGACCAAACGCTAGCTAATAGGGACACCAAAGTCCTTTTAAGTACTGATATAGGTGTGCTATTGATAGGTGTGACATACTGAGGGGTGTGATATATTTATAATATACTTTCTAATAGAAAGTATATTATCGTGCATTTGTATTGTGCAGCAGTTGTATGCGGTTCTGCAGCGATACCACAGCTATACAGAGGGTCAAACGCTATTGCAACAACTAATTGCAACTGGTGTGATATACCAGTTGCCCCCCCAAAAAACTGATGGAGGCAGGGGTGTGATATACTTATAATATAATTTCTATATAGTGCATTTGTACGGCATACATATTAGGACATCGTCAGACATCATCCACAACTCCATCCTCCGTCAGGCAAAACTCCATCAGACATCAGACAAAACTCCGTCCTCCGTCACCCAAAACTCCATCAGACCTCAGACATCAGACAAAACTCCGTCCTCCATCAGGCAAAACTCCATCAGACCTCAGACATCAGACAAAACTCCGTCCTCCGTCAGGCAAAACTCCATCAGACCTCAGACATCAGACAAAACTCCGTCCTCCGTCACCCAAAACTCCATCAGACATCAGACAAAACTCCGTCCTCCGTCACCCAAAACTCCATCAGACCTCAGACATCAGACAAAACTCCGTCCTCCGTCAGGCAAAACTCCATCAGACCTCAGACATCAGACAAAACTCCGTCCTCCGTCACCCAAAACTCCATCAGACATCAGACAAAACTCCGTCCTCCGTCACCCAAAACTCCATCAGACCTCAGACATCAGACAAAACTCCGTCCTCCGTCAGGCAAAACTCCATCAGACCTCAGACATCAGCTAAAACTCTGTCCTCCCTCAGACATCAGCCAAAACTCCGTCCTCCCTAACTCAAAATACGCCCTACTACACACACTCTTCACCTGACGGAGCTGCTAGCTGCTGGAGAGGCAAAGGACCTGTGATGACGTCATGACCATGTGACGAGTCACGTGTGTGGGAGGGGTCAGATGTGCACAGCAGCTGGTAGAGTGTACAGAACAGTAGCCATCAAATAGAGCTCTGTACTAGAGATGTGTGTGTAACCTGCATGTAGCAGAGCTGTGTACTGTGTTACAGAGATGTATGTGTAACCTGCATGTAGCAGAGCTGTGTACAGTGTAGCAGATCTGTATGTGTAACCTGCATGTAGCAGAGCTGTGTACTGTGTTACAGGGATGTATATGCAACCTGCAGGTAGCAGTGCTGTGTACTGTGTAGCAGAGATGTGTACTGTGTTACAGAGATGTGTGTGTAACCTGCATGTAGCAGAGCTGTGTACTGTGTATATAGAGCAGTGTGTGTAACAGCATGTAGCAGAGCTGTGTACTGTGTTACAGAGATGTGTGTGTAACCTGCATGTAGCAGAGCT
The DNA here is from genome assembly GCF_014858855.1 of Bufo gargarizans. Classification (NCBI taxonomy): domain Eukaryota; kingdom Metazoa; phylum Chordata; class Amphibia; order Anura; family Bufonidae; genus Bufo; species Bufo gargarizans. Next base: position 11,415,650 of record NC_058087.1, on the reverse strand, counting down.
GTGTACTGTGTTACAGGGATGTATGTGCAACCTGCAGGTAGCAGAGCTGTGTACTGTGTATATAGAGCAGTTTGTCTAACCGCATGTAGCAGAGCTGTGTACTGTGTTACAGAGATGTGTGTGTAACCTGGGAACTATAAAAAAGTGTAAAAAAAACCCATAAATATTCAGATCACCCCCCTTTTCCCAAAATTAAAATAAAAGACACATCATGGGTTTCGCAATGTGTAAAAACGCCCATTGTATAAAAATATATTCCCCATACGGCAAACAGCAAAACAGAAAAAAAAAAGAGTCCAAATGTCCGATTCGCCGTTTTTGGTCACTTCATTTGCTACAAAAATGTAAATAAAAAGTGATCAAAAAGTCTTAAACACCCCAGAATGGTATCAGTAAACAGTATAGATTGCCCCGCAAAAAATGAGCCCCCACCCAGCTCCGTACACATAATTACAAAAAAGTTATGGGGCTCAAAATATGGCGACAAAAAAAATCGGATATTTTAATTTTTTGATCACTATTAAAACGCAAGAAAAACTATACATATAAGGTATTGCCGGATTCGATCTGACCTGTAGAATAAAAGTAACCAGTCAGTTTTATCGCACATCGAATGTTGTAAATAAAAATCACGTAAAACTGTGGTGGAATTGCTTTTTTTTTTTCAACAGGAAGAATGGGCAGTTTTACCATCTGAGAAAATAAAGAGCCTCATCCACAACTACCACCAAAGACTTCAAGCTGTCATTGATGTTAAAGGGGGCAATACATGGTATTAATAACTGGGGTGTGTAAGCTTCTGATCAGGGTCATTTGGGGAGTTTGTGTTGTGATTATGATTTATAAAGAGTAAACACCATAAATGGCTTCAGCCGACCACTAACCATGAGCAAGAGAGAAGTGTCCGTGGTATCAATCATATTCTCTGAACAATGGTTAAAGGGGTATTCTCATCTTAATGATCACCGGTAAATCTGTTAATGATTTGACAGTGACCATTTTTCTAAATACATTTTATTACCCAATTCCCATCCTTTTTTTAGAAAATAAGTCCCCTCTTACCTGATGATGTCTTTGGTCTCCCCTGGTCACGGCCACCTCTCCTGTCGAATCCAGCCGGGCCACGCTTGCGCAGAAGACGGAAAATTCTCTCCCGGCTGGGCCGCGCAATGTCCTGAACGCGCATGCCGCCGCGCATGCGCCATGATGACTTCTTCCTGGCCAGTATAGTACAGAGCCGCGAATGCGCACGCCGACTCTGTACTATACAGGCCAGGAATAAGTCACCATGGCACATGCGCGGCGCTGTGCACGTTCAGGACATTGCGCGGCCCGGCCGGGAGAGAATCTTCAGTCTTCTGCGCAAGCGCGGCCCGGCCGGGAGAAGAATACAGGAAGTGAACGTCACGCTCAAGGAAGGTAAGTATAAAAAAGGGAAGATGAGAATACCCCTTTAAGAAATCATAAATCCTGCAAGGGTATGTAAACTTATCAGCACAACTGTAAGTAGCTCTGTGATATAAATCTGTGGAATATGGGAAGCACAAGAGGATGTGCACCATAAATCCCATCTTTGTAAGGCCTCTTGCACATGGTCGTATTGTGGACCACATACGGCGGTTCCGCAATACACAGGGCACCAGCCGTGTGCATCCCGCATCCATGATGTCGACCCATTCACTTGAACGGAACAGAAACACGGATCGGATCCCCACAGAAGCACTACAGAGTGCTTCCGTGGTGTTTCTGGCCATGCCTCCGCACAGCAAAAAAGTAGAACATATTTACGGACCCATTCAAGTTGAATGGGTCTGGATCTGTCCCGGCTGCTGCACGCACGTTGCCCGTGCATTCGGGACTGCAAATTGCTGTCCCCAATGCACAGAATGGACCAACAACGTTCATGTGCAAGAGGCCTAACACTTGTGATCTGTGTGAAGCGGCATATATGCATTCATGTTGCATGTATTTATTAATTAGGGCTACCAATTCTGAGTAACTCGGAGTGACAGGAGATTTACAGAATCAGATTTTTTTTTTGTCGTCATATTTTGAGCTCTATAACTTTTTTGTAATTATGTGTACAGAGCTGGATGGGGGCTCATTTTTTGCGGGGCAATCTGAACTTTTCACTGATACCATTCTGGGGTGTTTAAGACTTTTTGATCACTTTTTATTTACATTTTTGTAGCAAATGAAGCGACATTTGGACTCTTTTTTTTCTTCTGTTTTGCCGTTTGCCGTATGGGGAATATATTTTTATACAATGGGTGTTTTTACACATTGCGACACCCATGATGTGTATTTTTTTAGTTCTTTTATTTTCATTTTGGGAAAAGGGGGGTGATCTGAATTTTTATGTTTTATTTTACACTTTTTTATAGTTCCCAGGTTACACACACATCTCTGTTACACAGTAAAAAGCTCTGCTACATGCGGTTACACACACATCTCTGTAACACAGTACACAGCACTGCTACATGCAGGTTGCACATACATCCCTGTAACACAGTACACAGCCTGCTACATGCAGGTTACACAAACAGCTCCGCTACACAGCACACAGCTCTGATACATGCAGATTACACATACAGCTCTGCTACACAGTACTCAGCTCTGCTACATTCAGGTTACAAATACAGCTCTGCTACACAGTACACAGCACTGCTACATGCAGGTTACACATACAGCTCTGCTACACAGTACACAGCTCTGCTACATGCAGGTTACTCATACAGCTCTGCTACACAGTACACAGCACTGCTACATGCAGGTTACACATACAGCTCTGCTACACAGTACACAGCACTGCTACATGCAGGTTACACATACAGCACTGCTACACAGTACACAGCTCTGCTACATGCAGGTTACACATACAGCTCTGCTACACAGTACACAGCTCTGCTACATGCAGGTTACACATACAGATCTGCTACACAGTACACAGCTCTGCTAACTGCAGGTTACACATACAGATCTGCTACACAGTACACAGCTCTGCTACCTGCAGGTTACACATACATCTCTGCAACACAGTACACAGCTCTGCTACATGCAGGTTACACATACAGATCTACTACACAGTACACAGCTCTGCTACCTGCAGGTTACACATACAGATCTGCTACACAGTACACAGCTCTGCTACCTGCAGGTTACACATACATCTCTGTAACACAGTACACAGCTCTGCTACATGCAGGTTACACATACATCTCTGTAACACAGTACACAGCTCTGCTACCTGCAGGTTACACATACAGATCTGCTACACAGTACACAGCTCTGCTACCTGCAGGTTACACATACAGATCTGCTACCTGCAGGTTACACATACATCTCTGTAACACAGTACACAGCTCTGCTACATGCAGGTTACACATACATCTCTGTAACACAGTACACAGCTCTGCTACCTGCAGGTTACACATACAGATCTGCTACACGGTACACAGCTCTGCTACCTGCAGGTTACACATACAGATCTGCTACCTGCAGGTTACACATACATCTCTGTAACACAGTACACAGCTCTGCTACATGCAGGTTACACACACATCTCTAGTACAGAGCTCTATTTGATGGCTACTGTTCTGTACACTCTACCAGCTGCTGTGCACATCTGACCCCTCCCACACACATGACTCGTCACATGGTCATGACGTCATCACAGGTCCTTTGCCTCTCCAGCAGCTAGCAGCTCCGTCAGGTGAAGAGTGTGTGTAGTAGGGCGTATTTTGAGTTAGGGAGGACGGAGTTTTGGCTGATGTCTGAGGGAGGACAGAGTTTTAGCTGATGTCTGATGTCTGATGTCTGAGGTCTGATGGAGTTTTGCCTGACGGAGGACGGAGTTTTGTCTGATGTCTGAGGTCTGATTGAGTTTTGCCTGACTGAGGACGGAGTTTTGTCTGATGTCTGAGGTCTGATGGAGTTTTGGGTGACGGAGGACGGAGTTTTGTCTGATGTCTGAGGTCTGATGGAGTTTTGGGTGATGGAGGACGGAGTTTTGTCTGATGTCTGAGGTCTGATGGAGTTTTGGGTGACGGAGGACGGAGTTTTGTCTGATGTTTGAGGTCTGATGGAGTTTTGGGTGACGGAGGACGGAGTTTTGTCTGATGTCTGAGGTCTGATGGAGTTTTGGGTGACGGAGGACGGAGTTTTGTCTGATGTCTGAGGGCTGATTGAGTTTTGCCTGACGGAGGATGGAGTTGTGGATGATGTCTGACGATGTCCTAATATGTATGCCGTACATTTGTATAGTGCAGCAGTTGTGTGGGGTTCTGCTAAAATACCACAGCTATACAGAGGGACAAACGCAATTGGAACAACTAATTGCAACTGGTGTGATATACCAGTTGCCCCCCCCCAAAAAACGGATTTAGGCAGGGGTGTCATATACTTATAATATAATTTCTATATAGTGCATTTGTACAGGGAGTGCAGAATTATTAGGCAAATTAGTATTTTGACCACATCATCCTCTTTATGCATGTTGTCTTACTCCAAGCTGTATAAGCTCGAAAGCCTACTACTAGAGTTGAGCGAACACCTGGATGTTCGGGTTCGAGAAGTTCGGCCGAACATCCCGGAAATGTTCGGGTTCGGGATCCGAACCCGATCCGAACTTCGTCCCGAACCCGAACCCCATTGAAGTCAATGGGGACCCGAACTTTTCGGCACTAAAAAGGCTGTAAAACAGCCCAGGAAAGAGCTAGAGGGCTGCAAAAGGCAGCAACATGTAGGTAAATCCCCTGCAAACAAATGTGGATAGGGAAATGAATTAAAATAAAAATTAAATAAATAAAAATTAACCAAAATCAATTGGAGAGAGGTTCCATAGCAGAGAATCTGGCTTCCCGTCACCCACCACTGGAACAGTCCATTCTCAGATATTTAGGCCCCGGCACCCAGGCAGAGGAGAGAGGTCCCGTAACAGAGAATCTGTCTTCATGTCAGCAGAGAATTAGTCTGCATGTCATAGCAGAGAATGAGGCTTCACGTCAGCCACCACTGCAACAGTCCATTGGCATATATTTAGGCCCAGCACCCAGGCAGAGGAGGGAGGTCCCGTAACAGAGAATCTGTCTTCATGTCAGCAGAGAATTAGTCTGCATGTCATAGCAGAGAATGAGGCTTCACGTCAGCCACCACTGCAACAGTCCATTGGCATATATTTAGGCCCAGCACACACACAGGCAGAGGAGAGAGGTCCCGTAACAGAGAATCTGGCTTCATGTCAGCAGAGAATCAGTCTGCATGTCATAGCAGAGAATGAGGCTTCACGTCAGCCACCACTGCAACAGTCCATTGGCATATATTTAGGCCCAGCACACACACAGGCAGAGGAGAGAGGTACCGTAACAGAGGATCTGGCTTCATGTCAGCAGAGAATCAGTCTGCATGTCATAGCAGAGAATCAGGCTTCACGTCAGCCACCACTGCAACAGTCCATTGTCATAAATTTAGGCCCAGCACCCAGGCAGAGGAGAGAGGTCCCGTAACAGACAATCTGGCTTCATGTCAGCAGAGAATTAGTCTGCATGTCATAGCAGAGAATGAGGCTTCACGTCAGCCACCACTGCAACAGTCCATTGGCATATATTTAGGCCTAGCACACAGGCAGAGGAGAGAGGTCCCGTAACAGACAATCTGGCTTCATGTCAGCAGAGAATCAGTCTGCATGTCATAGCAGAGAATGAGGCTTCACGTCACCCACCACTGCAACAGTCCATTGGCATATATTTAGGCCTAGCACACAGGCAGAGCAGAGAGGTCCCGTAACAGACAATCTGGCTTCATGACAGCAGAGAATCAGTCTGCATGTCATAGCAGAGAATGAGGCTTCACGTCACCCACCACTGCAACAGTCCATTGGCATATATTTAGGCCTAGCACACAGGCAGAGCAGAGAGGTCCCGTAACAGACGATCTGGCTTCATGTCAGCAGAGAATCAGTCTGCATGTCATAGCAGAGAATGAGGCTTCACGTCAGCCACCACTGCAACAGTCCATTGGCATATATTTAGGCCTAGCACACAGGCAGAGGAGAGAGGTCCCGTAACAGACAATCTGGCTTCATGTCAGCAGAGAATCAGTCTGCATGTCATAGCAGAGAATGAGGCTTCACGTCACCCACCACTGCAACAGTCCATTGGCATATATTTAGGCCCAGCACCCTGGCAGAGGAGGGAGGTCCCGTAACAGAGAATCTGTCTTCATGTCAGCAGAGAATTAGTCTGCATGTCATAGCAGAGAATGAGGCTTCACGTCAGCCACCACTGCAACAGTCCATTGGCATATATTTAGGCCCAGCACCCAGGCAGAGGAGGGAGGTCCCGTAACAGAGAATCTGGCTTCATGTCAGCAGAGAATTAGTCTGCATGTCATAGCAGAGAATGAGGCTTCACGTCAGCCACCACTGCAACAGTCCATTGGCATATATTTAGGCCCAGCACACACACAGGCAGAGGAGAGAGGTCCCGTAACAGAGAATCTGTCTTCATGTCAGCAGAGAATTAGTCTGCATGTCATAGCAGAGAATGAGGCTTCACGTCAGCCACCACTGCAACAGTCCATTGGCATATATTTAGGCCCAGCACCCAGGCAGAGGAGGGAGGTCCCGTAACAGAGAATCTGTCTTCATGTCAGCAGAGAATTAGTCTGCATGTCATAGCAGAGAATGAGGCTTCACGTCAGCCACCACTGCAACAGTCCATTGGCATATATTTAGGCCCAGCACACACACAGGCAGAGGAGAGAGGTCCCGTAACAGAGAATCTGGCTTCATGTCAGCAGAGAATCAGTCTGCATGTCATAGCAGAGAATGAGGCTTCACGTCAGCCACCACTGCAACAGTCCATTGGCATATATTTAGGCCCAGCACACACACAGGCAGAGGAGAGAGGTCCCGTAACAGAGAATCTGGCTTCATGTCAGCAGAGAATCAGTCTGCATGTCATAGCAGAGAATGAGGCTTCACGTCAGCCACCACTGCAACAGTCCATTGGCATATATTTAGGCCCAGCACACACACAGGCAGAGGAGAGAGGTCCCGTAACAGAGGATCTGGCTTCATGTCAGCAGAGAATCAGTCTGCATGTCATAGCAGAGAATCAGGCTTCACGTCAGCCACCACTGCAACAGTCCATTGTCATAAATTTAGGCCCAGCACCCAGGCAGAGGAGAGAGGTCCCGTAACAGACAATCTGGCTTCATGTCAGCAGAGAATTAGTCTGCATGTCATAGCAGAGAATGAGGCTTCACGTCAGCCACCACTGCAACAGTCCATTGGCATATATTTAGGCCTAGCACACAGGCAGAGGAGAGAGGTCCCGTAACAGAGAATCTGGCTTCATGTCAGCAGAGAATCAGTCTGCATGTCATAGCAGAGAATCAGGCTTCATGTCAGCCACCACTGCAACAGTCCATTGGCATATATTTAGGCCTAGCACACAGGCAGAGGAGAGGTTCATTCAACTTTGGGTAGCCTCGCAATATAATGGTAAAATGAAAATAAAAATAGGATTGAATGAGGAAGTGCCCTGGAGTCCAATAATATATGGTTATGGGGAGGTAGTTAATGTCTAATCTGGACAAGGGACGGACAGGTCCTGTGGGATCCATGCCTGGTTCATTTTTATGAACGTCAGCTTGTCCACATTGGCTGTAGACAGGCGGCTGCGTTTGTCTGTAATGACGCCCCCTGCCGTGCTGAATACACGTTCAGACAAAACGCTGGCTGCCGGGCAGGCCAGCACCTCCAAGGCATAAAAGGCTAGCTCTGGCCACGTGGACAATTTAGAGACCCAGAAGTTGAATGGGGCCGAACCATCAGTCAGTACGTGGAGGGGTGTGCACACGTACTGTTCCACCATGTTAGTGAAATGTTGCCTCCTGCTAACACGTTGCGTATCAGGTGGTGGTGCAGTTAGCTGTGGCGTGTTGACAAAAGTTTTCCACATCTCTGCCATGCTAACCCTGCCCTCAGAGGAGCTGGCCGTGACACAGCTGCCTTGGCGACCTCTTGCTCCTCCTCTGCCTTGGCCTTGGGCTTCCACTTGTTCCCCTGTGACATTTGGGAATGCTCTCAGTAGCGCGTCTACCAACGTGCGCTTGTACTCGCGCATCTTCCTATCACGCTCCAGTGCAGGAAGTAAGGTGGGCACATTGTCTTTGTAGCGTGGATCCAGCAGGGTGGCAACCCAGTAGTCCGCACAGGTTAAAATGTGGGCAACTCTGCTGTCGTTGCGCAGGCACTGCAGCATGTAGTCGCTCATGTGTGCCAGGCTGCCCAGGGGTAAGGACAAGCTGTCCTCTGTGGGAGGCGTATCGTCATCGTCCTGCCTTTCCCCCCAGCCACGCACCAGTGATGGACCCGAGCTGCGTTGGGTGCCACCCCGCTGTGACCATGCTTCATCCTCATCCTCCTCCACCTCCTCCTCATCCTCGTCCTCCTCGTCCTCCAGTAGTGGGCCCTGGCTGGCCACATTTGTACCTGGCCTCTGCTGTTGCCAAAAACCTCCCTCTGAGTCACTTCGAAGAGACTGGCCTGAAAGTGCTAAAAATGACCCCTCTTCCTCCTCCTCCTCCTCCTCCTGGGCCACCTCCTCTTCCATCATCGCCCTAAGTGTTTTCTCAAGGAGACATAGAAGTGGTATTGTAACGCTGATAACGGTGTCATCGCCACTGGCCATGTTGGTCGAGTACTCGAAACAGCGCAACAGGGCACACAGGTCTCGCATGGAGGCCCAGTCATTGGTGGTGAAGTGGTGCTGTTCTGTAGTGCGACTGACCCGTGCGTGCTGCAGCTGAAACTCCACTATGGCCTGCTGCTGCTCGCACAGTCTGTCCAGCATGTGCAAGGTGGAGTTCCACCTGGTGGGCACGTCGCATATGAGGCGGTGAGCGGGAAGGCCGAAGTTACGCTGTAGCGCAGACAGGCGAGCAGCAGCAGGATGTGAACGCCGGAAGCGCGAACAGACGGCCCGCACTTTATGCAGCAGCTCTGACATGTCGGGGTAGTTGTGAATGAACTTCTGCACCACCAAATTCAGCACATGCGCCAAGCAAGGGATGTGCGTCAAATTGGCTAGTCCCAGAGCTGCAACGAGATTTCGCCCATTATCACACACCACCAGGCCGGGCTTGAGGCTCACCGGCAGCAACCACTCGTCGGTCTGTTGTTCAATACCCCGCCACAACTCCTGTGCGGTGTGGGGCCTGTCCCCCAAACATATGAGTTTCAGAATGGCCTGCTGACGTTTACCCCGGGCTGTGCTGAAGTTGGTGGTGAAGGTGTGTGGCTGACTGGATGAGCAGGTGGAAGAAGAGGAGGAGGAAGCCGAGAAGGAGGAGGTGGCAACAGGAGGCAAAGAATGTTGCCCTGCGATCCTTGGCGGCGGAAGGACGTGCGCCAAACAGCTCTCCGCCTGGGGCCCAGCTGCCACTACATTTACCCAGTGTGCAGTTAGGGAGATATAGCGTCCCTGGCCGTGCTTACTGGTCCACGTATCTGTGGTTAGGTGGACCTTGCTACAGATGGCGTTGCGCAGTGCACACTTGATTTTATCGGATACTTGGTTGTGCAGGGAAGGCACGGCTCTCTTGGAGAAGTAGTGCCGGCTGGGAACAACATACTGTGGGACAGCAAGCGACATGAGCTGTTTGAAGCTGTCTGTGTCCACCAGCCTAAATGACAGCATTTCATAGGCCAGTAGTTTAGAAATGCTGGCATTCAGGGCCAGGGATCGAGGGTGGCTAGGTGGGAATTTACGCTTTCTATCAAATGTTTGTGAGATGGAGAGCTGAACGCTGGCGTGTGACATGGTTGAGACGCTTGGTGACGGAGGTGGTGGTGGTGGTGTTGGTGGTACATCCCCTGTTTGCTGGGCGGCAGGTGCCAACGTTCCTCCAGAGGCGGAGGAAGAGGCCGAGGCGGCAGCAGCAGAATAGGCCGAGGCGGCAGCAGCAGAAGAGGTAGCAGGGGGAGCCTGAGTGACTTCCTTGGTTTTAAGGTGTTTACTCCACTGCAGTTCATGCTTTGCATGCAGGTGCCTGGTCATGCAGGTTGTGCTCAGGTTCAGAACGTTAATGCCTCGCTTCAGGCTCTGATGGCACAGCGTGCAAACCACTCGGGTCTTGTCGTCAGCACATTGTTTGAAGAAGTGCCATGCCAGGGAACTCCTTGAAGCTGCCTTTGGGGTGCTCGGTCCCAGATGGCTGCGGTCAGTAGCAGGCGGAGTCTCTTGGCGGCGGGTGTTCTGCTTTTGCCCACTGCTCCCTCTTTTGCTACGCTGTTGGCTCGGTCTCACCACTGCCTCTTCCTCCGAACTGTGAAAGTCAGTGGCACGACCTTCATTCCATGTGGGGTCTAGGACCTCATCGTCCCCTGCATCGTCTTCCACCCAGTCTTGATCCCTGACCTCCTGTTCAGTCTGCACACTGCAGAAAGACGCAGCAGTTGGCACCTGTGTTTCGTCATCATCAGAGACATGCTGAGGTGGTATTCCCATGTCCTCATCATCAGGAAACATAAGTGGTTGTGCGTCAGTGCATTCTATGTCTTTCACCGCTGGGGAAGGGCTAGGTGGATGCCCTTGGGAAACCCTGCCAGCGGAGTCTTCAAACAGCATAAGAGACTGCTGCATAACTTGAGGCTGAGACAGTTTCCCTGGTATGCATGGGGGTGATGTGACAGACTGATGGGGTTGGTTTTCAGGCGCCATCTGTGCGCTTTCTGCAGAAGACTGGGTGGGAGATAATGTGAACGTGCTGGATCCACTGTCGGCCACCCAATTGACTAATGCCTGTACCTGCTCAGGCCTTACCATCCTTAGAACGGCATTGGGCCCCACCATATATCGCTGTAAATTCTGGCGGCTACTGGGACCTGAGGTAGTTGGTACACTAGGACGTGTGGATGTGGCAGAACGGCCACGTCCTCTCCCAGCACCAGAGGGTCCACTAACACCACCACGACCATGTCCACGTCCGCGTCCCTTACTAGATGTTTTTCTCATTGTTATGGTTCACCACAACAACAAATATATTATTTGGCCCAATGTATTGTATTCAAATTCAGCGGGATATAAATTTGAGGCCTAGTATTTAGGCGCTGGGTGACCGGTATGGATTTAGTGACAGAATTAGACTTGGAAATGCACAGAAGCGTGTGTGTGTGAAGTTATTCTGAATGACCCAATGTGCACCTTGAATATTATATACCCTTTTAGGGATAGATTTCAAATAGCTCTGATATAGCAGAAACCACTAAATTATGAAATTGCTAAATTGGGAATTGTATTTCAACCCAGAACAAGAAATGTGCTTGAACGGACACTAAATAACTCGCCCAGCTACAGCACTAACGAGAGATTTAGCAGGATATAAATTTGAGGCCTAGTATTTAGGCGCTGGGTGACAGGTATGGGTTTAGTGACAGAATTAGACTTGGAAATACACAGTAGCGGGTGTGTGTGAAGTTATTCTGAATGACCCAATGTGCACCTTGAATATTATATACCCTTTTAGGGATAGATTTCAAATAGCTCTGATATAGCAGAAACCACTAAATTATGAAATTGCTAAATTGGGAATTGTATTTCAACCCAGAACAAGAAATGTGCTTGAACGGACACTAAATAACTCGCCCAGCTACAGCACTAACGAGAGATTTAGCAGGATATAAATTTGAGGCCTAGTATTTAGGCGCTGGGTGACAGGTATGGGTTTAGTGACAGAATTAGACTTGGAAATACACAGTAGCGGGTGTGTGTGAAGTTATTCTGAATGACCCAATGTGCACCTTGAATATTATATACCCTTTTAGGGATAGATTTCAAATAGCTCTGATATAGCAGAAACCACTAAATTATGAAATTGCTAAATTGGGAATTGTATTTCAACCCAGAACAAGAAATGTGCTTGAACGGACACTAAATAACTCGCCCAGCTACAGCACTAACGAGAGATTTAGCAGGATATAAATTTGAGGCCTAGTATTTAGGCGCTGGGTGACAGGTATGGGTTTAGTGACAGAATTAGACTTGGAAATACACAGTAGCGGGTGTGTGTGAAGTTATTCTGAATGACCCAATGTGCACCTTGAATATTATATACCCTTTTAGGGATAGATTTCAAATAGCTCTGATATAGCAGAAACCACTAAATTATGAAATTGCTAAATTGGGAATTGTATTTCAACCCAGAACAAGAAATGTGCTTGAACGGACACTAAATAACTCGCCCAGCTACAGCACTAACGAGAGATTTAGCAGGATATAAATTTGAGGCCTAGTATTTAGGCGCTGGGTGACAGGTATGGGTTTAGTGACAGAATTAGACTTGGAAATACACAGTAGCGGGTGTGTGTGAAGTTATTCTGAATGACCCAATGTGCACCTTGAATATTATATACCCTTTTAGGGATAGATTTCAAATAGCTCTGATATAGCAGAAACCACTAAATTATGAAATTGCTAAATTGGGAATTGTATTTCAACCCAGAACAAGAAATGTGCTTGAACGGACACTAAATAACTCGCCCAGCTACAGCACTAACGAGAGATTTAGCAGGATATAAATTTGAGGCCTAGTATTTAGGCGCTGGGTGACAGGTATGGGTTTAGTGACAGAATTAGACTTGGAAATACACAGTAGCGGGTGTGTGTGAAGTTATTCTGAATGACCCAATGTGCACCTTGAATATTATATACCCTTTTAGGGATAGATTTCAAATAGCTCTGATATAGCAGAAACCACTAAATTATGAAATTGCTAAATTGGGAATTGTATTTCAACCCAGAACAAGAAATGTGCTTGAACGGACACTAAATAACTCGCCCAGCTACAGCACTAACGAGAGATTTAGCAGGATATAAATTTGAGGCCTAGTATTTAGGCGCTGGGTGACAGGTATGGGTTTAGTGACAGAATTAGACTTGGAAATACACAGTAGCGGGTGTGTGTGAAGTTATTCTGAATGACCCAATGTGCACCTTGAATATTATATACCCTTTTAGGGATAGATTTCAAATAGCTCTGATATAGCAGAAACCACTAAATTATGAAATTGCTAAATTGGGAATTGTATTTCAACCCAGAACAAGAAATGTGCTTGAACGGACACTAAATAACTCGCCCAGCTACAGCACTAACGAGAGATTTAGCAGGATATAAATTTGAGGCCTAGTATTTAGGCGCTGGGTGACAGGTATGGGTTTAGTGACAGAATTAGACTTGGAAATACACAGTAGCGGGTGTGTGTGAAGTTATTCTGAATGACCCAATGTGCACCTTGAATATTATATACCCTTTTAGGGATAGATTTCAAATAGCTCTGATATAGCAGAAACCACTAAATTATGAAATTGCTAAATTGGGAATTGTATTTCAACCCAGAACAAGAAATGTGCTTGAACGGACACTAAATAACTCGCCCAGCTACAGCACTAACGAGAGATTTAGCAGGATATAAATTTGAGGCCTAGTATTTAGGCGCTGGGTGACAGGTATGGGTTTAGTGACAGAATTAGACTTGGAAATACACAGTAGCGGGTGTGTGTGAAGTTATTCTGAATGACCCAATGTGCACCTTGAATATTATATACCCTTTTAGGGATAGATTTCAAATAGCTCTGATATAGCAGAAACCACTAAATTATGAAATTGCTAAATTGGGAATTGTATTTCAACCCAGAACAAGAAATGTGCTTGAACGGACACTAAATAACTCGCCCAGCTACAGCACTAACGAGAGATTTAGCAGGATATAAATTTGAGGCCTAGTATTTAGGCGCTGGGTGACAGGTATGGGTTTAGTGACAGAATTAGACTTGGAAATACACAGTAGCGGGTGTGTGTGAAGTTATTCTGAATGACCCAATGTGCACCTTGAATATTATATACCCTTTTAGGGATAGATTTCAAATAGCTCTGATATAGCAGAAACCACTAAATTATGAAATTGCTAAATTGGGAATTGTATTTCAACCCAGAACAAGAAATGTGCTTGAACGGACACTAAATAACTCGCCCAGCTACAGCACTAACGAGAGATTTAGCAGGATATAAATTTGAGGCCTAGTATTTAGGCGCTGGGTGACAGGTATGGGTTTAGTGACAGAATTAGACTTGGAAATACACAGTAGCGGGTGTGTGTGAAGTTATTCTGAATGACCCAATGTGCACCTTGAATATTATATACCCTTTTAGGGATAGATTTCAAATAGCTCTGATATAGCAGAAACCACTAAATTATGAAATTGCTAAATTGGGAATTGTATTTCAACCCAGAACAAGAAATGTGCTTGAACGGACACTAAATAACTCGCCCAGCTACAGCACTAACGAGAGATTTAGCAGGATATAAATTTGAGGCCTAGTATTTAGGCGCTGGGTGACAGGTATGGGTTTAGTGACAGAATTAGACTTGGAAATACACAGTAGCGGGTGTGTGTGAAGTTATTCTGAATGACCCAATGTGCACCTTGAATATTATATACCCTTTTAGGGATAGATTTCAAATAGCTCTGATATAGCAGAAACCACTAAATTATGAAATTGCTAAATTGGGAATTGTATTTCAACCCAGAACAAGAAATGTGCTTGAACGGACACTAAATAACTCGCCCAGCTACAGCACTAACGAGAGATTTAGCAGGATATAAATTTGAGGCCTAGTATTTAGGCGCTGGGTGACAGGTATGGGTTTAGTGACAGAATTAGACTTGGAAATACACAGTAGCGGGTGTGTGTGAAGTTATTCTGAATGACCCAATGTGCACCTTGAATATTATATACCCTTTTAGGGATAGATTTCAAATAGCTCTGATATAGCAGAAACCACTAAATTATGAAATTGCTAAATTGGGAATTGTATTTCAACCCAGAACAAAAAATGTGCTTTGACGGACACTAAATAACTTTCCCAGCCACAACAGGACAGCGGTAACGAGAGATTTAGCGGGATATAAATTTGAGGCCTAGTATTTAGGCGCTGGGTGACCGGTATGGATTTAGTGACAGAATTAGACTGGGATATGGCCAAAAAATAACCACACTATTGCTGGTTAAATGCACTTGGTGATGGGCGCAGCTTGCCCCTGATGTAGTATATGGCCAAAAAATGAACAGACTATTGCTGGTTAAATGCACTTGGTGTCACAGCTTGACCAACCACACTACTGAGGGTTAAATGCACTTGGTGACGGGCGCAGCTTGCCCCTGATTTAGTATATGGCCGAAAAATGAACAGACTATTGCTGGTTAAATGCACTTGGTGTGATAGCTTGACCAACCACACTACTGAGGGTTAAATGCACTTGGTGTGACAGCTTCACCCTGATGTAGGCTTTAGCCAAAAAACAACCACACCATTGAGGGTTAAATGCACTTGGTCGCAGCTTGTGCTGGCGCACCACAAGACACAAAATGGCCGCCGATCACCCCAGAAAAATGTGACTGACAAACGGTCTGGGCAGCCTAAAAACAGTGAGCAATTGAGGATCAGCAGCTCAATGATCCACAGCTGCAGATCGATCAGTTAATCAAGTCCTTTGGAGGAGTTAATCTGCCTAATCTCGCCCTACTGTCGCAGCCGCAACCTCTCCCTACGCTAATCAGAGCAGAGTGACGGGCGGCGCTATGTGACTCCAGCTTAAATAGAGGCTGGGTCACATGGTGCTCTGGCCAATCACAGCCATGCCAATAGTAGGCATGGCTGTGATGGCCTCTTGGGGCAAGTAGTATGACGCTTGTTGATTGGCTGCTTTGCAGCCTTTCAAAAAGCGCCAAGAAAGCGTCACAAAAGCGCGAAGAAAGCGACGAACACCGAACCCGAACCCGGACTTTTACGAAAATGTCCGGGTTCGGGTCCGTGTCACGGACACCCCAAAATTCGGTACGAACCCGAACTATACAGTTCGAGTTCGCTCATCCCTACCTACTACCAATTAATCATATTAGGTGATGTGCATCTCTGTAATGAGAAGGGGTGTGGTCTAATGACATCAACACCCTATATCAGGTGTGCATAATTATTAGGCAACTTTCTTTCCTTTGGCAAAATGGGTCAAAAGAAGGACTTGACAGGCTCAGAAAAGTCAAAAATAGTGAGATATCTTGCAGAGGGATGCAGCACTCTTAAAATTGCAAAGCTTCTGAAGCGTGATCATCGAACAATCAAGCGTTTCATTCAAAATAGTCAACAGGGTCGCAAGAAGCATGTGGAAAAACCAAGGCGCAAAATAACTGCCCATGAACTGAGAAAAGTCAAGCGTGCAGCTGCCAAGATGCCACTTGCCACCAGTTTGGCCATATTTCAGAGCTGCAACATCACTGGAGTGCCCAAAAGCACAAGGTGTGCAATACTCAGAGACATGGCCAAGGTAAGAAAGGCTGAAAGACGACCACCACTGAACAAGACACGCAAGCTGAAACGTCAAGACTGGGCCAAGAAATATCTCAAGACTGATTTTTCTAAGGTTTTATGGACTGATGAAATGAGAGTGAGCCTTGATGGGATAGATGGATGGGCCCGTGGCTGGATTGGTAAAGGGCAGAGAGCTCCAGTCCGACTCAGACGCCAGCAAGGTGGAGGTGGAGTACTGGTTTGGGCTGGTTTTATCAAAGATGAGCTTGTGGGGCCTTTTTGGGTTGAGGATGGAGTCAAGCTGAACTCCCAGTCCTACTGCCAGTTTCTGGAAGACACCTTCTTTAAGCAGTGGTACAGGAAGAAGTCTGCATCCTTCAAGAAAAACATGATTTTCATGCAGGACAATGCTCCATCACACGCGTCCAAGTACTCCACAGCGTGGCTGGCAAGAAAGGGTATAAAAGAAGAAAATCTAATGACATGGCCTCCTTGTTCACCTGATCTGAACCCCATTGAGAACCTGTGGTCCATCATCAAATGTGAGATTTACAAGGAGGGAAAACAGTACACCTCTCTGAACAGTGTCTGGGAGGCTGTGGTTGCTGCTGCACGCAATGTTGATGGTGAACAGATCAAAACACTGACAGAATCCATGGATGGCAGGCTTTTGAGTGTCTTTGCAAAGAAAGGTGGCTATATTGGTCACTGATTTGTTTTTGTTTTGTTTTTGAATGTCAGAAATGTATATTTGTGAATGTTGAGATGTTATATTGGTTTCACTGGTAAAAATAAATAATTGAAATGGGTATATATTAGTTTTTTGTTAAGTTGCCTAATAATTATGCACAGTAATAGTCACCTGCACACACAGATATCCCCCTAAAATAGCTAAAACTAAAAACAAAGTAAAAACTACTTCCAAAAATATTCAGCTTTGATATTAATGAGTTTTTTGGGTTCATTGAGAACATGGTTATTGTTCAATAATAAAATTAATCCTCAAAAATACAACTTGCCTAATAATTCTGCACTCCCTGTATTGTGCAGCAGTTGTGTGGTTCTGCAGCGATACCGCAGCTATACAGAGGGACAAACGCTATTGGAACAACTAATTGCAACTGGTGTGATATACCAGTTGCCCCCCAGAAAAACGGATTGAGGCAGGGGTGTGATATACCTATAATATACTTTCTATATAGTGCATTTGTATTGTGCAGCAGTTGTGTGAAGTTCTGCTGATATACTGCAGCTATACAGAGGGACAAACGCTATTGGAACAACTAATTGCAACTGGTGTGATATACCAGTTGCCCCCCAAAAAAACGTATTGCAGCAGGGGTGTAATATACCTATAATATAATTTCTATATAGTGCATTTGTATTGTGCAGCAGTTGAGTGCGGTTCTGTTAAGATACCACAGCTATACGGAGGGACAAACGCTATTGGAACAACTAATTGCAACTGGTGTGATATACCAGTTGCCCCCCAGAAAAAATGATTAAGGCAGGGGTGTGATATACCTATAATATACTTTCTAAATAGTGCATTTGTATTGTGCAGTAGTTGTGTGCGGTTCTGCTGAGATACCGCAGCTAGATAGAGGGACAAAAGCTATTGGAACAACTAATTGCAACTGGTGTGATATACCAGTTCCCCCCAAAAAAACTGATTGAGGCAGGGGTGTGATATACCTATAATATAATTTCTATATAGTGTGCATTTGTATTGTGCAGCAGTTGTGTGCGGTTCTGCTGAGATACCACAGCTATACAGAGAGGCAAAAGCTATTGGAACAGCTAATTGCAACGGGTGTGCTATACCCATGACACATCCATCAGGTGGTACAGGACAGCCAATTGAGACATTTCAGCACATGGACACATGTACCCGCTACCTTATAAATAAACCTGATCTGGCCGCCATTTTACATTCATTGTTTTGCCAGTGTAGGGAGAGGTTGCTGTGTGGAGCAGAGACAGGCTGTTAGGGCCACCAAAAGCTAGCTAATAGGGCCACAAAAGTAATTTTAAGGACTAGTATAGGTGTGCTATCGATATGTGTGATACACAGAGGGGTGCGATATACTTTTATAATAAGTCAAAAACACATAGATCTATATAGTGATCATCTGGAAGTCAGGGGCCTAGGGGCTAGGGGCTTACTAGGGCTATTTTTATATAGGGTAAGGTTCCGGATGGGGTCACTCTTATCAGGGAGGGTATAGCACCCCCCTGTAGGTCAATATCAGGGACCATTATTTGCCAACCCTGTCCTTCAATACCACATCATCATCTAGACCAGGGATAGATGTTTTTTGCTTTCCCTCTGGAATTCATCGATGTGCACTGGAACCCCCTGGATTGTGGTAGGACATATGGTTTCTGATTTGGTGCCGCCGAGCACCTGATTTAGTGCCGCCGAGCACTTGTTATTGCCTACCACATCTATACATCTTCCGCATCTGTGCTTCTGTTTCCGCAAAAAATAGAACATGTCCTAGTCTTGTCCGCAATTGCAGACAAGATTAGGCATTTTCTATTATAGTGCCAGCGATGTGCGGTCCACAAATTGCAGAATGTACATTGCTGATGTCCGTGTTTTGCGGATTCGCAAAACACTTACGGACGTGTGAAAGGGCCCTCCTTGTACAATGTTATAATATACTTTCTATGTTAGAAAGTATATTATAGTGCATTTGTATTTTGCGGCAGTTGTGTGCGGTTCTGCTGCGATACTGCAGGTATATAGAGGGACAAGGCGTTATTGGAACAAATAATTTCTACTGGTGTGATATACCAGTCGACCCCCCAAAAAACTGATTGAAGCGTTAGATCCCAATATACTTTCTTTATAGTGCATTTGAGTACTGTATAGTGCATTTGCGCATGCGCATACGCGAAAATTATATTGCCGATATTTCGCATTGAAAAAAATTATGAATGGAGATCGCAAATTCGAATAATACATCTGGTATGTCACTGTCCATGTTGTGGGACTATTTGTGCACTTCTAGTAATTATTTCTTGGCTGCAAATATGAGCTGAAGGTTTTTCAGGTTCGCCTGCCTTTAAAATGAATGGGACCCACGGCGAACTTACGGTTCACGAACATTTGATCGCGTTCGCGCAATCACGTTCGCAAACCGTCCCGGCAGATGTTCGTCCATCACTACTAGCAAACACGGGCAGGGAAGGTACATAACTTTTACTGCCCACTGGGTGAACCTTCTGACGGCCATCAAGCATGCAACCCGTGGCACCCGTGTGGATTTTTTGTTACCGCCACGGATTGTAAGCAGGCCTGCCTCTTCTTCGCCTCCTTCTACTCCATCCTCCATTTCCTCCTCGGCTACCTCCTCTTCCACTGCTACCTCCTCTTCCACTGCGCCCCAAAAGCTCCCCAGAACCTATTTGACGCGCCAGGTGAGACGTTGCCATGCTGTGTTGCGGCTGTTGTGCCTGGAATCCAATAGCCACACTGGTCCTGCACTCCTTTCAGCTTTGCGGTCATAGACCGATCAGTGGCTAACCCCGCTCAATTTGACAGTTGGCAAAGTGGTGAGCGACAACGGTGCCAATCTGCTGAGCGCGCTGAAACAGGGAAAAATGACACACGTTCATGCATGGCACATGTCCTGAACTTAGTCGTGCAGCATTTCATTGCCAAATACTCCCAGGTCCAGCGTCTTGCGGCAGGCCAGGAAAATCTCTGGCCATTTTAGCAGATCTTACACAGCCATGGCTCGCCTTGCTGACATTCAACAGCGACACCACCTGCCCGTCAGACGTCTGATTTGTGACTGCCCGACACGATGGAACTCCACCTTGACTATGCTTGATAGGCTGCTCCAGCAGAAACTTGCAGATAATGACTACCTGTATGAACTCTGCGTCAGGACAGGTACTGGGGAGCTTGTTTTTTTTCCCCTGCGCCAGTGGCTGCTCATGTGCGACTCATGCAGACTTCTGCGGCCATTTGATGAGATCACCAAACTGGTTGATCACCAAACTGGTCAGTCGCAGCCAGGGCGTCATCAGTGACATCGTACCTTATGCCTTCTTTCTGGAGCATGCATTGCGTCGTTTCATTGATCAAACCGTCAGCAGGAGCAGGAAGATGAGGAAGTCGCAATGCTGGATGAATTCCCAGGGGGGGCTACTCCATCTGAGACAAGTCAACATGAGTCTGAAGAGGAGTCATAGGAGGATGGTGCCAGGACGGAGGAGGAGCAAGAAGAGCATGCTTTAAACGTTTCTGGGATCCCTGGTGTTGTCCGTGGCAGGGGGGAGGAGACCGAGGACGACATTATCCTGGACGATGCGCAGGAGCAAGGCCACTCCACCGCTTCCAATTTAGTGCAAATGTGGTCCTTCATGCTCCAGTGTTTGAAGAGGGACCCCCGTATAAAAAGCATAAAGGGCAAGGACCAGTACTGGGTGGCAACGTACTAAGACCCCCGGTACAAACACAAAATGGTGGACATGTTACCAGCATCACAAAGGGCTTTCAAAATGCAGCAATCCAGGCCTTGATTTGAGAAATGCTGCATTCTGCTTTTGGGGTCGCTGGCAGAGGAATTTCCACTCACAGAGAAACAGTTGCGGGTACCAATCCAACAGTGCATGCAAGAATAGGGCGCTTTGAAGATGTGTTGGTCACTTCGGATACGAGATCATTCTTGCAGCCAACCCATCGACAGCCACCCTCTGGATCCAGCCTGACGGAACGCCTCAACCGACAGGTGTCTGACTACATCCGGTTAACGGCCGATGTGGACGCTCTGAGAAGCGATGAACCCCTAGACTACTGGGTGTGCAGGCTTGACCTGTGGCCAGAGCTGGCACATTTTGCCATGAAACTGTTGGCTTGCCCCGCGTCCAGTGTCCTGTCCGTTCAGCGCAGCAGGGGGAATCGTGACCGATAAGCACACTCGCCTAGCTCACGACAGTGTGGACTACCTCACATTTCTAAAAATGAATGAGCTATGGATCCCGGAGGAATTCAAAACCTGTGACAACCACTTTTAATTGAATTTCCTCATGCCAGCCCACAAATATCTGCCACCACCCAGAACAAATATTGACCCCTGTCTTAGGTAAATACAGGCCTTTTTTGTCCGTTGAATGCCTAATGTTTTGGGCCTCGGAGGAATTCGACACCTGTGACGACCATGTGTTTCAACTATTATCGATAGTTTTTTTTTCAAGAGGGGGGATTTCGTTAGCCATGTTTTTAATCCAATTTTATATTTTTAGTTCTTTTAAATTATGTATTTGACCTGTATTTGTACTGGCCTTCAGTAAAATTGATATCCATTGACCATCTAATAGACCTCCAGACACATACTTACTTGTTCTTTTATGTACGCTGAATGAATAATTTTTGGGGCCTGTAGTACACTGGCCTGTTGGAAAATTGATATCCAATGACCGTGTAATCTACCATCAGCCACTTACTTGTTCTTTTATGTACCATGAATGCATAATTTTTGGGGCCTGTAGTATACTGGCCTGCTGGAAAATTGATATCTAATGACCGTGTAATCTACCTCTAGCCACATACTTACTTGTTCTTTTATGTACACTGAATGCATAATTTTTGGGACCTGTAGTACCCTGACCTGCTGTAAAATTGATATCCAATGACAGTGTAATCTACCTTCAGCCACATACTTACTTGTTCTTTTATGTTCGCTGAATGAATAATTGTTGCAGCCTTGGAGGAATTCAACATCAGTGACGACCACGTGTTATCGAATTTCAACTATTATCATTAGGGTTTTTTTCAGGAGGGGGATTTTATTAGCCATGTTTTTAATCCAATTTAATATTTTTAGTTCTTTTAAACATATGTATTTGACCTGTATTTGTACTGGCCTTCAGTAAAATTTATATCCATTGACCGTGTAATATACCTCCGGGCACATAATCACTTAAACTTTTCTGTCCTGTGAATGCCTAATGTTTGGGCCCTGTAGTCCAGTGGCCTACAGTAAAATTTTTATCCATTGACCTCGAGCCACATAATGAGAATATCTTTTATGTCAGGTGAATGCCTAATTTTTAAGGCCCATACTCCCGTGGCCTAAAATAAAAAATTTAGGCTCCAACAGGGCACATTTCAGAGAATGTCACCTGATAAAGATACATATTTTTGGTTAGAATTTTTGTCATTGATCCCCCTCTAGTATGTCACTGTCCATGTTGTGGGACTATTTGTACACTTCTACTAAGTATTTGGTGGCTGCAAATATGAGCTGAAGGTTTTTCAGGTTTGCCTGTCATTAAAGTGAAACTTGCGGTTCGCAAACATTTGATTGTGTTCCGTCCTTGCTAATGTCCACCCATCACTATTCCCCAGATCTTAAAGGGGTTTTCTGAGAGTATAAAATGTCCCCCAATATGCCGGGCCCCCCACATTGAATATACTTACCTGGGTCCCCGCTCTCTGCGCCGCTCTTGGTCCCCGTACCGCTGCTGAAGCTTCTCCACATGCGCGAATGAAAACATCCGGTGTTGGGGAGGAGCAGCCAATGGCAGGCGGGGACAGGGGCGAGCCTCCCTAGCATCACGGGTGACACTAGGGAGGCTCGTCCCCGTCACCGCCTGCCATTGGCTGCCCCCCCCCCCCCGACACCGGGTGTTTTCATCTGTGCACGGGAAGAAGCTGCAGTGGTGGTGCGGTGACCAGGAACGGTGCAGGGAGCGGGGACCCGGGTAAGTATATTCAATATGGGGAGCCCAGCATATTGGGGGACATTTTTATACTCTTAGACAACCCCTTTAATCAGATCGAGCATCTGTGGGATGTGCTGGAAAAACCTGTCTGATCTGTGGAAACCCCACCTTATACTTTACGTGACTTAAATGATCCAAGTTACACTACCCTAAGTACAAACAGTTTACTTTATCACACAAAAGACTAAAGTCCGCACCTGAACTGGCTTCATTACAAGAATTCTAATAAGTTACTGTTTACTTCCACAGCAGAGCATACATTACCTGGCCCGGCTGTCTGATAACAACAGATAAGCGATTTCTATCTGCAGTGAATTCACCAGCTGTAAAGTGACTATATGTCCAATAATTTTATTGCACCATCTCAATGGTATCATCCAACTGCAGGCGCCAAGTGACAACTACGTAATGTCTCCCAGAATGCATCACTTCTTCCTCATCTCACCTTAACTTCTAAGGGCTATGGATCATCTTTTCAAAACCAGAGACCCGTTTGCAGGTTCTGCTGTAAGTAACTTAGTATTACTTTAGATATGTAAATATTTAACTTGTAAATAGAAAGATTTGTATCCATTCTCAAGATTTTTTCTATCTGTTCTGTTCCTGGCTGGCTCTCATGCCATTATCCCTGCTTGGAAACGGAACAATTGTATTAAACGGATATGTGACACAATCGTTACATATTACAAGACAGTTTGTAGATATCAGATAAGGCTGGTAGGCTAATAAACACAAACTCTCATTGAAGAATCAGTATAGCAGAGCTGAATTTGCTGGAGGAGTAAAAATAATGTTTCAATCCCAGGTCAGTCCGTATCACAGTGTCACAGCAGGCTGTGCCGTTGATAAACCTGTCCCTGTGTCATCTCTGGAATGCGTTTCAGTTCAAATATGTTCTCTAATGATCTGGTGCTGCGTCCTGTAGGAATGTTTTTTGTTTGTGTATGGAAAAATTCTGTACCGTGCACTATATCTTCGTTACCATTTTGCAATTTTTTTATACTTTTAGGGTAAATCCACATGAGACTTACATGTTGCAGATTTATTTTTTGTTGTGTTTTTTGCCACATTTGATGCATAGTTTTTTTTTTATAACTTTACTTTTTTCACAGTTCTGAAAATAAATTCTTTAACGGTTAATATTTAGTGACCTTTTGTAAATACCAGAGCATGAATTGCTTTCATCTCTAACAACCGAGCACTTGTATTTGTGTATGTAACTCATATGAGAGACTGTACCTTAATCTGCAGATCAATACTATTTGGAAATCATCATTATGAGAAGTCATCCAGGGGCCACAAGGTGGAAGTATAATGACGATGCTGCTCTTATTGTCTGATCTGTTCAAATCCAAAACAGCACTGACGACTGACCTTTAAAACCTAACCTTTTTAAAGATGTATTAAAATCCACACTTAGTTATGTGAATACCATATTACAGTAAACATAATATCACAGTGAAAAGGTACAAGCATTATTGAAATAAAACAGTTGCAAAGCGAGTACAATATTATATTATTTAAGGCAGTGAGGCCCCTAATCTGTTAAAGAGGACCTTTTACCACTCCAGACATGCCTTTTTTAATAGCTTCATGCATTCCCTGTGTAATAACAATTTTGGGGTATCTATTCTTATGACTCTATGTTGTGCCATTCCTTTATTATTTCTACCAGAAGTTATGAATGAATTGCTAGCAGTCTGCAGTAAGGGTACAGAGGGGAGGTAACCAGTTGGGGTGTGTGACTGCACAGTCTGAAAATGGCAGCACTGATTGGATAGTCAGTCTGTGCAGGGACACACCCCCAACTGGTTACCTCCCCTCTGTACCCTTACTGCAGACTGCTAGATATTCATTCATAGCTTCTATTAGAAAGAATAAAGGAATGTCACAACAAAGCGCCACAAGAATAGATTCTCCAGAATGGTTATTACATGGGGAATGCATGAAGCTACTAAAACAGGCATGTCAGGAGAGGTGAAAGGTCCTCTTTAAATCAAAACCATCACAAGGATAGTACTTAAATAGCCTGTTCTGGATACTCGTTGTGCTCCATCTCTCATGGAAGTCTGTTACAATTTATGATGCTAGTCTTGATGTGATTTTTTTTTAGCCAATGTCCAGTTCACTACATAAGGGGTTAAATTTTGCTGTATGCAATGATTATATCTTGAAGGCTTCATACAGGGATTTTACGGTTAGGGCCCTAGCCTTTTAGAGATAGCTGCTGGGTGTGGGCTGGTCCCACCCCTTGGATGCTAGGAGTTGTAGCTAGTGTAGACTGTACAGCCAGCCTCTGAAGTGTGAGCAGCTAAAATGAGAAGTTGGTGTCTGTGAGAAGCAGGTGACAGGAATATGCTGACCATGTGAGCTATGGCAGACAAATAGCAACCAATAAACAGTGCTGGCATCTGAGAGAAGTAAGCTTTGAACTTTTCAGTAGGTTGAGGGCCATTGCAAAGGGACAGTGCATGGACAGAATATCAGTGCAAACTAATGCATGAATTTGAGCGTGTGTGCAACGAGCCCACTAAGGCCACGTCTGGGGTATCCCTTGCCCCTTAGGAGGTTTCTACGAAATATATCCCTCTTATAGAGCAAGTAAATGTGACGCCAGCAGCGGTTAAGCAGCGGACACAAAAGGTTCCCTTTGTAGATGGTAATGTTGGTACCCAGAGGTAGGATTGCCAGAGTGGTGCAGGGTGGCCTACAGTCTCTGTAGATGTTATGTACACGTGTCAGGGTGTTCCTACCTGGATATCCGTGGATCCCAGATGTGATGTGGTCCGAAGCAGTGCAAAAGGGGGTAGTTGAACTTGGATGATGAACAAGTGGAATAAATAGAGTCCAGACTTGTAGTAACGTTGAACAGTTGCTTTTACTTGGCATAAATTGGTAATCCAAACAGCTTCCAAATGATATCTTGGTCATCAGCAGGTATTGGCTTAACTTTGGCAGGCAAATACTTATTTGCAATAATCTCAGCTCTGCTATGCTAGCTGGAGTAAATAGGGAACTCTTCCTCTTCTGCTGGAACTTAAGTTAGCTATAGTCTGTAGTCTGGCTCTTACTAATAATCCTAGGAACTTCATGTCCTGGCGTTGCAGTACCTCAAGCTCTAGCTTCTGCTTGGATGAAGGCAATGCAAGCCCAGGAGGGGACAAGCAACCATGTAGACTTCAGAGGAAGGGCCTCTCGGCCTAGCAGAGCAGGCAGTGCTCTGCTAGCCAGCAAACAACCTCTCCCCAAGGAGGGTGGACTAGACACTGACTTCTAACTAACTAACTAACTAACTCCTCCCTCTCAAGAGAGGGCTGGAAGGGAACAAGGAGGTTCCTCTCCAGGGAAGCTAATATTGCCAATGTTGCCACCATCTGCTGGTAGACCAGGCAATAACATGAACATAACCAGTTTCAGAAATAAATATGCACATTATTAGGCGATGACATAAAATACATTAGATGTTATACGTTAGCACATAGGAGACGGTAGCAAGGTGCCAAAAAGAGGTGGTAATGACATTACTTGTGGACATCATTGTATTTTTTTAGCGACTCAGGTGCCCTAACATATTTCGGAGACAGACCAGCCATCTGTTAAAGACTACACTCTGCAGTTTGGCATTGTAGTGCCATATTAAAAGTGAAAATTTATTGTGAAAGAAACTTTGCATCCCTTGGCTGATTTGAGAAGTTTGCTTGGATTAATTTGGACAAGGCTCAGAGAGGCATTTATAGAACGACCCAGACCCCTGTATACAGCCTTGGGAAAACTTTGTAAGTGTCTGTGCTTGTCATCTGCCTAAAATTGCCTCAGTAAAGTACGTTTACTTCAAAATCAAGCCTCTCCATAAAAGGTGCTATTCATACCTTAAGGCATGCGCTACATTGGTCAATGGCTCACGGAAAACAAACCTGGAGACTTACATAGACTTACAGACCTCACTGTCATATATAACATTTTCCAAATCCACGTGTCTGTTTGAATCATCCCTTATTCCTCTTAATGTATAAACCATATGCAGTAAATTCCTAAGCTCCCCCTAGTGGTGGCTAAAGGCAGCTTTAATTTTATAATCTAACTTTATGCCTACAGTATGCATGGGATGTAGTGCTCTGTATCTGGAAAAAAAAAAAAGTTCCTACAGAGATAAACATATATTATCCTGTAAAATTGTATAGTATCCCGAACAACCAAGAAAAAATAAATATTAATCAAAATGACCTTGGGTTCAACTTTTCCATTTGTATTGATTTTGTTACTCTCTTGTGATTGTTTGACTTAAGCTATACTGTCTCCTCAACCTGAATACACAGTGGTATTATGCTGTCTGATCTTCGGGCAGTGTGAGCGCCGATGAATGATAATTAGGGATGAGCGAATCGACTTCAGATGAAGGTACCACTTGGAACCAAACCCGAGTTTCGGAAATGTTTTTTTACAGTGGAAATTAATTTACAAAGTTATTACCCGAAGTCTCGCGAAACTTTGCGAAGTAATAACTTTGTCTTATCTGAGCCAATACATTCTAATACTATATTGAGCGCTCGCTCCGTGCAGTATTCAAACAAAGTATTATGCAAATCGACTTCGGATGTTTCATCCGAAGTCGATTCGCTCACCCTTAATGATAATCATACATCAGCTCTCACTTACACCAGCCTTATTACTTTGAATGAGAGAGGAAAGATTGCTACAGCAGTTGTTGTTCCCTCGTTCTCTTCTATAGATTATTGGCAGCTCATCAGCTGATCAATTATACAGGCCAGCTATTGGGAATGAGCGTTCATTTCCCCGCAAAAATTGTCCTGAAATTGTGCAGTCTAAAAGGGCCTTAAAGGGGTTGTCTATCTTCAGCAAGTGGCATTTATCATGTAGAGAAAGTTAATACAAGGCACTTACTAAAGTATTGTGATTGTCCATATTGCTTCCTTTGCTGGCTGGATTCATTTTACCATCACATCATACACTACTCGCTTCCATGGTTATGACTACCCTGCAATCCAGCAGCAGTGGTCATGCTTGCACACTATAGGAAAAAGTGCCGGCCTCTCTCGTGGCTGGGACTGTGGGAGCGCACATAGGATGGTGCTTTTTCCTATAGTGTGCAAGCACAGCCACCACTGATGGATTGCAGAGTGGTCGTAACCGTGGAAACGAGCAGTGTATAATGCGATGGAAAAATGAATCCAGCCATCATAGGAAGAAATATGGATAATAACAATATATTAGTAAGGGTCTTGTACTAACTTTCTCTACATAATAAATGATATTTGCTGAAATCCCTTTAACTTTGTGGCACACAGCAGATCTTATCCCTTCTATCAAAATTCTCTAAAATGCTTTTGATTTAAAGTTAAGTTTCTGTTTTAAAAGATATTCATTATAGCATAAAAATTATTTTTTTACAGTATGAAAAAGTCTATCAGGACCTTAAGAACATCTCTAAAAATGGAGAACATTTTTGTAAAACCCTTTTGTCTGTTCTGCAACAGAGGTTAGTATGAATGCTTTATCATATGTGTTGAGCGAAGTTTAGAAAAATTCGATTTAGCTACTTCATTGAATTTCAGAAAGAAATTTGCTTTATGACAAATTACTTCGTCAAGAAGCGGATTTTTTCATTGAACCCCTCAGATGCCACGTTCATTGCTGATTCATATGAATAATAGTGAGTGCTTTCAGGGGTTAATCCGTAAAATTAATCCGTAAAAAAAAAAAATACTCCCCTTATCCATTTGACCACAAAGAGCCCGCCGCAGCCATTTTGATTTGGAAGATCCGGGGCGGTGCCGGATCCGGGGCGGTGACGTTATCACGCTGGCCGATGTGGTGGTGTCATACGTCACTGCGCATGAGATTTTGCGTGGTATCTTCGATCAAGATGGCTGTGACGGCCTCTTCGTGCACAAATTGATGAGGTGAGTATGTTTTTTGTTGTTTTTCTACTGCCATTTCAGGGAAAATTGAGTCAATACTATGAAAGGCGAAGAAATTAGGCTTCGAGGCGAATCGAATATGACCTGAAATTTGGATCGACGCCAATTCTGAGTCAATTTGTGGTAGAAAAATGCACCGCAGCATCCTTTACATGCAGATTTGTGCCATGCAAGGTGTGAAGTTTGTAGAAGTTATCTGCATCATAAATTCACATGCTGCAAATTTTATATCTGCAACGCAAATCAAATTTTTATGTTTTTCACAGCCCATCTGATATACTGCTACTGTAAAACATTGCAGATTTGGCGCACACATATCCGAGATGGGACATCAGTAGTGTTTCAGTCCTGTGCTGGCTTGTAGTCTATAATAACTATTCACATACTTACCACTAGTATTTCTCAAGGGACTGCGTTGTAAACAGGACCTTACAGTTATATAACGGAGGAAATCCCAGGCTGTTTCGTTTGTGTCACTTCTACAGTGAAAAGAAGGATGTGGCTTCAAATTTCCTGTGATTTCAGTGTTAATTTTTCCTTATCTAATCTCCCCCGAAATACATGGAATCTGGTTAGACCTCACTGCTAAAGGGTTTCTATCCCCATTGATGGGGCCCATTGAGATTCCCTTTGATCCCCAATGATCATAAAGATGCACTCCGATAAACAGATTTCTGTC
Organism: Bufo gargarizans; assembly: GCF_014858855.1. Taxonomy (NCBI): domain Eukaryota; kingdom Metazoa; phylum Chordata; class Amphibia; order Anura; family Bufonidae; genus Bufo; species Bufo gargarizans. The sequence continues at coordinate 11,385,919 of NC_058087.1, read as the reverse complement.
CACTTCCCCATTTTGTAAGCAATCTGGTATACATTGTAGTTTAATAAACTTACATATCAATTATTGATGTATTTTAACCCTCTGTTACTGTAGGTGGTTAGATCATGTAACCACCAATGAGACTCGCCAGATCCCGCAGCCCCTGCTGTATAGACAGGAAGTACGTTTCTTGATTCATTCCTATGAGTTCCTCAATGCCAGTCCGATAGTATTAATTAGGAAAAAACAACTTCCCATTGAAACAACAGAGGTGGCAGGACTCAGTCTCATTGCTGGTCTCATGATATAAGTGCCAATAGTAATGGAGGCAAAAAAAATGCATCAATTGATCATTATGTAAGTTTATCAAATAAACTATGATGTATACTAGCTTACTCCTGCATTGTTCAGCAGTTTTTCCGTCTGCAGGACCAATCTCTAGTTGCCAGTTTCCCCTGACATAGTAAATGAAGACTTAATCTCATATACAACACAAAATGTTATAAGTCGTTACCAGGCCAGGAGCCTAAAGGGCCCATAAACCCCTGTGCCACATAAGAAGACACTGGTATTATAGAAAGTGCATACTGGTCAAGTTACACCTCTGGCTGGAGGGAAGGGGTTGAATGAAGAATTTGGCATGGGGAGAAAACGGGGGGGGGGGGGGGGGGGGATTGCTGTTTACATTTTTACCTCATGCAGCATGAAGGCTAGGTGCTTCCCTGCCTCTGGCCACAAAGCATTGAGGGAAAGGGGGCCCAAACAGAAGTCTTGCACCAGGGCCCATGAGCCTTTAGCTACGTCCCTGCCTCAGAAGTAGCAGTATGAGAGAACATCATATGTCAGTACTGAGTAGCGTAGCTGTGAATCCACCACTGGCACGAGATAGAAAGCTTTCCTGGGCAATACAGCTTGGATATTTTCCGAAGCACATCTTGTTTATACTGGGAGATGTGCTGCTAACAAACTCTTATTTTTATGTTAGCTTAAAAGATCCAATTAATCAATTGCTCATATGTCGGCTGATTGGTGGGATGTTTAATCTGACCAATGATCAGACAACATTTGTGCTATGAAGAGAATGTATCATTCGCCTAAGCCAGTTTTCATGTGCAGAAATTCCATAAACCTTGTGTTTGTTAGTTTTTTTTAATGCCATTACGACTAAATCTAGACGCCGGTGGCATTTCTGTGCCTTTCTTACCAGTTTCCAAAAAGGCAAGGTAGGGAGGGTGCGATTGGGCCCATTAAATTTATCTTTTTTTAATACCTTTTTTCTTAAGTAAATAAAAGACTGAATCCATGGCAGCTTCTCGCTGCTTTAGATTTCAGAAAAAGGTGATGCTTGTGGCTTGTCACAAATTAGGGGCATCCTCCGACAGCGCAAGGGATATCAGAAACAGGTGTAAAATGCCAGTCTATTATAAACTCCCCTTATGTTCACATCTGCATTCTGCCTTCACTTTACAGCGGTAGACACAGCACGAATGGATCCATCCAAGGCAAAAATATTGCAACGTTCTTACTATTGAATGTGACAAAATAGTTTTAGGGAAGTCTCTGATGGCTGTGTGAACAAAGCTGAAAAGGTACTGAAACATGGATAAAACAGCAAAATAAATATGGCTATATGAACCTATATGACAAATATACACAGGATTGGACTTCTGTTGACTGTATGGCCAATGTTAACTTAAGGTAGAGTCTCTTATTAAAATGAAACAATACATAATAAGAACAAACACACAGTTAACGAGGATGTGATGGGAAATATACAAAGTCATCTTTGGGGGAACTTCTTTAGGAAAAGGTAAGGCTTGTGACCTGGTGCCTTAGGGGGTTCAAAGGGCACATCAAATGACACCAGTATTATACATGGTTTATGGTAGCTAGTCAAAGTATTTGCATTGGGGCCTTGGAATTGCAAGTTATGTCACTGGCAGGAGGGATTGTCCAAGCTGGACAACCCCTTTAAGCCCATGCCCATCAAGTTTGGATGGATTGATTGGATTTGTATTTTTTAAAAGTCATGTTACATATGATATGATCTTTCTAATCATTTTAAATATATTTATTACATTTTACTCTTTCGTTGTCCTTAAAATAACTCGGTGTAATATTACAGGGCTGACCTCGAGCTGAACTACGCCAAAGGACTTGAGAAAGTGTCTAATAAGCTGACCAAAGCTCTGGACAGAATGAACAAGAAGTAAGTAAATGTATATGCATTATATATTAAGACATTAAGAATTGAAAATGTTACATTGTAATTTTAATCTTGTGCCCTCTATTGGGACAAATTGATGGACCGAAACACATTATGAGTCTGACCCAAATGCTGGATTGGGACTAACCATGCAGCCAGTCTAAAACAAAGACTTTGACTTTGCTTCATCAACTTTATTTAGGCCTGCATATAAAGGGATTGCAGAAGCAAAAGTATGATTAGGGGCAACTCTATTCCTGTGTATGACAATATCCAAACTAAATTTTGGAGAAGCCTGGTTAAGAAAACTCATTTTCAAATACAACACAAAAATTTGTTTTAGCCAGAGCAGACAGGACCTATACAGAGCACTCTGGAGGACATGGTCTGTCCATCGTATTACATAGACATAAGCAAAAACAAACGCACTCTGCAAACACAAATAATAATGTAAATACAATAGTGTCATACTCACTATAGAAAATGTTCTAATGCTAGATTATAAATGTGAGTTTCTTGTCAAATACATTTTGTACAAAATTATACATCCCATCAATTGACCTGAGAACTATGCAATGCTCCATAACTAGACTTATAGCTTACCCGCCCCATCACACTATAGGACAGATTTAATAATCCGGTCTAATGTTTAGGTAGAATAAACTTAAACTAGACAGTCTAAAAATTTGAAGATTTGTAAAACTGAGAAATCTGGAGAACCTTTAGGATGTCTACTTTAAAGGAGTTAGGCCACGGTTAATGTAAACCAGACATCATATACACCGTGTACACAACTATTAGGCAAGTTACATTATGAGGATTAATTTTATTATTGAACCACTACAGTGCTGTTGGTCAATCCAAAATGTTAATAAACCTCATATCTAAGAAGGCAAAAATGAGCTTTCCCTTTCTTAGGAGTATATCTATGCCTGCATAATTATTGGGCAACTATTAGTGGTAAATAATTACTATGTATTTAAATTCAAGAAGGGGAAGAAGGGGTTATGTTCGGGTTCAGCTCTGTCATACCAGTCATAAGGCTTCCATCCATGGAGTCTGTCAGTTTCTTAATCTGTTGATGATCAACTTTTTGTGCAGCAGCAACCACAGCCTCCCAGACACTATGCTGAGAGGTGGACTGTGTTACTTCACTGTAGGTCTCTCATTTAAGAACAGCCCATAAGTACTCAATAGTATTTAGGTCAGGTGAGGAAGGGGTCATGTCATTATTCTTTGATCTTTAAGGGCTTTACTGAGTAGCCATACAGTGGAGTACTTCGATGCATGTGATGGAGCACTGTCCTGCATAAAAATCATGGTTTTCTTGAAAGATCCAAACTTTTTTCTGTACCACTGCTTGAAGAAAGTGCCTTCTAAAAACTGGCTGTAGCTTAGGGAGTTGATTTTGAGTCCATCTTCAACATGAAAAGGTCAAACTAGCTCAACTCTAATAATACCAGCCCATAGCAGCACCCCACCTTCTGTACACCTTGCTGGCATCTGAGTCAAAGTGGAGATCTGTGTCTGTTACTAAACCAACCACAGGAAAATCCATCTGGTCTGTCAAGAGTCACTCTCAACTTATCAGTCCATAAAACCTTTCAAAAATCTGTCTGTCAAATATCCGTCAGATATTTCTTCATCCAGTCTTGACATTTCAGCCTATGTGTCTTGTGGTTGGGGTTCAGGCTTCCTTACCTCGACCATTTATCTAGCACTGAACACCTTGTACTTCTGGGCACTCCAGGGAGGTTGCAGTTCTGGAATATGACAGCACTGGAGAATAATGGGTTCCTGGTCGCTTCACATTTGAATCTTCTCAAATCTTTGCCAGTAAATTTGTGTCTTTTTTTTCTTAACACGTTTCTTCCAACTCTATTGACTATTTGCAACAAAATGTTTGATGGTTCTGTGATCTCGTTCCAATATGGAAAATATTCATAAAAATCGCTGCCAATATGGTCAAAATACTTGCCTAAATATTGTGCACACAGTGTAGTATGTGATAATCTCTTTCTAACAAAGCTAGAACCAGGCTTGAACCTCCCATTAACCCATCTACAGGCTAGAAAGTTCTTAATGATTCTACCTGTTAACAGTAGTCTGAATATTTCTGAAATATAGTTGCCTCAGATCCAGTACCATCAGTCTCCAAATGGGGCTTTTATTAATTAAATTGCCAGATGATGCAAACTCACATATCACTTAGGCACATTAATTGGAAATGCACTATGATGTAATAAAATCGATGAGGATAATGAGAATAGAACATTAATATACAGTCACACCCATCATGATTCAGTCTTTAGGCAGCAATAAATTTCTCACATACACTGTCATAGGCTCAGGTTGCTGCCAAACAGCCAATGATCAGTCAGCAAAATCTCCAGTGTTTATAGCATGATAGATGGTGAACTTTGACGTCAGCTCACAGATACTGTAGATCAGATGATATTTATTTGTGTGTAAAGGTTATTTATTTATTCAACCTAATTGATTATTTCAGTTTTTCCTCAATTAAGTTATGGGGGGTCAGTTATTGAACAGAAATACTCCTAAAATCCCTGCTCGCTCCAGGTCTAAAAAAGGTGGAGTGGTGTGGGCTTACGCCTGGTTTAGGCGTAGAAAATGGTCTATATGTACGTTTGGGTCGCCTTAATCAAGACCCCTGTTGGTGTTGTGTGAGGTCCAAATCAGCAGAAAGTATGAGCTTGGAGTGACTGCGACAGAGTCAGGATGTGAAGCTGAAGCAATCGCTGGTTTATTATTACAAAGGTTACATCTTTTATATCATAAGCGCAAAACAAGGCATTTAGCCAATAGCTACACCAACCTCCCCAAGGTTATAGAAACAAACTTGACATTAAAATAAAACATCTGCTTATCTTTGCACTTCTTGACACCATTTACTGGTACAGGATGTGCATCATAACATCATAACTTGTTCTCCTGTTCTTAATTCTTTATCAAATAACTTGGCTTTCTTCCCCGAAGGTCCTCTCTTCACACACATAAAGTAAGGCAAAGGGAAAACATGGCGGTGCAGATACAAAATGGATTCCTGACCCTAACATGTAGGACAGCAGGGACGCTGTCTTACATATAGAAGCGGCGGTGGATCCACTGAAGTTATAAAGAGGCCGGCACCTCTTCATAACTTCGGCAGATCCACCGCCAGCGGAGGTCCTTATTAAGACTGGCGTCTAAAACGCATTTGGGGGCATGCTTTAGATATTGGATAACCCCTTTAAAGGAATTGGTTCATCTCACACATTAATGGCATACTGCTTGGCATGATGGGCTCTCCTTCACTTCGGGTGGTCAATTCTGGAAATCGGAGCATGTCCCAGAGATAGGACACACACCTATCTCACAGTAATCGCATATCCTAGCAATATGTCATCAATGTTTGAGATGGGAAAACCTCTTTAAGGGACAACTTAAAACTCCTTTGCAAATATTCTAAATAGGCCTAAGACTTGACCTCTCAACACCCCACCCCCATCCCACATAAGACAGTAGAGAGCCACTAGTAAGCAGCTCTCCTTTTGGTGGTCCACAACATCCATCTATTACATCTTAATGTTTTCCCTTTTGTAGCCAACAGAAACTTTGACTTGTAAAATCAGCAGGAGTCTTGAAAGTTGGACCACCAAGGAGATCTCAAATCAAAGAGTTTGTCTTCACTGAGACAATCACTTTGATGCAGTATAAACAACTGGATGGAGGTGTGTGGTAATCTCTGAACAACAATTATAGATCAAGATAAGGGTCAAGTGGTCTCCTCTCACCAAAGCTTAGGGGGCTCTATTTGTGCCCTGGCATCTGTCTTGGCTGCTGCCTAATAATCTCCCAGAGCCTGAAGATCTAAGCTTGGCTATCCTGACAGATGAGTCAGGTTAAATAAGGGTGAATAACCTAAGAGTCAGATCCTCCCTAGATTATCAGGAAGATACCCAGCAGTTTTTAAATCTTTGCTTACCAAGGAATGTGCATTGACAAGTTGCCGAAGTTAAGTGCATACAAATGTGCCATCAATTAGAGATTTCTGGATTTTCATGGCCACCACTCCTCAGACACTTCCACACTAATTGTTCAGTCCTTGCCTTTAAAACAACTGACTTTCATGCATATTTACTTAAAATATTTGATCGCTCTGGATACCACAAACCCTGCAAATGTGGGCGCCTGTTCCCCATTCCTAGAATAGAGAATTATCCATTTTGAATGGTCACATACTCTTGAAGTCTATGGGTAGCCCTACTTTTTAAAATCTATAATAGGCCAAGCATCAGATTGCCACTGATTAGACTTTTATGGCATGGCCAGTGCATATGTTATTTTTTTTTATAATATGAAAACCCCTTTAGGGTTCCATTATAGGTGAGCATAGATTCGGTCTTATGTTCTTTGACGGTGACCTTTTTTACATAGACATCAGCCTTTGTCATCATTAGTATCACGCATTTTTATGGATAGGAAGGCGGCTCTCTCATTCCTTCACTAGAGATTAGATTTCAGATAAGATTAATGACCATGGAGTTTAGAGTTCATGAAGGTTTTCCTGTAACATGCTAGTGCGTTACAATAAAAGCTAATGCCCTCATTGTTCAGAAGTTTAATAAATCAGAACTATTGTTTGTGGTTACTAACTGCATTTTTGCAACTTTTTGTATTTACTGGGAGCTATTTATGGGGAAAGGTTTGACATGACAGCTATGCTGTTTCCGATATCCCTGCTCTGTACTTTATATGTGAATGAAACAAAGTTGCAATACTAGACATAGCCTACAGACAAGAATATAGACATAGCCTACAGACAAGAATATATACATAGCCTACAGACAAGAATGTAGACATAGCCTACAGACAAGAATGTAGACATAGCCTACAGACAAAAGTATGGCAGTGTTTCTGGAGAATTGCCGGACCGTTAAAAAAAATAATTATCTCTTACTATCCCTTTAAAATCCACCAGACAATGCATTTAGGCCGATCTCTAAAGGTCTCATCCTTCCCCCCGATTCCTTTTTACCAAAAGCTTACTTAACATTATCGAGTTGTCAGCTGGTCTCCGTATCCTGACCCCTAATACTGACGTTTTGACATGGACATTTAACCGCTGCAGCCATATCGCCACCGCTGCAGCAGACACCACTGAAGTCACCGCAGCCAGTGCTTGGTTGCAGAGGTCACATGCCCTTGTCAAAACATCAACACTGAAGGTCAGAACACAGAGAGTAAGGTATTACTCTGCTACTTTACACCATTTTACGCATTCCATAATACAGGGATGGCCAACCTGAGGCTCTCCAGATGTTGCAAAACTACAACTTCCTCCAGCATTCCCAAACTGCCTCCCGCTATCAGCCTACAGCAGGGCACGTTGGGAATTGTAGTTTTACAACAGCTGGAGAGCCATAGGTTGGCCATGCCTGCCATAATACCATAAAATAAAACATTTCAAAGGGCTGGGCAGCCCCTCTAATTTCAAAGTTATCGCCATACTCATTAGGCTACTTTCACACTAGCGTTCATAGGTCCGTTCGTGAGCTCTGTTTGAAGGAGCTCACGAGCGGACCCGAACGCCTCCGTCCAGCCCTGATGCAGTCTGAATGGAGCGGATCCGCTCAGACTGCATCAGTCTGGCGGCGTTCAGCCTCCGCTCCGCTCGCCTCCGCACGGACAGGCGGACAGCTGAACGCTGCTTGCAGCATTCAGCTGTCCGCCTGGCCGTGCGGAGGCGAGCGGATCCGTTCAGACTTACAATGTAAGTCAATGGGAACGGATTCGCTTGAAGATGTCACCATATGGCTCAATCTTCAAGCGGATCCGTCCCCCATTGACTTTACATTGAAAGTCTGAACGGATCCGCTCAGGCTACTTTCACACTTAGAATTTTTTCTAAGTTATTAATGCAGACGGATCCGTACTGAACGGAGCCTCCGTCTGCATTAATATGATCGGATCCGTTCAGAACGGATCCGATCAAGCGCTAGTGTGAAAGTAGCCTAAATTAGCGTTCAGTTTAGTCTCATTTATGGGCTTGATAATCGTATTGTTAACTATTTTTCTGCAATACACGCATGCCTATAAATTCCATTTAATGATATCCTGGTTAATCATCTTTATCTTTCAATAAGACTGCAACAATTGCACCATCCGTATCATTAAGACGTCAGTAAATTGGCAGGCCTTGCCCTAATGGAACAGCAGACTCCATGCCCTCCATGCAGGGCAACATTCTGGTATTTCGACCTTTTAGATCAGGGGTAGGCAACCTCCGGCACTCCAGCTGTTGTGAAACTACAACTCCCAGCATGCATACTTGCTATGCTTCTCTGAGAACTCTCATAGAAATGAATGAAGCATGCTGGGAATTGTAGTTTCAGAACAGCTGGAGTGCCGAAGGTTGCTGATCCCTGTTTTAGATCAAATCCCCAGTATTTTTCAGAATAGAAATTATTTGTGTGTATAACACAGAATGCATGAGATCAACACTGTGCACACTGCTGCATTTTACAGTGTATTGATCATTCCACATGTGCCTCTGGTGTGCATATCGCAGTATAATAATATAATATAATAATAATTATTTGGACCACCATATTCCGCAGCGCTTTACAAATCCAGAAGGTTCATGTACAAAACAAGAGAAATCACAACATAACTGGCTAATATACAACTGAAACACTAGGGGTGAGGGCCCTGCTCACAAGAGCTTACAATCTATGCAGTATGTGGTACTACAAGTGTAGTGCAGTAGATGTGATCAAACTTGCTACAGGCTAATTCTTACTAACTACATGCAAATATCCAGCTTGTTAATTCACTCTATATTGTCCTCAAGTTCCAGTTGGTGTTTTCAAGTTGCCATAAAATTAGCCCGCCATACTGTATTTGCAAACCTAATACGGAAATTGTATAGTGAGCCCTGGTGTGGGAGCCCCCTGAAGAAGTTTTTAACATAAAGGGGTTTTCTTATTTGCATCAACATCCTTTAAATTAATCATTTATGAAGGCAGCTGTGATGTTGTAATGTATTAATTTTACCTTTATCTTCCGTTCTTGGCTTTGGTCACATGACCATGTCCACGTAGCTCTTTCTTATATCTTGTAATGTTCTGTCCATGGGCTGGGCTGCGATAGGGAAGTGTCTATGTAACTAGCTGGGGGTTGCACATTCTGCATATTGGCCTAGGTAGATCTGCACAGAAGATAGCCATAGGGTATTATTAAAAGGTAGACTAATACTGTGTTTTTATTCATTATATATCCAGTTGTATTAATACTGCCTGGGCCTGTGCTTCTGAAGAAATGAAGACCAAAGCTGAAGTCCATAGGTAAATGAGACTAATGTGCCTCCTGAATTGCATATATTGAGTATGGTCAATGCCTAACCTTCCCCAGGACATCAGGACTGGTATGGCTGTTATCTGCCCAAGACCTTGTGAACAAAGTGTGCATTACCAACCACAATTCGACATGTCACCCAAATTGCATGTCATTTTGCCGTCTGCAGCATTTCCATTGAAACAGCATTCAAACTGTGTGACTAACAGATTTACGTCATCCAATGGATCGTGCTATGATTTTTTTTTAAATAATACGGGGTATATTTAGACCCATAACTGTTGGTGGATCTGCCTAGGGGTGCAACACCAATGAGGCCAGGTGAGGCGATCGCCTCGGGCAGCACCAGGTAGGAGCAAGAGGGGGCAGCAAAAGGGCCATGGGCAATGAGGGCTTTCATTGTGGAAACGCTCATCTCTACATAGTCAACTGCATCGCTGTACTCAGGACAGCAATACAGTTAAATTCCGCAACGGGGCACGGGAGTGATGTCTCCCTGGCCCCCCATTTCCTCTAATAGGCTTTAGTCCTAGTTCCTGTAGCAGAGGCCGGTGTCATCATTATTGCGCTGCCTGAGCCGGGCGTTTCAGTTTTTGCCTCAGGCAGCAGAAAGGCTAGGTGCACCCCTGGATCCACCAAAGTTATGAAGAGGCGCAGGCTTCTCCATAACTTTTGGCGTATCCAGCGCCAGTTATAAATGTAAGGCAGCTTCCTAGCTGTCTTACATTTAGACCCTTTTCTACGACTAAAACGGGCGTAGAAAATGCAGGCCCGCCCCCTTCCACGCCACGCCCACAATTGTAGACCTGGCGTGAGCGGGGAAAAGTTGCGCCACCATATGCTCCTGAAATACACCTAATTTAGGCGTATTTCAGATGAATAAATTACCCCATACATATATATAAAAAGCTGTATACCATGGTACGACAATGTATGTATGCCTCCATAAAATGCTCTAAGGCCCCTGTGCAAGTAAAGATTGCGAGCTTGTTACTTCTATCCATGATTCTCTGGTCAACCTTTCATTTGTTGGATCAGAATTCAATTCTGAGCCAAGAGAACCTTGATGCGTTTTTCGATTGTCATATAGCCTCGGCTAAAGACCCCTGTGTTAGCAGTAACAAATGACCCAATTTCATTACAAAACCTCCAGAACTATTTATTTCCATATGTCTGGATGATATTAGTTGCTCTTTCTTTATCTCAATGACATATTCCTATCATGACATTGCTAGGATATGGCAACACGGTGGGTCACATCCATCAAACGATTGGGGCAGTGGCGCATTTTCCCGAACAGTAGGTGGACAAGAATGTGCAGGAAAAGACTGTAAAGAAACTGGTTGACTGGTGGCTGTTGGACCCCCATGATCACAAAGAATGGCTTTTGCTCTGATTTAAGAGCTTGATGGAAGATAGAAGGTCCTGCAGTTTTTTAGCTAACTTTAAGCCAGCAGAATTGTGATTGCTGCTCTGGATTTGATAGCAGTATAAGCTATGATGGATGATTTAGCTCTCAGCATACTACCTGTATATAAATTTAAACTCTGGAGGTTAGAGAGAGTTTATTGTTACTGTACCAAAAAAAAGCATTGTAAATTTTGCCGGCCATTTATCCAGTTTAATGGCCTCATAACTTAATCTGCCGTCTCTGCATTGGTTAGAAAACTTGGCACAGCAATCGTGCAAGAAGCCATAAAACCAACAAATCAAGTCCTGGACGAGCACGAGAAGAAGAGGAAAAAGGTAAACAGCAGACTGGATTTATGGGCGTGAATTGTGTATTTGTTTGCCGGCTTTGCTTATAGTGCTCAGGATATCATTTTTTTATAGTCATCTTCCCCCGGTGATGTCTTAGGGACATTTTTATTACTTGCCATTCATTTAATCATTCACATTCAATATTGTCTTCTGATGTCTGATATTGTGAGCAAGCTGCAAACTCAGCATATCACAGACTTATCGTTAGGAAAAAGGAATCCAGGACCATTGTAATTAGACAATGGCAAAAAAAACTATACAATGCAACAGCACTCTGCAAACCAAATAAAGTACAATAATGCCAAAATAATAGAAAGTATTCTGGTGCAAATGCTACGCTAATAAATTTGAGATGCTTGGCAAATCATTTTGTGCAAAATTATTTGGGCCCGTCTGCCATACGTCAAGGCGATCTCAGTAAGACGGGAGCTTAACACTAAATACCACATTAACTGGTGCCATACTGGCCTCCATTACATTCAGGGAATGCAGGAACATATGCAGGCATAATATAATGTGGGCTCAGCATGCATGTGGAACCTGCATTCCCTGAATGTAATGGAGGCCAGTATGGCACCAGTTAATGTGGTATTTAGTGTTAGGTTCCCGTCTTACTGGGATCGCCTTGGCGTATGGCAGACGGGCCCAAATAATTTTGTACAAAATGATTTGCCAAGCATCTCAAATTTATTAGCGTAGCATTTGCACCAGAATACTTTCGATTATTTTGGCATTATTGTACTTTATTTGGTTTGCAGAGTGCTGTTGCACTGTATAGTTTTTTTGCCTTTGTGCTTTCAGCCATGGCAACAGACACCTGCGCACTGGATCTGCTGACTGACCCCCAATTTTTCTTTGCAGATTGTAATTAGACAGGTTAGATAGATTTACCTTTGGTAAATTTGCTGCGCAAAATTCCCATGGATTTTTTATTGTAGACTGTGATGATATTTATTACAAAGGACTGGAGTACACTTTTTTGTCAAAAAGTCTCAATGATAAATGTTGCCAAAATTGTTCCTCTACCCACAAAACATCTGCCTGCTTCTTAGTCAATGTAAGCTGCCAGACACTGAGCAGACCTAAAAATGACCTAAATATGTCACAAATGTGATGCAAATGCCTACTCTGCCAACAGAACATACAAAATCACTTCACTTTTCTGCCGCTGCACACTTGATATATTAACCCCAAAGTGTTTGACTGTTAGCAAGATGCACCAAATTCACCATATAGCATCACTGTGATTAATTTGGCGCATCCTCTGACTTCCTGATCCAAGTGTACTCTGTCTAAATGTTAAAAAGCCATAATATACCTTCCCAATTGGATTTCTAAATGCAGATTCTTTGGGGGTAATGTATTATGAGGGTGATATCTGAAGTCACTTTTTTTGGAGTATCTGTTTCTTCAAGCCATTTTTTGTGACAAATTTAACAAATATTGCATGCAATTTGCTCAAGTTGTCACCCAACTCAGTCTAACGTCTAATCCCATTTATTATAAATGTCCTATCAGTACTTAGTCCAATAGGGGATTGGAATATTCCTTGAGAATTTTTTTTTATTTTTTTAAGTCTCGATTGACACGTCCGCCAAAAAAGTAACTTCGCCCATCTGTGCCTCCCTATGTAAATACAAAAGCAGGATATGGCGCAAAACGCAAAAACAATGTTGCAAACACTTTAAAAAAGATACTCCATTGACAAAACAGCTAAAAACACAACACTCTTCTGGTACAAGTCCATTTCATATATTACCACCTTTACTCCCATGGGAGGTAAGCTTTACCAGAGAGGTCTAGCCGCGGGTTATTCGCATCTCCATGTTTAAGCCGAATTTTTTTCCATATAGTGGCAGATTACAAAAACAGAGGTTGTGTTGTTTCCAGTATAACTGCTTACAGTGAGACATGATAAAGTATTACTGAAGGACAGTCAGTTCATCCCATCCATCACCCTGTGTATTCCTGCAGTACTAGGTGTAATATGTCATCATCAGCGAGATTTCCTCCTGTAGTCACAGCCTAAGCTGACGGCATGCAGAATAAATGGACACAATAATAATGAGTTCCCTCTCACCTATAAGCTAGATAATGAAGTGGACAAGACGGCAAGCATTGTGTTAAGCAACTGGAGAGAGCAAATAAAGGTATGGCCTGTATTCCGGAGGGGGGGGAGAATACATCTCCTCAAACGTCCAGGCCTTGAGAAATAACTATATAGTATATAACTATTTTACAGATAAAAAAGAAGCTCACGGAACATACCAAGAAACACGAAGCCCTTTTTCATCACGTGGAGAATGAAAATGCAAAAGAATCTGTGACAGAGAAAGACAAGCAGAAGGTGGATAAACTATTCAGTTACTGCATTTGGGGGAAATCTACTTATAAAACCTAATGTCATGGGGATTGTAATGAATAGAGATGAGCAAAGTTTTCAAAGATTTGATTCAGACGCTTCACAGAATTTTTCAAAAAGTTTGCTTTGTTACGAATTCATTCATCACGTAGCTCGTTAAATCAGCTATATACCGGACTGCAGGCTGCATCTCGGTGTACATCCCTGTGCATTGCAGCGATATGCATAGCTAGTCCTTTCTGGTAGTGAAACAGTCACTGGGGCAGGCAAGTGAACACCCCAATAATAGTAGTATTAGACAGCTTATTCACCCCAATTTGATAAAATTGCTTATCTATTAAACAAGTTGGGGGCACCACAATAACTGTTATATTACACAGGTTATTCAGTTCAGTTTGGGAATAAAGGCCTAATAGAATTGCTTATCTATTAAACAAGGAGGACATTGTTTAATTAGATACTGTAGCTCTGTGCCCTACACAGGGATTGATGCAAACTGCGCTGTCTTCTATAGATCCCTTCAGCTTCAGATTACAGTCCCTGCACTGTCCCTGCACTGTCCCTGCAGTCTCCCTATGCTCTCCCTACAGTATGCAAAAACTCTCCCTTCACTGTCCCTGCACTGTCCCTGCACTGTCCATATCCAATATTCCACAATTAAAAGCTTTTAGCAACATTGCCCCTAGCGCACAAGCTCTTGCCATGTATCTCTCTATGCTCAGCTCACAGTGAAATGGCAGAGACCACGCTGGATGAGGCTTTTAAATGGCTGTGACATCACAGGGAATGGCTTGATGCTGATTAGCTGTCTGCACGGCATTATGGGGGATCTCGCATTCAATGGCTTCCATGACTTTTGCTTTGTAACACGTGTAGCGTATGGAAATTTGTTTTTTTTTTGCGAATTAAATTTTTCCTAAACTTTGGATAGACTTCTACTTCAGATGCTTCGATTTGCTCTACACTAATTATGAATAACTTGGGCAAGTTGTGGGACAGGAACCCCATAAGACGTCCATCTTTGCTGTCTTTGTTTTGGACTTAAACAATACCCCGCTGTCCTGCTGACATGTACCACAAAATGTTTTAAGAAAGATGTAAAAGTTTGGACTCACTCTTATACCACTTACTGTCCATAATATAATAATTTACCGCCTCATTTCCACAAATAAAGTTACAAATAATTTATAGTCTTAAACGGGTTATCTCACTTCAGCAAATGGCATTTATCATGTAGAGAAAGTGAATACTAATGTATTGTATTTGTCCATATTGCCTTCTATGCTTGTTTGATTCATTTTTTTATCAAATTTTATACTTCTCGTTTCCATGGTTACGACCAGTGGCGTCGCCGGGGGGGGAGGGGGGGCAGAGGGGGCCATGGCCCCCCCTACATCACGCTGTGCCCCGCATGTGCCTCCCCAACTCAGCAGGGCACAGGGAGATGATCACTTCCATTGCGCTCATCTCCATAGTCATCTGTATCGCCGTCCTCAGGACAGCGATACAGATGCCTGTGCTGAGGCAAGGGAGGGAGAGGCGTGTCCTTTTCCCTTCCTCTGATAGGCTGCAAGCACTAGGCCGGCAGCCTATGAGAGGCCGGCGCAGGCGGCGCGATTACATCATCGCGCCCCTTAAACTGTACAGTGCGGGACACAGGCCGGAAGAGGCCTGCATCACATCGCTGACATGGAGGTAACTATAGGTGTTTTGATATGTACAATAGTTTTACAGGCACATTAGGGGGGCTCTTGTTATTGGCACATTGGGGGGGCTCTAAGCTCTTGTTAATGGGCTGGCATATGATGGGGGGGCTCTTACTGGCACATGGGGGGCTCTTGTTACTGTCACATGGAGGGGCTCTTGTTACTGGCACATGATGAGGGGGCTCTTATTCCTGGCACATGATGGGGGGGTTTAATACTGACACATGATGGGGGGCTTATTACTGGCACATGATGATGGGGGGCTTATTACTGGCACATGATGATGGGGTGGCTTATTACTGGCACATGATGGGGGGCGTATTACTGGCACATAATGGGGGGCTTATTACTGGTACATGATTCGGGGGCTTATTACTGGCACATGATGATGGGGTTCTTATTACTGGCACATGGTGATGGGGGGCTTATTACTGGCACATGATGGGGGGCTTATTACTGGCAGATTATGGGGGCTCTTGTTACTGGCACATGATGGGAGGATTTTGTTACTGGCACGTATTTGGGAGGGCTCTTGTTACTGGCACATTATTGGGGGCACTTATTACTGGCACATTATTGGGGGCACTTATTACTGGCACATTATTGGTGGGCACTATATGAGGCCACAAAGAAGGGGTATTTTATATGGGAGGCTCTGCACAGTAGCATTTTATACTGGGACACATTATGGTGGGTACTATGGGGAAGGGGGGAGAGGAGCACTATGGGGGCATTTACTGGGGGCACTATATAGGGGTGTTTTATACTGGCACATTATGTGGGCACTATGGGGACATTAGCTTAACTGGGGGCATTACAAGGGGGTATTTTTTTGCACTGTCACATTATAAGGAGAATTATTTCTACTGGGGGGCATTTATGGTGGGCTTTATTACTTCCCCATGGAATGAGCCCCTAGTAGCAGCACCAGCCTCTCCCTGCTCTGCTATCCCTCTGCCCCTTCTCCAAATCCTTATTATCAAATCTTTCACATTAGGATAAAGCACAACATCAGCTCCACCGAGCCCCCGGCCAAAGTGTGGAAGTGGTGTCCGAGATCCCCAAAGGCCAAGCCAAGTAATTGTAAGTTTTCATGTGAAATATGTTTGTTATACACATATAGCATACACTGTGCCACACAATGTACAGTATACCGCTACACTGTGCCCCACAATGTACAGTATACCTCTATACTGTGCCCCACAATGTACAGTATACCGCTACACTGTGCCCCACAATGTACAGTATACCTCTACACTGTGCCCCACAATGTACAGTATACCGCTACACCAGTGTTTCCCAACCAGTGTGCCTCCAGCTGTTGCAAAACTACAACTCCCAGCATGCCCGCACAGCCAAAGGCTGTCCAGGCATGCTGGGAGTTGTAGTTTTGCAACAGCTGGAGGCACACTGGTTGGGAAACACTGCGCTACACTGTGCCACACAATATACAGTATACCTCTACACTGTGGAGTCTGTTCTATAAGCGCCATTGTTTTGTGGCGACGGACAGAAAATAATCTGGAAGTGCTCCTCCCGAGACCAGGCTCTGGATTCGCGACTGGTCTGGACCGCTCACAGGAGTGTACATTTCTTCTAAACTGTAATTCGTATCCTCTGACCTGCAGAAATCAGCGCTCGCTCGGTAACAACTAACAGGCAGTGCCTGTAGCCTGGCCCTGTTACCGAAGCTAGCCGAGTGGTGTAAGGTTAAGGTACTAGTAGAGATGAGCGGCCACTGAATCCTGATTTAAAGTTAAAGTTACTGCAGGATATGGATTACGGTTTTGAAATGTCAAATGTTCACTCCTGTGAGCGGCGGGGAGGGAGATCTGTGCATGACACTGTTATACGGAGGGGGATCTGTGGATGACACTGTTATGGAGGGGGATCTGTGGATGACACTGTTATGGAGGGGGATCTGTGGATGACACTGTCATGGGGTGGATCTGTGGATGACACATATACCAAAAGATGCTCTATATAGTATGTGTCATCCACAGATCCCCCCATAGCGGTGTCATCCACAGATCCCTCTCCCTATAACAGTGTCATCCACAGATACCCCCATAGCAGTGTCATCCACAGATCCCCCTCCCTATAACAGTGTGATCCACAGGCAGCTAGGATATGTTGAAATGTGAGTGATTTTTATTTTTTTTAAACCACAGACAGCAGGACTTTTCTTCCCTGTTGCGGTTTTAGGTATTGGGTAAAGTATCGCAGCATTTCTAAGCATACTTGTGTAAATATATGGTTGTTATAGCTGCCCCCCTACATTTGTCCTGGCCCCCAGTATGCCCCCCAAAAATTTGAAAGCTATAAACGCCACTGGTTACGACTACCATGCAATCCAGCAGTGGTGCCATGCTTGCACACTATAGGAAAAAATGACAGTCTCCTTGGTGGCCAGGACCATGAGAGTGAACATAGGCTAGTGCTTTTTCCTATAGTGTGCAAGCACGACCACCGTTGTTGAAGTGCAGGGTGGTCATAACCATTGAAACAAAGCCATTTTCTGAAATGAGACAACCCCTTTGAAGGAATATTATCTGATGGTATATTAAGAAACAGGATATGAATATCTGAAACCCCCACCTGTTGTGAGAATCCAAGGTCTGTAACCTATGTGTTACAGTCTGAGGCAAATAGGAGGGGAAGCTGGTAGTACATGTTTCATGAGACCGCTATTCTCCTGAATCCAGTGGGATGTACGATAGATGTCAGAATACCTTAAACCATAGACGTTAGATTCTAATTAGTGTTCAGCGAATCAAAGTCCAAAAAGTGAACTTTGATCCGAATTTCAGGCTTAATTTGATCCACCTCAAAGCCGAATTTCCTTGTGCTTCGTGGCAGTGAATCTTTGTAACCTGAAATAGTGTAAAAAATTGGAAAAAAGTCTTACCTGATCCATTTGCTCTTGACGGGCGCCCACCTCCATCTTGCTTGAAGATCTTGCACAAAATCCTGTGCGCGGTGCTGGAGATGGCAGCAGCTCGCCCATCAAGAGAAAATGGATCAGGTAATTATGTTTTTTTTTTTTTTTATGTTACACTATGTTATTTTTATCATATGCCACGATCAGCTATGAATACGGCCTTTGAGGGGTACAATGACAGGGAGCGGCGCACCCACTACTTACAAAGAGATGCGATTGGTGATGAATTCATTCATCACAAACCTTATTTTTTTTTTTTTTTTGGGGCGAAGCAGCCAAACAGAATAATTTGCTCATCTCTAATCCTAATGATTTCTATGGGAGTCGCAAACAATCCACTTTATATGATGACAGTCTGACCTCTCTTTCAATATCTATCTTTGTGGTAAGTTAAAGGAGGAACCTGTCCGATATTTAGCATCTTTCAGTGAAATGATGTTCTCTGAATGATACTTGAAATCAATGAATTATTTTGCTCTTGGAAAAAGAAGTGTAATATGACTGACGTGTTCTGTAGGTGCCCAATCAATGTTGGATCAAGGTTGGTCAAACCCTATGGGCAAAACAACCACTTATATGACAAATACTGACAAAGAGAAAGTAATTCTTACTCTTAACTTGTTGCTGCACATTTGAAGTGCTAGAGAAAAGTCTGAGATATAGGGCCAAAAGTGGATGAAACCATCTAGCAATGGTCAGAACCCATGCCCAATATATAACCCCATTAAAATCAGAATAATCCGGCTGCAGGCTGCTATAGTAATACTGTACAACTCTCTAAAATATAGTATGCACAGCATAGAGCTGCAATTCTAGAAAGCTTCCTGTTTTGTTAAAATGACCAAATCTGGATCGCTTAACCATATACTTAGTGAAGAAACTTTTCCTGACATTAATTCACAGCTTCTGAACAAACTGAAGAAGTCCGCAGCAGTCTTGACGAAAACAGATGAAAATTACTACCAAGAGAATCTCAACGGGCAATCAGCTAGACTGAAATGGGAAAGTGTTTTGGAGAATTGTTATAAGGTAAGTATTGAAGATAACTACTGAACCCATCAGAAGATCCTACATATATTGACCTCCAAGCCGATGTAGACTCTATATTATGTCAGAAAATAATACCTGTGCGTGCCATCAAATGTGTGAAATTACAGAGCTGTGTAGCAAGTTTGCTGAGCGTTACCCATTGTTTTCCAGCACTTTTTAATTTATGACCTGTCCTTTCGATAGGTCATCAGTATCTGATTGATGATGGGGTCTGACTCCCAAGGTCCCCGATGATCAGCTGTTTAAGAAGGCACCGACACACCTGTGAGTGCAGCAGATGTCTCTCAACTCACTAAGCATGGTGCAATACATTGTATAGCGGCTGTGCTTAGTATCGCAGCTCAACGTATGAATGTGATGTCACTGGCTCCATTATCGTGATATCTGAGGTTCGGGAAAAAATAGCCTTAGCACGACTTAGGTGCAAAAAGAGTATACTAAGAGTTTACTATAAGAAATCTATATACATATATACATTATATATACAGTGAGGAACCCAAGTATTTGAAGACCCTGTGATTTTGCAAATTCTCCCACTTAAAAATCATGGAGGAGTCTGAAATTCACATTGTAGGTGCATTCCCACTCTAAGAGACAGAGTTGGAAAAAAAAATCTGGAAATCAATTTATTTTTTATTTTTAAAGAATGTATTTGTCTTGCACTGCTGAACATAAGATTTGAACACCTGAGAAAATCAGTGTTACTATTTGGTACAGAAGCCTTTGTTTGCAGTTACAGAGGTCAAACGTTTCCTGTAGTTCTTGACCAGGTTTGCACACACTGCAACAGGTATTTTGGCCCACTCATCCACACAGATCTCCTCTAGATCTGTCAGGTTTCGGGGCTGTCGCTGAGCAACACAGAGTTTCAGCTCCCTCCAAAGATGTTCTATTGGATTTAGGTCTGGAGACTGGCTAGGCCACTCCAGAACCTTGATATGTTTCTTACGGAGCCACTCCTTGGTTATCCTGGCTGTGTGCTTCAGGTCATTGTGATGTTGGAAGACCCTGCCACAACCCATCTTCAATGCTCTGACTGAGGGAAGGAGGTTGTTGCTCAAAATCTCACAATAAATGGCCCTTAATACAGTACAGTCGTCCTGTTCCCTTTGCAGAAAAGCACCCCCAAAGCATGATGTTACCACCTCCATGCTTCACAGTAGGGATGGTGTTCTCAGCCTTCTTTTTCCTCCAAACACGAGTGAAGTTTAGACCAAATTACTTTCTCCCATACCTCCTCTGGATCATCCAGATGGTCATTGCCAAACTTCAGATGACTTGAGCAGGGGGAACTTCCGTGCAATGCATGATTTGAAACCATGACGACGTAGTGTTCTACCGACAGTTAACTTTTGAAACTGTGGTCCCAGCTCTCTTCATGTCATTGACCAGCTCCTACTTGTAGTTCTGGGCTGATTCCTCACCTTTCTTATCATCAGTGATACCCCACGAGGTGAGATCTTGCATGGAGCCCCAGTCCGAGGGAGACTGACAGTTGTCTTTAGCCTCTTCCATTTTCTAACAATTGCCCCGCAGCCCTTTCCAGCCTTGTGGAGGTCCACAATTTAGTCTCTGGTGTCTTTTGACAGCTCTTTGGTCTTGCCCATGGTAGTAGTTGACGTCTGAATGACTGTGGGGTGGACAGGTGTCTTTAAAGAGCTCAGACAGGTGCTACTAAGTTATATTAATGAGTGGAGTAGAGGTGGACTTGAGTGGAGTAAAGGCACAGTAACAGGTTTTTGAGAGACAGAATTCTTGCTATTTCTCAGGTGTTCAAATACTTATGTTCAGCAGTGCAAGGCAAATAAATTCTTTAAAAATCACACAATGTGATTTCCTGATTATTATTTTTTTTTTATTCTATCTCTCAGAGTGGGAATGCACCTGCAATGTGAATTTCAGACCCCTCAATGATTTCTAAGTGGGAGAACTTGCAAAATCGCAGGGTGTTCAAATACTTCTGTTCCTCACTGTATATATATATAGATAAGATACAGAGTAAAGTACGTGGACGTAACAGTCACCAAAAGTCGTCAACAAATGAGCCAGCTCCTATCGATCAGTGCCCATAATGGCATTTGGCTGACGCCGATATTATACAAACAGAGGTGATGGTAGCTAGACACATCTTACCCTGATGATGTCTTCAATCGAGCTGACCTCTTTGTTACAAAGCTAAACGTTTTCTAGTCTCCTAGCCCCACCTAAAGGTATTCAATGTGCAGTATTGAACATACAGTTATTTCATTCTTCAGGAATTTGGCCAGGTATCAGACATCATTAACCAACTGTATTAAAAGGAATTGAAGGAGAAGGATCAATTAAAACTTTGCTTTACACCGGCCTAAAGAAAGCTGCAAAAAGGCAGCTGATTGTCAGGGGCCCCAAGTGTCAGACCCCCAACAATTACATACTGATGACCTACCCTTATTCATTGGTATCTGTTGTGACCAGTTTAAAAAAAAGAGTAAAAATAGGAGACACAATGGATTTAATAATGGCCTTATGAGAGCATTAAACTACAACACTGGTTAAGCAAGTAAATAGCTATTTGTTAGTCCTGTTTGCCATTGCATTTGCTTTGCGATATTGTTTTGCTGTTAGGCTTCATTGTCAGATACATTATTTATTTTTGTTTACCTTTCATTTGGTATTTTAGAGCATTCAAGACCTTGAAAAGGAAAGAATACAAATTCTCTCTCACATCTTAACCCTGTACAATCAGCATGTTTCAAGTTATGGGCAGACACTCAATGCTGTAAGTATACCATACCTTTCCGACATTTTAATTTAAAAGAAAGTGATGACACTTTGCTAGGATATGACATCATTTTATAATCATTGGCGTTTGACCTTCAACACCCACACCAGTCCTGAAGAAAAGAAGAGACACATAGCACTAGTATAGCACTACGTACCCTTCCAAGTATAAATGGGCAGTGCTATTGTTCTCTGCACAGCCAATAGCCAGGGCGCCACTGAGCAACGTACAACAATAAAGAGGCAGCAGAGTTAAACAGAGATTTCTCCAGCACTGCTTAAAAGAAATAATTATTTATTGTAAATACATTTGTACAAAAAGATAAAAAAAAAAAAATACCCAACCTGCCCGTTTTGGACATAGTGTTACTATTCCTGGAACACGTACTGTATTTTTTTTTTGTTTGTTTTTTATCCAGAGATGTTTAATGCATTTACAATTAATTCTTCTTGCACCCAGGTCTGTTGGAACAAGGTGACAGCACTTTATGGGTGTTGAAATAGGGCACCCATAAAGGTACATGGGCCCTACGCTACTTCTGCATGTCTCAGTTTTTATCATGTTCTCAATTCAACAGAAAAAAATTGTGGCATGTTCCATCAGATGCTGTAAAAAAAAAAGCAGGAAAGGATATGTCAGACATACAGCACCTGATGGAGTACCGTAGAGCAGTACACCAATGGGTTAAAGATAAGAGACTGAATACTCAATGTAGATATCTTACCTGCAACGCTTTTATCCTCTGCTACTAAGTATCAGTACTCTATAATGTGTACATACAGTACAGACCAAAAGTTTGGACACACCTTCTCATTCAAAGAGTTTTCATGACTATGAAAATTGTAGATTCACACTGAAGGAATCAAAACTATGAATTAACACATGTGGAATTATATACATAACAAAAAAGTGTGAAACAACTGAAAATATGTCATATTCTAGGTTCTTCAAAGTAGCAACCTTTTGCTTTGATTACTGCTTTGCACAGCTTCAAGAGGTAGTCACCTGAAATGGTCTTCCAACAGTCTTGAAGGAGTTCCCAGAGATGCTTAACACTTGTTGGCCCTTTTGCCTTCACTCTGCGGTCCAGCTCACCCCAAACCATCTCGATTGGGTTCAGGTCCGGTGACTGTGGAGGCCAGGTCATCTGGCGCAGCCACCCATCACTCTCCTTCATGGTCAAATAGCCCTTACACAGCCTGGAGGTGTGTTTGGGGTCATTGTCCTGTTGAAAAATAAATGATGGTCCAACTAAACGCAAACCGGATGGAATAGCATGCCTCTGCAAGATGCTGTGGTAGCCATGCTGGTTCAGTATGCCTTCAATTTTGAATAAATCCCCAACAATGTCACCAGCAAAGCACCCCCACACCTTCACACCTCCTCCTCCATGCTTCACTGTGGAAACCAGGCATGTAGAGTCCATTAGTTCACCTTTTCTGCGTCGCACAAAGACACGGTGGTTGGAACCAAAGATCTCAAATTTGGACTCATCAGACCAAAGCACAGATTTCCACTGGTCTAATGTCCATTCCTTGTGTTTTTTAGCCCAAACAAGTCTCTTCTGCTTGTTGCCTGTCCTTAGCAGTGGTTTCCTAGCAGATATTCTACCATGAAGGCCTGATTCACACAGTCTCCTCTTAACAGTTGTTCTAGAGATGTGTCTGCTGCTAGAACTCTGTGTGGAATTGACCTGGTCTCTAATCTGAGCTGCTGTTAACCTGCGATTTCTGAGGCTGGTGACTCGGATGAACTTATCCTCCGCAGCAGAGGTGACTCTTGGTCTTCCTTTCCTGGGGCGGTCCGCATGTGAGCCAGTTTCTTTGTAGCGCTTGATGGTTTTTGTGACTGCACTTGGGGACACTTTCAAAGTTTTCCCAATTTTTCGGACTGACTGACCTTCATTTCTTAAAAGTAATGATGGCCACTCGTTTTTCTTTACTTAGCTGCTTTTTTCTTGCCATAATACAAATTCTAACAGTCTATTCAGTAGGACTATCAGCTGTGTATCCACCTGATAGTCATGAAAATAAAGAAAACTCTTTGAATGAGAAGGTGTGTCAAAACTTTTGGTCTGTACTGTATATATATGGCCCTATTGCACATAAGCACATTTAGGAGATCACTGATCTTTTATCAGTAGAAAAGCCGGTTTCTTGAAGACATCGGCCAGCAAAAGCTCAGTAATTACAGTATAGTTTCAGAAAAAATTATAAAAATGTACTTTTGATTGTAATTAAGCTTAATCTCTAGCTCCCAGGGCCTGGACAATGTATTTTGGTGCCCAAGACAGAGTAGACAAATACCCTTTACCCATAGAATCAATTCACAATGACCCTACTTTGTAATTAAGAGATTTAAACACATTTTAACCCCTTCAGAACCAGGCCATTTTCTGTTTTAGATTTTAACTTCCAGCCTTCCCAGAGCCATAACTGTTTCATTTTTTCCATTTACATAGCCATATAAGGGCTTGTTTTCATTTTTGTAAGACAAATTGTACTTTTTAATGACACTATTTATGGTTGCATACAATATGGTGGGGAGCAGGAAAAAAAAAAAAAACGCAATTCCACCACAGTTCTATGGGTTTTGTTTTTACAGCATTCACTATGTAGTAACACTGACCCTTTATTTTCATTCTCCGGGTCAGCACACTTATAATGATACCACATTTATATAGTTTTTCTTGCATTTTAATACTGAAAAAATAATCTTTTTTTCTTTACATTGCCATATTAAGACCCCCAAACCTTTTTTATTTTTATGTCTGCAGAGCTGTGTGAGGGATCTTTTTTTGCGGAACAATCTGTAGTTTTTATTGGTACCATTTTGTAGTGTATATGACTTTTTGATAAGTGACAAAAAAAGGTGAATTGGGTGTCCTTGCATGTGGCGATGCCTATGATGTTTATTTTTTTAATTGTTTATTTTGATTTCCCTTTTGGGGAAAGGGGTAAGGAGATTAGAATTTTATTATATTCTTTAAAACTTTTTTGTATATGCTTTTTAATAGTTCCCCATGGGAACTTGAACAAGCAATCCTAATTAGCATTATACAGGCAGGGCCTTCATAGGAACATAGCTGTTGCAGCCTTGTATCATTCAGGAGGACCAAGGCTGCCGCACACACCATCCAGCTAGGAGGAGCCATTGCATGGCTTGGAGCACTAGCTCCTGGTCTTTGAGCTACCAGATGCTGTGGTCACATTTGACTATGAAATATGAGGGGTTAAATGTGTCTGATTGAGTAAGCACCGCCTTTAACCCATTCGCTGTGCGGCGCTGGAGCAATGTGTAAACATGGCGCTCGCTCGCACGTGCAGAGGGCGCCATGACTGGCAGATCTCTGCTGTTTCAAACAGCAGAGACCTGCAGCTAATTACCGTGACCGGCGATAATGCCGATTGCAGTAATTAAAGACTTTAGATGTCGTGATCAAGTGAGATCATGGCATTTAAATGCGCAAAAACCGATGTGGGCATCGATAGTTGCGCTGAACACTGTAAGCCTCACTGACAAGGCTTTAAGTGTTCATGCTGCCATTCTTATTTTGGCCTCCAGATGGCAGACCAGGATAAGAAATGAGCAATTTCTAGTGTAAATCTCATTTAAAAAATCCCTGATGGAACAAAATAAAAAATTAACAAGCATTTTTTATAGGCTCATATATGAGCTTCAAATTCATCACACAAAAAAATGTTCAAAATATCTAAAAAATAAAAAAATAAAAGTTTAAATCAGCCCCCTTTCCTTATAATTAAAAAATAAATACTTAAATAACAATAATATAAACATCATGGGTATAATTGTGACCAAAAACGCCCATACTATTAAAATATATTTTTTTAAATCCAATACGGCAAATGGCGGATTTGCCATTTTTTCATTCCTTCTCTTACCAAAAAAAAAGTTATAAAATGTGATCAAAAAGTCACACACACACTCCAAAATGGTATTAATTAAAACTAAAGATTGTCCCGCCAAAAATGAGCCATTAAACAGCTCAGTAGACATAAGGATAAAAAAGTTATGAGGGTCAGGGTCATCCAATGCTTGGATGTATAGGGAGAGGTATAAGCAGTAGAAAGAGTGAAGTGCTTATGCCGCTGTACAGATCACTGGTGAGACCTCACTTGGGGTATTGTGCTCAGTACTGGAGGCCATATCTCCAGAAGGATATAGCTACTCTAGAGAGAGTTCAGAGAAGAGCTACTAAACTAGTACATGGATTGCAGGATAAAACTTACCAGGATAGGTTAAAAGTAGAGTTGAGCGAACACCTGGATGTTCGGGTTCGAGAAGTTCGGCCGAACATCCCGGAAATGTTCGGGTTCGGGATCCGAACCCGATCCGAACTTCGTCCCGAACCCGAACCCCATTGAAGTCAATGGGGACCCGAACTTTTCGGCACTAAAAAGGCTGTAAAACAGCCCAGGAAAGAGCTAGAGGGCTGCAAAAGGCAGCAACATGTAGGTAAATCCCCTGCAAACAAATGTGGATAGGAAATGAATTAAAATAAAAATTAAATAAATAAAAATTAACCAAAATCAATTGGAGAGAGGTTCCATAGCAGAGAATCTGGCTTCCCGTCACCCACCACTGGAACAGTCCATTCTCAGATATTTAGGCCCCGGCACCCAGGCAGAGGAGAGAGGTCCCGTAACAGAGAATCTGTCTTCATGTCAGCAGAGAATTAGTCTGCATGTCATAGCAGAGAATGAGGCTTCACGTCAGCCACCACTGCAACAGTCCATTGGCATATATTTAGGCCCAGCACCCAGGCAGAGGAGGGAGGTCCCGTAACAGAGAATCTGTCTTCATGTCAGCAGAGAATTAGTCTGCATGTCATAGCAGAGAATGAGGCTTCACGTCAGCCACCACTGCAACAGTCCATTGGCATATATTTAGGCCCAGCACACACACAGGCAGAGGAGAGAGGTCCCGTAACAGAGAATCTGGCTTCATGTCAGCAGAGAATCAGTCTGCATGTCATAGCAGAGAATGAGGCTTCACGTCAGCCACCACTGCAACAGTCCATTGGCATATATTTAGGCCCAGCACACACACAGGCAGAGGAGAGAGGTCCCGTAACAGAGAATCTGGCTTCATGTCAGCAGAGAATCAGTCTGCATGTCATAGCAGAGAATGAGGCTTCACGTCAGCCACCACTGCAACAGTCCATTGGCATATATTTAGGCCCAGCACACACACAGGCAGAGGAGAGAGGTCCCGTAACAGAGAATCTGTCTTCATGTCAGCAGAGAATTAGTCTGCATGTCATAGCAGAGAATGAGGCTTCACGTCAGCCACCACTGCAACAGTCCATTGGCATATATTTAGGCCCAGCACACACACAGGCAGAGGAGAGAGGTCCCGTAACAGAGAATCTGGCTTCATGTCAGCAGAGAATCAGTCTGCATGTCATAGCAGAGAATGAGGCTTCACGTCAGCCACCACTGCAACAGTCCATTGGCATATATTTAGGCCCAGCACACACACAGGCAGAGGAGAGAGGTCCCGTAACAGAGAATCTGGCTTCATGTCAGCAGAGAATCAGTCTGCATGTCATAGCAGAGAATGAGGCTTCACGTCAGCCACCACTGCAACAGTCCATTGGCATATATTTAGGCCCAGCACACACACAGGCAGAGGAGAGAGGTCCCGTAACAGAGAATCTGTCTTCATGTCAGCAGAGAATCAGTCTGCATGTCATAGCAGAGAATGAGGCTTCACGTCAGCCACCACTGCAACAGTCCATTGGCATATATTTAGGCCCAGCACCCAGGCAGAGGAGGGAGGTCCCGTAACAGAGAATCTGTCTTCATGTCAGCAGAGAATTAGTCTGCATGTCATAGCAGAGAATGAGGCTTCACGTCAGCCACCACTGCAACAGTCCATTGGCATATATTTAGGCCCAGCACCCAGGCAGAGGAGGGAGGTCCCGTAACAGAGAATCTGTCTTCATGTCAGCAGAGAATTAGTCTGCATGTCATAGCAGAGAATGAGGCTTCACGTCAGCCACCACTGCAACAGTCCATTGGCATATATTTAGGCCCAGCACACACACAGGCAGAGGAGAGAGGTCCCGTAACAGAGAATCTGGCTTCATGTCAGCAGAGAATCAGTCTGCATGTCATAGCAGAGAATGAGGCTTCACGTCAGCCACCACTGCAACAGTCCATTGGCATATATTTAGGCCCAGCACACACACAGGCAGAGGAGAGAGGTCCCGTAACAGAGGATCTGGCTTCATGTCAGCAGAGAATCAGTCTGCATGTCATAGCAGAGAATCAGGCTTCACGTCAGCCACCACTGCAACAGTCCATTGTCATAAATTTAGGCCCAGCACCCAGGCAGAGGAGAGAGGTCCCGTAACAGACAATCTGGCTTCATGTCAGCAGAGAATTAGTCTGCATGTCATAGCAGAGAATGAGGCTTCACGTCAGCCACCACTGCAACAGTCCATTGGCATATATTTAGGCCTAGCACACAGGCAGAGGAGAGAGGTCCCGTAACAGACAATCTGGCTTCATGTCAGCAGAGAATCAGTCTGCATGTCATAGCAGAGAATGAGGCTTCACGTCACCCACCACTGCAACAGTCCATTGGCATATATTTAGGCCTAGCACACAGGCAGAGCAGAGAGGTCCCGTAACAGACAATCTGGCTTCATGACAGCAGAGAATCAGTCTGCATGTCATAGCAGAGAATGAGGCTTCACGTCACCCACCACTGCAACAGTCCATTGGCATATATTTAGGCCTAGCACACAGGCAGAGCAGAGAGGTCCCGTAACAGACGATCTGGCTTCATGTCAGCAGAGAATCAGTCTGCATGTCATAGCAGAGAATGAGGCTTCACGTCAGCCACCACTGCAACAGTCCATTGGCATATATTTAGGCCTAGCACACAGGCAGAGGAGAGAGGTCCCGTAACAGACAATCTGGCTTCATGTCAGCAGAGAATCAGTCTGCATGTCATAGCAGAGAATGAGGCTTCACGTCACCCACCACTGCAACAGTCCATTGTCATAAATTTAGGCCCAGCACCCAGGCAGAGGAGAGAGGTCCCGTAACAGACAATCTGGCTTCATGTCAGCAGAGAATTAGTCTGCATGTCATAGCAGAGAATCAGGCTTCATGTCAGCCACCACTGCAACAGTCCATTGGCATATATTTAGGCCTAGCACACAGGCAG
Organism: Bufo gargarizans; assembly: GCF_014858855.1. Taxonomy (NCBI): domain Eukaryota; kingdom Metazoa; phylum Chordata; class Amphibia; order Anura; family Bufonidae; genus Bufo; species Bufo gargarizans. Next base: position 11,356,597 of record NC_058087.1, on the reverse strand, counting down.
AGGAGAGGTTCATTCAACTTTGGGTAGCCTCGCAATATAATGGTAAAATGAAAATAAAAATAGGATTGAATGAGGAAGTGCCCTGGAGTCCAATAATATATGGTTATGGGGAGGTAGTTAATGTCTAATCTGGACAAGGGACGGACAGGTCCTGTGGGATCCATGCCTGGTTCATTTTTATGAACGTCAGCTTGTCCACATTGGCTGTAGACAGGCGGCTGCGTTTGTCTGTAATGACGCCCCCTGCCGTGCTGAATACACGTTCAGACAAAACGCTGGCTGCCGGGCAGGCCAGCACCTCCAAGGCATAAAAGGCTAGCTCTGGCCACGTGGACAATTTAGAGACCCAGAAGTTGAATGGGGCCGAACCATCAGTCAGTACGTGGAGGGGTGTGCACACGTACTGTTCCACCATGTTAGTGAAATGTTGCCTCCTGCTAACACGTTGCGTATCAGGTGGTGGTGCAGTTAGCTGTGGCGTGTTGACAAAAGTTTTCCACATCTCTGCCATGCTAACCCTGCCCTCAGAGGAGCTGGCCGTGACACAGCTGCCTTGGCGACCTCTTGCTCCTCCTCTGCCTTGGCCTTGGGCTTCCACTTGTTCCCCTGTGACATTTGGGAATGCTCTCAGTAGCGCGTCTACCAACGTGCGCTTGTACTCGCGCATCTTCCTATCACGCTCCAGTGCAGGAAGTAAGGTGGGCACATTGTCTTTGTAGCGTGGATCCAGCAGGGTGGCAACCCAGTAGTCCGCACAGGTTAAAATGTGGGCAACTCTGCTGTCGTTGCGCAGGCACTGCAGCATGTAGTCGCTCATGTGTGCCAGGCTGCCCAGGGGTAAGGACAAGCTGTCCTCTGTGGGAGGCGTATCGTCATCGTCCTGCCTTTCCCCCCAGCCACGCACCAGTGATGGACCCGAGCTGCGTTGGGTGCCACCCCGCTGTGACCATGCTTCATCCTCATCCTCCTCCACCTCCTCCTCATCCTCGTCCTCCTCGTCCTCCAGTAGTGGGCCCTGGCTGGCCACATTTGTACCTGGCCTCTGCTGTTGCCAAAAACCTCCCTCTGAGTCACTTCGAAGAGACTGGCCTGAAAGTGCTAAAAATGACCCCTCTTCCTCCTCCTCCTCCTCCTCCTCCTGGGCCACCTCCTCTTCCATCATCGCCCTAAGTGTTTTCTCAAGGAGACATAGAAGTGGTATTGTAACGCTGATAACGGTGTCATCGCCACTGGCCATGTTGGTGGAGTACTCGAAACAGCGCAACAGGGCACACAGGTCTCGCATGGAGGCCCAGTCATTGGTGGTGAAGTGGTGCTGTTCTGTAGTGCGACTGACCCGTGCGTGCTGCAGCTGAAACTCCACTATGGCCTGCTGCTGCTCGCACAGTCTGTCCAGCATGTGCAAGGTGGAGTTCCACCTGGTGGGCACGTCGCATATGAGGCGGTGAGCGGGAAGGCCGAAGTTACGCTGTAGCGCAGACAGGCGAGCAGCAGCAGGATGTGAACGCCGGAAGCGCGAACAGACGGCCCGCACTTTATGCAGCAGCTCTGACATGTCGGGGTAGTTGTGAATGAACTTCTGCACCACCAAATTCAGCACATGCGCCAAGCAAGGGATGTGCGTCAAATTGGCTAGTCCCAGAGCTGCAACGAGATTTCGCCCATTATCACACACCACCAGGCCGGGCTTGAGGCTCACCGGCAGCAACCACTCGTCGGTCTGTTGTTCAATACCCCGCCACAACTCCTGTGCGGTGTGGGGCCTGTCCCCCAAACATATGAGTTTCAGAATGGCCTGCTGACGTTTACCCCGGGCTGTGCTGAAGTTGGTGGTGAAGGTGTGTGGCTGACTGGATGAGCAGGTGGAAGAAGAGGAGGAGGAAGCCGAGAAGGAGGAGTTGGCAACAGGAGGCAAAGAATGTTGCCCTGCGATCCTTGGCGGCGGAAGGACGTGCGCCAAACAGCTCTCCGCCTGGGGCCCAGCTGCCACTACATTTACCCAGTGTGCAGTTAGGGAGATATAGCGTCCCTGGCCGTGCTTACTGGTCCACGTATCTGTGGTTAGGTGGACCTTGCTACAGATGGCGTTGCGCAGTGCACACTTGATTTTATCGGATACTTGGTTGTGCAGGGAAGGCACGGCTCTCTTGGAGAAGTAGTGCCAGCTGGGAACAACATACTGTGGGACAGCAAGCGACATGAGCTGTTTGAAGCTGTCTGTGTCCACCAGCCTAAATGACAGCATTTCATAGGCCAGTAGTTTAGAAATGCTGGCATTCAGGGCCAGGGATCGAGGGTGGCTAGGTGGGAATTTACGCTTTCTATCAAATGTTTGTGAGATGGAGAGCTGAACGCTGGCGTGTGACATGGTTGAGACGCTTGGTGACGGAGGTGGTGGTGGTGGTGTTGGTGGTACATCCCCTGTTTGCTGGGCGGCAGGTGCCAACGTTCCTCCAGAGGCGGAGGAAGAGGCCGAGGCGGCAGCAGCAGAATAGGCCGAGGCGGCAGCAGCAGAAGAGGTAGCAGGGGGAGCCTGAGTGACTTCCTTGGTTTTAAGGTGTTTACTCCACTGCAGTTCATGCTTTGCATGCAGGTGCCTGGTCATGCAGGTTGTGCTCAGGTTCAGAACGTTAATGCCTCGCTTCAGGCTCTGATGGCACAGCGTGCAAACCACTCGGGTCTTGTCGTCAGCACATTGTTTGAAGAAGTGCCATGCCAGGGAACTCCTTGAAGCTGCCTTTGGGGTGCTCGGTCCCAGATGGCGGCGGTCAGTAGCAGGCGGAGTCTCTTGGCGGCGGGTGTTCTGCTTTTGCCCACTGCTCCCTCTTTTGCTACGCTGTTGGCTCGGTCTCACCACTGCCTCTTCCTCCGAACTGTGAAAGTCAGTGGCACGACCTTCATTCCATGTGGGGTCTAGGACCTCATCGTCCCCTGCATCGTCTTCCACCCAGTCTTGATCCCTGACCTCCTGTTCAGTCTGCACACTGCAGAAAGACGCAGCAGTTGGCACCTGTGTTTCATCATCATCAGAGACATGCTGAGGTGGTATTCCCATGTCCTCATCATCAGGAAACATAAGTGGTTGTGCGTCAGTGCATTCTATGTCTTTCACCGCTGGGGAAGGGCTAGGTGGATGCCCTTGGGAAACCCTGCCAGCGGAGTCTTCAAACAGCATAAGAGACTGCTGCATAACTTGAGGCTGAGACAGTTTCCCTGGTATGCATGGGGGTGATGTGACAGACTGATGGGGTTGGTTTTCAGGCGCCATCTGTGCGCTTTCTGCAGAAGACTGGGTGGGAGATAATGTGAACGTGCTGGATCCACTGTCGGCCACCCAATTGACTAATGCCTGTACCTGCTCAGGCCTTACCATCCTTAGAACGGCATTGGGCCCCACCATATATCGCTGTAAATTCTGGCGGCTACTGGGACCTGAGGTAGTTGGTACACTAGGACGTGTGGATGTGGCAGAATGGCCACGTCCTCTCCCAGCACCAGAGGGTCCACTAACACCACCACGACCATGTCCACGTCCGCGTCCCTTACTAGATGTTTTTCTCATTGTTATGGTTCACCACAACAACAAATATATTATTTGGCCCAATGTATTGTATTCAAATTCAGCGGGATATAAATTTGAGGCCTAGTATTTAGGCGCTGGGTGACCGGTATGGATTTAGTGACAGAATTAGACTTGGAAATGCACAGAAGCGTGTGTGTGTGAAGTTATTCTGAATGACCCAATGTGCACCTTGAATATTATATACCCTTTTAGGGATAGATTTCAAATAGCTCTGAGATAGCAGAAACCACTAAATTATGAAATTGCTAAATTGGGAATTGTATTTCAACCCAGAACAAAAAATGAGCTTTGACGGACACTAAATAACTTTCCCAGCCACAACAGGACAGCGTTAACGAGAGATTTAGCAGGATATAAATTTGAGGCCTAGTATTTAGGCGCTGGGTGACCGGTATGGATTTAGTGACAGAATTAGACTTGGAAATGCACAGAAGCGTGTGTGTGTGAAGTTATTCTGAATGACCCAATGTGCACCTTGAATATTATATACCCTTTTAGGGATAGATTTCAAATAGCTCTGATATAGCAGAAACCACTAAATTATGAAATTGCTAAATTGGGAATTGTATTTCAACCCAGAACAAAAAATGTGCTTTGACGGACACTAAATAACTTTCCCAGCCACAACAGGACAGCGTTAACGAGAGATTTAGCAGGATATAAATTTGAGGCCTAGTATTTAGGCGCTGGGTGACAGGTATGGGTTTAGTGACAGAATTAGAATTAGAAATACACAGTAGCGGGTGTGTGTGAAGTTATTCTGAATGACCCAATGTGCACCTTGAATATTATATACCCTTTTAGGGATAGATTTCAAATAGCTCTGATATAGCAGAAACCACTAAATTATGAAATTGCTAAATTGGGAATTGTATTTCAACCCAGAACAAAAAATGTGCTTTGACGGACACGAAATAACTTTCCCAGCCACAACAGGACAGCGTTAACGAGAGATTTAGCAGCATATAAATTTGAGGCCTAGTATTTAGGCGCTGGGTGACAGGTATGGGTTTAGTGACAGAATTAGACTTAGAAATACACAGTAGCGGGTGTGTGTGAAGTTATTCTGAATGACCCAATGTGCACCTTGAATATTATATACCCTTTTAGGGATAGATTTCAAATAGCTCTGATATAGCAGAAACCACTAAATTATGAAATTGCTAAATTGGGAATTGTATTTCAATCCAGAACAAAAAATGTGCTTTGACGGACACTAAATAACTTTCCCAGCCACAACAGGACAGCGTTAACGAGAGATTTAGCAGGATATAAATTTGAGGCCTAGTATTTAGGCGCTGGGTGACAGGTATGGGTTTAGTGACAGAATTAGACTTAGAAATACACAGTAGCGGGTGTGTGTGAAGTTATTCTGAATGACCCAATGTGCACCTTGAATATTATATACCCTTTTAGGGATAGATTTCAAATAGCTCTGATATAGCAGAAACCACTAAATTATGAAATTGCTAAATTGGGAATTGTATTTCAACCCAGAACAAAAAATGTGCTTTGACGGACACTAAATAACTTTCCCAGCCACAACAGGACAGCGTTAACGAGAGATTTAGCAGGATATAAATTTGAGGCCTAGTATTTAGGCGCTGGGTGACAGGTATGGGTTTAGTGACAGAATTAGACTTAGAAATACACAGTAGCGGGTGTGTGTGAAGTTATTCTGAATGACCCAATGTGCACCTTGAATATTATATACCCTTTTAGGGATAGATTTCAAATAGCTCTGATATAGCAGAAACCACTAAATTATGAAATTGCTAAATTGGGAATTGTATTTCAACCCAGAACAAGAAATGTGCTTGAACGGACACTAAATAACTCGCCCAGCTACAGCACTAAGGACAGATTTAGCTGGATATAAATTTGAGGCCTAGTATTTAGGCGCTGGGTGACAGGTATGGGTTTAGTGACAGAATTAGACTTGGAAATGCACAGTAGCGGGTGTGTGAAGTTATTCTGAATGTCCCTATGTGCACCTTCAATATGATCTACCCTTTTAGGGATAGATTTCAAATAGCTCTGATATAGCAGAAACCACTAAATTATGAAATTGCTAAATTGGGAATTGTATTTCAACCCAGAACAAGAAATGTGCTTGAACGGACACTAAATAACTCGCCCAGCTACAGCACTAACGACAGATTTAGCTGGATATGAATTTGAGGCCTAGTATTTAGGCGCTGGGTGACAGGTATTGGTTTAGTGACAGAATTAGACTTGGAAATACACAGTAGCGGGTGTGTGTGAAGTTATTCTGAATGACCCAATGTGCACCTTGAATATTATATACCCTTTTAGGGATAGATTTCAAATAGCTCTGATATAGCAGAAACCACTAAATTATGAAATTGCTAAATTGGGAATTGTATTTCAACCCAGAACAAGAAATGTGCTTGAACGGACACTAAATAACTCGCCCAGCTACAGCACTAAGGACAGATTTAGCTGGATATAAATTTGAGGCCTAGTATTTAGGCGCTGGGTGACAGGTATGGGTTTAGTGACAGAATTAGACTTGGAAATGCACAGTAGCGGGTGTGTGAAGTTATTCTGAATGTCCCTATGTGCACCTTCAATATGATCTACCCTTTTAGGGATAGATTTCAAATAGCTCTGATATAGCAGAAACCACTAAATTATGAAATTGCTAAATTGGGAATTGTATTTCAACCCAGAACAAAAAATGTGCTTTGACGGACACTAAATAACTTTCCCAGCCACAACAGGACAGCGTTAACGAGAGATTTAGCAGGATATAAATTTGAGGCCTAGTATTTAGGCGCTGGGTGACAGGTATGGGTTTAGTGACAGAATTAGACTTAGAAATACACAGTAGCGGGTGTGTGTGAAGTTATTCTGAATGACCCAATGTGCACCTTGAATATTATATACCCTTTTAGGGATAGATTTCAAATAGCTCTGATATAGCAGAAACCACTAAATTATGAAATTGCTAAATTGGGAATTGTATTTCAACCCAGAACAAAAAATGTGCTTTGACGGACACTAAATAACTTTCCCAGCCACAACAGGACAGCGTTAACGAGAGATTTAGCAGGATATAAATTTGAGGCCTATTATTTAGGCGCTGGGTGACAGGTATGGGTTTAGTGACAGAATTAGACTTAGAAATACACAGTAGCGGGTGTGTGTGAAGTTATTCTGAATGACCCAATGTGCACCTTGAATATTATATACCCTTTTAGGGATAGATTTCAAATAGCTCTGATATAGCAGAAACCACTAAATTATGAAATTGCTAAATTGGGAATTGTATTTCAACCCAGAACAAAAAATGTGCTTTGACGGACACTAAATAACTTTCCCAGCCACAACAGGACAGCGTTAACGAGAGATTTAGCAGGATATAAATTTGAGGCCTAGTATTTAGGCGCTGGGTGACAGGTATGGGTTTAGTGACAGAATTAGACTTAGAAATACACAGTAGCGGGTGTGTGTGAAGTTATTCTGAATGACCCAATGTGCACCTTGAATATTATATACCCTTTTAGGGATAGATTTCAAATAGCTCTGATATAGCAGAAACCACTAAATTATGAAATTGCTAAATTGGGAATTGTATTTCAACCCAGAACAAAAAATGTGCTTTGACGGACACTAAATAACTTTCCCAGCCACAACAGGACAGCGTTAACGAGAGATTTAGCAGGATATAAATTTGAGGCCTAGTATTTAGGCGCTGGGTGACAGGTATGGGTTTAGTGACAGAATTAGACTTAGAAATACACAGTAGCGGGTGTGTGTGAAGTTATTCTGAATGACCCAATGTGCACCTTGAATATTATATACCCTTTTAGGGATAGATTTCAAATAGCTCTGATATAGCAGAAACCACTAAATTATGAAATTGCTAAATTGGGAATTGTATTTCAACCCAGAACAAGAAATGTGCTTGAACGGACACTAAATAACTCGCCCAGCTACAGCACTAAGGACAGATTTAGCTGGATATAAATTTGAGGCCTAGTATTTAGGCGCTGGGTGACAGGTATGGGTTTAGTGACAGAATTAGACTTGGAAATGCACAGTAGCGGGTGTGTGAAGTTATTCTGAATGTCCCTATGTGCACCTTCAATATGATCTACCCTTTTAGGGATAGATTTCAAATAGCTCTGATATAGCAGAAACCACTAAATTATGAAATTGCTAAATTGGGAATTGTATTTCAACCCAGAACAAGAAATGTGCTTGAACGGACACTAAATAACTCGCCCAGCTACAGCACTAACGACAGATTTAGCTGGATATGAATTTGAGGCCTAGTATTTAGGCGCTGGGTGACAGGTATGGGTTTAGTGACAGAATTAGACTTGGAAATGCACAGTAGCGGGTGTGTGAAGTTATTCTGAATGACCCTATGTGCACCTTGAATATTATATACCCTTTTAGGGATAGATTTCAAATAGCTCTGATACAGCAGAAACCACTAAATTTTTAAATTGCTAAATTGGGAATTGTATTTCAACCCAGAACAAAAAATGTGCTTTGACGGACACTAAATAACTTTCCCAGCCACAACAGGACAGCGGTAACGAGAGATTTAGCGGGATATAAATTTGAGGCCTAGTATTTAGGCGCTGGGTGACCGGTATGGATTTAGTGACAGAATTAGACTGGGATATGGCCAAAAAATAACCACACTATTGCTGGTTAAATGCACTTGGTGATGGGCGCAGCTTGCCCCTGATGTAGTATATGGCCAAAAAATGAACAGACTATTGCTGGTTAAATGCACTTGGTGTCACAGCTTGACCAACCACACTACTGAGGGTTAAATGCACTTGGTGACGGGCGCAGCTTGCCCCTGATGTAGTATATGGCCAAAAAATGAACAGACTATTGCTGGTTAAATGCACTTGGTGACGGGCGCAGCTTGCCCCTGATTTAGTATATGGCCAAAAAATGAACAGACTATTGCTGGTTAAATGCACTTGGTGTGATAGCTTGACCAACCACACTACTGAGGGTTAAATGCACTTGGTGACGGGCGCAGCTTGCCCCTGATGTAGTATATGGCCAAAAAATAAACAGACTATTGCTGGTTAAATGCACTTGGTGTGACAGCTTCACCCTGATGTAGGCTTTAGCCAAAAAACAAACGCACCATTGAGGGTTAAATGCACTTGGTGACAGGCGCAGCTTGCCCCTGATGTAGTATATGGCCAAAAAATAAACAGACTATTGCTGGTTAAATGCACTTGGTGTGACAGCTTCACCCTGATGTAGGCTTTAGCCAAAAAACAACCACACCATTGAGGGTTAAATGCACTTGGTCGCAGCTTGTGCTGGCGCACCACAAGACACAAAATGGCCGCCGATCACCCCAGAAAAATGTGACTGACAAACGGTCTGGGCAGCCTAAAAACAGTGAGCAATTGAGGATCAGCAGCTCAATGATCCACAGCTGCAGATCGATCAGTTAATCAAGTCCTTTGGAGGAGTTAATCTGCCTAATCTCGCCCTACTGTCGCAGCCGCAACCTCTCCCTACGCTAATCAGAGCAGAGTGACGGGCGGCGCTATGTGACTCCAGCTTAAATAGAGGCTGGGTCACATGGTGCTCTGGCCAATCACAGCCATGCCAATAGTAGGCATGGCTGTGATGGCCTCTTGGGGCAAGTAGTATGACGCTTGTTGATTGGCTGCTTTGCAGCCTTTCAAAAAGCGCCAAGAAAGCGTCACAAAAGCGCGAAGAAAGCGACGAACACCGAACCCGAACCCGGACTTTTACGAAAATGTCCGGGTTCGGGTCCGTGTCACGGACACCCCAAAATTCGGTACGAACCCGAACTATACAGTTCGAGTTCGCTCATCCCTAGTTAAAAGACCTTAATATGTATAGCTTGGAAGAAAGAAGAGACCGAGGGGATATGATAGAAACTTTTAAATACATAAAGGGAATCAACTCGGTAAAGGAGGAGAGCATATTTAAAAGAAGAAAAACTACCACAAGAGGACACAGTTTTAAATTAGAGGGGCAAAGGTTTAAAAGTAATATCAGGAAGTATTACGTTACTGAGAGAGTAGTGGATGCATGGAATAGCCTTCCTGCAGAAGTGGTAGCGGCAAATACAGTGAAGGAGTTTAAGCATGCATGGGATAGGCATAAGGCTATCCTTCATATAAGATAGGGCCAGGGACTATTCATAGGATTCAGATATATTGGGCAGACTAGATGGGCCAAATGGTTCTTATCTGCCGACACATTCTATGTTTCTATGTTTCTATGTCAGAATATGGTGGTAAAAAAAAAGAAAATTGTATCAAAATTTCAATTTATTTTTACACTATTTAGACATAAAAAACATATACAGTACAGACGAAAAGTTTGAACACACCTTCTTATTCAAAGAGTTTTCTTTCTTTTCATGACTATGAAAATTGTAGATTCACACTGAAGGCATCAAAACTATGAATTAACACATGTGGAATTATATAAATAACAAAAAAGTGTGAAACAACTGAAAATATGTCATATTCTAGGTTCTTCAAAGTAGCCACCTTTTGCTTTGATTACTGCTTTGCACACTCTTGGCATTCTCTTGATGAGCTTCAAGAGGTAGTCACCTGAAATGGTTTTCACTTCACAGGTGTGCCCTGTCAGGTTTAATAAGTGGGATTTCTTGCCTTATAAATGGGGTTGGGACCATCAGTTGCGTTGTGGAGAAGTCAGGTGGATACACAGCTGATAGTGCTACTGAATAGACTGTTAGAATTTGTATTATGGCAAGAAAAAAGCATCTAAGTAAAGATAAATTAGTGGCCATCATTACTTTAAGAAATGAAGGTCAGTCAGTCCGAAAAATTGGGAAAACTTTCAGTCACAAAAACCATCAAGCGCTACAAAGAAACTGGCTCACATGCAGACCGCCCCAGGAAAGGAAGACCAAGAGTCACCTCTGCTGCAGGGGATAAGTTCATCTGAGTCACCAGCCTCAGAAATCGCAGGTTAACAGCAGCTCAGATTAGAGACCAGGTCAATTCCACACAGAGTTCTAGCAGCAGACACATCTCTAGAACAACTGTTAAGAGGAGACTGTGTGAATCAGGCCTTCATGGTAGAATATCTGCTAGGAAACCACTGCTAAGGACAGGCAACAAGCAGAAGAGACTTGTTTGGGCTAAAGAACACAAGGAATGGACATTAGACCAGTGGAAATCTGTGCTTTGGTCTGATGAGTCCAAATTTGAGATCTTTGGTTCCAACCACCGTGTCTTTGTGCGACGCAGAAAAGGTGAACTAATGGACTCTACATGCCTGGTTTCCACCGAGAAGCATGGAGGAGGAGGTGTGATGGTGTGGGGGTGCTTTGCTAGTGACACTGTTGGGGATTTATTCAAAATTGAAGGCATACTGAACCAGCATGCCTACCACAGCATCTTGCAGCGGCATGCTATTCCATCCGGTTTGCGTTTAGTTGGACCATTATTTATTTTTCAACAGGACAATGACCCCAAACACACCTCCAGGCTGTGTAAGGGCTATTTGACAATGAAGGAGAGTGATGGGGTGCTGCGCCAGATGACCTGGCCTCCACAGTCACCGGACCTGTACCCAATTGAGATGGTTTGGGGTGAGCTGGACCGCAGAGTGAAGGCAAAAGGGCCAACAAGTGCTAAGCATCTCTGGGAACTCCTTCAAGACTGTTGGAAGACCATTTCAGGTGACTACCTCAGCTCATCAAGAGAATGCCAAGAGTGTGCAAAGCAGTAATCAAAGCAAAAGGTGGCTACTTTGAAGAACCTAGAATATGACATATTTTCAGTTGTTTCACACTTGTTTTGATGCCTTCATGAGAAGGTGTGTCCAAACTTTTGGTCTGTACTGTACATATGGGGTATCATTGTAATCGTACTGACCCAGAGAATGAAGGGCATGTTTTTTTTCACAATTCCACCCCATTTGGAATCTTTTTACCGTTTCCCACTACATAATTAATGCTGGCATTAGAAAGTACAACTTGTTCTGCAAAAAAGAAGCCCTCATATAGCTATATGACCGGAAATATAAAAAAGTTATGGCTCAAGGAAAATAGGAAAGAAAAATGAAAAAGCATAAAATGAAAAAACCTCCGGTATCCTAAGGGTTGAACACCCGACTCCTTAATTAATGTGCCCCTTAATTCGTATGAGAGCATACAAATAACCAATAGGTACATATCTGTCAACAGGAGCTTGCTTGCGGTTTCCAGGTGGCAGGGTAAAGTTTGACATGTATTAGTTTTCATGTTGCTTGTACTACAGAGTATATAGATAACACAGAATAACTCATTGTATGCTTTTGATTTTTTAGTGTAAGAGCCAAATTGATCAAGCAATTATAAGCATTGATGTTGAGAAGGATACGGAAACTTTTATGGCGGAAACAACTATCTATACTCAAGAAAACAAGTCAGAGTTTCTACTACTGGATTATTACGTAAGAGAAGAGAGAACCCATAAAGTGTCATACCATCGTCTGTGATAGATTTTAGCACTTTCTCTTTGTTCATTAGGAAGAAGACGGCTCAGCTATTATGGATCAAAACAGAAAAATCAATTCTATTAATGAGAAGCTTGCAAGACTCCAGAGTGACATGGAGAAAGCGATAAAAGATAGAGAAGGTAAGATGGGCCTGATCACGGGAACGAATGCGATGGGAATATCATTTAAAGGGAAATCTTGGCAAAAAACACTGAGTTTCCAATTGTAGTTATTCATCAAAGAGTCGCCCATAATCCAAGATGGACTTAAGTTCCAAGCTCTGGACTATGGATTTAAAGAGAATATTTCACCTATAATTTATTTTTCTGCCAATTTAAACCAGATAGTACCGTAACACATATCCTCTTTTTTTTTATCTGTTTTTATTTTCTGATTGACGAATTTTAAATTCTATTTCTTGAACATGATTATGGGAGCGGCCATCTTGCCTGAGCTGTTAATAGCATTTAGAGATATGTTTTACAGCAGACCAAATGGACAGGAGGGGACCCCATTGACTTCTATGGGAGAGTTTTCTCGGCTCTATGACCTGTAAAGAGGTCAGCAGTGAGTAGATAAGCTGTGGTATCACCAGTTGTGAATGATGCATTCTGTGCTGTCTGTACAGGTGCTGTCATTATGATCCTGTCTGTACCGATGAGGAGTTAACTGCAGTAAAGTGATTTGCACAGACCAAGAAGTGGTGTCTATTATTTAGGCTTAGTGGACAGTGTGAAAAATGCAAGCTATTATGTATTTTTTTACTATAGATATATTGACAATTAAAATTAAAAACGCATTTTTTATCCTTATACGATTCGCAAAATGATGGGGTCACAGAACTCCGCTGAGAACCAAAACCTCTATCAGCATCATCTTTTTACATCCCATATGGTTGGGTTTAAAGACCATTAGGGGCATTATTTAATAATTGCATTTTACTCATTTTGGGCTAAAAAAATAATTTTTTCAATCGGTCTGTTTGCAGGCCGTCAGTTTCAGTTTTTCCCCCCCATTATCTGACGGCTCATGTGTAGTTCTTATTTCCGACCTCCTGACCTCATAAACACTCATAAAAATATGGCTTAAAAAAAGAGTACAGATCGCCCCACAAAAAATAATCCCTAACACAGATCCGTAGACGTAGTTATAAAATAGTTATGGGTTCCAGAGTATGGCGATGCAAAGGAAAAAAATATTTTTATATTATATTATTAAAACACAAGAAAAACTACAGTATATACATATGTATAAAAATGAAAATAAAATAAAAAGTTCCTTTAGTAGATCTTCAATCAACGTGGTCACAAGCCAACCTCACAAAATAACACTGGTATGGAAATCTGTTCTGAAATGAAAAAGCGCACTATGGTGTAGCAAATTCCAAAAACTTAGCACACCTGCGAATAGATTATACTCACAGGATTTCTTGCGAGTAAATGCGTATAGAAATAGATGGTATCTTCGGTAGAACTAGGATGTCCCTTATGAGATGCATGGAAGGGATCTGTGCAATCTTCACAGGCAGCTGGGCGGGTGGAGCAGGCAAGGATCAAGACACTCGAAGGAAAATCCCAAATATCGATCCGACGGATGAAATACTTCTGCACCTAGATGGTAGTAGACCTCAGCTTCTCAGAAGGACTAGCAAGTGGAATGGATGCGCACCAAAGGGTCGGATAGAAATTATTTAATAAGAAATAAAATTACAGCTAAAACCACAAGACTAAAGTCTCTGAAATGCCCAAGCGCAATCCTTCTTTATAACTTTACTTATTTGACTTTTCCCACATTGTCTCCGGATTTGCAGCGCTAGAGAAGACAAGTATATCTAACAGAGACTTTATTTTATTTATTTTTCAGTATATACATATGGTAGCGTTGTAATCGTACTGACCTGGAGAATGACGTAACAGCTCAGTTTCACCACATATGAAATGCCATAAAAATTAAACCCATAAAACTATTCAGGAATTGAGATTTTTCTCTAATTCCAGCCCTATTGGAATTTTTTTCCAGCTTCCCACTACATTATGTACAATACAAAATTGTGCCATTAGAAAGTAGAAATTGTCCCTCCAGAAAAAAGCCCTCATGAGGCTATTTGAATGGAAAAATAAAAAAAAGTTATGACTCCAGGAAAGCAGGGAGTAAAAAAAACGAGAAAAAAAAAAAGGAAAATGGCTGCAGAAGGAATCAGTTAAAGGGAACCTGTCACTGGGATTTTGTGTATAGAGCTGAGGACATGGGTTGCTAGATGGCCGCTAGAACATCTGCAATACCCAGTCCCCATAGCTCTGTGTGCTTTTATTGTGTAAGAAAAAAACGATTTTATACATATGCAAATTAACCTGAGATGAGTCCTGTATGTGAGATGAGTCAGGGACAGGACTCATCTCAGGTTCATTTGCATATCTATCAAATCAGTTTTTGGACACAATAAAAGCACACAGAGCTATGGGGACTGGGTATTGCGGATGTGCTAGCAGCCATATAGCAACCCATGTCCTCAGCTCTATACACAAAATCCAGGTGACAGGTTCCCTTTAACTTCACAAAATACACTTAATTGTAAATAATAATAATGCTGAAGTCATAATATTCTGTATCATAATAACCTAACAATACTTTTATGGTTATAGGGTTGGAAAAAATGATGAGAGCCTATAGAGAAAATCCAGCATTTTCTGATATGAAAAATGAGGAGGAAACAGCTGCTCTTCTGGAAGAGGTAGATATTGTTCCAACTATATGCAAAGTTTAAAAAATGATATCAGTTTATATAGCATGCATTACAGCTTTCTCTTGCCTTTGCTATTTTTATACTTCTTCCCATGGGCACCTCATGCTTCTCTGGTATGTTTGACCTGTAAACTATCAATGTTTCTTCTTCAGAGATTTCCATATTTTTTTTTTGCTTTACTTTTTTATGTTTCTTAAAAAAAATATAACTTTTAATAAAGTTTTCAAAAAGTCATGGTCTTGGAAAGTAGAATTTCCCCCATTGTGCTTATATACAAATAAATATTTTTCAATTTTATAGACAAACTTGAGAGTTAACTTGCTTGAAGCAAATCACTTCAAACTCTCCTCGGCCTTGGCACAACTTGAGCAGAAAACTCTTCCAACTCATCCATGCAGTGAGAGGATGACAAAGTGGAGAGAGAAGGTATGGTATGGTTGTTTCTTTATTTTTAGTTTTTTTACAGTTTTATTACTGATTTACTCTGATTAAAGGGATTCTGTTACCTCATTTTAGGTTATAGAGATGCAGACATGCACAGCTAGCTCGTCGCTAGCCTGTCCGCAATATACCTGTCCTATAGGGCTGTGTCCTTTTATTTTGTTTAAAAAAATATTTTATAGATATGTAAATGAGCCTTCTAAGGTGCCCAAGGGGGTATACGAACCTTCCTGGTGCCCAGCCATGCCCCCCTGTGAAGGAGCCCAGCACCGCCTGCGTCCTCCGAATCTCCTCCTTTCTTCACAGTTAGATTGCCGTAATCTCGGGATGCGCGAGCTTGCGCATGCGCAGTTCCTTAACGGCGCGCATGCGCGAGATTACGGCAATCTAATTGTGAAGAAAGGAGGAGATTAGGAGGACATAGGCGGTGCTGGTCTCCTTCACAGGGGGACGTGGCTGGGCACCAAGAAGGTTAGTACAGCCCCTTGGGCACCATACAAGGCTCATTTACATATCTCTAAAATCATTTTTTAAACAAAATAAAAGCACACAGCCCTATAGGACAGGTATATTGCGGACATGCTAGCGGCGATCTAGCCGTGCATGTCCGCAGCTCTATAACCAAAAACGAGGTGACAGAATCCCTTTAAGTCTGCAACTAGAAGCTGCACACGCTATGGCCGTATGTGGGAGGTGGCACATGTTCCCCTGAGTCTCCACTGTCATAGATCAACAGTGGTACATTTATAACCAGAATGAGGGATGGCAATCAAAGGGATAACAATGCCGTTAGGTTTATTTGAATATCCAGTGTCACATTGTAACATAGTTTGTAAGGCTGAAAAAAGGCAACTGTCCATCCAGTTCAGCCTGTTATCCTGCAGGTTGATCCAGTGGAAGGCAAAAAATTCCACAAGGTAGAAGCCAATTTCCCCATTTTAGGGAGAAGATTCGTTCTGGACTCTAATCGGCAGAATAATTCACTGGATCAATGACCCTTCTCCAGAAATCTAATAACTATAACCTGTAATATTATTACACCCCAGAAATACGTCTAGACCCTCATCAGAGTACAAAACTGTCAGTGAAGTCTCAGACTTTATCAAATTGAGTATAGAGGTAGACTGGGAGCAGATTCTGAGGGAGCAGATTCTGAAGGTTCTCCTTCCGTCCACACAGAACACGTGCAGAAGTTGTTCTCATAATTAGGGACAGGAAATTCCAACTTACAGTATCACTAGCCATTTTGGAGTTAAGCATGAAGACAACTATAATTGTCAACTAGTCTATACAAATGTATATAAAGACTCTTCTGGTCCTCTTTCCTCTACCTGTATATACTCCCATAGCCATGTTACTGGTATACCCCTATAATGAAATAAATCACAACCTAAATCCACCCAGGGAGCAAAAGATTATTTTGGAACCGTGCCAGACTTCAGTGCGTCCTGTGTTCATGTGTTCCTCATTCACAGGGCTGCCAACTCTGCTCCGTGCAGATATCTCGGTCAATAAATACTATAAAACTAAGACGCTCTCAGAGTATCAGGATGTCTACCAGAAGCTATGGGTCAAGTCAACCACCTAATGAATATATAGACCCTGACAACATTGATCACCCGAGCAAACCGCCACGAAGTTTAACCAAACGATTTTCTAGGAATTCCCGCAGCTCAACAAAGGAACAAGTCGGTGATGGTCAAAATACAGGTAAAAAGATATTTCTATCTTACCATATATTTTTGATGTGACCAATATATTTAGGATTTCCTGACAGTGGGCTTTTATTTGTGATTAGGATAGTCAGTGCTTCTCCGGTTTTCACTTTCTATTGGATTTTGGCAGAGATGACAATTTTAGACATCAATATAGGGCGAAGCCTCTTTCACACATCCATCCAAAATTCATGTGTAAAAAGGGTCTTCTAGAGGGGCCAATATATTTTGACTTGAAAGAAAGAAAGTGAAAGAAAATGCATCAACAAATTTAAAAAAATTGGTCTATAACATAGGAGGTTTGCATAGATGTCCAATCCATTGCAATCTGTTGATAAAACTTGGCAATCTATGTCCTGTCTTTACAAATTACCCAGTATTACACACATTACATATGTCTGGAATTTCTTTTTAAATGGGTTTTCCCACTGACAGCACTTTTCTCCTATCCAAAGGATAAGTGATGTTTCTATTTGCTGAGGGTCTGACCTCTAAGAGCTACGATGTCAGTGGAGCAGTGGTGTACATATGTGACTACCACTCTATTTATTTCTATGGGACTGCTTCACAATATGCCAAACAGGGGTCAAGTCCTGGGAAAAAAAGTGTGGGAACTCACCCAAGATCCACTGCAACCCCCCCCCCCCCCCTCCAAAAAATAAAAAAGCACAGAAAATCTAGCATGCTGTAATTTGTGTCGCTGCGGACTTAAAAAAAAAAAAAAAACACTTTTAGAAAAGTTTGTCCTGGGATTCGATCTCATGACCTCTACACAGCAGAAGAAAGGCATATACCCTCACAGCTATGAAAGCTGTCTAGCTCTTTACTTAAAAAAAATAAATAAATATAAGACTTCTACTGTAGGTAACTTTGCCCACTGTGTATGGATGTAGCAGAGCTGGGTGTGTTGGGGAAGCTGTCATGTGTATGGTTGTACACTAGGTATCAGTACACTAGGTATCAGTAGAAGTATCAGAAAAAAAAAAAAAACACTTTTAGAAAAGTTTGTCCTGGGATTTGAACTCATGACCTCTACACATTACAGGCAAGGCATTTACCCTCACAGCCATAAAAGCTGTTGAGGTAGTTGCTTAAAAAAAAAAAAATAAGACTTCTACTTATACCTAGTGTACTGATACCTAGTGTACAACCATACACATGACAGCTGCCCCAACACACCCAGCTCTGCTACATCCATACACAGTGGGCAGCTGTCATGTGTATGGTTGTACACTAGGTATCAGTACACTAGGTATAAGTAGAAGTCTTATATTTTTTTTTTTTAAGCAACTACCTAGACAGCTTTCATGGCTGTGAGGGTAATTGCCTTCCTCTGATGTGTAGAGGTCGTGAGTTCGAATCCCAGGACAAACTTTTCTAAAAGACATTCTAAATGATCTCGTAGTGAAGGAGATGATGTCATTAGTGAAGGAGTCGCAGGCAGCGGCACCGCACAGACAGCTTCCTCTCAACTGAAGCCGCCCCTCCTCCCTTAGCCTGCCCTGCACAGTGCTCTCCGTCTCCTCCTGTGAATCTGATTCAGTCGCGTTCTCCTGGCTTGAGGCTGAAAGGGAACGGCGTTCCTGCCATGAAAAAAGTGCAGGAACGCCGTTCCCATGCGTTCCCCCTCCACTCGACCCCTGATGCCAAACATTGTACTGGACAGTCCTATAGAAGTGAATGGAGCAAAGGTCGCACACGCCAGCTCCACTCACATAGCAAATTCCATGACCCCCGTTCTTGTGTTCAGACACTTTTCCCTTATATTGAGGATATGATATATGTCTTGTTTGTGGGAAAAACCTTTAAAGGAGTTTTCCAGGATTTTTATTTGGATGGCCTACTAAGGAGCTATGGACCTCTACTGTATTTAGCAAACAACATGAAAAAATATTATTTACTAAAGTGTTGATATATACAGTACAGACCAAAAGTTTGGACACACCTTCTCATTCAAAGAGTTTTCTTTATTTTCATGACTATGAAAATTGTAGATTCACAAAACTATGAATTAACACATGTGGAATTATATACATAACAAAAAAGTGTGAAACAACTGAAAATATGTCATATTCTAGGTTCTTCAAAGTAGCCACCTTTTGCTTTGATTACTGCTTTGCACACTCTTGGCATTCTCTTGATGAGCTTCAAGAGGTAGTCACCTGAAATGGTCTTCCAACAGTCTTGAAGGAATTCCCAGAGATGCTTAGCACTTGTTGGCCCTTTTGCCTTCACTCTGCGGTCCAGCTCACCCCAAACCATCTTGATTGGGTTCAGGTCCGGTGACTGTGGAGGCCAGAGTCCAAAATTAAGAAAACTCTTCGAATGAGAAGGTGTGTCCAAACTTTTGGTCTGTACTGTATATATATAATATTTTTTCTTAACCAGAGTTTCCTTTTAAAATTTATCTGACTTTTAACTTTTTTTACATCCTGATATTGCACATGGAGATTTTACTATATATAGAAGAAATGTTCCTTTTTTTCATAACCTTGAAATCACTTGAAGTGAGGGAGGTGTAGATGTCTTGCTGATTTCAGTATTTTTTACACTGTCCATGCTTTATTAGGCCTTCATTTTTTGTTTCTTTTTGGGGAAAGAACAAAACATTGGTGAATGGCGTGCCCTGTACCCTTATACATCACAGAGAAAAGATGAACTTGACTTGGAAAAAGGTTAGTATAGTAAGTTTATATTTATAATGGATAAAACAATCAGATGCAAAAAAGAGTGAGAAGATTCATTAGTAGTGCTGTGGGATACATATAAATTGACAAAAATAGCACAAATTGCCCCACAGTTATAAAGATGGTGCCCTGGTCATTTTAGACACATTTTTCTTCCTTATATCAGTTCATGGCTGTTAAGGACATGCGTGCGGACAATATTTGTGGATCCACTGTGCCAATTAACCGGTGTGATGTGGGGCCAAACCCTAAGGGCATTATTCTGGCACCTCCCCAGTTTTCACTTTTTACCAAAATACAGAGATTCAGACTTCACTGTGTGTTTGCGACTAGATTGCTACCTCCTGGGTACAAGTGTAATGAAAAACTGGTGAAAACACCAGAGATACTGGCATGACACAATGCATGGAGCACTGGCAGACAAACAGATCAGAAACCCATTAGGATGGACAACAAGAGCTAGACATATAGACTTCAGGAACTAGAACACAGACTAATGGAATGGACTACAGGAACAACTACACTGTTCAAATGTAGCGGATAGTGGACGACAGTGATCAAGACTAGGGATGAGCGAACTCGAACTGTATAGTTCGGGTTCGTACCGAATTTTGGGGTGTCCGTGACACGGACCCGAACCCGGACATTTTCGTAAAAGTCCGGGTTCGGGTTCGGTGTTCGTCGCTTTCTTCGCGCTTTTGTGACGCTTTCTTGGCGCTTTTTGAAAGGCTGCAAAGCAGCCAATCAACAAGCGTCATACTACTTGCCCCAAGAGGCCATCACAGCCATGCCTACTATTGGCATGGCTGTGATTGGCCAGAGCACCATGTGACCCAGCCTCTATTTAAGCTGGAGTCACATAGCGCCGCCCGTCACTCTGCTCTGATTAGCGTAGGGAGAGGTTGCGGCTGCGACAGTAGGGCGAGATTAGGCAGATTAACTCCTCCAAAGGACTTGATTAACTGATCGATCTGCAGCTGTGGATCATTGAGCTGCTGATCCTCAATTGCTCACTGTTTTTAGGCTGCCCAGACCGTTTGTCAGTCACATTTTTCTGGGGTGATCGGCGGCCATTTTGTGTCTTGTGGTGCGCCAGCACAAGCTGCGACCAAGTGCATTTAACCCTCAATGGTGTGGTTGTTTTTTGGCTAAAGCCTACATCAGGGTGAAGCTGTCACACCAAGTGCATTTAACCAGCAATAGTCTGTTTATTTTTTGGCCATATACTACATCAGGGGCAAGCTGCGCCTGTCACCAAGTGTGCATTTAACCCTCAATGGTGCGTTTGTTTTTTGGCTAAAGCCTACATCAGGGTGAAGCTGTCACACCAAGTGCATTTAACCAGCAATAGTCTGTTTATTTTTTGGCCATATACTACATCAGGGGCAAGCTGCGCCCGTCACCAAGTGCATTTAACCCTCAGTAGTGTGGTTGGTCAAGCTATCACACCAAGTGCATTTAACCAGCAATAGTCTGTTCATTTTTTGGCCATATACTAAATCAGGGGCAAGCTGCGCCCGTCACCAAGTGCATTTAACCAGCAATAGTCTGTTCATTTTTTGGCCATATACTACATCAGGGGCAAGCTGCGCCCGTCACCAAGTGCATTTAACCCTCAGTAGTGTGGTTGGTCAAGTTGTGACACCAAGTGCATTTAACCAGCAATAGTCTGTTCATTTTTTGGCCATATACTACATCAGGGGCAAGCTGCGCCCATCACCAAGTGCATTTAACCAGCAATAGTGTGGTTATTTTTTGGCCATATCCCAGTCTAATTCTGTCACTAAATCCATACCGGTCACCCAGCGCCTTAATACTAGGCCTCAAATTTATATCCCGCTAAATCTCTCGTTACCGCTGTCCTGTTGTGGCTGGGAAAGTTATTTAGTGTCCGTCAAAGCACATTTTTTGTTCTGGGTTGAAATACAATTCCCAATTTAGCAATTTAAAAATTTAGTGGTTTCTGCTGTATCAGAGCTATTTGAAATCTATCCCTAAAAGGGTATATAATATTCAAGGTGCACATAGGGTCATTCAGAATAACTTCACACACCCGCTACTGTGCATTTCCAAGTCTAATTCTGTCACTAAACCCATACCTGTCACCCAGCGCCTAAATACTAGGCCTCAAATTCATATCCAGCTAAATCTGTCGTTAGTGCTGTAGCTGGGCGAGTTATTTAGTGTCCGTTCAAGCACATTTCTTGTTCTGGGTTGAAATACAATTCCCAATTTAGCAATTTCATAATTTAGTGGTTTCTGCTATATCAGAGCTATTTGAAATCTATCCCTAAAAGGGTAGATCATATTGAAGGTGCACATAGGGACATTCAGAATAACTTCACACACCCGCTACTGTGCATTTCCAAGTCTAATTCTGTCACTAAACCCATACCTGTCACCCAGCGCCTAAATACTAGGCCTCAAATTTATATCCAGCTAAATCTGTCCTTAGTGCTGTAGCTGGGCGAGTTATTTAGTGTCCGTTCAAGCACATTTCTTGTTCTGGGTTGAAATACAATTCCCAATTTAGCAATTTCATAATTTAGTGGTTTCTGCTATATCAGAGCTATTTGAAATCTATCCCTAAAAGGGTAGATCATATTGAAGGTGCACATAGGGACATTCAGAATAACTTCACACACCCGCTACTGTGCATTTCCAAGTCTAATTCTGTCACTAAACCCATACCTGTCACTCAGCGCCTAAATACTAGGCCTCAAATTTATATCCAGCTAAATCTGTCCTTAGTGCTGTAGCTGGGCGAGTTATTTAGTGTCCGTTCAAGCACATTTCTTGTTCTGGGTTGAAATACAATTCCCAATTTAGCAATTTCATAATTTAGTGGTTTCTGCTATATCAGAGCTATTTGAAATCTATCCCTAAAAGGGTATATAATATTCAAGGTGCACATTGGGTCATTCAGAATAACTTCACACACACCCGCTACTGTGTATTTCCAAGTCTAATTCTGTCACTAAACCCATACCTGTCACCCAGCGCCTAAATACTAGGCCTCAAATTTATATCCTGCTAAATCTCTCGTTAACGCTGTCCTGTTGTGGCTGGGAAAGTTATTTAGTGTCCGTCAAAGCACATTTTTTGTTCTGGGTTGAAATACAATTCCCAATTTAGCAATTTCATAATTTAGTGGTTTCTGCTATATCAGAGCTATTTGAAATCTATCCCTAAAAGGGTATATAATATTCAAGGTGCACATTGGGTCATTCAGAATAACTTCACACACACCCGCTACTGTGTATTTCTAAGTCTAATTCTGTCACTAAACCCATACCTGTCACCCAGCGCCTAAATACTAGGCCTCAAATTTATATCCTGCTAAATCTCTCGTTAACGCTGTCCTGTTGTGGCTGGGAAAGTTATTTAGTGTCCGTCAAAGCACATTTTTTGTTCTGGGTTGAAATACAATTCCCAATTTAGCAATTTCATAATTTAGTGGTTTCTGCTATATCAGAGCTATTTGAAATCTATCCCTAAAAGGGTATATAATATTCAAGGTGCACATTGGGTCATTCAGAATAACTTCACACACACCCGCTACTGTGTATTTCTAAGTCTAATTCTGTCACTAAACCCATACCTGTCACCCAGCGCCTAAATACTAGGCCTCAAATTTATATCCTGCTAAATCTCTCGTTAACGCTGTCCTGTTGTGGCTGGGAAAGTTATTTAGTGTCCGTCAAAGCACATTTTTTGTTCTGGGTTGAAATACAATTCCCAATTTAGCAATTTCATAATTTAGTGGTTTCTGCTATATCAGAGCTATTTGAAATCTATCCCTAAAAGGGTATATAATATTCAAGGTGCACATTGGGTCATTCAGAATAACTTCACACACACACGCTTCTGTGCATTTCCAAGTCTAATTCTGTCACTAAATCCATACCGGTCACCCAGCGCCTAAATACTAGGCCTCAAATTTATATCCTGCTAAATCTCTCGTTAACGCTGTCCTGTTGTGGCTGGGAAAGTTATTTAGTGTCCGTCAAAGCACATTTTTTGTTCTGGGTTGAAATACAATTCCCAATTTAGCAATTTCATAATTTAGTGGTTTCTGCTATATCAGAGCTATTTGAAATCTATCCCTAAAAGGGTATATAATATTCAAGGTGCACATTGGGTCATTCAGAATAACTTCACACACACACGCTTCTGTGCATTTCCAAGTCTAATTCTGTCACTAAATCCATACCGGTCACCCAGCGCCTAAATACTAGGCCTCAAATTTATATCCTGCTAAATCTCTCGTT
This sequence comes from Bufo gargarizans, assembly GCF_014858855.1. Lineage (NCBI taxonomy): Eukaryota > Metazoa > Chordata > Amphibia > Anura > Bufonidae > Bufo > Bufo gargarizans. Next base: position 11,332,655 of record NC_058087.1, on the reverse strand, counting down.
AACGCTGTCCTGTTGTGGCTGGGAAAGTTATTTAGTGTCCGTCAAAGCACATTTTTTGTTCTGGGTTGAAATACAATTCCCAATTTAGCAATTTCATAATTTAGTGGTTTCTGCTATATCAGAGCTATTTGAAATCTATCCCTAAAAGGGTATATAATATTCAAGGTGCACATTGGGTCATTCAGAATAACTTCACACACACACGCTTCTGTGCATTTCCAAGTCTAATTCTGTCACTAAATCCATACCGGTCACCCAGCGCCTAAATACTAGGCCTCAAATTTATATCCCGCTGAATTTGAATACAATACATTGGGCCAAATAATATATTTGTTGTTGTGGTGAACCATAACAATGAGAAAAACATCTAGTAAGGGACGCGGACGTGGACATGGTCGTGGTGGTGTTAGTGGACCCTCTGGTGCTGGGAGAGGACGTGGCCGTTCTGCCACATCCACACGTCCTAGTGTACCAACTACCTCAGGTCCCAGTAGCCGCCAGAATTTACAGCGATATATGGTGGGGCCCAATGCCGTTCTAAGGATGGTAAGGCCTGAGCAGGTACAGGCATTAGTCAATTGGGTGGCCGACAGTGGATCCAGCACGTTCACATTATCTCCCACCCAGTCTTCTGCAGAAAGCGCACAGATGGCGCCTGAAAACCAACCCCATCAGTCTGTCACATCACCCCCATGCATACCAGGGAAACTGTCTCAGCCTCAAGTTATGCAGCAGTCTCTTATGCTGTTTGAAGACTCCGCTGGCAGGGTTTCCCAAGGGCATCCACCTAGCCCTTCCCCAGCGGTGAAAGACATAGAATGCACTGACGCACAACCACTTATGTTTCCTGATGATGAGGACATGGGAATACCACCTCAGCATGTCTCTGATGATGACGAAACACAGGTGCCAACTGCTGCGTCTTTCTGCAGTGTGCAGACTGAACAGGAGGTCAGGGATCAAGACTGGGTGGAAGACGATGCAGGGGACGATGAGGTCCTAGACCCCACATGGAATGAAGGTCGTGCCACTGACTTTCACAGTTCGGAGGAAGAGGCAGTGGTGAGACCGAGCCAACAGCGTAGCAAAAGAGGGAGCAGTGGGCAAAAGCAGAACACCCGCCGCCAAGAGACTCCGCCTGCTACTGACCGCAGCCATCTGGGACCGAGCACCCCAAAGGCAGCTTCAAGGAGTTCCCTGGCATGGCACTTCTTCAAACAATGTGCTGACGACAAGACCCGAGTGGTTTGCACGCTGTGCCATCAGAGCCTGAAGCGAGGCATTAACGTTCTGAACCTGAGCACAACCTGCATGACCAGGCACCTGCATGCAAAGCATGAACTGCAGTGGAGTAAACACCTTAAAACCAAGGAAGTCACTCAGGCTCCCCCTGCTACCTCTTCTGCTGCTGCCGCCTCGGCCTATTCTGCTGCTGCCGCCTCGGCCTCTTCCTCCGCCTCTGGAGGAACGTTGGCACCTGCCGCCCAGCAAACAGGGGATGTACCACCAACACCACCACCACCACCTCCGTCACCAAGCGTCTCAACCATGTCACACGCCAGCGTTCAGCTCTCCATCTCACAAACATTTGATAGAAAGCGTAAATTCCCACCTAGCCACCCTCGATCCCTGGCCCTGAATGCCAGCATTTCTAAACTACTGGCCTATGAAATGCTGTCATTTAGGCTGGTGGACACAGACAGCTTCAAACAGCTCATGTCGCTTGCTGTCCCACAGTATGTTGTTCCCAGCCGGCACTACTTCTCCAAGAGAGCCGTGCCTTCCCTGCACAACCAAGTATCCGATAAAATCAAGTGTGCACTGCGCAACGCCATCTGTAGCAAGGTCCACCTAACCACAGATACGTGGACCAGTAAGCACGGCCAGGGACGCTATATCTCCCTAACTGCACACTGGGTAAATGTAGTGGCAGCTGGGCCCCAGGCGGAGAGCTGTTTGGCGCACGTCCTTCCGCCGCCAAGGATCGCAGGGCAACATTCTTTGCCTCCTGTTGCCACCTCCTCCTTCTCGGCTTCCTCCTCCTCTTCTTCCACCTGCTCATCCAGTCAGCCACACACCTTCACCACCAACTTCAGCACAGCCCGGGGTAAACGTCAGCAGGCCATTCTGAAACTCATATGTTTGGGGGACAGGCCCCACACCGCACAGGAGTTGTGGCGGGGTATTGAACAACAGACCGACGAGTGGTTGCTGCCGGTGAGCCTCAAGCCCGGCCTGGTGGTGTGTGATAATGGGCGAAATCTCGTTGCAGCTCTGGGACTAGCCAATTTGACGCACATCCCTTGCTTGGCGCATGTGCTGAATTTGGTGGTGCAGAAGTTCATTCACAACTACCCCGACATGTCAGAGCTGCTGCATAAAGTGCGGGCCGTCTGTTCGCGCTTCCGGCGTTCACATCCTGCTGCTGCTCGCCTGTCTGCGCTACAGCGTAACTTCGGCCTTCCCGCTCATATGCGACGTGCCCACCAGGTGGAACTCCACCTTGCACATGCTGGACAGACTGTGCGAGCAGCAGCAGGCCATAGTGGAGTTTCAGCTGCAGCACGCACGGGTCAGTCGCACTACAGAACAGCACCACTTCACCACCAATGACTGGGCCTCCATGCGAGACCTGTGTGCCCTGTTGCGCTGTTTCGAGTACTCCACCAACATGGCCAGTGGCGATGACACCGTTATCAGCGTTACAATACCACTTCTATGTCTCCTTGAGAAAACACTTAGGGCGATGATGGAAGAGGAGGTGGCCCAGGAGGAGGAGGAGGAGGAGGAAGAGGGGTCATTTTTAGCACTTTCAGGCCAGTCTCTTCGAAGTGACTCAGAGGGAGGTTTTTGGCAACAGCAGAGGCCAGGTACAAATGTGGCCAGCCAGGGCCCACTACTGGAGGACGAGGAGGACGAGGATGAGGAGGAGGTGGAGGAGGATGAGGATGAAGCATGGTCACAGCGGGGTGGCACCCAACGCAGCTCGGGTCCATCACTGGTGCGTGGCTGGGGGGAAAGGCAGGACGATGACGATACGCCTCCCACAGAGGACAGCTTGTCCTTACCCCTGGGCAGCCTGGCACACATGAGCGACTACATGCTGCAGTGCCTGCGCAACGACAGCAGAGTTGCCCACATTTTAACCTGTGCGGACTACTGGGTTGCCACCCTGCTGGATCCACGCTACAAAGACAATGTGCCCACCTTACTTCCTGCACTGGAGCGTGATAGGAAGATGCGCGAGTACAAGCGCACGTTGGTAGACGCGCTACTGAGAGCATTCCCAAATGTCACAGGGGAACAAGTGGAAGCCCAAGGCCAAGGCAGAGGAGGAGCAAGAGGTCGCCAAGGCAGCTGTGTCACGGCCAGCTCCTCTGAGGGCAGGGTTAGCATGGCAGAGATGTGGAAAACTTTTGTCAACACGCCACAGCTAACTGCACCACCACCTGATACGCAACGTGTTAGCAGGAGGCAACATTTCACTAACATGGTGGAACAGTACGTGTGCACACCCCTCCACGTACTGACTGATGGTTCGGCCCCATTCAACTTCTGGGTCTCTAAATTGTCCACGTGGCCAGAGCTAGCCTTTTATGCCTTGGAGGTGCTGGCCTGCCCGGCAGCCAGCGTTTTGTCTGAACGTGTATTCAGCACGGCAGGGGGCGTCATTACAGACAAACGCAGCCGCCTGTCTACAGCCAATGTGGACAAGCTGACGTTCATAAAAATGAACCAGGCATGGATCCCACAGGACCTGTCCGTCCCTTGTCCAGATTAGACATTAACTACCTCCCCATAACCATATATTATTGGACTCCAGGGCACTTCCTCATTCAATCCTATTTTTATTTTCATTTTACCATTATATTGCGATGCTACCCAAAGTTGAATGAACCTCTCCTCTGCCTGTGTGCTAGGCCTAAATATATGCCAATGGACTGTTGCAGTGGTGGCTGACATGAAGCCTGATTCTCTGCTATGACATGCAGACTAATTCTCTGCTGACATGAAGCCAGATTGTCTGTTACGGGACCTCTCTCCTCTGCCTGGGTGCTGGGCCTAAATTTATGACAATGGACTGTTGCAGTGGTGGCTGACGTGAAGCCTGATTCTCTGCTATGACATGCAGACTGATTCTCTGCTGACATGAAGCCAGATCGTCTGTTACGGGACCTCTCTGCTCTGCCTGTGTGCTAGGCCTAAATATATGCCAATGGACTGTTGCAGTGGTGGGTGACGTGAAGCCTCATTCTCTGCTATGACATGCAGACTGATTCTCTGCTGACATGAAGCCAGATCGTCTGTTACGGGACCTCTCTGCTCTGCCTGTGTGCTAGGCCTAAATATATGCCAATGGACTGTTGCAGTGGTGGGTGACGTGAAGCCTCATTCTCTGCTATGACATGCAGACTGATTCTCTGCTGTCATGAAGCCAGATTGTCTGTTACGGGACCTCTCTGCTCTGCCTGTGTGCTAGGCCTAAATATATGCCAATGGACTGTTGCAGTGGTGGGTGACGTGAAGCCTCATTCTCTGCTATGACATGCAGACTGATTCTCTGCTGACATGAAGCCAGATTGTCTGTTACGGGACCTCTCTCCTCTGCCTGTGTGCTAGGCCTAAATATATGCCAATGGACTGTTGCAGTGGTGGCTGACGTGAAGCCTCATTCTCTGCTATGACATGCAGACTGATTCTCTGCTGACATGAAGCCAGATCGTCTGTTACGGGACCTCTCTGCTCTGCCTGTGTGCTAGGCCTAAATATATGCCAATGGACTGTTGCAGTGGTGGGTGACGTGAAGCCTCATTCTCTGCTATGACATGCAGACTGATTCTCTGCTGTCATGAAGCCAGATTGTCTGTTACGGGACCTCTCTGCTCTGCCTGTGTGCTAGGCCTAAATATATGCCAATGGACTGTTGCAGTGGTGGGTGACGTGAAGCCTCATTCTCTGCTATGACATGCAGACTGATTCTCTGCTGACATGAAGCCAGATTGTCTGTTACGGGACCTCTCTCCTCTGCCTGTGTGCTAGGCCTAAATATATGCCAATGGACTGTTGCAGTGGTGGCTGACGTGAAGCCTGATTCTCTGCTATGACATGCAGACTAATTCTCTGCTGACATGAAGCCAGATTGTCTGTTACGGGACCTCTCTGCTCTGCCTGTGTGCTAGGCCTAAATATATGCCAATGGACTGTTGCAGTGGTGGGTGACGTGAAGCCTCATTCTCTGCTATGACATGCAGACTGATTCTCTGCTGACATGAAGCCAGATCGTCTGTTACGGGACCTCTCTGCTCTGCCTGTGTGCTAGGCCTAAATATATGCCAATGGACTGTTGCAGTGGTGGGTGACGTGAAGCCTCATTCTCTGCTATGACATGCAGACTGATTCTCTGCTGTCATGAAGCCAGATTGTCTGTTACGGGACCTCTCTGCTCTGCCTGTGTGCTAGGCCTAAATATATGCCAATGGACTGTTGCAGTGGTGGGTGACGTGAAGCCTCATTCTCTGCTATGACATGCAGACTGATTCTCTGCTGACATGAAGCCAGATTGTCTGTTACGGGACCTCTCTCCTCTGCCTGTGTGCTAGGCCTAAATATATGCCAATGGACTGTTGCAGTGGTGGCTGACGTGAAGCCTCATTCTCTGCTATGACATGCAGACTGATTCTCTGCTGACATGAAGCCAGATCGTCTGTTACGGGACCTCTCTGCTCTGCCTGTGTGCTAGGCCTAAATATATGCCAATGGACTGTTGCAGTGGTGGGTGACGTGAAGCCTCATTCTCTGCTATGACATGCAGACTGATTCTCTGCTGACATGAAGCCAGATTGTCTGTTACGGGACCTCTCTCCTCTGCCTGTGTGTGTGCTGGGCCTAAATATATGCCAATGGACTGTTGCAGTGGTGGCTGACGTGAAGCCTCATTCTCTGCTATGACATGCAGACTAATTCTCTGCTGACATGAAGACAGATTCTCTGTTACGGGACCTCCCTCCTCTGCCTGGGTGCTGGGCCTAAATATATGCCAATGGACTGTTGCAGTGGTGGCTGACGTGAAGCCTCATTCTCTGCTATGACATGCAGACTAATTCTCTGCTGACATGAAGACAGATTCTCTGTTACGGGACCTCCCTCCTCTGCCTGGGTGCTGGGCCTAAATATATGCCAATGGACTGTTGCAGTGGTGGCTGACGTGAAGCCTCATTCTCTGCTATGACATGCAGACTGATTCTCTGCTGACATGAAGACAGATTCTCTGTTACGGGACCTCTCTCCTCTGCCTGTGTGTGTGCTGGGCCTAAATATATGCCAATGGACTGTTGCAGTGGTGGCTGACGTGAAGCCTCATTCTCTGCTATGACATGCAGACTGATTCTCTGCTGACATGAAGCCAGATTCTCTGTTACGGGACCTCTCTCCTCTGCCTGTGTGTGTGCTGGGCCTAAATATATGCCAATGGACTGTTGCAGTGGTGGCTGACGTGAAGCCTCATTCTCTGCTATGACATGCAGACTGATTCTCTGCTGACATGAAGCCAGATTCTCTGTTACGGGACCTCTCTCCTCTGCCTGTGTGTGTGCTGGGCCTAAATATATGCCAATGGACTGTTGCAGTGGTGGCTGACGTGAAGCCTCATTCTCTGCTATGACATGCAGACTAATTCTCTGCTGACATGAAGACAGATTCTCTGTTACGGGACCTCTCTCCTCTGCCTGTGTGTGTGCTGGGCCTAAATATATGCCAATGGACTGTTGCAGTGGTGGCTGACGTGAAGCCTCATTCTCTGCTATGACATGCAGACTGATTCTCTGCTGACATGAAGCCAGATTCTCTGTTACGGGACCTTTCTCCTCTGCCTGTGTGTGTGCTGGGCCTAAATATATGCCAATGGACTGTTGCAGTGGTGGCTGACGTGAAGCCTCATTCTCTGCTATGACATGCAGACTGATTCTCTGCTGACATGAAGCCAGATTCTCTGTTACAGGACCTCTCTCCTCTGCCTGTGTGTGTGCTGGGCCTAAATATATGCCAATGGACTGTTGCAGTGGTGGCTGACGTGAAGCCTCATTCTCTGCTATGACATGCAGACTAATTCTCTGCTGACATGAAGACAGATTCTCTGTTACGGGACCTCCCTCCTCTGCCTGGGTGCTGGGCCTAAATATATGCCAATGGACTGTTGCAGTGGTGGCTGACGTGAAGCCTCATTCTCTGCTATGACATGCAGACTAATTCTCTGCTGACATGAAGACAGATTCTCTGTTACGGGACCTCTCTCCTCTGCCTGGGTGCCGGGGCCTAAATATCTGAGAATGGACTGTTCCAGTGGTGGGTGACGGGAAGCCAGATTCTCTGCTATGGAACCTCTCTCCAATTGATTTTGGTTAATTTTTATTTATTTAATTTTTATTTTAATTCATTTCCCTATCCACATTTGTTTGCAGGGGATTTACCTACATGTTGCTGCCTTTTGCAGCCCTCTAGCTCTTTCCTGGGCTGTTTTACAGCCTTTTTAGTGCCGAAAAGTTCGGGTCCCCATTGACTTCAATGGGGTTCGGGTTCGGGACGAAGTTCGGATCGGGTTCGGATCCCGAACCCGAACATTTCCGGGATGTTCGGCCGAACTTCTCGAACCCGAACATCCAGGTGTTCGCTCAACTCTAATCAAGACATCACGGAAGAAGGTAGCAAGATGGTCACACTGTCGCAATAGGGCACAGTTCATACTACCGGACGGATCCGTTATGCAGGCCATAGACTTCTATTATGGCAGAATGCATAATGGAATGCCTCTGTCATTGAATAGCGTTATGGTCCGTGGTAACGGAATCCATCACGCAATTTACTATATACCCGAACTCGAACTTCAAAACTTGAAGTTCGCTCATCCCAAACTGACACAGAACTCAGGACTTTGTAGCACACTTAATAATGAACTCATTAGTCGAACAGATGCAGACACACACACAGCAATGATTAACCCTCGCAATACAGATCTGAGGAGGAGTACATTGGCGTAATTCACACCACATGTAACAGGGACCAGGATACACGGTGCAATGGCACCAATGAATAGCTACACACAGCAGCAAACGCTGGCACAGCAGAGCATTAGTACAAGTGAAATGCCATCTTAACTTGGCTAGCATACATGGAAGGTTTACCATCAAAATATGCGCCAAATTTATCATAGCAGCTCAGGCTTGATAATACATTTAGAACAAAGCTGGATACTTTGTTATAACTTATACCACCTATTGGTTGGCTTAGTTACTACATGTTAAGCCACATTCCCTCAATGGACAAGATGTATCATATGTAATATAAGATCCGCCAAATTGTGCCAGAATTCATTTGCAGCCACAATTGTAAATATGGGCGATTATACTATGCTGATGATCTTGACAATTATAAACATAGATAATGTAGGTAGATAATAGATAGATTATGGATAGATAGATAGATAGATAGATAGATAGATAGATAGATATGGTAGATAGATAGATAGATAGATAGATAGATAGATAGATAGATAGATAGATAGATAGATAGATATGGTAGATAGATTAAACAATTGGTGTTTTTTCAATGTAACACTATTTTATATAATAATGTACTGTACTGTAATAATAATATACATTTTATTCCCCCAGGTGATTGTGTCATTGTCCACCGTAAAGCTGATGATGGGTGGTGGTACGGTACCGTTAATGGGAAGAAAGGTTATTTCCCCTCTACATATGTTGAAGAAATAAATTCTTCTACATAGACCCAGACCATGAAATCAGAAAAATACATTTATCTAAAAGATCTGTTTTTGTTGCTCCATAACTAGAGCACTAAATGATGTACAGTATTTCCTTCAAGTGGAGCAGAAGAAAGCTATAAAGGATGTTTCAAGTTACCTACCCAAAGTATAATTACCAGGTTCCCACAGTTTTTCTTCCAAGGGCCGTCTTCCCCATGGCTATCGGTGCAGTTCCTATGCAGCAGTTGTCCCAATAACATGCACAAGAAATAACTGTACTTTGAGAGTGACTACAAAAAACAAAATGGCTGCACACCATTATATATGCAAACAATAGATCTAAGAAATGGGGTTCATTCTAGATAAAAGTGGTACAATATCGACTATAAATGAGTAATGGAAGCTCTTAGCGCACATACATGTCGGGCCCACCTACCAGGCGTCAAGGTGGCTTCCGCAGATGGGTCCCTATCACTAAAGATACTGCCTCACTTTGGACTTACTTAAGCCTCCAATATTCAGGGCTGTGTAGGAACCAGCTACAGGTAGATGGGCGTGTCCAGTCTAAAAGGGGCGCCACCCCCAATATATTGCAAGAAAATTTAGACTAAAACCTTCAGGATCACAGGTGCATATCCATGAAGCAAACACAATTACAAAAAACAAAATGGCTGCACACCATTATATATGCAAACAATAGAGCTAAGAAATGGGGGTCATTCTAGATAAAAGTGGTACAATACCGACTATAAATGAGTAAAGGAAGCTCTTAGCGCACATACGTGTCGTGTCGGTATTGTACCACTTTTATATAGAATGACCCCCATTTCTTAGCTCTATTGTTTGCATATATAATGGTGTGCAGCCATTTTGTTTTTTGTAATTATGTTTGCTTCATGGATATGCACCTGTGATTCTGAAGGTTTTAGTCTAAATTTTCTTGCAATACTTTGAGAGTGAAACACCTTTCCGCCACGGAAAAACTGTAAATGGGACAGTTTTGTTTCTCTTCTATTATAATTTGGGGCTGTGGACAGCTCACAAACATTCATCGTAGCTACTGTAAACTCTTATCAAACTGATAATCATATGGCTTAAATAAGTTATTATGAGCTGTTAGGAGTTCATAGAAAAGGGCTACACAGCGAGCTATCAGAGCAGGAACCTGATGGGTCAGTGTGAAACTGAAGGCAATATGCTTTGCAGATAGACTGAAACTTAAAAGGGTTTTTTGAGATTTTAATATAGGTACGTTTATAGATCAGTATATGATCAGTGGGGGGTCCAACATCTGGGACCCGTGCCGATCAGCTGTTCGAGAAGGCAGGGACGCTCCTGTGGCCTTCTCTCTGTTTTTCTTAGGCTAGTGACGTCACGTTCATGTGTCACGTGGCCTAGGAGCAGCTCAGCCCCATTCAAGTGAGCTCCATACTAACCACAATCCCTTAACAATGTAAGGCACTGTGCTTGGTAAGTTGTGAGAAGGCGGCAGAGCTCACAAAACAAACCCCCACCGATCAGATACTAATGATCTATCCCGAAGATAGGACATCAGTATTAAAGGGTTTCTACCACTTCGGTTTCACATATTTAGCTGTCAGACACTAGCGATCCGCTAGTGTCTGCTCTGCCCAACCATCCTAATATAATTGCTTTTGGGGCAGCCGTTTTGCGAAAAAAAGAACTTTTATTAATATGCTAATGAGCCTCTAGGTGCTATGGGGGCGTCATTAGCACCTAGAGACTCCGTCTACCTTCAGAAACTGCCGCCGCCCAGCGCGTCCCTCCAGCCCGCCCATCTCCTCCTGAATGCGATCCTCCTTGTGAGCGTATGTATTCTGCGCATGCGCAGTGAATGTCTGACCGCTTCCCTGCTCAGACATCTCCACTGCGCCTGTTCCTCGGAGCACTATGGCGTCATCGCGCAGGCGCAGTGGAGATGTCTGAGCAAGGAAGCGGTCAGACATTCACTGCGCATGCGCAGAATGCATACGCTCACAAGGAGGATCGCATTCAGGAGGAGATGGGCGGGCTGGAGGGACGCGCTGGGCGGCGGCAGTTTCTGAAGGTAGACGGAGCCTCTAGGTGCTAATGACGCCCCCATAGCACCTAGAGGCTCATTAGCATATTAATAAAAGTTCTTTTTTTAGCAAAACGGCTGCCCCAAAAGCAATTATATTAGGATGGTTGGGCAGAGCAGACACTAGCGGATCGCTAGTGTCTGACAGCTAAATATGTGAAACCGAAGTGGTAGAAACCCTTTAAAATCTCCGAAAATCCTTTTAACCCTGAAGAACACAAACTGTTGAACATTTTTAGTGAAGACCAATGAAAAGATTATTTTTAGCCTAAAATGAGTAAAAAGCAATCATAAATAAATTGCCCTTTAAAGTTTTTTTTATAGCCTTTAAGCTTTATTACATAAAACAAGAAGGCACCTTTAATTTTGCCGAAATTATACACAGGCATTTATCCATTTCATATGGGCCAATGACCAGGAATGACTGTTGTTAGCAATGCTTGTTTGGCCAATTATAGGCATGTGTAAAAGGGCCTTCAAGCATGGAAACATATTTTATTTATTAGATTTAATGGATGTCAGGATTTTTTGTCTAAATGTATGAGGGAGCCATTACTTTTTTGCCTTCTCCTGCCGGATGCTTACCAATGGACCCATCAGTGGTGTCTATTGTAACCTCTGACTACAGTAGATATTAAAGGTGCTCTAAGAAAAAACATGGCTGCTCTTTTTTTCCAAGAAACAGAACCCACTCCTGACTATGGTCAGTGTCTGGAATTGCAGCTCAGTCTTATTTAGAAGATTAGCTCTTTTCCTGCCAGAAAGCAGCTTTTTTTCTAATCACATGTAGCACATCTTCTTTAAAGACAATGACCATACAGCCCACCTGATGGGAATGCAAGACATCAGGAAGACCAGATTGTTTAAGACAATCCATGAAAATGCCGGTGAAAAGAAAAACACGAATGATTCCCTCTGAAACTGGCATCACTTTGCCATCTGTTTCCTTTCAATTTTCGTATAAAAAGATGATGAGATCTGAGCCTGACCATCTTGTATGTCTGAATGAGCCATATGCAGAACTTTTACAGCAGGCAGTAATGGATGGACTTGATGTAATATTTAAGTCATTTCCAGACTCTCAGAAGAATGGATTGTACCTCATGTGTTATAATTCCCTGATCTGCCTGGCAGCTTTCAAGTACTGTATATATAATTTTCCATCTAGACATCAAATGTTTACATGCAACTCTTTGTAACCGTATGTAAAATGTTCTTTTATATAAATGCAGGGAAGATAATGAAATTGAACAGAACGGCTTATTGCATTTTTGGTGTAAATAGCCATGAGCATGTAATAATCAAAATTTTGTTGTATACTAACTAAAAAGCTGCTCCTCGTGAGCAGAGCTTACAGGTCCTTCTAAAAAAATTAGCATATTGTGATAAAGTTCATTATTTTCTGTAATGTACTGATAAACATTAGACTTTCATATATTTTCGATTCAATACACACCAACTGAAGTAGTTCAAGCCTTTTATTGTTTTAATATTGATGATTTTGGCATACAGCTCATGAAAACCTACATTTCCTATCTAAAAAAATTTGCATAATTCATCCGACTAATAAAAGAAAAGTGTTTTTAATACAAAAAAAGTCAACCTTCAAATAATTATGTTCAGTTATGCACTCAATACTTGGTCAGGAATCCTTTTGCAGAAATGACTGCTTCAATGCGGCGTGGCATGGAGGCAATCAGCCTGTGGCACTGCTGAGGTGTTATGGAGGCCCAGGATGCTTCGATAGCGGCCTTAAGCTCATCCAGAGTGTTGGGTCTTGCGTCTCTCAACTTTCTCTTCCCAATATCCCACAGATTCTCTATGGGGTTCAGGTCAGGAGAGTTGGCAGGCCAATTGAGCACAGTAATACCATGGTCAGTAAATCATTTACCAGTGGTTTTGGCACTGTGAGCAGGTGCCAGGTCGTGCTGAAAAATGACATCTTCATCTCCATAAAGCTTTTCAGCATATGGAAGCATGAAGTGCTCCAAAATCTCCTGATAGCTAGCTGCATTGACCCTGCCCTTGATAAAACACAGTAGACCAACACCAGCAGCTGACATGGCACCCCAGACCATCACTGACTGTGGGTACTTGACACTGGACTTCAGGCATTTTGGCATTTGCCTCTCCCCAGTCTTCCTCCAGACTCTGGCACCTTGATTTCCGAATGACATGCAAAATTTGCTTTCATCCAAAAAAAGTACTTTGGAACACTGAGCAACAGTCCAGTGCTGCTTCTCTGTAGCCCAGGTCAGGCGCTTCTGCCGCTGTTTCTGGTTCAAAAGTGGCTTGACCTGGGGAATGCGGCACCTGTAGCCCATTTCCTGCACACGCCTGTACACGGTGGCTCTGGATGTTTCTACTCCAGACTCAGTCCACTGCTTCCGCAGGTCCCCCAAGGTCTGGAATCAGTCCTTCTCCACAATCTTCCTCAGGGTCCGGTCACCTCTTCTCGTTGTGCAGCGTTTTCTGCCACACTTTTTCCTTCCCACAGACTTCCCACTGAGGTGCCTTGATACAGCACTCTGGGAACAGCCTATTCGTTCAGAAATTTCTTTCTGTGTCTTACCCTCTTGCTTGAGGGTGTCAATGATGGCCTTCTGGACAGCAGTCAGGTCGGCAGTCTTACCCATGATTGCGGTTTTGAGTAATGAACCAGGCTGGGAGTTTTTAAAAGCCTCAGGAATCTTTTTGCAGGTGTTTAGAGTTAATTAGTTGATTCAGATGATTAGGTTAATAGCTGGTTTAGAGAACCTTTTCATGATATGCAAATTTTTTTGAGAATTTGGGTTTTTATGAGCTGTATGCCAAAATCATCAATATTAAAACAATAAAAGGCTTGAACTACTTCAGTTGGTGTGTAATGAATCTAAAATATATGAAAGTCTAATGTTTATCAGTACATTACAGAAAATAATGAACTTTATCACAATATGCTAATTTTTTTAGAAGGACCTGTAGGTATTGACTTAATTGCAAATATTTAAAGGAGGCCCTTATCGCTGCTGACTAAAGGAAATCTGTCACCAGGAAATTCACTGTTAGGCTACATGCACACGACCGTGCCGTTTTTTGCTGTCTGCAAACAGCGGCTCCGCAAAAGAATGGAAGCCGCCCGTGTGCCTTCCACAATTTGCAGAACGGAACAGGCGGCCCAGTGTGGACATGCCTATTCTTGTCCGCAAAATGGACAAGAATAAGACATGCTATATTTTTTTTGCGGGGCCACGGAACGGAGCAACGGATGCGGACAGCACACGGAGTGCTGTCCTCATCTTTTGCGGCCCCATTGAAGTGAATGGGTCTGCACCCGAGCCGCAAAAACTGCGGCTCGGATGCGGCCCCGACAAACGGTCGTGTGCATGAGGCCTTAAAATAGGTATCGTACAACGCCTTGTGGAGCTAGCTCAGTTGAAGTCATTGATACCTTTCACTTAGTAATCAGATCTGGATAAATGTCCTTTATTCCATATGCAAATGAGTAGTTAAGTGCACTGAGGGTGGGCCAGAACCACTCTTTGCACCCTTGGTCCTCCTGCCTCCTCTTCCAGCCTCTTTACTGATACGTGTAGGGTCCTGCATAGATATCTCACCTATAACTGTCAAGGAGGGGATGGCAGAGAAAGCAGGATTAGAAAGGTTGCACAGAATGGCTCAGACCCTCGGTGCACTTGACTTCTCATTTGCATATGGATTAAATGTTGTTGTTTTTTTTTCTCCAGAGTGAAGTAACCTAAGCCCTGGTTTAGTTCAATTTTATTTGCTAACAATTTTAGGGCCTGTGGAGAGAGGACTTTTGAAATGACCTGTCTTTATGGAACATATGCCCCTGACCAAAGCTTTAATGGGGACAGTGTTCGTGTACATGTAGTACTTTACAGAGAAGGGTTATAGCTATAGGGATCTATATGTAGAGCTTTATGCTGATATACTTATGTAATTAAACAGTCCCTCCCCCAGAAGCAAAATCAATAAGGTTGGCCATACTGTATATTGGATAGCTGAGTATCCAGACGACAGCTATCTCTCTCCACACCTCCATACACATGTGCACTCGGCATGTATGTGTCCTGAATGGGAGAAGGGCAGAAAGCCAGTGCATGGCATCTTCTCTAGCAGCAGCTCATCATCTTGAGAACAAAAGGACTGGGCAGTTGAATTTCAACTTGCTGATCCTTATCTCCCCCAATATCGGGAGTCCTCATAAACATTTGATGGCTTCCTGGGACCTCTGAAACCAATCGGTTTGACCAACATTTATCTAATATGTTTGGCAAGCTTAAGGACCAGCATTTGAGGACCAAATCTCTGCTTTGTCTTGTTGTTGACTGTATGTTCTTCTTAACAATATCAAGACACTGATCAAAAAATGGTAATAGGATTTTTTGATATTGTACATTCAATGGATGTTTTCAGATGGCTGTATTGAGCTCACAATATGGCCCCAATACCGTAGATCACCTCCTTTGGTTCCATTCAGCTAAATTTAAAAGGGTTCTCACACCTTACTTACATTTAACCTTGTATAAGAAAGTTTGTAATGTTTTTACATTCCAAAGTTACATGCATTGGCCACTCTAGAACCTGGTCATGTAACTGTCTTCTTCTGAAAATATTTCTTCTGCCTACACTAGGGATGTATCACTTGTTGTGGACAAAGCCAGAACTATTCCTCTCCCTGGTGTATGAGCAGATGAGGTGGATTCAGGAGTTTGCATATGTGCCAGAAGGAGGAATGGTTCTGGCCCAGTCTACAATAGAAGTGACTTTTGGTCCATAGCTCAGCTTGAAAACCTGGAAATGATATGACATTGGATTTTTAGAAGATGAGCGCCAGGTGACCGGGTTCCCAAGAGGCCAATCTGAGCAACTTTGGAACAGTAAGTATATTACAAACTTTCTTCTACAGAAAAGTGGTTTTAAACCCCTTTAAACCACATAGTATCTTATGACAATATAAGTTCAGTCAACTAGGCTCATGAAAGCTTCAGGTATTAAAGCTTTAATATGAATCTAAAATGTGGCCACATTACTGTCACGAGGGTGTCAAGAACCACGCCTGACTTCGTTATACCCGGGGTCAGGAAGTCGCAGCGGTTGGCTGCGCGCTCTATGTAGTAAGATAGGGCTGTTTCCTTATGGTAGCTTTCTGGGTTTGCTTTGCAACCCTTTTTGGCTCACTCTGGGATCCGTAGCTCCTTCTCCTCAGCTGTTCCTTGTCCAGCACTCCCAACCTCCTTATATTCCCCTCTCACACTTCTCTGGTTGCCAGATATAATGTAATGACCGGCGTCACGCACAGGGAGGGAAAAGGGAAAGCCCTGCCCAAGGGAGAGGGAAAGGTGGTGACCCCTGACTCACCTTGCGGCTGGCACCTGACTGCCCTGACGTCCCTAGACGGGTTCCTCACCCGTGCGGCGATCACGTGCCTAAACCCTGGATTTCCCTAAAATGAGCCCTAGATAGTGAATGGGCCGGTGGGATTGCTAGTCCGCACCACTGACACTAAGAGGGAAACACCAGGGAGAGGACAGAAAAACACATAAACCCAGGTGGGCGACCACAGCAGACCACAAAGGTCCAACAGGGATCCGGAGGGAAACATTCTGGACCAACAACCAGAGAACGCAGCAACACAGCTCCAGTGGGTCAGTATAGAAGTCCAGGCGGGAAGCTCTATATCTGGCAACCAGAGAAGTGGGAGAGGGGAATATAAGGAGGTTGGGAGTGCTGGACAAGGAACAGCTGAGGAGAAGGAGCTACGGATCCCTGAGTGAGCCAAAAAGGGTTGCAAAGCAAACCCAGAAAGCTACCATAAGGAAACAGCCCTATCTTACTACATAGAGCGCGCAGCCAACCGCTGCGACTTCCTGACCCCGGGTATAACGGAGTCAGGCGTGGTTCTTGACACCCTCGTGACAATTACGCAGTCAGAAGCTTTTCGAACAGCAGTGATGAAATTGAGTTACAGTAATTGATGTTTAGCACTGTTAATAGACCAAATAAAGGTAAAAAAATATAGTACAATAAAACTCTGGCTCCAGTATGACCTGATTATTACATATACTGGATTACTAAACAGACATAAAAAGTCTATAAACCCCCTAGTAGGATTGGAAAACCTTCAGGGAGATCACCCAAACACAAGATTTACTGCTATAACTTTCCTTAGTTTCTCTCACTGATCAGTATTTTGCTTCTTGTTTTGTGAAGTGCCAGATTATTTTCTGGATACTGAAATAAAGGCATTGTTCCATTAAGGACAACTCCTTCTAGAATGTGAGTCACAGTACAATAATCTGATTGTCCCAGTTTCCACTCCTGGCACACAGCAGATTTTTCCAGGTTAAACTTTTTGCCAGCTGTCATTATCCCTACAAGGTAACCATTCAATGTTCATCTGTGGTAATATATGATTGGTTTTGTGACCCCCATTTGGGCAAAGCTACTGCAAAGTGACTCTCCATTCTGGCTCATAGAGAGGATTATGAATGGGGAACACCCTTAATAACACCTGTATGCCTTAGCAGGGCATATGACCAGGGGTTGTCTTCAGGAGTCTACCCTTTTAAAGGACCTTATCTATAATCATTTGTATCAACTGAAAGAAACAAAGTCATCAAGAGTTTTTTTTATAGTTATTTATTGCTTAGATTGTTATTGTAGACAACATGCAGTATCCATGAATCAAAAAATATCTATAGTATCAAATGAGATTATCTGCTGTGACAACAAACTATAAATTCAGCATATTGTCTATGGAATTGAGAAAATTCTGTTTACATTTACAGGAATCTGGCATTAACAAGGTCTTTTATTGAGGTATTTAAATTAGAGCTACATTCTTTAAAAGTATTTTAATTTTTGTTTTAATTTTTGAGGAAGAAGCAGTCTTTTTTATTACGATTTTTATTTTTAATTTGTGAAAGCTTTCACAATAACTTCTCACAGATTGCAAGCTTTTGTGAGCAGGGCCCTCATTCCAATTGTTTTAATTGTTGACTTGTTTTGTTGCTATGTTATGTATGATTTTGCTTATACATGAACCCTCTGATTGTAAAGTGCTGCCCAATATGTTGGCGCTATATAAATAAAGATTATTTTTATTATTGACCTCAGAGCTGCTGCACAGACATTGAGATCCCCCTAGTGGTGGCAGAAAGCAGTCAGAATGTTAACATTTAATAACTTGGCAGGGGATTTGGAGCTGCTGTAAAGAAATATTTACCAGTAATTAGTCCAAAATTTTCAAGCTATGCCGATTAAAAAACATTTGTGTTTTATGGGTGGACATTCACTACAAATATGTACAAATACGTAGGTGGTACCTAACTTTTTGATTCATAATATAGAGTGTATTAAAATGGCTCTATAATGTAAGTGATGTTTTAAATTATTGTTACTATTAGATGCCCATAAACAGTTACACACTTACTACTGAGTTCTAAAGTATTGTACATCCCTTAGGTATTCCTTCTAAAGAGGACACGCAAGTGGCCCATCAGGATCTGTGCTCTGTCAACCAGCTCCTCTCCTCCAATTAGTGTTGCTTAGAGAGATCTGGGGCTTGTGTAGCAGGTGCTGTGTGTGCCCATAGGGTTAAAGTTTTTTTTCCATCCCAAGTATCAAATTCATTGTATGGATCATAAAATAATTGTTTACACACTGTTAATGCAAAGTTATGGCATCCACTTATATAATACATAGTAATTTAGTTAAAGCAATGTCAACGTCCACGTTATGAGATGAGTGTTGGTGGACAAATGATGCACGATCAGTCGATCTCCACACAGCCAAGTCTCTGCATATTGGTCCACTTCTCAATACAGAATAGCTAATAGAAATAGCTTTCTGCCCTGGAGAATAGCATCTTCAGTAGCATGGCTGTATAGCTGAAAAGACTCCTTCTATAGAGGAAATATAAGGGACTACATAGTCAGCTGCCAGAAGTGGAAGGAGTCTGATTCTGCTCAGAGCCTACACTACTTAGCATCATCACCAAGGGGGACACATGAAAATGAAAAATGGTGAAAATTTTAATTTCTATGCTAGAAACACTAAAAATTAAATGAAAGCAGCTTTTGGTATGAAAATAATTAATACGATAGCCCCTTTACCCTTATTTAAGCCAACATCACAGACCCACATTCACATATTTGTTATATTCTGTATATATTTATATCGATATCCGAGCTAATGTAAATTAAACATATACATGTATTAATAAATATATAATTACTATGTACACTCCAGAGAATGGTGAAGATGTGCTAACATTAGTGCCAGTGATAACTGGTGTTTATATCAGCCTCATATTCAATCTGAGGACTGCTGTAACTTGCACTAGCTTCCATACATCTCCCCCATTATGTAAGCAATTCCCATTCTCCAGCTTTGTCTATAAAGTTGTGTAAATCCTGCGGCTATAACATGGCTGGTACAAGTATGCCCAGTTGACCTTCCAAAACCTAACATGCAAACACATGCTGGGAGTAATAATGAATAGCCCTTGGTAACTGGGTGTTACCAGAGGACAGGTCATTTTGTCTATTCCTGTCAATGCTAAGAATGTCTTGTACAAGTTAATGCAAGCAATACAGTATTGTGACTGTTTAGCCACTCTGCTATTCTTTGCATATAGTCAGAGCTACTCTATGGCCACATTTATATCTTCATTGTAAAGGACTAAGTTCATTTACAATTACATTAGCATGTCTACATTAACTAATAGGTGCTCCAGTTGTAACCAGTTTGTAGTAAGCTCCTTTCTTCTCCATTAGATCTTCATGATTTCCTTTCTCAATGACAATTCCTTGAGACATCACAGCAATGATGTCCGAGTTCTGAATAGTCGACAGTCGATGGGCAATTACAATACATGTACGTCCTTCTCTTGCACGGTCAAGGGCTGCTTGAACAGTCTGAAAAACACAATGAATAGAAGATGTATTAGGAACCATTGACATGGGCTGATGCCCAGAGCATTCACATTTTGCAATCACATCCTCCGCATGGGGATGAGCGATCGCTGCTACGATCATTCATGCCCATAAAGAATCATTGTCTGTTGGCAGCACATCCCTATTTAGATGGTATGGTCTGTTGCCGACACATGATGATTTTAGGTGCCGCATGAAAAATGGCATCATCCAAACAACAAGTGTTTTCTCGTTTGTTGGGTGATTGGTGTCACCTTTACAAGGGGCACTTATCAGGAAGAAGCATTCATAGAAACATTAATTCATGATAATTGTCCTGATCCTCCACCCATGTACAGTAAAAGGGGCCTTAGTGTGGGGCCAAAAATGTTATGGGGTGTAAACAGGATTTGGACTGTAAACAGGATTTGGACAAAGAACAGTAAGGACATGACCACATGTTTCAGATGATCATGGGACTGCTCAGCAGCTTTTTAGTTCCTTAGATTGTCTATTTTCCTTAAAGAGGGGGACTGTATTGGATAATATTTTTGTTCAAAGAGTTTCCTAGCAATCAGTTTTAAGTGTTTGATGTCCCTGCATGACCATTACAGGTGAAATGAACCATCGTACAGGTGACACTAAAACCAACTCTCTGTCCATGTAATTCAGAGACAAGCCATGTCCTCCAGAAAAAAAGTTGCTTCCTCCACAGAGAGAATGCAATTACCTTCTCACTCTCTGTATCAAGTGCTGAAGTAGCTTCATCGAGTAGAAGGATTTTAGGGTCCCGGATGATGGCTCTGGCAATGGCAATACGCTGCTTTTGACCACGAGAGAGTTGAGATCCATGCGCTCCTACATTGGTGTCATATTTCTGGAAGAAAAACCAGATAGTTTTGTAAACAACATCCTGAATTTAAAATGGTTAATGACAAGTTATACTGTAGATCCATGGTTAAAACCTTATTGAAAGCAAGAAGTTAGCTAAGATCTTACAGTGTGGCACCACAGAAAACGAAGCCGGGTCTGACCTGATCTGGTTTCAATATAGCAGCAGATTCATCAGCCTTGTGTGGAAAGACTGGGACACTGCCATTCATATGATGCACCAGTATTAATACATCTCACCTATTGTATTAGACAAGTATGTGATTTTCAAATGTTTTTACAATGATTGTTTTTTTCCACCAGTGAATTTAAGGAAAACTACACATAAATAGTAATTAGAGCAAAAGAATACATTATTTTGGTGTTTCGGTTATTCTTAGGAGCCATAGTGGTATGGTATGGAGTACGGATGAGCGAATCGACTTTGGATGAAACATCCGAAGTTGATTTGCAAAAAACTTCGTTCTAATACTGTACGGAGCAGGAGCTCCATACAGTATTAGAATGTATTTGCTCTGATGATCCAAAGTTATTGCTTCACGAAGTCTCGCGAGACTTCACACAATAACTTCATAAATTAATTTGTACTGTAAAAAAACATTTCCCGAACTCAGGTTCGGTTCCAAGGTACGAGTTCGGGAATTATTTTTTACAGTACAAATTAATTTATGAAGTTATTGCATCAAGTCTCGTGAGACTTTGAAAAGCAATAACTTTGGCTCATCGGAGCCAATACATTCTAATACTGTATGGAGCTCCTGTTCCGTACAGTATTGGAACTAAGTTTTATGCGCATCAACTTCCTAGTAAGGAGCCAACACATGGCATACCGCTACTAAGAAGTCTGAAATGATACTATTAGTACTTTTAGTAAAATGTTTGGACGTAGGTGGGAGAGCTTCCCACCTAAAAGAATAGAGGTTCCTCCACCCAATATTTTGTTCCATCAAAAGTTGAATCCTTTCTATTTTGCCCTAATGTTATAGGGTTGCTTAATCACCAAATATGTAGCTGAATTTAATCCTTAATGGATTGGCAGCAGAATGCACTTGCAGAAAGATACTCACGTCTGGTAGTTCCATAACAAAGTCATGTAACTGTGCTTTTTTTGCTGCCTCCATCACTTGGTCCATGGTCAATTTCTTGGAGTTATCACCATACTTTATGTTGTCACCTATACTGCAGTCAAATAACACTGGCTCCTGGGACACAATTCCAATTTTAGATCGGAGAAATGAAACATTGACATTTTTGGAGTTATGGCCGTCGATCAACTGTATAAGAGAGGCATAAAGGAAACATCTGCAGTGAGAAGATTAGAAGACCCAGGAGAGACTTGATACACGCACTTGAAAACCAGAAAAATTAGATAGGGCAAATAAAATCCTAGGCAATTGGTCACATAGACTAGGCAATTGGTTACAAGAGTACAGAACGTTTTAGAAATACCGTATATAAAATGTAGATAATTATGTCTATAGAGAACAAGATTTTCTTTCACTTGATCAGAGCATCTGTTTGCTCATATTGAGAGGCAACTAAAATAGACATTTATAAAAAGCCACTGTAGATTACCCATTGTATAAAAATGTTCTGATATGTCAATTTGCATCTGCTTTTGGTTAATATCTATTAAGTGTACGCAAATTAGTAATAACTCTCAAGGCAGTAGTTTCCAAGTTATCGATTATGGTATTTTGTAAAAAAGTTAATATAGAAAATTGTTGCACTGAAAAGTTTTGGTCAATCATATGAGCCAAATGAGTTACAACTTGCATCTGCAGATACAGACGTGGACAAAATTGTTGGTACCCTTTGGTCAATGAAAGAAAAAGTCACAATGGTCACAGAAATAACTTTAATCTGACAAAAGTAATAATAAATTAAAATTCTATAAATGTTAACCAATGAAAGTCAGACATTGTTTTTCAACCATGCTTCAACAGAATTATGTAAAAAAATAAACTCATGAAACAGGCATGGACAAAAATGATGGTACCCCTAGAAAACACAGAACATAATGTGACCAAAGGGACATGTTAATTCAAGGTGTGTCCACTAATTAGCATCACAGGTGTCTACAACCTTGTAATCAGCCATTGGGCCTATATATATGGCTCCAGGTAATCACTGTGTTGTTTGGTGATATGGTGTGTACCACACTCGACATGGACCAGAGGAAGCAAAGGAAAGAGCTGTCTCAAGAGATCAGAAAGAAAATTATAGACAAGCATGTTAAAGGTAAAGGCTATAAGACCATCTCCAAGCAACTAGATGTTCCTGTGAGTACAGTTGCCCATATTATTCATAAGTTTAAGATCCATGGGACTGTAGCCAACCTCCCTGGACGTGGCCGCAGGAGGAAAATTGATGACAAATCTAAGAGACGGATAATCCGAATGGTAACAAAAGAGCCTAGAAAGACTTCTAAAGAGATTCAAGGTGAACTTCATGCTCAAGGAACATCAGTGTCAGATCGCACCATCCGTCGTTGTTTGAGCCAAAGTGGACTACATGGGAGACGACCAAGGAGGACACCATTGTTGAAAACGAATCATAAAAAAGCAAGACTGGAATATGCCAAACTACATGTTGACAAGCCACAAAGCTTCTGGGAGAATGTCCTGTGGACAGATGAGACAAAATCGAAGTTTTTGCCAAGGCACATCAGCTGTATGTTCACAGACGAAAAAATGAAGCATATCAAGAAAAGAACACTGTCCCTACTGTGAAACATGGAGGAGGCTCTGTTATGTTCTGGGGCTGCTTTGCTGCGTCTGGCACAGGGTGTCTTGAATCTGTGCAGGGTACAATGAAATCTCAAGACTATCAAGGAATTCTAGAGAGAAATGTACTAGCCAGTGTCAGAAAGCTTGGTCTCAGTCGCAGGTCATGGGTCTTGCAACAGGACAATGACCCAAAACACACCGCTAAAAACACCCAAGAATGGCTAAGAGGAAAAAATTGGACTATTCTAAAGTGGCCTTCTATGAGCCCTGACCTCAATCCTATTGAGCATCTTTGGAAGGAGCTGAAACATGCAGTCTGGAAAAGGCACCCTTCAAACCGGACACAACTGGAGCAGTTTGCTCATGAGGAGTGGGCCAAAATACCTGCTGAGAGGTGCAGATGTCTCATTGACAGTTACAGGAAGCGTTTGATTGCAGTGATTGCCTCAAAAGGTTGCGCAACAAAATATTAAGTTAGGGGTACCATCATTTTTGTCCATGCCTGTTTCATGAGTTTATTTTTTTACATAATTCTGTTGAAGCATGGTTGAAAAACAATGTCTGACTTTCATTGGTTAACATTTATAGAATTTTAATTTATTATTACTTTTGTCAGATTAAAGTTATTTCTGTGACCATTGTGACTTTTTCTTTCATTGACCAAAGGGTACCAACAATTTTGTCCACGTCTGTATGTCTACCCCTACCACTGCTTGACTTTGGTTAAGGACTCCAGTTTTTCATTAAACAAATCCAGTACAATATCATGACATAATAGTAAAACCCTTGACAGGCTGCAATCCACATAACAACAAGTGGGTGGCCACACATAGATAAATATTGCATATATATCATGATACAGTATTGTAAAAAAAAAAACACATTTTGCGTTTTTTTTAAGATGTTCATCTTGTACCCTGCATCATAGGATATGTTGAACCAACAGCAAAGATAATAAAGGACATATTTGTAGTTAGACTATTTCTGAAATTTTATTTCTATACAGGTGAAACGTGTCCATATGTGAGCACCTAATTCAGTTAGGTGTAATGGACCACCACTACCCCAAGAGGATGATCATATTGGAGAAGCTTCCACTAAATAAAGACCTGAACTGAAGCTGAGTTAAGGTCTTCATCTAGGGAAGTTTGTGCTAAGATCCTGTGAGGAAGATCACTTAGGGGAACCTTAGGTTCATGTCCTAATATGATGATCATCTTGAAGAAGCTTGGGTTCATACTTTGATGGCCATCTAGAGGAGGAGGAGAAAAGACTACCTGATCCATCTAGTCTTCCCAGCGTTGAATAAAAAACTATGAAAGATGTCTTTTGGAATATTTTGACAGTTTTCCAAATGCTATATTTATACGCAGATGCCCCATGTCTCTTAGTTGGATATTCTTTGTTAATCTTGTAAAGATGAAGGTTAATAAAGTCAATAATTGTCTTCTTTATATGAACCAGGGATTAATGCTACATTTTAATCTATCATAAGGTTTTGAATCTCTTAAAGAATTAAAGAAATGCAATACATACAACTTTGCCCTTGTCTGGGTCGTAAAACCGCTCAAGAAGCTGCACACTGGTACTCTTCCCACATCCACTGCTTCCAACAAATGCAAGAGTCTGTCCTGGCTTCACCGAAACATTCAGACCGTTCAATACTTGTATATCTGGACGGGTAGGGTATGTGAATTTGCAGTCCAGAAAATCAATACTTCCTTTAAAGTCATTCTAAGGGAATCAGAAATAAATAACTATAATAGTGTTTACAGGATCAGTGGACTCAAAAGTTAACATTTCTAAATAACAAGAATTGTCTAGAACTGGGAAAAATGGTCTGCTTTTCTTAAAGTTTCTTGTGGTTTGTGACAAGAAAATCCAGACTTAGATTTTTCATAGCTGCTGTGTCATGGTCATATCCCATCTGGTGTAAGTAACATGACCGTATTCACAAATGTGATGATGCACTGCGACTTTGTGATCTTCATATTGTGAGTAAAGTCACAATGTAGTCCTAATCTAAAGCTTTATAGCTTCTCCTAGTGGCAGCTGTAGGCAGACAGAATTTAAGCATGCAACTTTTGAACATTTTTTCTCAAGGTATGTATTACTATGTCTTATTTGATCCCAAACTAAAAAAATATTACTTACCCATTTTTCTCCGTCATCTTTATTGGCAGAAATCTTAGGGACACGATCCACCAATTTAAAAAAGCGGGCAGCAGATATTTTAGCTTTGGCATAATCTGGGGTATAGGATGATGCTCTTCCCAAAGCAGTCCCACTGGTCACAACAGCTGAGATGACTCTGTAATGATTCAAAGACACAATCACAACCATGTATAGAAATGCTTTAGCATTTTCTGATTTTCTCAAATTTTATTTAATTTCAAAATGTTCCATCTGTCTAATTCCTGCATCTTAATGCCATATGGACAGAATTAACATGTGCATGGACTATTAAGCCTGCATACTACTGAAAACCATCAATAAGTATGACTGCTGCTGATGACTGATCTTATTTTTATTCATATGGATTTTTTAGATGCATAAGACAACATGGCATATTGAAACACAGAAGCTTTCGCCTAGCTTTCCCCATGGAAAGCCCGGTACGTCACCAGATCCCCTAAAAAGCCTTTGCCCTGCACGATTCAGTGCAGAGAAAAGGAGAACATTGGAGCATGAAATATTAGGGGGACTGCCTGGGTGAAAATGGAGGTATGTCCAGGTTCAGCTATGAATCTGGACAACCCCTTTAACAGGGATCAATGGCCTTTGAACCCCATCTATTGTTAGAACCAATTTCCTATTCCATTCAACGGGACTGTATGCTCAGGGCCTTTGTGCTGAATAGAAACATTTTGGAAACAGATGCACAACATCTTAAAGATAATGCAATGTCAGAAAATGACCTATTGTTTAAATCATTTTTTTATGTTAAACAAATTTTTAAGGAATTTTTAGTGAATTTTTTTAATTTGCCATGTCAATTTCTATGTACCGTACAAAAAAAAAAAAACTGCAGTTTTCACACTGGCCACAAGGCCTAACCATAGGCGACACTTTTTGGTCTGTACAGATCACTTTACTGCTTATCATTACAGGCAGGATTAGAATGACAGATCCTGTATATAGATAACACAGGATCCACCATTCACAATAGGTGATATCACAGCTTATCTAATCCCTCCTGACCTCTGCACAGATCACAGAACACGCCTCGAAAACTCTTCCATAAAAGTCAGTGAGGTCCCCTCCAGACCATTGTGTCTGTGGCCCATGTAAAGCATATCCCTAAAGCTGTTAATAACAGCTCAGGCAAGATCGCCGCCCCCATAATCAGGTTCAGGAAACAGAATTTAAAGAAATTTACAATCAGAAAATAAAAACTGATTAGAAAAAAGTATATGCGTCACTATCTGGTTATAACTGGCAGAAACATTTTCGGTGCCGCATTCCCTTTAAGATCTCTGTGAATAGCCCATTAGTATTATTGTTGTAATTTTTCAACAGTTTATTGAACGGGGCAGTAAATACCTAAACACAAAGCTGTAGTGAAGTCCTTCCACTTCTACCAGATATCCTCCATATCTGTATGAGACTGAGTTAGCGATAAAAACAATACATTGAGCAAAACCGAAGCACAATCCATAAACGTTGGCTTTTTTGATGGCTGCTTGGTAGGGTGGCTCCAGCTGCTCCTCGTACATTTCAACAAATCTCTTTTCTTTAGCAATTCCAGCAATTGTTCTAATGTTTCCCAGAGCCTCACTCGAGATCTAGAAAAAACATTTAAGACATGAAATTATATTTTCCATACTGAGATATCTTGGTATGAAAAAGTATTCAAGATACTTATTAAAACCGATACACTGTAGACTTCTTGTGTCATGCATCACCCCCTTGAGCCCTACAGTAGATCGGCTTTGCCAAGAAGGTTCCTTGATATGTAGGAACTACTGACAGATTTTGGTGCCACATATCATAATGAGGTGTGTAATGGTTTATGTGTACACACATTGCATAAAATATGGGATCCATTTATTAAAGATGTGATTGGGGCCTCATTGAGATTTCAGTCAGCAAAAAGACCCTTAAAGGGGTTGTCCAGGCTTTTTCTTTTTTTGAATCATCCCTCCAGCCAGTGGGACCTGTGGAGATATCCATATTCACCTGGCCCGGGCTGTTCAGTTCCAGCTTCCTGGATCTCTGGGTTTTCTCACTGTTCATCTAGTCCCCATCTATCAACCTCTTACATGGACAGGGCCACATGCTCCAATGCATTCATTGACTGGTCTCAGCGGTAACGTGTCCCCAAGTAACACATCACCGCTTGTTCACATGCCACTTGGGGACATGTCACCACTAAAGCCAGTTATTGGCTGCAGTGGAGCATGTGCCCATGTCCTTGCAAGAAGTTGACGGATGGAGACAGGATGTCCAGTGTAGACGGCTGGAACTGAGCAACAGGGACCATGCGTGTATGGATATCTCCGCAGATTCCGCTAGTGGGGGGCAGATTTTAAAAATATTTACCTGGACAACCTGTTTAAAAACTCTGTTCACAAAAGCCTCATAGTTTTGCTGTTTTTTTCAAGTGCTGATTTTTATAAGTGCATTGGAGATATTCAGGAGACCAACTTAGACTTACTCAGAGCTTTTCCACTGTAGCAGAACTTCAGCTGTGTTTCTGGTGGATACTCAGACACTGTGTTTCAAAACAGTACTGATTTTTATAAGTGCATTGGAGATATTCAGGAGATACTCAGGAGTAGGGATGAGCGAACTCGAACTGTATAGTTCGGGTTCGTACCGAATTTTGGGGTGTCCGTGACACGGACCCGAACCCGGACATTTTCGTAAAAGTCCGGGTTCGGGTTCGGTGTTCGTCGCTTTCTTCGCGCTTTTGTGACGCTTTCTTGGCGCTTTTTGAAAGGCTGCAAAGCAGCCAATCAACAAGCGTCATACTACTTGCCCCAAGAGGCCATCACAGCCATGCCTACTATTGGCATGGCTGTGATTGGCCAGAGCACCATGTGACCCAGCCTCTATTTAAGCTGGAGTCACATAGCGCCGCCCGTCACTCTGCTCTGATTAGCGTAGGGAGAGGTTGCGGCTGCGACAGTAGGGCGAGATTAGGCAGATTAACTCCTCCAAAGGACTTGATTAACTGATCGATCTGCAGCTGTGGATCATTGAGCTGCTGATCCTCAATTGCTCACTGTTTTTAGGCTGCACAGACCGTTTGTCAGTCTCATTTTTCTGGGGTGATCGGCGGCCATTTTGTGTCTTGTGGTGCGCCAGCACAAGCTGCGACCAAGTGCATTTAACCCTCAATGGTGTGGTTGTTTTTTGGCTAAAGCCTACATCAGGGTGAAGCTGTCACACCAAGTGCATTTAACCAGCAATAGTCTGTTCATTTTTTGGCCATATACAAAATCAGGGGCAAGCTGCGCCTGTCACCAAGTGCATTTAACCCTCAATGGTGTGGTTGTTTTTTGGCTAAAGCCTACATCAGGGTGAAGCTGTCACACCAAGTGCATTTAACCAGCAATAGTCTGTTCATTTTTTGGCCATATACAAAATCAGGGGCAAGCTGCGCCTGTCACCAAGTGCATTTAACCCTCAATGGTGTGGTTGTTTTTTGGCTAAAGCCTACATCAGGGTGAAGCTGTCACACCAAGTGCATTTAACCAGCAATAGTCTGTTCATTTTTTGGCCATATACAAAATCAGGGGCAAGCTGCGCCTGTCACCAAGTGCATTTAACCCTCAATGGTGTGGTTGTTTTTTGGCTAAAGCCTACATCAGGGTGAAGCTGTCACACCAAGTGCATTTAACCAGCAATAGTCTGTTCATTTTTTGGCCATATCCCAGTCTAATTCTGTCACTAAATCCATACCGGTCACCCAGCGCCTAAATACTAGGCCTCAAATTTATATCCAGCTAAATCTGTCCCTAGTGCTGTAGCTGGGCGAGTTATTTAGTGTCCGTTCAAGCACATTTCTTGTTCTGGGTTGAAATACAATTCCCAATTTAGCAATTTCATAATTTAGTGGTTCCTGCTATATCAGAGCTCTTTGAAATCTATCCCAAAAAGGGTATATAATATTGAAGGTGCACATAGGGTCATTCAGAGTAACTTCACACACACCCGCTACTGTGTATTTCCAAGTCTAATTCTGTCACTAAATCCATACCGGTGACCCAGCGCCTAAATACTAGGCCTCAAATTTAATTCCCTCTAAATCTCTCGTTACCCACCGCTGTACTGTTGTTGCTGGGCAAGATATTTAGTGTCCGTCAAA
The DNA here is from genome assembly GCF_014858855.1 of Bufo gargarizans. NCBI lineage: Eukaryota > Metazoa > Chordata > Amphibia > Anura > Bufonidae > Bufo > Bufo gargarizans. The sequence continues at coordinate 11,302,960 of NC_058087.1, read as the reverse complement.
GCACATTTTTTGTTCTGGGTTGAAGTACAATTCCCAATTTAGCAATTTCATAATTTAGTGGTTTCTGCTATATCAGAGCTATTTGAAATCTATCCCAAAAAGGGTATATAATATTGAAGGTGCACATAGGGTCATTCAGAATAACTTCACACACACCCGCTACTGTGTATTTCCAAGTCTAATTCTGTCACTAAACCCATACCTGTCACCCAGCGCCTAAATACTAGGCCTCAAATTTAAATCCCTCTAAATCTCTCGTTACCGTTGTCCTGTTGTAGCTGGGAAAGTTATTTAGTGCCCGTCAAAGCACATTTTTTGTTCTGGGTTGAAGTACAATTCCCAATTTAGCAATTTCATAATTTAGTGGTTCCTGCTATATCAGAGCTATTTGAAATCTATCCCAAAAAGGGTATATAATATTGAAGGTGCACATAGGGTCATTCAGAATAACTTCACACACACGCTTCTGTGCATTTCCAAGTCTAATTCTGTCACTAAATCCATACCGGTGACCCAGCGCCTAAATACTAGGCCTCAAATTTAATTCCCTCTAAATCTCTCGTTACCCACCGCTGTACTGTTGTTGCTGGGCAAGATATTTAGTGTCCGTCAAAGCACATTTTTTGTTCTGGGTTGAAGTACAATTCCCAATTTAGCAATTTCATAATTTAGTGGTTTCTGCTATATCAGAGCTATTTGAAATCTATCCCTAAAAGGGTATATAATATTGAAGGTGCACATAGGGTCATTCAGAATAACTTCACACACACCCGCTACTGTGTATTTCCAAGTCTAATTCTGTCACTAAATCCATACCGGTGACCCAGCGCCTAAATACTAGGCCTCAAATTTAATTCCCTCTAAATCTCTCGTTACCCACCGGTGTACTGTTGTTGCTGGGCAAGATATTTAGTGTCCGTCAAAGCACATTTTTTGTTCTGGGTTGAAGTACAATTCCCAATTTAGCAATTTCATAATTTAGTGGTTTCTGCTATATCAGAGCTATTTGAAATCTATCCCTAAAAGGGTATATAATATTGAAGGTGCACATAGGGTCATTCAGAATAACTTCACACACACGCTTCTGTGCATTTCCAAGTCTAATTCTGTCACTAAATCCATACCGGTGACCCAGCGCCTAAATACTAGGCCTCAAATTTAAATCCCTCTAAATCTCTCGTTACCCACCACTGTACTGTTGTTGCTGGGCAAGATATTTAGTGTCCGTCAAAGCACATTTTTTGTTCTGGGTTGAAGTACAATTCCCAATTTAGCAATTTCATAATTTAGTGGTTTCTGCTATATCAGAGCTATTTGAAATCTATCCCTAAAAGGGTATATAATATTGAAGGTGCACATAGGGTCATTCAGAATAACTTCACACACACGCTTCTGTGCATTTCCAAGTCTAATTCTGTCACTAAATCCATACCGGTGACCCAGCGCCTAAATACTAGGCCTCAAATTTAAATCCCTCTAAATCTCTCGTTACCCACCGCTGTACTGTTGTTGCTGGGCAAGATATTTAGTGTCCGTCAAAGCACATTTTTTGTTCTGGGTTGAAGTACAATTCCCAATTTAGCAATTTCATAATTTAGTGGTTTCTGCTATATCAGAGCTATTTGAAATCTATCCCTAAAAGGGTATATAATATTGAAGGTGCACATAGGGTCATTCAGAATAACTTCACACACACGCTTCTGTGCATTTCCAAGTCTAATTCTGTCACTAAATCCATACCGGTGACCCAGCGCCTAAATACTAGGCCTCAAATTTAAATCCCTCTAAATCTCTCGTTACCCACCGCTGTACTGTTGTTGCTGGGCAAGATATTTAGTGTCCGTCAAAGCACATTTTTTGTTCTGGGTTGAAGTACAATTCCCAATTTAGCAATTTCATAATTTAGTGGTTTCTGCTATATCAGAGCTATTTGAAATCTATCCCTAAAAGGGTATATAATATTGAAGGTGCACATAGGGTCATTCAGAATAACTTCACACACACGCTTCTGTGCATTTCCAAGTCTAATTCTGTCACTAAATCCATACCGGTGACCCAGCGCCTAAATACTAGGCCTCAAATTTAAATCCCTCTAAATCTCTCGTTACCCACCGCTGTACTGTTGTTGCTGGGCAAGATATTTAGTGTCCGTCAAAGCACATTTTTTGTTCTGGGTTGAAGTACAATTCCCAATTTAGCAATTTCATAATTTAGTGGTTTCTGCTATATCAGAGCTATTTGAAATCTATCCCTAAAAGGGTATATAATATTGAAGGTGCACATAGGGTCATTCAGAATAACTTCACACACACGCTTCTGTGCATTTCCAAGTCTAATTCTGTCACTAAATCCATACCGGTCACCCAGCGCCTAAATACTAGGCCTCAAATTTATATCCCGCTGAATTTGAATACAATACATTGGGCCAAATAATATATTTGTTGTTGTGGTGAACCATAACAATGAGAAAAACATCTAGTAAGGGACGCGGACGTGGACATGGTCGTGGTGGTGTTAGTGGACCCTCTGGTGCTGGGAGAGGACGTGGCCGTTCTGCCACATCCACACGTCCTAGTGTACCAACTACCTCAGGTCCCAGTAGCCGCCAGAATTTACAGCGATATATGGTGGGGCCCAATGCCGTTCTAAGGATGGTAAGGCCTGAGCAGGTACAGGCATTAGTCAATTGGGTGGCCGACAGTGGATCCAGCACGTTCACATTATCTCCCACCCAGTCTTCTGCAGAAAGCGCACAGATGGCGCCTGAAAACCAACCCCATCAGTCTGTCACATCACCCCCATGCATACCAGGGAAACTGTCTCAGCCTCAAGTTATGCAGCAGTCTCTTATGCTGTTTGAAGACTCCGCTGGCAGGGTTTCCCAAGGGCATCCACCTAGCCCTTCCCCAGCGGTGAAAGACATAGAATGCACTGACGCACAACCACTTATGTTTCCTGATGATGAGGACATGGGAATACCACCTCAGCATGTCTCTGATGATGACGAAACACAGGTGCCAACTGCTGCGTCTTTCTGCAGTGTGCAGACTGAACAGGAGGTCAGGGATCAAGACTGGGTGGAAGACGATGCAGGGGACGATGAGGTCCTAGACCCCACATGGAATGAAGGTCGTGCCACTGACTTTCACAGTTCGGAGGAAGAGGCAGTGGTGAGACCGAGCCAACAGCGTAGCAAAAGAGGGAGCAGTGGGCAAAAGCAGAACACCCGCCGCCAAGAGACTCCGCCTGCTACTGACCGCCGCCATCTGGGACCGAGCACCCCAAAGGCAGCTTCAAGGAGTTCCCTGGCATGGCACTTCTTCAAACAATGTGCTGACGACAAGACCCGAGTGGTTTGCACGCTGTGCCATCAGAGCCTGAAGCGAGGCATTAACGTTCTGAACCTGAGCACAACCTGCATGACCAGGCACCTGCATGCAAAGCATGAACTGCAGTGGAGTAAACACCTTAAAACCAAGGAAGTCACTCAGGCTCCCCCTGCTACCTCTTCTGCTGCTGCCGCCTCGGCCTATTCTGCTGCTGCCGCCTCGGCCTCTTCCTCCGCCTCTGGAGGAACGTTGGCACCTGCCGCCCAGCAAACAGGGGATGTACCACCAACACCACCACCACCACCTCCGTCACCAAGCGTCTCAACCATGTCACACGCCAGCGTTCAGCTCTCCATCTCACAAACATTTGATAGAAAGCGTAAATTCCCACCTAGCCACCCTCGATCCCTGGCCCTGAATGCCAGCATTTCTAAACTACTGGCCTATGAAATGCTGTCATTTAGGCTGGTGGACACAGACAGCTTCAAACAGCTCATGTCGCTTGCTGTCCCACAGTATGTTGTTCCCAGCCGGCACTACTTCTCCAAGAGAGCCGTGCCTTCCCTGCACAACCAAGTATCCGATAAAATCAAGTGTGCACTGCGCAACGCCATCTGTAGCAAGGTCCACCTAACCACAGATACGTGGACCAGTAAGCACGGCCAGGGACGCTATATCTCCCTAACTGCACACTGGGTAAATGTAGTGGCAGCTGGGCCCCAGGCGGAGAGCTGTTTGGCGCACGTCCTGCCGCCGCCAAGGATCGCAGGGCAACATTCTTTGCCTCCTGTTGCCACCTCCTCCTTCTCGGCTTCCTCCTCCTCTTCTTCCACCTGCTCATCCAGTCAGCCACACACCTTCACCACCAACTTCAGCACAGCCCGGGGTAAACGTCAGCAGGCCATTCTGAAACTCATATGTTTGGGGGACAGGCCCCACACCGCACAGGAGTTGTGGCGGGGTATTGAACAACAGACCGACGAGTGGTTGCTGCCGGTGAGCCTCAAGCCCGGCCTGGTGGTGTGTGATAATGGGCGAAATCTCGTTGCAGCTCTGGGACTAGCCAATTTGACGCACATCCCTTGCTTGGCGCATGTGCTGAATTTGGTGGTGCAGAAGTTCATTCACAACTACCCCGACATGTCAGAGCTGCTGCATAAAGTGCGGGCCGTCTGTTCGCGCTTCCGGCGTTCACATCCTGCCGCTGCTCGCCTGTCTGCGCTACAGCGTAACTTCGGCCTTCCCGCTCACCGCCTCATATGCGACGTGCCCACCAGGTGGAACTCCACCTTGCACATGCTGGACAGACTGTGCGAGCAGCAGCAGGCCATAGTGGAGTTTCAGCTGCAGCACGCACGGGTCAGTCGCACTACAGAACAGCACCACTTCACCACCAATGACTGGGCCTCCATGCGAGACCTGTGTGCCCTGTTGCGCTGTTTCGAGTACTCCACCAACATGGCCAGTGGCGATGACACCGTTATCAGCGTTACAATACCACTTCTATGTCTCCTTGAGAAAACACTTAGGGCGATGATGGAACAGGAGGTGGCCCAGGAGGAGGAGGAGGAGGATGAGGAAGAGGGGTCATTTTTAGCACTTTCAGGCCAGTCTCTTCGAAGTGACTCAGAGGGAGGTTTTTTGCAACAGCAGAGGCCAGGTACAAATGTGGCCAGCCAGGGCCCACTACTGGAGGACGAGGAGGACGAGGATGAGGAGGAGGTGGAGGAGGATGAGGATGAAGCATGGTCACAGCGGGGTGGCACCCAACGCAGCTCGGGTCCATCACTGGTGCGTGGCTGGGGGGAAAGGCAGGACGATGACGATACGCCTCCCACAGAGGACAGCTTGTCCTTACCCCTGGGCAGCCTGGCACACATGAGCGACTACATGCTGCAGTGCCTGCGCAACGACAGCAGAGTTGCCCACATTTTAACCTGTGCGGACTACTGGGTTGCCACCCTGCTGGATCCACGCTACAAAGACAATGTGCCCACCTTACTTCCTGCACTGGAGCGTGATAGGAAGATGCGCGAGTACAAGCGCACGTTGGTAGACGCGCTACTGAGAGCATTCCCAAATGTCACAGGGGAACAAGTGGAAGCCCAAGGCCAAGGCAGAGGAGGAGCAAGAGGTCGCCAAGGCAGCTGTGTCACGGCCAGCTCCTCTGAGGGCAGGGTTAGCATGGCAGAGATGTGGAAAACTTTTGTCAACACGCCACAGCTAACTGCACCACCACCTGATACGCAACGTGTTAGCAGGAGGCAACATTTCACTAACATGGTGGAACAGTACGTGTGCACACCCCTCCACGTACTGACTGATGGTTCGGCCCCATTCAACTTCTGGGTCTCTAAATTGTCCACGTGGCCAGAGCTAGCCTTTTATGCCTTGGAGGTGCTGGCCTGCCCGGCAGCCAGCGTTTTGTCTGAACGTGTATTCAGCACGGCAGGGGGCGTCATTACAGACAAACGCAGCCGCCTGTCTACAGCCAATGTGGACAAGCTGACGTTCATAAAAATGAACCAGGCATGGATCCCACAGGACCTGTCCGTCCCTTGTCCAGATTAGACATTAACTACCTCCCCATAACCATATATTATTGGACTCCAGGGCACTTCCTCATTCAATCCTATTTTTATTTTCATTTTACCATTATATTGCGATGCTACCCAAAGTTGAATGAACCTCTCCTCTGCCTGTGTGCTAGGCCTAAATATATGCCAATGGACTGTTGCAGTGGTGGCTGACATGAAGCCTGATTCTCTGCTATGACATGCAGACTAATTCTCTGCTGACATGAAGCCAGATTGTCTGTTACGGGACCTCTCTCCTCTGCCTGGGTGCTGGGCCTAAATTTATGACCATGGACTGTTGCAGTGGTGGCTGACGTGAAGCCTGATTCTCTGCTATGACATGCAGACTGATTCTCTGCTGACATGAAGCCAGATCGTCTGTTACGGGACCTCTCTGCTCTGCCTGTGTGCTAGGCCTAAATATATGCCAATGGACTGTTGCAGTGGTGGGTGACGTGAAGCCTCATTCTCTGCTATGACATGCAGACTGATTCTCTGCTGACATGAAGCCAGATTGTCTGTTACGGGACCTCTCTGCTCTGCCTGTGTGCTAGGCCTAAATATATGCCAATGGACTGTTGCAGTGGTGGGTGACGTGAAGCCTCATTCTCTGCTATGACATGCAGACTGATTCTCTGCTGTCATGAAGCCAGATTGTCTGTTACGGGACCTCTCTGCTCTGCCTGTGTGCTAGGCCTAAATATATGCCAATGGACTGTTGCAGTGGTGGGTGACGTGAAGCCTCATTCTCTGCTATGACATGCAGACTGATTCTCTGCTGACATGAAGCCAGATTGTCTGTTACGGGACCTCTCTGCTCTGCCTGTGTGCTAGGCCTAAATATATGCCAATGGACTGTTGCAGTGGTGGGTGACGTGAAGCCTCATTCTCTGCTATGACATGCAGACTGATTCTCTGCTGTCATGAAGCCAGATTGTCTGTTACGGGACCTCTCTGCTCTGCCTGTGTGCTAGGCCTAAATATATGCCAATGGACTGTTGCAGTGGTGGGTGACGTGAAGCCTCATTCTCTGCTATGACATGCAGACTAATTCTCTGCTGACATGAAGACAGATTCTCTGTTACGGGACCTCCCTCCTCTGCCTGGGTGCTGGGCCTAAATATATGCCAATGGACTGTTGCAGTGGTGGCTGACGTGAAGCCTCATTCTCTGCTATGACATGCAGACTGATTCTCTGCTGACATGAAGCCAGATTCTCTGTTACGGGACCTCTCTCCTCTGCCTGTGTGTGTGCTGGGCCTAAATATATGCCAATGGACTGTTGCAGTGGTGGCTGACGTGAAGCCTCATTCTCTGCTATGACATGCAGACTGATTCTCTGCTGACATGAAGCCAGATTCTCTGTTACGGGACCTCTCTCCTCTGCCTGTGTGTGTGCTGGGCCTAAATATATGCCAATGGACTGTTGCAGTGGTGGCTGACGTGAAGCCTCATTCTCTGCTATGACATGCAGACTAATTCTCTGCTGACATGAAGACAGATTCTCTGTTACGGGACCTCCCTCCTCTGCCTGGGTGCTGGGCCTAAATATATGCCAATGGACTGTTGCAGTGGTGGCTGACGTGAAGCCTCATTCTCTGCTATGACATGCAGACTAATTCTCTGCTGACATGAAGACAGATTCTCTGTTACGGGACCTCTCTCCTCTGCCTGGGTGCCGGGGCCTAAATATCTGAGAATGGACTGTTCCAGTGGTGGGTGACGGGAAGCCAGATTCTCTGCTATGGAACCTCTCTCCAATTGATTTTGGTTAATTTTTATTTATTTAATTTTTATTTTAATTCATTTCCCTATCCACATTTGTTTGCAGGGGATTTACCTACATGTTGCTGCCTTTTGCAGCCCTCTAGCTCTTTCCTGGGCTGTTTTACAGCCTTTTTAGTGCCGAAAAGTTCGGGTCCCCATTGACTTCAATGGGGTTCGGGTTCGGGACGAAGTTCGGATCGGGTTCGGATCCCGAACCCGAACATTTCCGGGATGTTCGGCCGAACTTCTCGAACCCGAACATCCAGGTGTTCGCTCAACTCTACTCAGGAGGTATTCTGGAGGTGGATACATTCTAAACAAGTAAGATTTGTTTGTTTATAATCTTTCCCCTCTTTAAAATGGCAGACCCGGTTCTGTGCATGAATTGTTGTGCTTTTATTTCAGGTTCCACTCTTCAGAGGTTTGGATGCTGTCTGATCTGTAGACAGCTCTCCATAATGTAGCAGGAAATCACATTTTTGAAATCTGAGATTTGCAAATTAACCGTTAAACAAACTCAGGTTGAAAACGTTGCAATGCCACTGCCACAGAGGCCCCCTAGAAATGGAATATGGGTTACTGCAGGTTCTGGTAGACTGAGAGTTGTTGATAGAAGACATGTCCCACAGTCTGTGGCTCTCCATAATTAATTTGCAGCACTTTCAGAGTGCAAGAGCAACATGGAGGATGGCTCAAGAACAGTGGGTGAGAAACAATCATCTCCCATGCCTAAAGTATGCAAGACTGCAGCCAAAAACAAAAAGGAGAAGGTGAGGACTGATAGTAAGCAGCTGTTGGTGGGCGATTCCATCATAAGAGCTGGTTCTACCGCTAGCAGGGATAGACGATGGATCCTTAATATTGTTAGGCAAGCAAAGCAGGAAAGGGAGGTGGATGTTATTGTCCATCTTGGGACAAATGATCTAACTTGCAATGAGCTTTCAAAGGTAAAGGAAGCTTTTCACACACTTGGAAATGATATACGGGAGGTGGCATCAACTGTTTCTCTCTATGCAGTTTTGCCTGTGCATAACCTTCAGCATGACAGGAAGATGCGCATTAAGGAATTCAATGTATGGCTTGGTGAATGGTGTCTGAACCAAGGGTTTGGCTTTGTGTCCTATGTTAGCTCTTGTTGGAATGGAAAAGAACTGTACAAGAAAGATGGTTTGCATCTTTCTCTCAAGGGAACGAATGTCGTCAGTGAACAGTTCCAAGTATTTGCTAAGGAGCATTTGAACTAGGAAAGGGGACAAAAGAGTGATAATCCAGCAGTCTGACTGACCCCCAGAACAATGCCAGAAGATGCCAGTAGCACAAAGGTTAAGAAATGACAAGCTTAGATTCTTGTCTACAAATGCTCACAGTTTAGTTAATAAGATCAATGAACTTGAGGCTATAATGGCATCTGAGAATAGAGATTTAGTGTCTGTTACTGAGACGTGGTTCAATGGGAGTAATGACTGGGATATAACAATACCAGGGTTCTCTCTTTACAGGAAAGACAGAGAAGGCAAGAATGGGGAGGGGTGGCCCTGTATGGGAAAGATAGCATGAAATATAATTTGATACAAGTTAGTGAGACCAATTTAGATTCAGTTTGGGTTACCTTGCAGCTTGATAATCATAAGGTAACTCGTGTAGGTGTGATATATAGACCACCTAGCCAAGTCAAAGAATTAGATGATCTACTAGTTGAGGAAATAGCTAAAATGACATTGAAGGGGGAAGTTATTATTATGGGAGACTTTAATCTTCCTGATGTAAACTGGAAAACTAAAATAGCTAGTTCTGCCAGGAGTACAGATATTCTAAATTTCCTAAATGGATTATCTCTACAGCAAGTAATTGAGGAGCCAACCCAGAAGGAGGCCATTTTAGATTTAGTATTCACAAATGGGAATTTGGTATCTGATATTACTGTAGGGGAAAGCTTGGGATCTAGTTATCACTAGTCAGTGTGGTTTACTATAAGTACAGTGACTGAGTCACACCACACAAAAACAAAAGTTTTAGATTTGAGAAAAATGGACTTTTCTAAAATTAGATTAGTGGTATATAAGCCCCTATCAGATTGGAACAGTTTCAATGGAGTCCAGGAGAAATGGGACTACTTAAAAGTGGCACTATTGAAGGCAACAGAAAATTGCATTAGGCTTGTCAGTAAAAGCAAAAAAAGGAAGAGACCACTGTGGTACTCAGCAGAAGTGGGCAAAATCATTAAAAACAAAAAGATAGCATTTAGTAATTATAAAAAATAAAAATAAAAACGAGGATGACAGGCAAATTTATAAGATTAGGCAGAGAGAGGCCAAACAAGTTATAAGAGCTTCTAAAGCACAGGGAAAAAAGAAATTAGCCCGGTCAGTGAAAAAAGGCGATAAGACATTCCTCAGATACATAAATGAAAAAAGGAAACTAAAACAAGGAATTACAAAATTAAAAACAAAAGAAGGAAGGTATATGGAAGAAGATACTAGCTGACTGCTTCAATGAATACTTCTGTTCAGTTTTTACAAAGGAAAATGAAGGAAAAGGACCTCAGTCAGGAAAGAAGACTAATGAATCTTTTGATGCATGTGTCTTTACAGAGGAAGAGGTTCTAAGTCAGCTGTCTAAAATTAATACAAATAAGTCACAGGGGCCTGATGGGATACACCCAAAGCTATTAAAAGAGCTCATCGGCGAACTAGCAAAACCATTAACAGATTTATTTAACCAATCACTGGCAACAGCAGTCGTCCCAGCAGATTGGAAATTGGCAAATGTTGTGCCCATTCACAAGAAAGGTAGTAGGGAGGAATCGGGCAACTATTGGCCAGTAAGCCTGACATCAATATTGGGGAAATTAATGGAAACCATACTTAAGGAGAGGATTGTGGACCATCTAAAATCCCATGAATTGAAAGATGAAAAACAGCATGGGTTTACTTCAGGGAGATCATGTCAAACTAATCTTATACATTTTTTTGATTGGGTGACTAAAATAATAGATGGCGGATGTGCAGTAGACATCGCTTATCTAGACTTTAGTAAGGCTTTTGATACTGTCCCACATAGAAGGCTTATCAATAAATTTCAGTCTTTGTGCATGAACTCCCATATTGTTGAATGGATTAGGCAGTGGCTGAGGGACAGACAGCAGAGGGTTGTAGTCAATGGGGTATATTCAGACCATGGTCTTGTTACCAGTAGGGTACCTCAGGGATCTGTTCTGGGACCCATATTGTTTAATATCTTTATCAGCGAAATTGCAGAAGGCCTTGATGGCAAGGTGAGTCTTTTTGCTGATGACACAAAGATTTGTAACCGGGTTGATGTTCCTGGAGGGATACACCAAATGGAAAAGGATTTAGGAAAACTAGAGGAATGGTCAAAAATCTGGCGACTAAAATTTAATGTTGATAAATGCAAGATAATGCACCTAGGGCGTAAAAACCCAAGAGCAGAATATAAAATCTGTGATACAGTCCTAACCTCAGTATTTGAGGAAAGAGATTTAGGGGTCATTATTTCAGAAGACTTAAAGGTATGCAGACAATGTCATAGAGCAGCAGGAAATGCTAGCAGAATGCTTGGGTGTATAGGGAGAGGCATTACCAGTAGAAAGAGGGAGGTGCTCATGCCGCTCTACAGTGCACTAGTGATACCTCATTTGGAGTATTGTGCTCAGTACTGGAGACCATATCTCCAGAAGGATATTGATACTTTGGAGAGAGTTCAGAGAAGAGGTACTAAACTAGTACATGGATTGCAGGATAAAACTTACCAGGAAAGATTAAAGGACCTTAACATGTATAGCTTGGAAGAAAAAAGATAAAGAGGGGATATGATAGAAACTTTTAAATACATAAAGTGAATCAAGGTAAAAGAGGAGAGAATATTTAAAAGAAGAAAAACTGCTACAAGAGGACAAAGTTTAAAATTAGAGGGGCAAAGGTTTAAAAGTAATATCAGGAACTATTACTTTACTGAGAGAGTAGTGGATGCATGGAATAGCCTTCCTGCAGAAGTGGTAGCTTCAAATACAGTGAAGGAGTTTAAGCATGCATGGGATAGGCATTAGGCCATCCTTCATATAAGATAGGGCCAAGGGCTATTCATGGTATTCAGTATATTGGGCAGACTAGATGGGCCAAATGGTTCTTATCTGCCGACACATTCTATGTTTCTATAGTTTCCATTTTGTATCTATTTTCAGGTTCCAATTAAGCCCAGTGGATCCCATTGCGGTCTGTCATCCAGGTTTTCCTCCACTATTTTGACTGCAAGAAAAACTTTGTGGTCTCTTGCTGTGAAATATACCATATTCCCAAAGGAAAGTTGAAAAATGGAGGCCAGTACCAGACCAGATATTTTCTGTATCCTGACTGTGTTGGGTGAGCATGCTCGTACGAACACCATTTTGTCTCCTCCCCGCATGTTTGTTGTCTGCTACGCAGCCAATAAACGTGCAGGTAAGTACTGCCACTCACTGTAATGCCATAGCCATGTTGGTTACTGTCATTACAGTAATTGGCTGGCCAGAACGCATCATCGGGTGCTATATAATGGCCTTAACTTGGTGGCAGCTTTGGAGCTCGGCAAACTCACACACAAACCATGCCTAGCCCACGTGTTCAACTTAGTGGTTCAGCGGTTTCTCAAAACCTACCCCAATTTGCCTGAGCGACTGGTGAAGGTGCGCCGCATGTGTGCCCATTTCCGAAAGTCATCTACAGCTGTCGCCGGTCTGGCAATGCTGCAACAGCGCTTGCAATTGCCAGCTCACCGACTGTTGTGTGATGTGAGCACGTGCTGGAACTACACGTTCCAAATGTTGGCCAGGCTTTGTGAGCAACAGAGGGCAGTAGTGGAATACCAGCTGATACATGGTCATCGCCTTTCCAGTCAGCTTCCGCTCTTCACAAGCGGCGAGTGGGCATGGGTGTCTGACCTCTGTGAGGTTTTACGCAACTTTGAGGAATCAACACACGTCGATAACGCTCTTATCAGCGTAACCATCCCACTTCTGTGTCTACTGAAACGCTCGCTACTCACAATGAAGGCGGACGCTTTGCATATGTAAGAGGTGGAGATAGGTGAAGTCAGTACACAGGGTGATAACCAGACCACCCTCAGTTCATCTACTTCTTAGCGCGAATTGGATGATGATATAGGGGAGGAGCAGGAGACGGTTGCCTTCGCTATAGAGGGTAGTACCCATAGCAGGTTTATTTCATCTGTTCAGCATGGACGGGCCGAAGAGGAGGAAGAGGATGAGGAGATTGAGAGTCATCCTCCTGATGAGGACAGCAAAGTCTTGTCTGTTGGGACTCTGGCACACATGGCTGACTTTATGTCCCATGACCTCGTGTTATACGCATTTTTGCCAACACCGATTACTGTTTGTTCACCCTTCTCGACCCCCGCTACAAAGAGAACTTCTCATCTCTCATTTCTGTGGTGGAGAGGACTAGCAAAATGGTGCAATACCAGAACGTCCTTGCGAAAAAATTGCTCCAAAAATGTCCAGCTGACTATGCTGGCGGCAGAGTACGTAGTTCCTTGGGCAACCGAGGAGGGGAGACGAGGGGAACACACAGCAGTTCCAACAGAGGCAGGGCAACACTTTTCAAGGCCTGGGACAGTTTCATGACACCCCACCAGCACCCTCACCCTGATGCGCTGCCTAGTGTGTCAAGGAGGGAAAAGTTTTGGAAGATGGTGAAGAAGTACATAGCAGTCTGTGTCAGCGTCCTCAGTGATCCCTCTGTGCCTTACACCTATTGGGTGTCCAAGCTGGACACGTGGCATGAACTGGTGCTCTACCCCTTGGAGGTGCTGGCTTGTCCTGCCGCCAGTGTTTTGTCAGAGCGGGTATTTAGTGCTGCTGGGGGCATAATAACTGATAAGCGCATCCGCCTGTCAACTGAAAATACTGACTGGTTGACTCTTATCAAAATGAACAAGGCCTGGATTGCCCCTGAGTTCTGTACTCCACCAGAGCAAAGCGGATGAACAAAGGCACTTTAAATGTGTCTTTTATTGTGTATTGAATACACTGTATTCCCATGCACCCCTTCCACCACAAAAAAGGGTATATGGTTCAATCTTTCTTTTCTCGTCCTTCTCCTCCATCATATTAACATGCTTAATGTTTTAGAGGGTCAGCTCAGCAGCAGACCCTCACCCTTAAAGGGGTTATCCCATCATAATGATCACTGTTAAATCTGTTAATGATTTGACAGTGATCATTTTTGTAAATATACTTTATTAACAAATCCCCACCGATTAGGATAAAATTCATCCCCACTTACCTGATTGTTGTGACTCGGTCTCCCCTGGTTACGACCTCCGCTCTTCTCCAAAAGCCGGAAGGTCGCGCTTGCCCAGAAGACTCCTTCTTTTCTCCCGGCCGGTCCGCTCGCTGTTCTGAACGCGCACGCTGCCGCGCATGCGCGACGGTGACTTCTTCCCGGCCAGAATAGTACAGAGCTGCGAACGCGCACGCCGGCTCTGTAGGAATAAGTCACCATTGCGCATGCGCGGCGGCGTGCGCATTCAGTCCAGCGCGCGGCACGGCCGGGAGAAGACTTCAATCAAGATGAAGCCCGCCCCCAGCCAGAATCCAGGAAGTGAACGCGCGGTGGCAGCAGGTAAGTATAAAAACGCTAAGTGGGATAACCCCTTTAATGTTTTAGATGGTCAGATCAGCAGCAGGCCCTCGCCCCTAATGTTTTAGAGGGTCAGCTAAGCAGCAGATCCTCACCCCTAATGTTTTAGAAGGTCACCAGCAGGCCCTTACCCATAATGTTTTATATGGTCAGATCAGCAGCAGGCCCTCGCCCCTAATGTTTTAGAGGGTCACCAGCAGGCCATCATTTTTCAAGGCTGTGTATGATGCCCTCCTTTATGTGTAATAAAGGGTGTATTGGAGTCTGGAGTGCCGCTTCCTTGTAATTTTTGGCAACCCTTTCACTTAGTGCATAGGCTTTATAGTGTAGGAGTCTCACTACTACCTGAACAATTGTACCACAATGTGAATAAGCCCCTCGTTTATGTGATATACAGGTTGTATCGGAGTGCCTCTTCCTTGTAATTTTTGGCAGCACTTGCACTTTATATACATTTAAATATACAGGAAAGAATGTGTCCTAGCAATTTTTCCTCTAAAATCGATTTTTATCTTTGGTTTTGTGCGTATTATTGTTAGTCTGTAAAAGTGGCGTACTGCTCGGACAACATCGGTCCCAGCAGTGACCTGGAAGTCCAAGATACATCCAGACATCCTCTCCATGCTGTGCCCGAACCATTTCAGTGGTGTTTCCATCAATTTCTGACCTTTTCCTGTGAACCAGACACCCTCCCCTCTTCAGAGCAGGCGGTACCTGGTTTAATGCTTGGGTTCTCATATTGACTTCCATTGTGCTCAGGTGCTTTGTAGAGAACCCGAGCATCCCAAAGTGTTCTACTCGAGCACCTGAGCACTTTGGTGCTGGATCAAATCCTGACAACTCCGTCTAGTATACCTCAAGACAACAAGACAATTCAGTGTGAACACAAAAGATAAATAGCTTTACCCTTCCAGCGGTTTCCATCGCATTTTTATCTTGGTTAGCAAATCCAGTGAGCATTCTAGCTTGCAGGGCTCCTGATAATGCCAGGAACGGCAAGAAACACAAGATCACCAGACTCAATTTCCAACTGAAGTAGAATGCAATGATGAGAGCTACGCCAATGTTGGTGAGAGAGTTTACAATCATGCCGATCTGTGATCCAGTAGCCTGCAATCAGGAGAAATGGATTACTAGTATGATTTATATATTCTGTACAATCCATGGCCCGTGATATGAGCCTGACTTGGAAAATACATGGCATCATCTATTCCATATAGTAAAAAAAATATATATATATATAATAAAGCAATATACATAAATGTCGGCCAACCATCTAATTTGCATGGAGGACTACCCACTCTTCCACTGGCCATAAATGGCAAGAGGGAGCGATTGAATTTCAATATGTACTCGGGAACTAAGGGGAACATTTATTAAAATCGGCCTTTTTAGACGCCGGTCTTCAAAAAGCTCCATAGCGGTGGTGGATCCGCTGAAGCTATGAAGAGGCGCCGGCCTCTCCATAACTACAGCGCATCCAGCGCCAGTTGTAAATGTAAGACAACTTCTGAGCGGTCTTACATTTAGACCATTTTCTACACCTAAAACAGACGTAGAAAATAGTGAACGAAACGTGCCTGCTGGCCCCTCACCTCCCCCACCCATGCCATGGCCACAATTTTAGAACTGGCGTTAGCGGGGCAAAGGTGCAGAGTTGCCATCTGCCCCTGAAATACACCTAATTTAGACATATTTCGGCTTAGTAAATTACCCACTAGGTCACCAGAGTTGTCTGATGATGGCTTTCTCTTCTTTCCCCATTCAAGACACACGTGTGCTCAGCTGAGACGAGCATGCATGTTTCTAGAGGGAGTGTATGGTCAGCCTAATGTGCTTGGCCAGTCTTAGGCCGCGTTCACGTCTGCATTTAGGAGTCTGGTTGGAGATTCCATCAAGGTATTTTGACTACAAATATAGCAGAAAGTGACATCAAATTTGGGGAAGATGTACTGATCAAAATGCACTAAAATTCAGGTACAATTTGTGCCCAAAAAAGTGGTGTACGTGCAACACATTTATAAAGACCTCTTTCACAAGAGCGATACGGATTGTGTCAGGATGCATTCATCGAAATTCACACCATTTTGCAAGCAAGTTCAGTCAGCTTTGTCTGCACTTGTGTTCAGTGTTTCAGGTTTTTTCGCGCGGATGCAATGCGTTTTGATGCATTTTTGACTCGCCTGAAGGTTTACAAACAACATCTCCTAGCAACTATCAGTGAAAAATGCATTGCATGTGGATACAATGCGTTTTTCACTAAAGCGCTATTCACTTCTATGGGGCCAGGGCTGCGTGAAAAACGCAGAATATAGAACATGCTGCGATTCTCATGCAACGCTGAACTGATGTATGTGCACAGACCCATTGAAACGAATAGGTCGGGATTCAGTGCGGGTGCTTTGCGTTCACTTCACACATTGCACCCGCGCGGAAAACTCGCCCGTGTGAAAGGGGCTTAAATGTTTTACCTATTTTCAGAAACATTTTGCATCTCATCCAACAAGGGGGTGTGATTTACTGGAAATGGGTGTGGATTGATAAGGAAGGAGCGTGGCATCAAGGTTCAACCAATCAATACGTAAATAAAGAAAAGCATCAAAAAGTAAAAGGAGGTGTCGCATTGGCATTTGTTTGAATGAACATGTGTAATACTGCCCCGTAGTGGCCGCTGCAGGAGAAATTAGCAAAATCAGATTGTTGGGGGGTCTCGGGGATTGAGACTGCAATATTAAAAGGATTTTCAGTGATAGGTTAAGCCCTTTAATTATTGCATCATGCATTTTGAAATATAATTTATCAATATGGATTTTACGATATGGGGGGAAAGCCTTGCACTTAGGTTGCTCTGGTGCTTTAATGCCAGTTGCTGGCTATTTATCTCCCCAGTGCCCAGAACAATTTTCAGGAAATGTGACACTTCCCGTCAGTAATAAGAAATCTCTTCGGCTTGCTTCAAAGATGCGCTACTCGTTTCCAATGGAAATAAGATATTAATTTGCTCTTTATGTAAATGCTAAACCCACAAAGGCCAATTATTCACACAAATGTCAAAAAGATTTGTTTCAGCGAGATGATCTGGAAAGGCTGCCTCTACAGAACGATGGGTGGCATTTATCACTGGGAAATTGGGCTTAGCGTAGACTTATCTTGTCGGACGTATACAACAGGAAGAGCCAGACCATTGACAGAACTAATCTGTCTACATTGTAAATTATTATCCGAACATGAAGAAAATGCTTCTTTTATGACCATTCAATCACTACTGGACCAGAGGAAAAATCATGGCATTCACCTTTTCTAGTAGGCTGGCAAAATGGGCAGAACTGGTCAAATTTGCAGTAAAATATAGATATTTGTTGATCAGATCAGGGCATCTGTCAGCAGTTTTGTACCTATGACGCTGGCTGACCTGTTACATGTGCACTTGGCAGCTGGAGGTATCTGTGTTGGTCCCATGTTCATATGTGCCATCAATAATGTTTTAATATATGCAAATTAGCCTCTAGGAGCAATAGGGGTGTTGCCATTACACCTAGAGGCTCTGCTCTCTCTGTAACTGCCCTACCCTCTGCACTTTGATTGCCAGGACCAAGGGTGATGATGTTTTCACTGTCTGACCCTGTCATTTAAAGTACAGAGGGAGCAGCAGCTGCAGAGAGAGCTGAGCCTCTAGGTGTAACTGAAACGCCCCCGTTACTCCTAGAGATTAATTTGCATATATTAAAACATCATTGCTGGCACATATGAACATGGGACCAACACAGATGTCTTCAGCTGCCAAGTGCACATGCAACAGGTCAGCCAGTTCCTTAAGCACAAATCTGCTGACAGATGGAATTTAAAGGGGATCTCCAATTAGACATGCCAGAGACTCATACACAGAAATGTTCTGAATTTGGCATTTTGCATACAGCTTTGTACTTATTGCAGCAGTCTAAAGGGCATAGCGTACCCTCCCTTTGTCTCCAACTTTATATAGGAGGCAAAAATGTTGCCATATGCCATCAAATGCCAATTGACAGAGTGATCCCCTCTAGAAGAGAGAATACCACTGTAATACGTGCTGTATGGAGACACCATATGGCAACACAGTGATTGCCTTTAGAGCCGCACTGGTGTATGACCCCAAAGTTAGCACTTGCTACACCTCGGTATGGGACTGACCCCTTTGACTCTCATTTACCTTCCCATTCATTATTTCCTCAGCTTAAATGGTTTCATTGGTTGCTATTGCATGCAGGTAGAGATGAGCGAACTTCTGTTTTAAGTTCGGCGTCTAAAGTTCGGGTTAGCGGAGAATCCCGATATGGATCCGGATATGGATTCAGACTTCCGTTGTGGTCCGTGGTAGCGGAATCAATAATGGCCGATTATTGATTCCGCTACCACGGACCACAACGGAAGTCGTAATCCATATCCGGATCCATATCGGGATTCTCCGCTAACCCGAACCCGAACTTTAGACGCCGAACTTAAAACAGAAGTTCGCTCATCTCTACATGCAGGCCCTGGAACCTGAAGATCCAAGATCTTGACGTCTAAGACTGCTTTATTTATGATATGTTGGGAAGGATCCCAGTTCCCAGAACTCCAGCAATACCATTTAGAATTTTTTTTATACTAAAAAGTCTAAAAAATGTATAAGATATTTCATACCCCTTGTACTTGTGAAGCATCTGTTGCAAGTCTTGTGGTTAAAGCTCCTGGGCTGTTCTTAGGGTCATCAAACCAACCAACCTCCTGACCCAACATGGATTGGAATCCAATCCTACGAAGTCTTCTAGTGAGTAATTCTCCGGATTTTGCAAACGTGTATCCCTGATGAAAGGGACAAAACAACAATCATGCAATGGTCGGTCCAAACCTGATTTCTTATTCCAAAATCTTTAAAATAAACACCTGTAAGAACTGTGTCAGAAATGAAACGGCTCCAATGAGAACAAAAAGCACGCAGATGCCATTGATTTGATTTCTCTGTTCTTTCTCATCCAGTATGGAGAATGTCTGTGAGAAAGGGAACAAATATTAGGACTTAGGAAACACGGTAAATAGGCTGATAGGAGTCATTTTATTATAAAGCCATATCGGAGGAATAAAAAAAGAAATACATAGATAGATAGATATAGCTTACCCCAAGAATTTCACTGAAAAGCAAGGCGTACAGGGGATTGACAGCACCATTTACAGCAGCTCCAAAAGAACCAAATAACATGTATGGCCACTCTGGAGAATTGTATTTTAAGATTCGGGCAACTGGAGCCGGCTCCACATCCTCATCATCAGCAACTATAATTTCCTGGGAAAAAGCACAGTATATTCCATTATACAATGATATGTATGTGGTGTACTTTACTTATACACAGTTCACCATTAGAGAGATCATGAAAAGTGAGGATTCTTCTTTGGACAATCCCTTTTGTTATCAGGATCCCATTAATATAAGATAACTCCAGTGAAGGCGGGGGAAGCAGGCAGCAATTATAACTGGGGATGTAGCTGTGTTCAGAATTAAGCAATCACATTCACAATCATGTTAAATAGGAGTCAGCATACACCTGCCATCATTCAAAGTGCCTCTGATTAACCCCAAATAAAGTTCAGCTGCTCTAGTTGGTCTTTCATGAAATTTTCTTAGTCGCATCCCACAGCAAAAGCCATGGTCCACAGAGAGCTTCCAAAGCATCAGAGGGATCTCATTGTTAAAAGGTATCAGTCAGGAGAAGGGTACAAAAGAATTTCCAAGGCATTAGATATACCATGGAACACAGTGAAGACAGTCATCATCAAGTGGAGAAAATATGGCACAACAGGGACATTACCAAGAACTGCACGTTCCTCCAAAATTGATGAAAATACGAGAAGAAAACTGGTCTGGGAGGCTACCAAGAGGCCTACAGCAACATTAAAGGAGCCGAAGGAATATCTGGCAAGTACTGGCTGTGTGGTACATGTGACAACAATCTCCCGTATTCTTCATATGTCTGGGCTATGGGGTAGAGTGGCAAGACTAAAGCCTTTTCTTACCAAGAAAAACATACAAGCCAGGCTACATTTTACAAAAACACATCTGACGTCTCCCAAAAGCATATGGGAAAAGGTTTTATGGTCTGATGAAACCAAGGTTGAACTTTTTGGCCATAATTCCAAAAGATATGTTTGGCGCAAAAACAACACTGCACATCACCAAAAGAACACCATACCCACAGTGAAGCATGGTGGTGGCATGATTGGTCTTGCTATTGATTTCCATTCCTGACCTGTCTTTCCATCTCTTGTCCCCTTGGATCTACATTTGGTTCTTTTTGTGCCTCACTGGTTATTGACCACAGCTTTATTCCTTACCTTCCTCTCTCTCTAATTTTATCTTGCTGACTATTGTTGGCTTCTTCTAGACCCTCAATATATTTTGCCATTACACTGTGCTACTGTCACAAATCCAGATGCTCTGCAGCTAAGTCCAGATCCCTTTCTAGGGGTTAAAGAAATTCCAGGGAATCCCTTAGACTCCGCAACTCGGTTAAGTTGGCACCAATCAGAATTTTGCTTGGGTCCCCTTCTAGCAATAATACATTATCTTGTATCAACATCATCTGTAGTACTGTGCATAACAACTTGGATAGACCAGGTCCTCCAGAGCAACTTTACTGTACCCACTCTCTGCTCTGGCTAATTAATGGAGAGTTTGAATAAGGTACCCTTTTTATTAACCCCTTTGTGCACCTGGGCATAACTGTATGTCCAGGAGAGCACTAAGGTGGCACACCTGGACATATGGTTACGCCTAAACTCTTACCAGAGGCTGTGACACAAGGAAGGTTCACAGCCCCGAAGTATCTATTCTCCCCGAAAGAGAAGACTTCGGAGCTGCTGGCAGTCTGATTGGTCCCTTGTCAGCGATTGCTCTGATTGGTTAGTTTGTACAGACGAAGCAATCAGAGCATCAATATGTTTGCAGGCTTTGATCTCCACAGATTGTGTCAGTGGAGATCAGAGCCTGCAAGGAAGTGATCCCCTCAGTCTCCCCCCACCTCTGTGCGCCATGGATTTTTGATGGCAGCGGCTCAGTTCCCCAGCCACCACCATCAGCAGTGGGTATCAGCTGTAACATACAGCTGACACTGTGCTGCAACATCTGCAATCGGTGCCAGCACTGATGTTCCGGTCAGTAACCACCTGCAGCATCCATGGGGTAACAGAGGGAGGGAACTCCCTCTTTCCCCCATTGGACCACTGAACTGCGATGGCAGTGTCCAAATGGTTACCATGGCATCTGGACCCCTTAGAAAGGCATTCAAGCTTGCCATGTATTTAAGCCTGACAGACCCTAACCCTGGGTTCACACCTGAGCGTTTCTGAGACGCGCGTTTTACGTGCGTATTTGTCGCGCGTTTTGCAATAGTAAACGTGCGTTTAACGCGCGTTTGTGTGATTGACTGCAGTGTTGTCCAATGAGTCTATGGGCCAAAACGCGCGACAAACGCCCCAAAAAAAGCTCAAGAACTTGTTTATGCGTCGGGCGTTTTACAGCGCGTTCGAACGCGCTGTAAAACGCTCAAGTGTGAACCAGGGCCATAGGGAAGCATTGGTTTTCACGTGTTGAGCGTTTTACAGCGCGTTTGAACGCGCTGTAAAACGCTCAGGTGTGAACTTAGGGTAAGGGTCTGATCAGGCTTAGTGTCAATGTAATACTGACAGTGCAGTGCATTGCAATAGATGACTATTACAATGCACTGTACAGCCATCAGCCACACTTGTTGGACTTGATAAAAAAAATGTGTAAAAAAATAAATAAATAAAAAGTTAAAATAAAAATGTACATTAAAAATAAATTGCCTTTTCCCATATCTACTCATTTATAATTGATTAAAAACTAAAAAAATAAAATAGACTACACATAATTGGTATTGCCACATCCATAATGACCTGATCTATAAAGGGATTACAATACTTATCCCAAGTGGTGAACGCGGTAATAAAAAAAAAATGTAAATAATGATGGAATTGCTGTTTTTGTCACCTCACCTCCCAAAAAATGGAATAAAAAGCAATCAAAAAGTCATATGTATGCCAAAATGGTACCAGTGAAAACTACAGCCCGTCTCGCAAAAAACAAGCCCTCATTAATAAAAGGTGATTTTATTATATAAAAGTTGTATAACATAAAAAAAAACACTACAAATTTGGTATCACATATCAACTCACAGAACAAAGTTATATCATATACCGGTATACTGCATGAGGAACCCCATAACAAATAAAATAAAAAACACTGAATTGCAATTTCATCCCACATCACCTCCTAAAAAATGGAATAAAAAGTGATCAAAAAGTGATATATACCCAAAAATGGTACCAATAAAAAATATATCCCGTCCCGCAAAAAACAAGCCTTGTGCCAATGTATATGTTTACGATCACATATGGGGTGTTTCTATAGACTGCAGAATCGAGGTAATAAATATTGAGGTTTGTTTTGCTGTTAACCCTTGCTGTGTTGTAGGAAAAAATTCTGCACAAAAAAAGATTTTTTTTTAATATTACCTCCATTTTCCTGCACGTGCAGCCCCTGCTCCCATTTATTTATATGGGGCAGACAAAAATAGCCGAGCCAGCATTTAGCTATTTTTGGCGGCCCCGTGGAAATGAATGGAGGGCGGTTCTGCACATGTGCAGTGTGCCCTCCATTCATTTCCCCCCTCGGTTCTCATTGTAGGTGAAGGTCCCAGAGGTAGGACCTGCACCTATCAGACAGTGGGGGCATATCCTTGCGATATGTGCAGGGTCCCACTCCTGTACGTGGGCACTGCAAATCTTGTTATATTGTATGTTATACCATGTTGTATTGCACTTTTGAATAAAGATCCCTGTTACCAGGCTCTTAGGTGCACTTCACACATCCCACCACTAGATGGGGATAGCACTAATATATATTTATAGCTCAGTTCAGGCCTAGTTTAGAGAGGAGGAGTAGGAGTTGAAGGAGTGAGAGTTCAGACACTAGCTGTTTTAGTGGATGTCAGTTCAAGTGAGAAGGAGTGGAAAAAAGTCACAAAGGACAACAGCCATTTTACCAGGCTTTAAGGACCTTTGGATTCAAGGTGAAGGATTTATTAGCTTCCGGCAGCCTCACCATTGATAAGCTGGGAAGCAAGTACCAGATCCAGGACTAAATACCTGTGAGTACACAACCTCCTACCATAGCCTGCGATATAGCCACATATACAGCTTGTTACCTGGATTTACAGTATTCAATCTTTATATACATGAGAGACTGTTTATAACTGGATGTAAATTGCTATCAAGGCCCTGCTTACAGTAAAGGTCTTAGTTGGATTCGAACTCTGCCTCATTCTTCCATCTCCATACTGCAACCACTCCCATCATTTTGCACCACCAAGGTGCTGGCGTCACGACATTACCTTAATTCGGGGGCCTAGCCGCACAAGCAGTCATAAAAGCCAATCACCATCAAGGGCACCTCAATTACCACCTGGCCGGAGTCCCCTGTAATAAGTATGCCCCGGATAATTTGGTGCTGTTCTCCCCTTCACTGCACTGCTGGCCCAGGGAGGCATCTGCTAACCATGAGTACCCGATGAACTGTTGCACCCATCGGCCCACGTGGTCTCCCCTGTGGACTGGCACGTTGCATATTCCTCCATTGTCTGAGATGGCAAAACCCCTTTAAGCTTCCAGCTTGATATAAATCTAGCAGAGCAAATGGAGCAATGAACGGGGAGATCTCTGGATCCATGTGAGGTACAGGGCTGGTTCTAAGTTTGTTAGAAAGAGATTGACATGTACTATATGCTGTCTGATTTTTGTATCAATCATGGAATAACCCCTTTAACTCAAGATGCCCAATGATTTTCTAAACCAGACAACTCATTTAATATAACAGATGCTTAGCAGACAAGGGACAACTTTGTTTTTTCAAGTTCATCTTGTACCTAAGATGTTGCATGAATGCCGTGAGCCCTAACAATGCGATTTAGGAACAGCACAAAACTTAACATTTACGATATCTACTTACCTTCTTAGCTTTGCCTTTGTCATCATACTGAGATGCTGATTGCAAAGCCTCAGAGGTATCGGGTACTGTCAAAAATGGAGTGTCAGGGACTATGTTTGAAAGCTGAGATCTTGAGCGTTGACGAATAGATGTACTGCAACATGAAAATATATGTGTACTTACTGTACAGCTTCACATTAAAGAGGTAATTAAACCTTCATAACATAAGTGATCCCCTATTGGGATGGTAAACTAACCCCCCCTCCCCGCAAGGACGTGGTGTGGTTTGGTACTTAAAGAGGTTGACTCATCTTTTTGGTACATGTGCCTATTTGAGAGTGCTCTCTCCATCCTATACCAGTGAATGGAGGGTGGTGGTCATGTGCAGCTGCTCTCCGATCACTTTGGGTCCCCATTATGGATATAGGAGTGAGTCTCAAAGATGGGACCAACACCTATCTGACATTGATGGCATATCCTAGCAATATGCCATCCATGTATGAGGTGAGACAATCCCCTTTAAGGCTTTTTTTTATTTTTATGGAGTTCTCCAGCCACCACTTTGCCTGCTCCGTTCACGATATAGGCACGGGTCCCAGTGGTGGGACCGGCACCTATCAGACAATGGGGGCATATCCTAGCGATATGCCCCCATTATCTCAGGTAAGACAACCCCTTTAAGGAACAGTGCTGAGAACACTGTTTTTGGAATGGTACCTGGGCCCTAACCTTCCAATACCGCAAGCATGTTTAGAGTTCCTATGCCAACTGCCAACTTTTGCGTTCCCATAGTTACAGACTACAAACACCGTGTGTAGTCTGATCCAGTAAGAATGTGCTGTTGAACTCAATATGCTGCCTTTTCTACTGTCTACAGCAGTTTACCCTTCCAGGATTACCTGGAAAATTTGGGTTCTTTAGAACCTGGTCATGAATTCCCAAGAACAAAAGCAAAAGTATGACTCGTCACTTTCAAAGTAGAGATGGCAAACTGTGTAAGACTTGCTCAAAGAAGCTTGGCAAAACCTCAAACATATCCGAGCCAGAATACAGAGCACCTATATTAAGCACCTCTGAGGTAGGAATAGGAGTAGGGGTTCCTTGGGAGTTTAATACGGTTATCAAGATGTTGAGGTCTAATGGAAGGGAGTAACACACGATTGCAGGATTTGCAGTCTGTAACCATAGAGAAACATGGATCTGTATAGACACTGTATACTCAAGACTGTTGTTGACAAAGTAGCTTCACTTTTATACTTTTTTTCTTACAGTTTATGTATTGCAGCAACAAACTTTTTTTGTAGTTAACTTTTGTATTTTTTTTATATTATTTTAATCATATTCTAAACCTGTTAATCAGTCAGTGTTATAAACCAATCATAAAGATTATTAAAAATAAGATATTTTTACAGATATTCAAGACTTAGCAATTGCATCATTATGACTAGACCACTGACATAGTACAGTATTTGTTTATTGTGTTGTACTATACCATTGAATAATTACACCTATTTTATATGACCTTTCTAGAAATCTGAAACAATTCTTCTTTTTCTTGTGAAAGTATTGGATGTCAGGCTTCAAGTGTACATTAAGTCACTGAAGAGAAATGACATATTAATAAACTGATGTGAAGACGCATTCAGCATTGAGCGTCCCATAGTCCTATTAATTACAGACCCACTCATGTAATTACATTTATCCACCATTACTTGTTATTTGAGCAGTCTGTGAACTTTACTCTCGTGTGATAAGCCTACCGTAAGCTTGACTGATAGCTGCCTCGTTTGAAGGACTGGACCTTCTCCAGTTTGGGCTCCACAAATTCTTTGCTTTCTGAATCTGGAAAAGAAATAACATTTGAACATTTACAGATTATAAGAACATAGTACTGTATAATACAGGCAATAGACATATACAATAGATAGATAGTAGATAGATAGATAGATAGATAGATAGATAAATAGACCCTTTAAGGAAGAGGACATTTCAATTACATTGAGAACAAACCATCACATACTTTCTTTCTGCATTTCTGTCAGAGCTTTATCTCCTTGACTCTGTAGCGTCACTAAAGTAAAGTACACTCCTTTTCTCTCCAGCAGTTCATCATGGGTTCCTCTCTCCACCGCCCGGCCATGCTCAAATCCAATGATTACATCTGCATTTTTAATTGTGGACAGCCGATGTGCGATCGAGATGCTCGTGCGGCCGAAACGGACCTGGACACAAAATGTAAGCATTTTATTCATCACATCGATCATACGGTAGACATCAGAGCTCAACGGTATGTAAAGAGCATACTGTAGGAGGACGGGTCAACTAACATGTCCAAATAATGTACAGTACACACAATGGTCTTAACTATTATTTAATGCAACCTGGTACAGTTATCCAGAATACTTTCTGGATTCATACTCTTGAGCAGATTGGAAATTACATATATATATAGAGTATGTAGAGATGAGCGAAGTATTTGAAAATTTGATTTGGCTGCTTTGCCGAACTTTACAAAAATTTTTTGCTTCATGACAAATTACTTTGTCACAAAGCGCATTTCTTTTTGAAACACTAGACTTGAGGATGCTCACAAACTGTACTCGAGCCTGGCCCGCTGATCACCCCATAAAATTGGCTGGCTCACATTCATTTTTTTGCAACTTTTATTAAATCCCCCCTATACATAAAAAAGTCTATAAGTTCTAAAAATTTCTACACAAGGAATACCATACAATTCACATAATATTAAAACTTTTTATATAAAATTTAATATATTAGATGATCCGGGTCTCTAAGTGCGGAGCTCTCGCATTATTAGTAAAAAATAAAATAAAACTACAAGCGGCTATAAGAGTTCTGCTTATATATTTCAAATATATACCTTTTCAGATATGCTAGACAGAATCCCGTCGTTATAAATGGCTCAGAGCCCGTATATATAGCAGAGCTACACCTGCGCTCTGTGTGCTGACTATAACGTCTGTCCACATATAGTGATATGGTAGACGCTGAGTTGGAAACACACTAGATTAGTGTCAGGAACACAGTGGATTAGTGCCGTATTATCCTCTCAGTTGTTTGCAGTCCATGAGAGCGATATCTGACCGCCGCACCTCCAGCAAAATTCATGCGCTTCTTCAGATATATTGTGATCACTTATACCTTGATCACAATATATCTGAAGAAGCGCATGAATTTTGCCGGAGGTGCGGCGGTCAGATATCGCTCTCATGGACTGCAAACAACTGACACTAATCTAGTGAGCTTCCAACTCAGCGTCTAGCCTTTCACTATATGTGGACAGACGTTATAGTCAGCACACAGAGCGCAGGTGTAGCTCTGCTATATATACGGGCTCTGAGCCATTTATAATGACGGGATTATGTCTAGCATATCTGAAAAGGTACATATTTGAAATATATAAGCAGAACTCTGTTCACAAGGAAATATTCCACTAACTTTATAGCCGCTTGTAGTTTTATTTTATTTTATTTTTTACTAATAATGCGAGAGCTCCGCATTTAGGGACCTGGATCATCTAATGTATTACATTTTATATATAAGGTTTTAATAATATATGAATTGTATAGTATTCCTTGTGTAGAAATGTTTAGAACTTATAGACTTTTGTATGTATAGGGGGGATTTAATAAAAGTCGCAAATAAATTACTGTGAGCCAGCCAATTTTATAGCATTTCTTTATGAGTAGCGAGTGCAATGACAGGGATCGGCGATTGAGTCATTGTACCCCCCGTTCATACATGGTCGCGGCATCTGATAGCAATAATCCGGTGTTAAATAAAAATAAAAAGTAATCATACTTACCTGCTCCATTTGCTCGCAATGGAACGGCCGCCGCCATCATGCTTGAACATCTGGAGCAAAATCTTGCGCGGCCCGAGATGACGTCATCCCGCCAGCTGGCGTGGTGATGTCATATGTCACCGTGCACAGGATTTCAGACGAGATCTAAGATGGCCCGTCACAAGCAAATGAAGCAGTTAAGTATGATTTTTTTGTTGTTGTTTTTTGTACTATTTTAGGTTAAATAGATTCGCTACCACAAATTTGGCTTTGTGGCGAATCAAATTTATCCCGAAATTAGGATCCCTTCGATTCGCTCAACACTATAGTTACGGTATAGCTACAATACCATGGAATCAGGGGAAGCGGCTGCTATGATGCCCAAACTCAGGAAGCGGCCCAGGAGGAGAACAAAGGGATTTATTTACAGGGCCAAGGGAGCTTATTACTCACCACTACTTGGTCTTCTTTTCTGGGCACCTGCATTACATAAAGTCCTTGCAGCGCACAGTTTCAGGACATAGTGTGTGTAGGAGTCCACTATGACCTGATGCTGTGCGATATTAGGGGACAGTGTAGTGCGTGTCTAGATGCAGTGCTCCAGAAGGAGGTGACCGCAGAAGGAGAAGAGAGGTGAGTATTTTTTTTGGTCCGGTCTGAGGTCTGCATTAAAAGGACTGAGGGGGGGATGGGCCCAGTTATTTCTAGTTACCCCACTGTTTATGACCCTCAGCCAATTCCCCATCATTTGTTAGCATACAATGTAGTTTTTCCAGAGACAGCACCAGTTCTTCCTACTCTATAGTACAGAGCATGGAACCAACCAGGGCTGACTTATGTCTCTCTGTAGCCCACATGGTAAATTGCATAGTTCACCTTTTTGGTACTTAGACTTTTACTAAAGATTTAGACCTTGAGCTGATAGAAGGGTTTTACCTTATCTAAGGCCTCTTGGACGATGGCTTCACTCTCGTTATCCAGAGCAGATGTGGCCATATCAAGGAGGAGGATTCTGGGGTTTCTGACAAGGGCTCTTGCAATTGCAATTCTCTGCTTCTGTCCTCCACTCATCTGTCCTCCACCTTCTCCAACCGTGGTATCAAATTGCTAAAAAATATGAGCACACATCTATGACAATCTTAAGGAACATTTGCTGATCACACTACATCTGAATGCAGGATATTTCATATACCCTTCAAAAAATAGGTACTCTACCAATAAACAACCTATAGATCTGCACATTGCAACACATTGGTTAGCTTCCCCTTTTTGAGTGCCACAAAGTCAGTTGGTTCAGTGAAAAACATGTTCATTGAGTGCAGCCATTGGATATTACAGGAAGGGGATAAAGAGAAGAATAGATTTTAGAACTTTGTTTCCCCCGTCTTTTAAAGCATTTATATAGAAAAGCTTTGCATATTGGTAATTTATATACTTACACAAATGGAAGGGGTTGGCTGCTTACGTATGATATTTACAAATCTATTACATATTAGAAATGGGAATGTAGCCAACTCAATAATACACAGTCGTTAGAAGTCCTGCATTCTTTTATCATTCTGGAAAGCTATGTCCCTTTGTCAGCATTGCACCGCCACTCCAGCACTAAAACTGCCTTCTGATGGAGGATCAGGGGATGAGACATATCAGCCTCTATTAAAACACAGGGACATCCAGGTTGCGTGCAAGCTCAGATGAAAACTTAGTGGTAGGGTGACAGAATACATTCATCTTCACATGTCTTAGTTAAAGTCTCCAAATTTACAAGCAAAATGGAACCTATATGGTAAACGCCCAGGTCCCATCATTTCAGCATTTTACCAACTTTTATGTGCTCAAAGGTTGAACCTGTGGTTGAAGCACAAGAAGAATAGATGTATAATCCAGTCAAATGGATACATTTGGATGGTCTGCAGCTGTCACAAGGATCTATCTATCTATTTACCTGTTATGTATCTTTTTGCCTATTACGGTATCTAGTATCTTATCTATCCACAGCACTCCAAAAGGATAATAAAGTGCAAAAAGTGATTTATTGACCCATGTCAATGCTTTAAAAGGTCCTGTGAAAGGACTTTTGCCATTTATTACAGTACCTTTTTGGAGTGCTGTGGATTATGACTTATTTTATGGTCAAATTGGATCTTTAATCTGGATCATAACCGCTGGCACCCTAATTTTCAAGTTTGATTTCTGTGGGATAGTGTTTTTTCTCTCGAATCTTTTTGTTTATCTATTATCTATCTATTTATTATCTATCTATCTATCCATTATCTATCTATTTCTTATCTATCTACCTATTATCTATCTATTTATGATCTATCTATCATCTA
Organism: Bufo gargarizans; assembly: GCF_014858855.1. Taxonomy (NCBI): domain Eukaryota; kingdom Metazoa; phylum Chordata; class Amphibia; order Anura; family Bufonidae; genus Bufo; species Bufo gargarizans. Next base: position 11,272,479 of record NC_058087.1, on the reverse strand, counting down.
TCTATTATCTATCTATATGTACACCATATTCACCATATATACCTTCGCTATAGGAATATAATATTTTTTTATAAGAGCACAGAATATTTGAATTATATTGGTCTCTTTGTCCAGAGCTCACAGTTATATTAAGTCAACAGTATAGAAATGTGAGCTCTCAATAGAATGACATACAGTAAGTCGTCTCTGAATAGATATCACCAATGACTAATCACAGGTTTCGTCGATCTGGAATAATTCTATAATTATAGGGCCCAATTTGTGTATACAGGGTAAGCCGCCTATTGGTTCTGTCCCTGTATAAATAGCAGACGGGTATCGGGTAGAAGACAGCTTCTACTCTTCTTTGCAGAGAACTAGTCGGTCTGAGCGGTGTTGGTCCCAACAAGTATGAAGCTTCTCATCTTCTCCCTGCTGCTGGGAGCAGTGGCAGCGAGGGTACTCACAAACAGTAAGTACCTACTGATTGTGTAAGGACCGTCTTACAAGCGCTTATGCCGTTAGTGACATTAGATCTATGGGTATTGATGGGTTGCAGCTTTCATCCAGAATTGTGGTAACACGTAAGCTAATCTAATGTTATCCTAACAATAACACAACAAATATTAGTGGGTTCAGAAGTCACCAAAACTGCTCAGGGTTCTGTTGCCACCATTGGGCCTCTAATCTATGTCCCATCACACCGCTAAGCTCTGCGTTTGTTCCTGATAATTGACTGAAAACAGAAAGTGTTTTTTGCTGTAGCTTCTCATTTACTAAGGTATGACTTTTTACATTTTGGATGGTAATCTTTGAAAGTAATTTTCTTTGATGTAAGGGTGTGCTAACTAAAAAAGACTTCCCTATTTATTGCATTAAAGGGAAAATGACCTGATATTTAAATCACTTTTTTATGTTTAACATAAGTATTTTTGATGATGTTTTTAAATTTTTTTGTATTCAATATACAGTATTTTAACAAAAAATATTAAATCCTGCAGTTTTTGCCCTAGCCACTATGTCTAATAATTGGCGCAACTTCTTGGTTTGTACAGATCACTTTACTGCAGTTATCTGCTTATCTATCATTCCTATCCTGCCTGTAATTATATCACCTATGTGTTTAGATAAGACAAGATCCACCATTCACAATTAGTGATGAGCGAACTTCTGTTTTAAGTTCGGCGTCTAAAGTTCGGCTTCCGGTTAGCAGAGAATCCCGATATGGATCCGGATATGGATTCCGACTTCCGTTGTGGTCCGTGGTAGCGGAATCAATAATGGCCGATTATTGATTCCGCTACCACGGACCACAACGGAAGTCGGAATCCATATCCGGAACCATATCGGGATTCTCTGCTAACCGGAAGCCGAACTTTAGACGCCGAACTTAAAACAGAAGTTCGCTCATCTCTATTCACAATAGGTGATTGTCAAAGTTTATCTCTTCTTTCCTTGTACAATGGCATCTGCACAGGTCACAGAGCATGCCTAGAAAACTCTCCCATAGAAGTCAATGAGGACTTTCTGGCAAATAAGAACAGTTCTGGCAAGATGGCCGCCCCATAATCATGTTCAGGAAATAGAATAAAAAAATCTACAATTAGAAAATAAAAGCAGATTAGAAAAAAGGATATGTGCTATTATATGGTTTTAAGTGGTTGATAAAATTTTTGGTGACACATTTCCCAGAGGAGCCCCCCCCCCCCCCTAGTACCATCCCCTCTATAAGCCAGAACAGAGAACCACTAACAAGCAGCATCTTTTAGGGTCCTTTTACATCATTTAGCGCCTTTGACTGATGATCAGGCAGATTATAGGGAATGAACCAGATGTTCCTGATAACTGCTTTATTATGAGCAGAAACGAGAGCTCCATTCACATGCAGTAATCACCTCCATTGTATGGGACAAGTGATCGAGAGGATGATCGCTTGTCCCTATAGAAAACCATCGTTCCTGGGCAGCAGATGCACAGGAACAAATATTTTTAGTGCGGGCAGAACAGCAGGATCACCCAATGAATGAATTTCCCCTGTAGCTTCTGTTTCACTTAGGCCGTAAAAGTCTTCTGCCATATCATTCATTCAGGTCAGGAGTTCTCATCAGTGGAGTCTGTGAGCAACGACTACCACCAATTTGCGGTTCGCAAATTGTTGATCTGCAAAATACGGATACTGTCCGTATTGCATCTGCATTTTTTGCAGACCCATTGACTTCAATGGGTCCACAGTTCACTTTTTGAGGCCAAGTATAAGACATGTTGTATATTTTTGGGGGAACAGACATAGGGACGCCGAAAACACATGGATGATCCGTATTTCTGTTGAGCAAAAAGACAGAATATAATGTATGTCTGTATGTCAATGGTTACCCGAATGCAACATATATTATGCGGACACACATGCTGACAGCAAAATAAAAACGGCATGTACATGAGGCCTAAAAGTTAAAAAAAATTATTATAAAAGATAATGCTTTCTAGCTGCCAAGCAAAGTACAAGTATATGATATTGGCAGGCAATTATGAATATACCGTACATAACATTCATTCACTGTACAGGACATTCAGAAATTATACATTCTACATATTATTCTTAATTCCCTTTGGAGAGGGCATAGCCTGGATCAACCAATCACATTGATTTTCCATTAGACCCCTGTGAAAGAGATGTTTGAAATGGTCATTCCAATGCATCTTTCTTTTTGCAGGGACGCAAAGTAAAAAGGAAATAGATGACAAGTGTCCCAAATATTCAAAAGGAAATGTCACCTCTTCTTTCCAAAAAGTCAACAGTAAAGGATTTAACTGGACAATCCCATTAACGCCATGCACTACGGACGCTGACTGCCAGGCAGACTACATCTGCTGTGAACTACCCAGTGGATTCAGATGTATATATAATTTCCGAGGTAAGTTACAACAACTGAGATATTTAAGAAAAAAATTCCTCCAAGCTAGCAATTCTGATAAAATTATGAAACAACACATACTAACTAGAGATGAGCGAATTTCCTCACGCTTCGTGGGAACGAATCCATGGAGCAAGGAACTCTGGGAAGGTGGGATCACCCATAATGCCATGCATGCAGCCAATCAGCAGCCAGTCAGTCCTGTGATGTCACAGCCCTATAAATAGCCTCAGCCATCTTGGATTCTGCCATTTTCCAGTGTACTTAGTGCAGGGAGAGATGGCAGCAGGCGCTAGGGACAGTACTATGATAAACTTCATTATGTTAAAAAAAATTACAAGTGCAGGGAAAGATTATTCAAGGTGTAGGGAAAAGATAGGGAGGAATCATTCCACTGCATTTATGTTGAACAGGGTTCAGTAGGAGAGGTTACAGCCTGGGTAATAGGAACAATCCTATTACACCTTGCTGCACTGACTGGAGACCCAATTTGCCATTATACAGTTCTGTGATTCCAGCAAACCGTTCTTGTTATTAGGGTGTAGCCATTAACAGGGTTTATGGCAAGGAAATATTTCTATGTCTTATTTGCCCTTGTGCGGAGCAGTTATATGTTCTAAAGCATTTTTTGGCTTGTATTAGAGGGGGAAAAAGGGCTTATTAGCCGTTGTGTGGTGAAGTGCGAAAATTAAAGCACTTTTTGTCGTGTATTAGTGGCAAAAGAAAAATGTATTTGCCATTCAGTGGTGCAGTTATATGTTCTAAAGACCTTTTTGTTGAGTGATAGTGGAAAACGAAAAATATATTTGCCTTTGAGCAGTGCAGTTATACGTTCTAAAGCCCTTTTTGTTGTGTATTAGTGGCAAAATAAAAATATATTTGCTGTTCAGCGGCATAAGCAAAATATATTTGCCATTAAGTGGTGCAGTTATACAGCTATCTAGAAGGCAAGGACACCTGGGAACTGTCACTGCCTTATTTAATGGTTGCCCTGCTGTCACTGACAGCGGGCAACCCGATCTGCAGCTGCACGATTAACGTCCATTCAGAGATATAGAAGCCACCTAGTTTTTTAGTCAACGTGCGAACGGGAAGTGGTTACAAAAATCTAAACATATTAGGTATCGCCACGTCCGTAACGATCTGCTCTATAAAAATGTCACATGACCTAACCACTCAGGTGAATGCTGTAAAAATAAATAAATAAAAACTGTGCTAAAACAACCAATTTTTTGGTCCCCTTGCCCCATAAAGTGTTATAATGAATGATCAAAAAATCATATGTACCCAAAAATTGTACCAATAAAACTGGCACCTTATCCCTTAGTTTCCAAAATGGGGTCCTTTTTGGGAGTTTACATTGTAAGGGTGCATCAGGGGGGCTTCAAATGGGACATGGCATTCTGCGCCCTGCTGTGTGCCCATACAGCAGTTTATGACCACATGTGGGGTGTTTCTGTAAACCGCATAATAAGGGTATTTTTAACCCTCGATGTGTTAAAGAAAAAATTGGATTAAATTGGAAAATCTGCCCAAAAAAATCTCAATTTTCCTTTACCCACCTAAAGGGTTAACAAAGTTTGTAAAAATCAGTTTTAAGTAACTTTTGTAGTTTCTAAAATGGGGTCATTTATGGGGTTATCCACTATGCAAGCCCCACAAAGTGACTTCAGACCTGAACTGGTCCTTAAAAAGTGGGTTTTGGCAATTTTCTTAAAATTTTTAAGAATTGCTTCTAAAATTCTAAGCCTTCTAACGTCCTAAAAAAATTAAATGACATTTTCCAAAATGATGCCAACATAAAGTAGACATATGGGGAATGTTAAGTAATAAATATTTTATGAGGTATCACTTTCTGTTTTAAAAGCAGAGAAACAGACATTTTGAAAATTTTGGGTAAATTTGGGATTTTTTCATAAATAAAGGTGAAATATATTGAATCAAATTTATGACTATCATGAAGTACAATGTGTCACGAGAAAACAATCTCTGAATGGCTTGGATAAGTAAAAGTGTTCCAAAGTTATTACCACATGAAGTGAGATATGTCAGGTTTGCAAAATTGGCCTGGTCAGGAAGGGGGCAAATGGCCCGGATGTGAAGTGGTTAAATAAAAAAATATCAAAAAATGTTCCCCCTTTGGTTGAGGATGTTGTCTTCTCTTTCTTCTGAACCATAAAAGAGCAGCCACAATTTTGTGCAATTCACGAGAGACAGATCCCTAAAAATTCGAATTCTTTAGAAACCAACGTTTTTGGGAAATTTGGAACAAATTCATCTCTAGTACAGGCTCTTTCCGACGATTGGAATTTGATACTTGCAAAAAAAATAAAATTAACAATGTGTGATTCTTGGCCAAGAAGCAGCATATATAAACTTGCTATTTCACCTTGCAGATATACAGTAGCAATGTGATGTTACCACAATCAGACAATGTGATAATCCCTGAGTTTAGTATTTCAGTTGAATCTTGGTCACAACTTTATTTTACACGCAAATACATTACATCACCTACTGATTGGAGTGAAGACGGAGAAAAAGTTACTCAAATGTAATCAACTTGCACTTTCTGTTTTCAGTCTTACAGAAAAATATGCTGCATCCTTTGGAAGACCTACGAACAGTAAAGACTCTACCAGGAAACAGAACAAAACCATCATGGTTCAATCAAAATAGTACGCAACAAAATAAAGGTACTGGTACTACTGGACACAAAATACAGCAGGGTAATAAGATGGGAAAGGCTAGGAACAAAAGAGATCATTAGGAAAGTAAGCAAACACCTAAGAACACATTTATTATGACCGGCGTTTTAAGACGCCGGTCTTCATAAACCCCTGAACTGGTGGTGGATCTGCTGTAGTTATAAAGAGGCGGTGGGCTCGACATAACTTTGGCGCATCCAGCACCAGTTCTAAGCGTAAGACAGCTTCTGAGCTGTCTTACATTTAGACCATTTTCTATGCCTAAAACAGTGGGTGCAGATAGCTCCAAAAATGCTCAGGGTACTGAAAGTTTGACTGTTCATGAAGCCCCATTAGGACACTAAGCTATGCCCCATTGCACTGCTAAGATCTGGCCTGTTGCACCACTACATTTTGCCCCATCACACTGCTAAGCTCACCTCTATCTGACTGCCGATCCCCTCTTTCAGCTTGGCACTGCAGCCTGGACATCTCAGCTACTGCTCTACAGCTGGGGGTGGCTAATGCCATAGGCCTTTGCTCTTTGGCAGGGGCGTAACTATAGAAGGTGCAATGGTAGCAGTAGCTACTAGGCCCAAAGACACTTGTGGTGCATAAGAAACCACCAGTATTATAGAAAGTGCATACTGGTCAAGTTACATTTCTGGCTGGAAGGAAGGGGTAAGGTCAAGAATTTGGCATGGGGGGGAGGTGCGGTATCAATTTTTGCCTCGAGCAGCATGAAGGCTATGTGCTGCCCTGCCCCTGGCCACAACGCACTAAAGGAAGGGGGGGCCCCAAGCTGAACTCTTACACCAGGGCCCATAAGCCTTTAGCTCCGCCCCTGCTCGTTGGTGTCTGTCATGTAGCACCTCTTCATATAAAATTATAATGGGCCAAGTACAGTATATAATTGTCACCTATCATGACATTTTTGTCCTGAAAAACTCTCAGATTTTGGAACGTGTAATAGGAGAGAATCTCTTTTTAGAGAGAAAAGATGGATGGGAATTTGTTAATGACGTTGATCCTATAGTGAAAAATTGGACTTTGAGTCTTCAGATTTCACTTTTCCAAATTGTCTAATTGCACAAATACAATGCAAAATCAGACATAAAATGTTTTAATTATTTGAGATTACATTACAGGTATATTTATGGTGCATGTTAGTGAAGTCCCTTGTGTACATGCTAGAGATGCGCAAATTTACAGAAATTCGAATCCGTCTGAATAAATTTGCTGTCAAAAGTCTTCAGATTGTCATGAAAAGTTGTGTATGACAATCTAAGGTCTCTCAGGACTGTACCCAACTCTGCTTCTGAAACACCTAGACATTAGTTATGTCCGTGATATATATGACTATGGGTCCGAACAATTTTATCTTAAGTAAAAAACAGTCAATTTTTAGTAGAAGATGCCTTATTCTCCAGCTTGTAGACTGTAAAATAGTAGCCACCATTTTGTGCAGTTTGTGAGGAACAAATTCCAAAACATTTGGAATCTTCAAAGTCTCTAAGAAATTAATTATATATTTTTTTAAGAGTCACTTTGCTCATCTCTAGTACAAGCTCTTATAGACCACTGTAATTTCACTCTCACTGACAAAAATAATAATAATGTGTTATTCTAGGAAAAAAGCAGCATATATAGACTTGCTATTTTTGTACTCCTTTAATTTAATACTAGTGGTAACACCTTGCAGATATACAGTCACACTGTGATGTACCATAATCAGACAGTGTGAGTTTAGTATTTTATTTGAACCCTGGTGGCAGTTGTGATTCACATAAATACATAAGGATTGATTACATCAACTACTTATAGGAGGATAGACAAAACAAAAAGTTAACCAAATGTAATCAACTTGCACTTTCTCTTTTTAGCCTTTCAGAGTAAAGAGCCGCATCCCTTGGAGGAGCTAAGAATAGTAGATACCCTACAAGGAAACAGAACAAAACCACTGTGGCTCAACCAAAATCTTACACAACAATATGGAGGTACTGGACACAAAATATACCAGGGGAGTAAGGTGGGAAAGGATAGGAATGTAAGAGATCTCCATGAAAGTGAGGAAAAGGATGGTGATAGTTCTGAGGAACTGCAAGACTTTCAGAAAAGTGGGGAAAATGAAGGACATGAGGATGATAGCACAAGGCATAAGAGGAATGTTAATGTAAACCAATCTACAGAAGAGACTGAGAAACTCAAGGATCAGGACCCAAAAAATTGTCAATGTGGAAAAGATAGGGAAAATGGGGCAAAGTGTGGAAAGAACTCTAAAAAGGCAAGTAGGCTTTCAAAGGAAGGGAAGAGACAAGAACAACAGGAAAACCAAGGGAGGATGTCACATAAAAAGAAACATAGACATTTGGAGAAACAGAAAGGTAATAATACTGAGAAGGAGGAAGAGAAAAGTAGGAACGTAACAGAGAAAAGTGATGGAGACATAGAAAGGGTAAAATGGGAGGTACACAGCCATGGGCTACAAAAAACAGAAGAACATGGAGAGCAGGGGAAGAAGATAGCAGAGGGAGAAGGAAATGCTGAAAATTTAGAGCAGGGGCAGGACATAGCAGAGGGAAAGAGAGATGCAGGTGATATACAAAGGCTTAAACGTGAGATATTTAACAATGTTCTACAAAAAGCAGAGGGAGAACAGGAGAAGACAGCAGAGGAAACAAGACATGGAGAGCAGGGAAAGAAGACAGCAGAGGGAAAGAGACATGCAAATGATATACAAAGGGTTAAACGTGAGACATCAGAGGAAAAGAGACATGCACCACATGGAGAGCAAGGGAAGAAAATAGCAGAGAAAAAGAGAAATAAACAACATGGGGAGCAGAGGAAGAAGACAGCAGAGGAAAAGAGACATGCACCACATGGAGAGCAGGGAAAGAAGACAGCAGAGGGAAAGAGACATGGGCCACATGGAGAGCAGGGGAAGAAGACAGCAGGGGAAAAGAGACATGCACTACATGGAGAGCAGGGAAAGAAGACAGCAGAGGGAAAGAGACATGTGCCACATGGAGAGCAGGGAAAGAAGACAGCAGGGGAAAAGAGACATGTGCCACATGGAGAGCAGGGAAAGAAGACAGCAGAGGGAAAGAGACATGCAGAACATGGAGAGCAGGGAAAGAAGACAGCAGAGGGAAAGAGACATGCAGAACATGGAGAGAAGGGGCAGAAAATAGCAGGGGGAATAAGACATGCAGATGATATACGAAGGGTTAAACGAGAGACATCAGAGGAAAAGAGACATGCACCACATGGAGAGCAAGGGAGGAAAACAGCAGAGGAAAAGAGAAATAAACAACATGGGGAGCAGAGGAAGAAGACAGCAGGGGAAAAGAGACATGTGCCACATGGAGAGCAGGGAAAGAAGACAGCAGAGGGAAAGAGACATGCAGAACATGGAGAGCAGGGAAAGAAGACAGCAGAGGGAAAGAGACATGCAGAACATGGAGAGAAGGGGCAGAAAATAGCAGAGGAAAATAGACATGCAGATGATATACGAAGGGTTAAACGTGAGACATCAGAGGAAAAGAGACATGCACCACATGGAGAGCAAGGGAAGAAAACAGCAGAGGAAAAGAGAAATAAACAACATGGGGAGCAGAGGAAGAAGACAGCAGGGGAAAAGAGACATGTGCCACATGGAGAGCAGGGAAAGAAGACAGCAGAGGGAAAGAGACATGCAGAACATGGAGAGCAGGGAAAGAAGACAGCAGAGGGAAAGAGACATGCAGAACATGGAGAGAAGGGGCATAAAATAGCAGAGGGAAAGATAAATAAACAACATGGGGAGCAGGGGAAGAAGACAGCAGGGGAAAAGAGAAATGCAGAACATGGAGAAGAGTTGCAGGAAAGAGCAAGGGAACAGATAAAACAGCCAGGGGAGGGAAAAGGACTGAAAAGAACAATAAGCAGGAATAATAGCAGATCTCCACAAGATATAAATGAAAATTTTGCAAAAGAGAAACAGGAAAATGTCAGCAATGAGGGGAATGGGAATTTTTCAGCATCCGAAATTAAAGAAAAACACACATTTAAACATGGGAAAAATTGTACAAAGACACATGAGAAGAGCCTAGAAAAGAAAGGGAAGAATAATAATAGAGGACATAGTAAACTAGATAAAGATAAAAAGATGGGGCAAGGAGAAAAAGAGCAATGGCTTGTAAATAGAGTTGAGCGAACACCTGGATGTTCGGGTTCGAGAAGTTCGGCCGAACATCCCGGAAATGTTCGGGTTCGGGATCCGAACCCGATCCGAACTTCGTCCCGAACCCGAACCCCATTGAAGTCAATGGGGACCCGAACTTTTCGGCACTAAAAAGGCTGTAAAACAGCCCAGGAAAGAGCTAGAGGGCTGCAAAAGGCAGCAACATGTAGGTAAATCCCCTGCAAACAAATGTGGATAGGGAAATGAATTAAAATAAAAATTAAATAAATAAAAATTAACCAAAATCAATTGGAGAGAGGTTCCATAGCAGAGAATCTGGCTTCCCGTCACCCACCACTGGAACAGTCCATTCTCAGATATTTAGGCCCCGGCACCCAGGCAGAGGAGAGAGGTCCCGTAACAGAGAATCTGTCTTCATGTCAGCAGAGAATTAGTCTGCATGTCATAGCAGAGAATGAGGCTTCACGTCAGCCACCACTGCAACAGTCCATTGGCATATATTTAGGCCCAGCACCCAGGCAGAGGAGGGAGGTCCCGTAACAGAGAATCTGTCTTCATGTCAGCAGAGAATTAGTCTGCATGTCATAGCAGAGAATGAGGCTTCACGTCAGCCACCACTGCAACAGTCCATTGGCATATATTTAGGCCCAGCACACACACAGGCAGAGGAGAGAGGTCCCGTAACAGAGAATCTGGCTTCATGTCAGCAGAGAATCAGTCTGCATGTCATAGCAGAGAATGAGGCTTCACGTCAGCCACCACTGCAACAGTCCATTGGCATATATTTAGGCCCAGCACACACACAGGCAGAGGAGAGAGGTCCCGTAACAGAGAATCTGGCTTCATGTCAGCAGAGAATCAGTCTGCATGTCATAGCAGAGAATGAGGCTTCACGTCAGCCACCACTGCAACAGTCCATTGGCATATATTTAGGCCCAGCACCCAGGCAGAGGAGGGAGGTCCCGTAACAGAGAATCTGTCTTCATGTCAGCAGAGAATTAGTCTGCATGTCATAGCAGAGAATGAGGCTTCACGTCAGCCACCACTGCAACAGTCCATTGGCATATATTTAGGCCCAGCACACACACAGGCAGAGGAGAGAGGTCCCGTAACAGAGAATCTGGCTTCATGTCAGCAGAGAATCAGTCTGCATGTCATAGCAGAGAATGAGGCTTCACGTCAGCCACCACTGCAACAGTCCATTGGCATATATTTAGGCCCAGCACACACACAGGCAGAGGAGAGAGGTCCCGTAACAGAGAATCTGGCTTCATGTCAGCAGAGAATCAGTCTGCATGTCATAGCAGAGAATGAGGCTTCACGTCAGCCACCACTGCAACAGTCCATTGGCATATATTTAGGCCCAGCACCCAGGCAGAGGAGGGAGGTCCCGTAACAGAGAATCTGTCTTCATGTCAGCAGAGAATTAGTCTGCATGTCATAGCAGAGAATGAGGCTTCACGTCAGCCACCACTGCAACAGTCCATTGGCATATATTTAGGCCCAGCACCCAGGCAGAGGAGGGAGGTCCCGTAACAGAGAATCTGTCTTCATGTCAGCAGAGAATTAGTCTGCATGTCATAGCAGAGAATGAGGCTTCACGTCAGCCACCACTGGAACAGTCCATTCTCAGATATTTAGGCCCCGGCACCCAGGCAGAGGAGAGAGGTCCCGTAACAGAGAATCTGTCTTCATGTCAGCAGAGAATTAGTCTGCATGTCATAGCAGAGAATGAGGCTTCACGTCAGCCACCACTGCAACAGTCCATTGGCATATATTTAGGCCCAGCACCCAGGCAGAGGAGAGAGGTCCCGTAACAGACAATCTGGCTTCATGTCAGCAGAGAATCAGTCTGCATGTCATAGCAGAGAATCAGGCTTCACGTCACCCACCACTGCAACAGTCCATTGTCATAAATTTAGGCCCAGCACTAGTGTTGAGCGGCATGTCCCATATTCGAATTCGCGAAATTTTGTGAATATTCGAAAGAATATTCGTAAAATATTCGCGATTATTCAAATTCGTTATTATTTCGCATATGCGATAATTCGAATTATCGCATAATACATATGCTATGCAAAATTCACATGTGCGCTAATGAAATCGCCTTACGAAGATTCGCAACTCAATTCAATCACTAATGTATGAATGCAATGCCCTTTGCCTCTGTTCTGGGACAAGTGTAGATATTCGCATGTGCGCTAATAAAATCGCCTTACGAAGATTCGCACCTCAATCACTTTCTAGGGAATGTGAGACTTTTGGGAATCAATCGAGATACAGTGGGGGGTGATGACAGTAGTTGACAGAGTACAGATCAATGTAATCTGTAAGGTGGAAAGTAAAATAAAAAATACGAATATTCGTAAATCGAATTTTACGAAGTTCTACGTATTCGCGAATATGGTGCTATACTATATGAATGCACAGGCCTTTGCCTCTCTGTTCTGGGGACAAGTGTAGATATTTGCATTTGCGTTAATAAAATCGCCTTACGAAGATTCGCAGCTCAATTCAATCACTAATGTATGAATGCAAAGCCCTTTGCCTCTGTTCTGGGACAAGTGTAGATATTCGCATGTGCGCTAATAAAATCGCCTTACGAAGATTCGCAACTCAATTCACTAATGTATGAATGCAAAGCCCTTTGCCTCTGTTCTGGGACGTGCCGATATTCGCATGTGCGCTAATAAAATCGCCTTACGAAGATTCGCGCCTCAATCACTTTCTAGGCAATGTGAGTAAGATCTGAGCTGTTGGACCTTTGGGAAACAATCAATTATATGTGTACTGTAATTTTGTGGGGGGGGGGGGGGAAACAAAAAACGAATATTCGTTTTTACGAATATATAGCACTATATTCGAAATATTCGCGAAATCGCGAAGTTGCGATATTCGCGAAAAAAATTTGCTTTTCGAATATTCGCGCTCAACACTACCCAGCACCCAGGCAGAGGAGAGAGGTCCCGTAACAGAGAATCTGGCTTCATGTCAGCAGAGAATCAGTCTTCATATCATAGCAGAGAATCAGGCTTCACGTCACCCACCACTGTAAGAGTCAATTTTCATAAATTTAGGCCCAGAACCCAGGCAGAGGAGAAAGGTCCCGTAACAGACAATCTGGCTTCATGTCAGCAGAGAATCAGTCTTCATATCATAGCAGAGAATCAGGCTTCACGTCACCCACCACTGCAACAGTCAATTTTCATAAATTTAGGCCCAGAACCCAGGCAGAGGAGAAAGGTCCCGTAACAGACAATCTGGCTTCATGTCAGCAGAGAATCAGTCTTCATATCATAGCAGAGAATCAGGCTTCACGTCACCCACCACTGCAACAGTCAATTGTCATAAATTTAGGCCCAGCACCCAGGCAGAGGAGAGAGCTCCCGTAACAGAGGATCTGGCTTCATGTCAGCAGAGAATCAGTCTGCATGTCATAGCAGAGAATGAGGCTTCACGTCACCCACCACTGCAACAGTCCATTGGCATATATTTAGGCCTAGCACACAGGCAGAGGAGAGGTTCATTCAACTTTGGGTAGCCTCGCAATATAATGGTAAAATGAAAATAAAAATAGGATTGAATGAGGAAGTGCCCTGGAGTCCAATAATATATGGTTATGGGGAGGTAGTTAATGTCTAATCTGGACAAGGGACGGACAGGTCCTGTGGGATCCATGCCTGGTTCATTTTTATGAACGTCAGCTTGTCCACATTGGCTGTAGACAGGCGGCTGCGTTTGTCTGTAATGACGCCCCCTGCCGTGCTGAATACACGTTCAGACAAAACGCTGGCTGCCGGGCAGGCCAGCACCTCCAAGGCATAAAAGGCTAGCTCTGGCCACGTGGACAATTTAGAGACCCAGAAGTTGAATGGGGCCGAACCATCAGTCAGTACGTGGAGGGGTGTGCACACGTACTGTTCCACCATGTTAGTGAAATGTTGCCTCCTGCTAACACGTTGCGTATCAGGTGGTGGTGCAGTTAGCTGTGGCGTGTTGACAAAAGTTTTCCACATCTCTGCCATGCTAACCCTGCCCTCAGAGGAGCTGGCCGTGACACAGCTGCCTTGGCGACCTCTTGCTCCTCCTCTGCCTTGGCCTTGGGCTTCCACTTGTTCCCCTGTGACATTTGGGAATGCTCTCAGTAGCGTGTCTACCAACGTGCGCTTGTACTCGCGCATCTTCCTATCACGCTCCAGTGCAGGAAGTAAGGTGGGCACATTGTCTTTGTAGCGTGGATCCAGCAGGGTGGCAACCCAGTAGTCCGCACAGGTTAAAATGTGGGCAACTCTGCTGTCGTTGCGCAGGCACTGCAGCATGTAGTCGCTCATGTGTGCCAGGCTGCCCAGGGATAAGGACAAGCTGTCCTCTGTGGGAGGCGTATCGTCATCGTCCTGCCTTTCCCCCCAGCCACGCACCAGTGATGGACCCGAGCTGCGTTGGGTGCCACCCCGCTGTGACCATGCTTCATCCTCATCCTCCTCCACCTCCTCCTCATCCTCGTCCTCCTCGTCCTCCAGTAGTGGGCCCTGGCTGGCCACATTTGTACCTGGCCTCTGCTGTTGCCAAAAACCTCCCTCTGAGTCACTTCGAAGAGACTGGCCTGAAAGTGCTAAAAATGACCCCTCTTCCTCCTCCTCCTCCTCCTCCTCCTGGGCCACCTCCTCTTCCATCATCGCCCTAAGTGTTTTCTCAAGGAGACATAGAAGTGGTATTGTAACGCTGATAACGGTGTCATCGCCACTGGCCATGTTGGTGGAGTACTCGAAACAGCGCAACAGGGCACACAGGTCTCGCATGGAGGCCCAGTCATTGGTGGTGAAGTGGTGCTGTTCTGTAGTGCGACTGACCCGTGCGTGCTGCAGCTGAAACTCCACTATGGCCTGCTGCTGCTCGCACAGTCTGTCCAGCATGTGCAAGGTGGAGTTCCACCTGGTGGGCACGTCGCATATGAGGCGGTGAGCGGGAAGGCCGAAGTTACGCTGTAGCGCAGACAGGCGAGCAGCAGCAGGATGTGAACGCCGGAAGCGCGAACAGACGGCCCGCACTTTATGCAGCAGCTCTGACATGTCGGGGTAGTTGTGAATGAACTTCTGCACCACCAAATTCAGCACATGCGCCAAGCAAGGGATGTGCGTCAAATTGGCTAGTCCCAGAGCTGCAACGAGATTTCGCCCATTATCACACACCACCAGGCCGGGCTTGAGGCTCACCGGCAGCAACCACTCGTCGGTCTGTTGTTCTATACCCCGCCACAACTCCTGTGCGGTGTGGGGCCTGTCCCCCAAACATATGAGTTTCAGAATGGCCTGCTGACGTTTACCCCGGGCTGTGCTGAAGTTGGTGGTGAAGGTGTGTGGCTGACTGGATGAGCAGGTGGAAGAAGAGGAGGAGGAAGCCGAGAAGGAGGAGGTGGCAACAGGAGGCAAAGAATGTTGCCCTGCGATCCTTGGCGGCGGAAGGACGTGCGCCAAACAGCTCTCCGCCTGGGGCCCAGCTGCCACTACATTTACCCAGTGTGCAGTTAGGGAGATATAGCGTCCCTGGCCGTGCTTACTGGTCCACGTATCTGTGGTTAGGTGGACCTTGCTACAGATGGCGTTGCGCAGTGCACACTTGATTTTATCGGATACTTGGTTGTGCAGGGAAGGCACGGCTCTCTTGGAGAAGTAGTGCCGGCTGGGAACAACATACTGTGGGACAGCAAGCGACATGAGCTGTTTGAAGCTGTCTGTGTCCACCAGCCTAAATGACAGCATTTCATAGGCCAGTAGTTTAGAAATGCTGGCATTCAGGGCCAGGGATCGAGGGTGGCTAGGTGGGAATTTACGCTTTCTATCAAATGTTTGTGAGATGGAGAGCTGAACGCTGGCGTGTGACATGGTTGAGACGCTTGGTGACGGAGGTGGTGGTGGTGGTGTTGGTGGTACATCCCCTGTTTGCTGGGCGGCAGGTGCCAACGTTCCTCCAGAGGCGGAGGAAGAGGCCGAGGCGGCAGCAGCAGAATAGGCCGAGGCGGCAGCAGCAGAAGAGGTAGCAGGGGGAGCCTGAGTGACTTCCTTGGTTTTAAGGTGTTTACTCCACTGCAGTTCATGCTTTGCATGCAGGTGCCTGGTCATGCAGGTTGTGCTCAGGTTCAGAACGTTAATGCCTCGCTTCAGGCTCTGATGGCACAGCGTGCAAACCACTCGGGTCTTGTCGTCAGCACATTGTTTGAAGAAGTGCCATGCCAGGGAACTCCTTGAAGCTGCCTTTGGGGTGCTCGGTCCCAGATGGCGGCGGTCAGTAGCAGGCGGAGTCTCTTGGCGGCGGGTGTTCTGCTTTTGCCCACTGCTCCCTCTTTTGCTACGCTGTTGGCTCGGTCTCACCACTGCCTCTTCCTCCGAACTGTGAAAGTCAGTGGCACGACCTTCATTCCATGTGGGGTCTAGGACCTCATCGTCCCCTGCATCGTCTTCCACCCAGTCTTGATCCCTGACCTCCTGTTCAGTCTGCACACTGCAGAAAGACGCAGCAGTTGGCACCTGTGTTTCGTCATCATCAGAGACATGCTGAGGTGGTATTCCCATGTCCTCATCATCAGGAAACATAAGTGGTTGTGCGTCAGTGCATTCTATGTCTTTCACCGCTGGGGAAGGGCTAGGTGGATGCCCTTGGGAAACCCTGCCAGCGGAGTCTTCAAACAGCATAAGAGACTGCTGCATAACTTGAGGCTGAGACAGTTTCCCTGGTATGCATGGGGGTGATGTGACAGACTGATGGGGTTGGTTTTCAGGCGCCATCTGTGCGCTTTCTGCAGAAGACTGGGTGGGAGATAATGTGAACGTGCTGGATCCACTGTCGGCCACCCAATTGACTAATGCCTGTACCTGCTCAGGCCTTACCATCCTTAGAACGGCATTGGGCCCCACCATATATCGCTGTAAATTCTGGCGGCTACTGGGACCTGAGGTAGTTGGTACACTAGGACGTGTGGATGTGGCAGAACGGCCACGTCCTCTCCCAGCACCAGAGGGTCCACTAACACCACCACGACCATGTCCACGTCCGCGTCCCTTACTAGATGTTTTTCTCATTGTTATGGTTCACCACAACAACAAATATATTATTTGGCCCAATGTATTGTATTCAAATTCAGCGGGATATAAATTTGAGGCCTAGTATTTAGGCGCTGGGTGACCGGTATGGATTTAGTGACAGAATTAGACTTGGAAATGCACAGAAGCGTGTGTGTGTGAAGTTATTCTGAATGACCCAATGTGCACCTTGAATATTATATACCCTTTTAGGGATAGATTTCAAATAGCTCTGATATAGCAGAAACCACTAAATTATGAAATTGCTAAATTGGGAATTGTACTTCAACCCAGAACAAAAAATGTGCTTTGACGGACACTAAATATCTTGCCCAGCAACAACAGTACAACGGTGGGTAACGAGAGATTTAGAGGGAATTAAATTTGAGGCCTAGTATTTAGGCGCTGGGTCACCGGTATGGATTTAGTGACAGAATTAGACTTGGAAATACACAGTAGCGGGTGTGTGTGAAGTTATTCTGAATGACCCTATGTGCACCTTCAATATTATATACCCTTTTTGGGATAGATTTCAAATAGCTCTGATATAGCAGGAACCACTAAATTATGAAATTGCTAAATTGGGAATTGTACTTCAACCCAGAACAAAAAATGTGCTTTGACGGGCACTAAATAACTTTCCCAGCTACAACAGGACAACGGTAACGAGAGATTTAGAGGGATTTAAATTTGAGGCCTAGTATTTAGGCGCTGGGTGACAGGTATGGGTTTAGTGACAGAATTAGACTTGGAAATACACAGTAGCGGGTGTGTGTGAAGTTATTCTGAATGACCCTATGTGCACCTTCAATATTATATACCCTTTTTGGGATAGATTTCAAATAGCTCTGATATAGCAGAAACCACTAAATTATGAAATTGCTAAATTGGGAATTGTACTTCAACCCAGAACAAAAAATGTGCTTTGACGGACACTAAATATCTTGCCCAGCAACAACAGTACAGCGGTGGGTAACGAGAGATTTAGAGGGAATTAAATTTGAGGCCTAGTATTTAGGCGCTGGGTCACCGGTATGGATTTAGTGACAGAATTAGACTTGGAAATACACAGTAGCGGGTGTGTGTGAAGTTACTCTGAATGACCCTATGTGCACCTTCAATATTATATACCCTTTTTGGGATAGATTTCAAAGAGCTCTGATATAGCAGGAACCACTAAATTATGAAATTGCTAAATTGGGAATTGTATTTCAACCCAGAACAAGAAATGTGCTTGAACGGACACTAAATAACTCGCCCAGCTACAGCACTAGGGACAGATTTAGCTGGATATAAATTTGAGGCCTAGTATTTAGGCGCTGGGTGACAGGTATGGGTTTAGTGACAGAATTAGACTTGGAAATACACAGTAGCGGGTGTGTGTGAAGTTATTCTGAATGACCCTATGTGCACCTTCAATATTATATACCCTTTTAGGGATAGATTTCAAATAGCTCTGATATAGCAGAAACCACTAAATTATGAAATTGCTAAATTGGGAATTGTACTTCAACCCAGAACAAAAAATGTGCTTTGACGGACACTAAATATCTTGCCCAGCAACAACAGTACAGAGGTGGGTAACGAGAGATTTAGAGGGAATTAAATTTGAGGCCTAGTATTTAGGCGCTGGGTCACCGGTATGGATTTAGTGACAGAATTAGACTTGGAAATACACAGTAGCGGGTGTGTGTGAAGTTATTCTGAATGACCCTATGTGCACCTTCAATATTATATACCCTTTTTGGGATAGATTTCAAATAGCTCTGATATAGCAGGAACCACTAAATTATGAAATTGCTAAATTGGGAATTGTACTTCAACCCAGAACAAAAAATGTGCTTTGACGGGCACTAAATAACTTTCCCAGCTACAACAGGACAACGGTAACGAGAGATTTAGAGGGATTTAAATTTGAGGCCTAGTATTTAGGCGCTGGGTGACAGGTATGGGTTTAGTGACAGAATTAGACTTGGAAATACACAGTAGCGGGTGTGTGTGAAGTTATTCTGAATGACCCTATGTGCACCTTCAATATTATATACCCTTTTAGGGATAGATTTCAAATAGCTCTGATATAGCAGAAACCACTAAATTATGAAATTGCTAAATTGGGAATTGTACTTCAACCCAGAACAAAAAATGTGCTTTGACGGACACTAAATATCTTGCCCAGCAACAACAGTACAGCGGTGGGTAACGAGAGATTTAGAGGGAATTAAATTTGAGGCCTAGTATTTAGGCGCTGGGTCACCGGTATGGATTTAGTGACAGAATTAGACTTGGAAATACACAGTAGCGGGTGTGTGTGAAGTTACTCTGAATGACCCTATGTGCACCTTCAATATTATATACCCTTTTTGGGATAGATTTCAAAGAGCTCTGATATAGCAGGAACCACTAAATTATGAAATTGCTAAATTGGGAATTGTATTTCAACCCAGAACAAGAAATGTGCTTGAACGGACACTAAATAACTCGCCCAGCTACAGCACTAGGGACAGATTTAGCTGGATATAAATTTGAGGCCTAGTATTTAGGCGCTGGGTGACCGGTATGGATTTAGTGACAGAATTAGACTGGGATATGGCCAAAAAATGAACAGACTATTGCTGGTTAAATGCACTTGGTGTGACAGCTTCACCCTGATGTAGGCTTTAGCCAAAAAACAACCACACCATTGAGGGTTAAATGCACTTGGTGACAGGCGCAGCTTGCCCCTGATTTTGTATATGGCCAAAAAATGAACAGACTATTGCTGGTTAAATGCACTTGGTGTGACAGCTTCACCCTGATGTAGGCTTTAGCCAAAAAACAACCACACCATTGAGGGTTAAATGCACTTGGTGACAGGCGCAGCTTGCCCCTGATTTTGTATATGGCCAAAAAATGAACAGACTATTGCTGGTTAAATGCACTTGGTGTGACAGCTTCACCCTGATGTAGGCTTTAGCCAAAAAACAACCACACCATTGAGGGTTAAATGCACTTGGTGACAGGCGCAGCTTGCCCCTGATTTTGTATATGGCCAAAAAATGAACAGACTATTGCTGGTTAAATGCACTTGGTGTCACAGCTTCACCCTGATGTAGGCTTTAGCCAAAAAACAACCACACCATTGAGGGTTAAATGCACTTGGTCGCAGCTTGTGCTGGCGCACCACAAGACACAAAATGGCCGCCGATCACCCCAGAAAAATGAGACTGACAAACGGTCTGTGCAGCCTAAAAACAGTGAGCAATTGAGGATCAGCAGCTCAATGATCCACAGCTGCAGATCGATCAGTTAATCAAGTCCTTTGGAGGAGTTAATCTGCCTAATCTCGCCCTACTGTCGCAGCCGCAACCTCTCCCTACGCTAATCAGAGCAGAGTGACGGGCGGCGCTATGTGACTCCAGCTTAAATAGAGGCTGGGTCACATGGTGCTCTGGCCAATCACAGCCATGCCAATAGTAGGCATGGCTGTGATGGCCTCTTGGGGCAAGTAGTATGACGCTTGTTGATTGGCTGCTTTGCAGCCTTTCAAAAAGCGCCAAGAAAGCGTCACAAAAGCGCGAAGAAAGCGACGAACACCGAACCCGAACCCGGACTTTTACGAAAATGTCTGGGTTCGGGTCCGTGTCACGGACACCCCAAAATTCGGTACGAACCCGAACTATACAGTTCGGGTTCGCTCATCCCTACTTGTAAAGAAAAAAAATAGCACAACAATGAGGGTATCAGAGTTCCAGAGAAATACAGGAAATTGTACAAAAAGTAAGAATAAGGAAGAGGAAAAGGGACACATAATTGAAACACATAGTAACAAGAAACCAGATGGAGCAAAGGAAAAGAGACATGTACCAAATAATAGAGATGGAGAGAAAGATAATCATCCAGGAGGAAAGGTGGCACAGAGATCAAAAGAAATGGAAGACCAATTTCCTCTTCAGAAGAGAAGTCTGAAACTAGGTGAAAAAGTAAGGCAGAAGCAAGGAGAGAAGGGAGGGCAGAAGCAAGGAGAAAATAAAGGGCATTATCTCTATAAGAGATATGTGAAGACAGGTGTTCAGAATAAGAAGTTGGGGGAGCACAAAGGAGAAAAGGAAGGGCAGGAACCAGGAAAAAGAAAAGGAGAATGGGGAAGTAAGGCACCAAGGGTAGGTAATGAAGCATATAGAATAAATGGAAAAAATAAGGAAAGAGCTGATCAAAGTGCAATCAACATAACAGGAATATTTAATCATTCAAGTAACAATGAAGGAAATAAAGTAGGGCACCATTCTCCAGGAAAGAGTAAAGGAAGACAATCTAGAGATCTAAAACATTATGCAGTTGATAGAGAGCTTGAATTGAAAGAAAAGAATGATATAGCACAAGAACAAAGACATAGAAGTAATGGTATGTGGGGAAGTTTGAATAACAGTACCAGGAAATACAGAAGAAATGGGGAAATGGGGCATAACAGTAACTGTACAAAGAGATATGGTACATTAGATGGGCACAAAAACAACAAAGATGGAAACAAAATAGGTGAAAATGGATCAGAAAGAGAACAAAAGGTACAAAAATTTAACGACATCAAGAGTCAACATGATAGTTCAGAAGAAGATAAATCGAGTGAGGAAAAGGAAAATAAGAGGCATGAAAACCATGAAGATCAGACCAAAGAATTGTCACTTGTCCCAGTAAGAGAACAGAAGGTACAAAGATTCAAAGCCATCAAGAGTCAATATGATAGTTCAGAAGAAGATAAATCAATTGAAAAACAGGAAAATAAGAGCCATGAAGACCAGACCAAAGAATCGTCATCCGTTCACGATATTGAAGAACCATCCTCTCTAGCAAATAATTTGTTACCAGGTGAACAAGTACCAGTTTTGGCTACTGAGCAGTCATCAAGTCCATCAGATGAGCAGTCTCTTGCCCTGACAAATTATCAGGAACTAATGTCTTCAACAGACAAACATGCATTTTCTGAATTTGAACAGCTGCCAAAAGACAATAATCAGCAACTCGAAGAGACAGATATCAAGCAGTTATCACTTTTGAATAGGGATCAATTAAGCCTTAAAAACACTGCTCACCTGCAAGATGTTACCCTTGATCAGCCACAAGTTCTGGACAGTGATCTACCAGTTCTCTATAGTAATGAACCTCAAGCTCTGGTCAAGGATGACCAACAAGTTCTAGCTAGTGATCAGTCACAAGTTCTAGACAGCGATCAGCCAAAAGATCTGGACAGTGTTCAGCCACAAGTTCTAGACAGTGATTTGCCACCTGCTCTAGGCAATGATGACCCACAAGTTCTAGCCAGTGATCAGCCACAAGTTCTAGAAAGAGATCAGCCACAAGTTCTAGAAAGAGATCAGCCACAAGTTCTAGCTAGTGATCAATCACTAGTTCTAGACAGTGATCAGGCAAAAGTTCTGGACAGTGTTAAGCCACAAGTTCTAGGTAATGATCAGCTACCTGCTCTAGTCAGGGATGACGTACAAGTTCTAGCTAGTGATCAGTCAGTAGTTCTAGACAGCGATCAGCCAAAAGATCTGGACAGTGTTCAGTCACAAGTTATAGACAGTGATTTGCCATCTGCTCTAGTCAGGGATGACCCACAAGTTATAGCCTGTGATCAGCCACAAGTTCTAGAAAGTGATCAGCCACAAGTTCTAGAAAAAGATCAGCCACAAGTTCTAGAAAAAGATCAGCCACAAGTTCTAGAAAGAGATCAGCCAAGAGTTCTAGAAGGAGATCAGCCACAAGTTCTAGAAAGAGATCAGCCACAAGTTCTAGCTAATGATCAATCACTAGTTCTAGATGACCCACAAGTTCTAGCTAGTGAACAGCCACAAGTTCTAGACAGTGTTCAGTCACAAGTTCTAGACAGTGTTCAGCCATAAGTTCTGGACAGGGTTCAGCCACCTGCTGTGGTCTGGGATGACCCACAAGTTTTCGATAATTTTCATCCACAAGTTCTAGATAGTGATCTGCCACAAGTTATATTTAGTGATCAGCCACAAGTTCTAGCCATTGATCAGAGACAAATTCTGGACATTAGTGAACCACAGCACCCAGTCAGAGATGAGCCACATGTTCTAGAAGCTAAACAGATCTAGTCACAGTCAGACAATGTACCATCACCTATCCAGCAGTACAATGGATTATATGTTCCAGAAGATAAGCAAGTACATATTTAAGAAATCATCATTCCTACTTTTAGACTGTGTTCAACCACCTGTTTCACCAATTGAATTACTTGTATTCATTAATGTATGTGTGATGCTTATGTGTGTCTCAGCAATGAAAAGTATGATGGTCCTTTCATTACTATTACTACTTATAGTGTTTAAATGATAATGAAATAAAATGCAAATATAAAGTGTCATTGTCTGCTTTCATCATTTGAGCCAAATTTATTACAATCAGGTATCAATATTAAGGTAGAGATTTCAGTTGTCCATTGTGCTAATGAGGTGCACTTCAGGGACAGACAAAGATACTGGATTCTTTTGAAGAATCTTCTCAACTGCTAATTTAAAGGGGTTGTTTCACTTCAGCAAATAGCATTTATGATGTAGAGAAAGTTAATACAAGGCACTTACTAATGTACTGTGATTGTCTATATTGCTTCCTTTGCTGGCTGGATTCATTTTTCCATCATATTATACATTGCTCATTTCCATGGTTACAGCCATCCTGCAATCCAGCACAGTGGTCGTGCTTGCAGACTTAAGGAAAAAGCATTAGCCTATGTGCGCTCCCACAGTCCCGAACACCAAAAAGGCTGATGCTTTTTCCTATGGTGTGCAAGTACGAACACCACTGATGGATTGCAGGGTGGTCAAAACTATGGAAATGAACAGTGTATAATGTGATGGAAAAATGAATCCAGCCAGCAAAGGAAGCAATATGGATAATAACAATACATTAGTAAGTGGTTTGCATTAACTTTCTCTACATAATAAATGCTATTTGATGAAGTGAGACAACCCCTTTAATGAGAAAGGGCTAGTTCTAGGGCACCTCTTGTATGGTGTTCCAGAATGTATAATTGTCAGCCATGGGTGGAAGTCAATAACGTAGCCTCTTGCTTACTGCAGTTGCACAGGTTGCATGTATTTTATGTCTGCCTCATGTGCACATCGATCCTCCTAATGATCTCTTGTACAAAAAATAGTAGATGTGGCATTCAGGCTGATTTGCCCTACAATTGATTCATAATGTAAAGTTCTCTGTGGAAGAAGAGCCTCATGCAAAATCACACTACCCATAGAGGAGCAGGATGACCCTACCTGACTTGAGCTCCCTTTCTTTTGGACACCCTAATAGAGACTTGGTTATCTTTTACATATGCCATTGGTCTGATTACAATTGTGTGAAGGGATTTAGGTTAACATATTAGAATTTGGTGGCAAAACAAGAAAAAGATGGTTACAATTTCCAGAAAACAAGTTGGAGTTTGAGGACTGTAAGAAGGTACCTGGAATCATTGTGGATGGAAGGTATGTGTCACCGAGGTTCCTGTCCTCGGTGAAGTAAGAGCCGGTATTTTATGTGGCAGCAGCAGCTATTGGTAATTGACACCTAAAGATTTAGCATGGCTGTTATAGCTGATCTGGGACGACTCTTACTGGGAGTAGTCAAGGTGCTGGGTGGGTGACTACTCCCCATGTTCCAGGCTGGGTTTTGCCAGGCATAAAAACCAGCCAGCACTGCCAGGTGTGTGGATTAATTACCTCCCTCTGACAGTGGAGCTCAGGTGTCTGTGTGCTGCGAACTGAGGGCTGTGCTGGTATTTGAGGTTTGAGCCGGGCTGGAGGACTCAGGCCCCTCTAAAGGCGAACAGGCTGCCTATGGACTTAATGAGGCTGAACGGCTAACAGGGTGTGAATTAACACCCAGGAGAAAAGGTGACTTTTATTGTTTATGGACTTTCCTTGTGTGTGAACAAACACCAAGCCACCTGCGTTTTGTGATACACCTTATCTGCATTTTGTTATACACCAATGTGAATAAACACCGCTGTTTGATTCAAGAACTAGTGTAATTTGCCTCTATACTGCATCTGCTAGTCCTGACTACCAGAGCGAATCCCCATAGGACACAGATTAACAGGTTCTTGCATGGAAATCACTTTACAGAAGTCATACAACATGACTTACCAGATCACATAGTCTTAAAGTTTGAACAAAGGTAATTATTCACCAAATTCAATCCCTCTTAGATCTGGTTATTTGATAGATAGGAAGCTCATTTAACAATACTGTACATTTTTTTCTTATTAATTATGGCTATCTATATATATAAAAAAGGACGCATGTATGTATTGTAGGAAGGGGCAAGGGTCCGTCGTTGGCGGAAGGTATGTTTCACCGATGTTCCTGGCCTTGGTGAAGTAAGAACCAGTATTTTCAAGTGTCAGCGGCAGCTAGTGCTGGTTGACACATTGCTATTTTAGTATGGCTGTAAGCTGATCCGGACCGGCTCTTACTGGGAGTAGCCAAAGTGCTGGGTGGGTGGCTTCTCCCCGCGCTTCAGACCGGGTATTTACTGGCCTATATAGAAACCCAGCCAGCAGTCTCAGCTGGGTGTTGATAACTCCTCTCTGACAGTGGAGCGCTGTCAGTCCCTGTGTGTTTTGGGATCTGAAAACTTGCCTGCTGTGGACCACAGGTGGAGAAACTGCAAACCAGGTGAAGGTTTTTATTCTGTGGACTTTTCATGGTATGAACAAACACCTAAACTGCAAAATATCACTTTTTATTTTTCCTTATGTGTGAATAAAACACTGAACTGTTTAAGTTTAAGTCATTGTGGTTGCCTCTATACTGTGTCCGCTAGCCTGTCTACTAGAGCAAATTCCCACAGTATGTATATATGTATGTATGTATGTATGTTACGCGATCACTCAAATACGCAACCATCTTTTCTTTTTCAACAAATTTTGGTATACACATCCCTTGCTACCTGGAAATAAATCTTGTGGGGGTCACAGCTCTCTAGCACGTACCGTTCCTGAGATATTTCCCAAAAATGAAAATATGGCTCGTCACATGACCTACATAAGCCAATAGAAGCCTGCAGATCTTTCTCTTCATATGCTAACTGCCATACACACGGTCACATGTCCCTTATCAGCCAATAGAAGCTCGCAGGTCCTTAATCTCCACATACACACAGTTTTACTCCAGGTTTTCAAAACAACCCAGCCATTTTTTGTCACTGCTGTAGGTCAGCTTTAGGCTAGGGCTACACAACGACACATAGGGCACAACTACACTGCTACATGTGTCACGCGACATTGATGTCACACCAATGTCGCGCAATAATTTTAATAATGATAGTCTATGGTGTTGTACTGCGACATGTGACATGCTGCAACACGACAGTCGCAGAAAAATCCATCTTGGATGGATTTTTTTCAACTGTCGTGTCGCAGTCGCAGCATGTCACATGTCGCAGTGCGACACCATAGCCTATCATTATAAAAATTGTTGAGACAAAATGTCACGCGACACATGTCGTCGTGTAGCACTAGCGTTAAAGGGGCAGGGCGCTTTGGAGGTCACTGTTAAAGGGGCGTTCACTGTGGATGTTACTGTTAAGGGGGCAGGCCGCTGTGGAGGTCACTGTTAAAGGGGTGGACACTGTGGAGGTTACTGTTGAGGGGGCAGGGGCCACTATTAAAGGGGCAACTGCTGTGGAGGTCACTATTAAGGCAGCGGGGTACTGTGGAGGTCACTGTTAACGGGGCGGACCCCTGAGGAGCTCACTGTCAAGGAAGTGGGGTGCTGGGAATCTCACTGTTAAAGGGGCAGGCTGCTGTGGAGGTCCCATTTTAAAGTGGCGGGGCATTTTGGGGGGGTCAGTGTTAAGGGGTGGGGGACTGTGGAGTTCACTGTTAAAGAGCCGGGGTGCTGTAGAGATCACTGTTATGGGGGATACTGTCGATGTCGATATCTTTTAACTACACACACAAACATTAAATGAAATAGTTGAAATATACTGCTAGGAGCTATTATAATAAAATGTTAAATATTGTACTTAACAATACAAAATACTTCAACACAATAATTCATGAGAAACCAGAAATTTTAAGAGATTGTAAAAGATTTAAAAAATCACCACCATTCTTGTCCAATGGTTGGACAGAAACAGGACATCGCAGCTCAGCCCTATTGATCTGCATGGAGCTAAGGTACAATGGAAGAAAGTAGCCATTTTTTAAATCACATACAACTCCATTAAAGATTAGAAATATGAGGGTGTACAAAACCATACATACTATCTTTTTTCATGTTGCTTAATCCAAAGCATCTATATTTATTATGAGCAATGACGCATAATATCACAATTTTATTTCATATCTATAAGGTTGCGTAAAAAGTGTGTTAATATGTGAGGATGATTTAAACTTTGCTTTCTTAAAATTTGGATACGTCTGAACTAACCTGTGGTAGGTCCATGATGAAGTTGTAAGCATTGGCTTCTTTTGCTGCATTAATGATCTCGTCCATAGTAGCACTGTCCTTCCCGAAGCGGATATTTTCTGCAATTGTTGTAGAAAACAGAACCGGTTCCTGCTCTACGATGCCAATCAGAGACCGCAACCACTGAATGTTTAACGAACGTATGTCATGTCCATCCAAGGTGACCTATTAAATTCAAGGAAAGGTCAAAATAGCAAAAATGAAATGAAGGCTCAAATGGAAACCATTGTATTATTAACCTTAGTTTTCCAAAATTTGTACAGTTAGTATCATCTCTCTATTGACTGTGTTGCTTTACTTCAAATTTTCAATCAGTTTCACTTTTATAAAGTATATGGCTGGGAAATGATATGTAAGCCAATACCACTAATAAATCTGATCTTTCCCCAAGAATGAAAACCTAACCATCAATGGAGCTCATGTCCTTTTATCACTATGAGATGCAATTGTTCTTCCAAAAGTAGACAGTAGTACTACTCCTCACTTTCTTGTGGCAGCCATGTTTATTACCTTTACAGCTTGGGAACTTGAGTCATCTTATACAGCGTGGCCCACATATGACAAGATGAACGAGCAAGTGGATTGTTTTTTTTAATTAATAAATACCCACAAGTCCCAAAAGATGCTGAGAGCGGTCCCCGTTCAAGTCCCTGCACATTTGGGCAGGTCGGGTTATGTTGGCTGATACAGCTTGTCATGCTACGGATAGTGTCTGTGATGTTCTCCTTCAGTTCCTGCAGGGGATATTGATTGTTAGCGGACCCTTTCTGTTTTAAATTTCCCCACAGATAAAATATCGCATTTGGACAAGTCTGGGAAAGTGGTGGCCATAACCCCTTGCTCACAGTTTGCTCCTCCGTAAACAGCTCATCAACCCGTCCAGTGAGCTCCGTGAGGTGCGGCATGTTGCCCCATCTAGGATCTTGTTGGAAAAAGCAGGAAATTTTTTCTTCTGCAGCATCACTGTTGAAGAGCTGCAAGCAGTATTTGCCAACATAATCCGACGTGCCCAAAGATGCATAGACGTGAACGGGGATCACTGGCATCTTTTGAGACCTGTGGGTAATTTTAAAAAAACAATCCACTTGCTTGTTCATCTTGTCATACTATCACTGGAGGCAGGCTACTTTTTCATCGGCCACCCTGTATTTTAGTCCAGCAAGAAAGATAGTCCAGCTCAGCTCGAGTGAAAAGTTTTACTCCTTTATTCCAGCGTTTTTAAAATTTCCATGTAACAAGATGTATACAGTGACACGTTTCAGATCTCTAAGACATATGGGTCCTTCTTCATGACAAATACGAGTGTTTGTCATGAAGAAGGACCCATATGTCTTAGAGGTCGGAAACGCGTCACTGTATACATCTTGTTACATGGAAATTTTTAAAACGCTGGAATAAAGGAGTAAAACTTTTCACCCGAGCTGAGCTGGACTATCTCTCTTGCTGAACTATATATATTTTCGCATCCAGGTGCGGCGTCCGTGCCCAGAGGGCGTCTTTCAGCAGGTGAGAGCTGCCTTACACTTGTTACCCTGTATTTTAGGAATTAGTTCACTAAAGCGCGTCTACCACCAGATTCATGTACACTTTCCAACATTGTCATTGGTAAATTCTGGGCATGTAACCCCCACCCCAGGAATGCCCTAAACCAATCCAGAAATGGCCTAAACCAATTTTAGCCCATGGCAGCCCAAATTTGCCAGGACTGTCTCTAAAAATTACAGACAGTTCCTGCAAATTCGAGGCTGTTGACAACTATGCTCCTATGCTCATGTTGAGGGCACTATGTGAAAGCAAGTGATACATGCAAATGAAAGAGTCTCTTGGTCTCATTGGCCAAGAAGCATCCTGTGATTGTGGCTCCTTATGTTCCCGAGGAGCAATGGATGCAATCACATGATGCCATTGATGGGCAATGAGGTTGACAGCTGAAACATAAGTTCTTAAATAAGAGCAATAAAGCTCTGCAGGAAAAGGGAGGAGAAGAAGAGGAAAATGGTATGTAAGCTATTGAGCGAATATGGGATAGTAGCAAGAATAGCTAATAGATATTGTAGCATTTATTTTTTCTTGCTACGCAGTATGTATTGATTGCTATACAGTATGTACGTTTAGTATATTCAATTACTATTCACACCAATCACAGTCAATTCTTCAGATTTCTAGCTGCTGGGAATGGGCACAGCTACCATAAGTAGGAAATTTCCCGTTACACAAATCAAATTGAGCAATTCATATGGAAAAGCCTACCACCAGCAAAAAGTGAAGTAGAGCTCTTGTCAGAAAATACTCTCCATAACACAGAAGCCCTATCTGTACTACAATTTTATAATTACCCCGTTAATGTTTGGACAGTACTCACCATGCCTTCATCAGGATCGTAGAAGCGTTGAATGAGTTGAATGGTTGTACTTTTTCCAGCTCCACTGGGTCCGACAAATGCTGTGGTCTCTCCAGACTTGATAATCATGTTTAATTTGTTTAAAATCTGAGCAAAAAGTGAAACATACTGCATCAATTCTTTTAGGAATAATAAAGTTTAAGAAATTACCTGGTGCCCTCCATTGTGATGCCATGTCTTCTCCTACAGTGGTACATGTAAGCAGTACAGTACAGTACTATATTGTAGTAATATGAATAACTGCTGATTAAGGATAATGATACCTTCTCACTGAAACTTTGCTTACTGATTCTGAAAGCTGATAAACTAGGTTTTACATAATTATTGTTGTGAGTGGACGTAGAGAAGAATGAATCTCATAGCATGGTTCATGCCACCATGCCATCCTAGTAATAGGACAGTCTGAGGCTGGCAGAATCTCCAACACTTCTATTGTAGAAGAAAATAAAGACTCACACTATCCATAAATAAGAAGTGCGGGATGACCTAACTTGTGCCCTCTTCCTCCATAGGCTGCTCAATGTATACTGTGACCATTGCTGGTGCAGGATCTGTAGATGGGATGCCAGCTCTCAGTGCACTATTGTACATGCTCCTTCTCTAGCTGAGCTCATGAAAAACTGACAATTGGAGATGGCAGTGGGAAAAAAAACCTACTTAAAATACATGATACAGGTAAGACTGTCCAGAAGTACACACTTGATGGTTTATTCTGAAAATCCCTTGGTTAGGCTTTTATATAATAATCGTGTTTTGCATCAAATAGACATCATACCTTGACCTCTGGCCTAGATGGGTAGTAGAAAGAAATGTTATGAAATTCTATTTCCCCGTTGACCTTGTCCAGCTTGTACCCTTCTTCAGACATACAGTCAATTTTTGGTTCCTGCAATAGAATAAAATAAACTGAATATTAGTTTTTAATTTCAGGTACCAAAGCTATATTATTACTATACTCAAATGATTTTAACGCCACCCAAAATACAGTGAGGAGGGGAGATTTACTAATTTCTTAGTGTAAAGTATGCTAGAGTAAGATGTGATATAATTTTTTCAGTCTAAATCAGTTGTCTGCCAAAATGTATTACTTTTTTTTTCACTACAATTCTGGTGCACCAAAAATCTCTGTATGAGTTCCATAATAATTGTATTATATTTTCCAGTGTTCATGAGATTTAAACTGTGAAACCTTTTCATTGTCAGATATAATATCAGCATTAAATTACCAGGTTTCTTAATTCAGTTTACTGCTCCCTAAGGCAAAACCTACACCTCATTTCACCCCAGGTTTCCAAGTCACTGTACAACAACATCATGGCACCCATAGGATCTGTATGCACTATAGATTATATGAAGTAGCCATTGGCAACTACACTGTCAACAGTGAGTGGGATGATGATGATGGATTGTTACTTTTGGTCTTCACGATGGGACTGAATGGAAAAGTTAAGATCCGGGGGGGGGGGGGGCACTGTTCCACTCAAGATAGGAGCTGTTTTAGTTAGGAGGTTTGCCAAACATAGCCTCAACTTCTCTATTAGAGGTAATATAACGTTAAGCAAGAGCCAAACAGATAAAGCCTTAACATGAGGATTAAGAAGCTAAGGCAATGGACTATAATAGTATTTGCACGAGTGATTGTTATTCGCAATGTGTTAAGTTTTTATATAAACTTTTTTTACATTATCATCATTTTATGGCTTCTATAAATTGTTAATATTTTTTTTAATCAGTTTTTGGCAGAAATCTGTTCTCTTTCCATAAAGAAAAGAAATCTATGCCTCTGACGCCCCAAGATGTAAGGTAGCCATCCTCGCTTGACCTTTGAACAGGCCTTGAGATTAGTTAGGATTATAGCTAAGCCAGCACCTCATCTGCAGACAGTTTTTTTGGGTGATATTCCCACATCAGTGCACAGCAGATAATATTGGCTTAACTGTGGAAGAGGCCTTTATTGGAATACGGGGGGGGGGGGGGGGGGGGGTTGTAAGAAGTCTTATAGACCATGCAATGCTCCTCTGGGAAAAAGGTATCTAAATTAGCTCCAGTTCTCTCTGCTCTGCACTGATGAGGTGCAATCAACCCAACAAAGCTGTCTCTAGATGTACTGCTTTAGCCATAATCCTAAATTATGCCTTAAGACCTGTTTAAAAGGTTTAACATTGACTTATAGGATACATACTTTGAATCCTGGGGCACCAGAGGCACAGCCTTCTCTCCTTTTCGGAAAGAGGACTAATTTATGTAACTTTTTCCCAGAGGAGCACTGGTGCTCTCCACAAGGAAAATAGCAATTGGTTTGATATGGATATTAGAAGGGCAATATTAATTGTACTGTATGCCCCAGATGTAGGCAACCAAGTAGCTGTATAGCCATACCTATGTATGCATGTCTGTGAATTATTGCAAAAATGTTGTACATCTTTATAATATACAGTACTAATTTGTGTTAGAGTTGCGTTCTGTAGTCCCAGTTTAAGAGACTGAAGTAGTTTTGGTTGGGGGTGACATTACAGGGGTATTCCAGTTACAAAAAGTTATCCCGTATCTAACTATTAGGTCCTACCACCGGGACCCCCATTGATTATGAGAATGGGGGTCCCAAACCCCATGAAGCAACCCTTGAAATGGATGGAGCAACTGGTCGGAATGCTGGTACTCTGCTAAATGGATGTGTTACCTTCTATCAGTGTGTTAGATCCATAGAGCAATTCTCTTTTAGCATATGCTAACTCTTAATTTAATAGGTTGTCTCATAAGGACAACCCATTTTAATAAAGAAACCAGTGAGAAGATCAGAAAGAAACCACGCCTTTGCTGGGTAAATATAACACTACATGCTAAGCGGGGAAATGCTGGGTCAGAAGGGTCCCCCACTTCAACATATGGACAATTCCTTTAAAGTGAGAATTTGGTATGCCTCATTTACAGATAGAAATAAAGTTACCTTATCAATGGTCTCAAAAATGTGTGTGGCTGCTCCTCGTCCTGATGCAAAGGCCTGCAAGCAAGGAGATGCTTGACCAAGATTCAAAGCCCCAACCAACACACCAAAAAACACCTAGGACAAAAAAAAATATATATATAGTGTTAAATTATGATCATCCATTGCTATAATTAACCTGCACAAACTCAAAGTTTTCAATTGTACTTCTCATCATTTACAGGAACGTGGTTTCATCCTTATCTTGCAGAAGACCATTGATCTTGTTTTTGCTTGTGCAGTTTTTTATTTATTATAATTATCATTTTATAGTTTATAGTAAATGCTGATGATGTGTTCACATATATCAAATGGAGTTTCTCCCCAATAATTTTTATATCTTTTATTTTATTTTCTGTACATGATAAGGGTATCCATCTTGCCTGAGGTGCTAACAGTAGCAATATTCTTATCAACAACTACATGGGCCATAGGGAAGTCTGGAGATGGACTTCTATGGAAGTGTTTCCTAGCCATGCTCTGTGACCTGTGCAGAGGTCATTGTGCAAGGAGGGGGAGGAGGTGCACTATGACCATAACCTTTTGTAGTGGATCCATGTTATCTATGTTACCTGTCATGAAATCATGCTTGTGATGCTAATGGGGTAACTGCTGAAAAGTGATCTCTACAGAACATGGAGTGTCAGCCTATTATAAGGCTCAGTGGCCAGAGTACAAAAAATATATATATATAAACACACACATTTTCATATCTTTCAAAATATAGTTAAATGATGGGGAAAAAAATAAAAAATTTACCATAAAACCTCAAATTTAAATTCTGATTGGACATTCCCTTTAACAATAATAAACAGTCCCTATAGTTTTCCAATTTGTTCATAAAAATGATGACTGTCAGTGATTTTTTTATTTAGATAAGTTGTCAAGAATCAGGTTGGCAACATTGGGCACAAGTCCTGCCAACTGCCCTCCGTAGCTATGTCCCTTAATCATGGATGTGAAGGGAGAGCAATTGCATCTGGGGACATGGAACTGAGCTGTGCCAAGGCCATGTGACTGATAAACGTGATGTCACTGGCCTAGGAGTGCCATGACCTCTTAAAACGGCTGATCAGCGGGGTCTTGCGTGTCCAAACCCCACTGATCAGATACTGAAGCTCTATCCTGAGAATAGGTCATCAATATATTCACACTCAGACAACCCCTTCAGTGACCATCAGCAGAATTGTGAATGCAGCTCTGAGACATGATAGAAAGCCTAACTGCAAAATAAATAATATGCAAAGTATATATATAAAGCAACTCAACTGTTTATGTAGGTTACAATTATACATAATCTGTAAAATGATCTTCAAAACTGTCAATTGTTTAGTTGCCATGGATGGCTGTCCTAGTTTTCATGTTCAAAGGGACCGCATTTGTTTTATCCCCTGTAAGCGTTAGAAATGATTTGTGCTTCAAGAAATCAATCATGCTGAAACTGATTTTGCTACAAGCATGCCCTTGTGGGTACAATATTATTTACCATTTACAGTAAGATTCAGCCTTGGGAAAAGTTTTAACCCCTTAGTACTGACCACCCATACGCCCTTTTACAGAGGTCACTAAGGGGCCTTAAGCTAGGCCGCCGTTTTTTTACGGCGGCCCAGTCTAAGCACTGCACGGATCCCCCTTGCAGCGGGGAGCGGGGACCTGGCTCTCACATTAGAGCCGCGGCCCTGCTCTAACAGCCCGGACCGGCAGGAGTGCAGATCCAGGCTGTTTAACACTTTACATGCCGCGGACAATGGCTCCCGCCGCATGTAAAGTGCTGACAGAGAGACGGACTCCCTCTATCTCCCATCAGCACCCCGCAAATGCGATCGCAGGGTGCTGATGTGTGTGAAGGCTGCCCCAGACCATCCTTGAGTAATTTGAGCAATTTCCAATGTATAGGGATAGTGCATTGCATTTTAAAAGCAATCAAAAAGCTGTCTGTTATATTCCCCTTGTGGAACTATTAAGTAGTAAATAAAAGTAAAAAAAAAACCTCATAAAAAAATTACACTTTTTTTTCCACTGAAAATATGCATTTCAATAAAAAAATAGCAAAAAAAAAAATCTTCCCCATATGTTTGGTATTTCCGCGTCCATAACGACAAGGACTACATAAATATCATGTAAATTATCTCCTTACGGTGAACGCTGTAAAAACTAAAATAAAATAAAAGACAGAATTGCAAATTTATTCTTATTTGCACCGAAAAAACGTAATAACAAACGATCAAAAAGCGCCATTTACTCCAAAATTAGTACCAATGAAAAATACAAGTCGTTCCCTAAAAATCAAGCCCTCACACAACTCCATATAAAGAAAAATAAAAAAGTTATGGGTCTTAGGAAGTGGCAATGCAAAGACATTTATTTCTTTAAAAAAAGGGGTTTTATTGCAAAAAAGTACGTACTGACCCAGAGAATAAAGATATTATGTTATTTATACCAAAAAAGGAACGCAGTAAAATTTATAACGTAAAAACACACATTGCTGTTTTTCCCATCTCCCTCCCAGAAATTGTTAATAAAATTTAATCAGAAAGTTATGTGCACCCCAAAATGGTGCCATTAAAAACTACAACTTGTCCCGCAAACAACAAGCCCTCATAAAGCTATATAGACGGAAAAATAAGAACGTTATAGCTCTTGAAACACAACTATGAAAAAAGGGGTTAAAGTTCCTAACATCAAATAATACATTAATAAGATGCTTAATATGAATTTATTATTTGCACTAAACATTTCCAGAATGAATAAACCATATTATAGAATATGACTAGTAGGTCCTTGTCGAACAGCGGCAGAAAATGTAATAAAATAAATAAAATAAAAAACACATATTACTCGTCTATTAAGTCCCCTCCACGCACACACTCTACGGGGATAGGCACTATTGGTTGGCTTACTTTGTGAATTGTGCCACAATTTCCTATAAAGCTCTGGCCACTTTCTGATAATCCAGGCCCCGATAGACATATCAAAAAAGGTGCAGAGACCCTAGATATGCCTAATTTCGCCAATTTGCTCCATTTGTGTTCTTTTTTTGACAGATTTTTGGCACAGACACAGTCGTAAATCTGCACCACAGTTCTTAAATGGAGCAATACCATTTACCTGTAACAGGTTTCCAGGTGAATATTCTTCTTCTTCAAGAACCAACTTAGACCCATACCAAAATGCCAATGCGTAACAGAGGAATATTATAAACCACATGTATCCAGTGAAGAATCCCATAATGATGCCTTTCCTTATCCCCCAGCGCTGAGCATAGACAAGGTTTTTGTCATATCTGTGTTGTAGATAGAAATGACCGTATATAAGCATTTTGTTACAATTATGAAACATAAAAAACATTCTCAACTTTTTCCTTTTCATCAGACAGTTTGTGCTACCAGTTAATTGTTGGATTAAACTTTAACTTGGTTGAGTTTCCACACGTCAGTAAGTTGATTACTCAATGTCAGCAAAGACTAGCCAAAACATTGAGTCTTCTTACAAAGAATAAGTTAAGGTCCCTTTAAATGGGACGACGATCTAGCGTTCCTTCTAGACAATCTGCTGATCACTAGCCGAGGAGAATGATGCATTTACATGCATTGATCTCCACCAAAGTATGGGGAGGAGTGATCGCTAATGCCATCGCTCTTCCCCACACTGTCTCGCGGTTTTCCCGGCAGCAGATCATGTTTACACGGCACAATCTGCCACCGGGAAACAATGATATTTTGTGCTGCACAAACAATCCAATTACCTGAAGAACAAGAGTTTTGCTTGTTCATCGGGTAATCGGCGGTGCATTTACACCGCAAGATCATCGCTAACTAGCGTTTCTAGAAGAAATGATCATTTCTTACCCTGGTGCTAGAACTCTAGGGATCAGGGGGACCTGTGGGGACCTGGCAGCAAGTGTTCAATTTCCCTGCAGCACCACCAGAGGGGAAATGAAGCATTACAAAGTTTCTACTGAAATAAATGAGGTCTCCATATACTTCACAGACATGTTGGGACCTCCAAAGTATGAAACCTTCTGTAGCTGCTTAGATATCTTTTATAAATTTGAGTCCTGAATGAGGACCTCCCCTCTATTCATTCCCCTAATAAGTTAAAGGGGTTATCTCACTTCAGCAAATAGCATTTATCATGTAGAGAATATAAATACAAGGCACCTACTAATGTATTGTGATTGTCCATATTGGCTCCTTTGCTGGCTTGAGTAATTTTTCCATCACTTTATACCCTGCTCGTTTTGAGGGGTCATGACCACCCTCTCTGTTGCCTGGGACTGTGAGAGTATGCATAGGCACGCATGCGCAGCAACTCCCCCGCCCCCCCCCCCCCCCCCCGCCTCCTCGTGCGCTGCACTCGTGGCCTGAACCCCTGGATACGAGCAGTGTATAATGCGATGGAAAAATGAATCCAGCCAGCAGAGAAGGCAATATGGACAATCACAATACATTAGTAAGTGCCTTATTTTAAATTTCTCTACATGATAAATGCCATTTGCTGAAGTGAGTCAACCCCTTTAAAAGGTAAAATGAGTAAAAATAAATTAAACGGTACAGACCTATCAACTTCTTTCAGTTCTCCTCCAAATGCAGCTACCGTTCTAATTCCAGAAAGAACCTCATCAGCGACCGCTCCGGCTTTAGCATAGGCCTGTAGTTCTCTGCCTGTTAGTCTTGCAACTGACTATAATGCAAAAAAAAAAAAAATATACATATATATATATATATGAATATAGTAAAAAAATAAGCACTGCCTAAAAAAATTAAGGGTTGGTGGAATAGGTGACCATGGTCATGTTGCAGAATAGATCTTACCAGGGCCATTAGGGCAGCTCCAATACCAATGAGCGGGCTCACAGCTATGATCACCAAAGTCAGCTTCCATCCATTTACGAATCCCAATAGGAAGCCGGCAATAAATGTTGTAAATCTCTGGATGAATATCCCCACTTGGTCAGCAATGGCATCGTTGATTTTGTTGATATCACTGCAGTAGAAAATAAATGAATTACTAATGTGCTCACTGTGTACTAAATGTGTATGCCGACATAGCACTGTACCATTCTGAGGAGTGAGACATTTTAACCTATACTCTGCCATTCCCCCACGTATACTATTTGGAGGAGGCAGTGAAGTAGGTTTTTGTTGGCTAATACTAACAAGTATATATCACCCGGTCTTAGTACAAGAACAATAAAATCTACAGTAGGTCTTAAAGGGAACCTGTCATGTTGGACATAATGTCTGAGTTGTAGGCAGCCCGTTTTAGAGCAGGAAGAACTGAGCAGGTTGATATGTAGTTTTGTGGGAAAAGATTCAGTAAAACGTGTGTTTTATTCCTTTAAAATCCTGCTCCTTTTGAGCTTTGAAGTCCAGGAGGCGGTCCTATCAGTGATTGACACCTTCCCTCTATGACTGTGTATACAGAGATTGCTGTCAATCACTGATAGGACCGCCTCCTGGACTTCAATGCAAAGCAGCTCAGGTCCCATATTCCAGGTGACAAATTCCCTTTAATGCCACAGGTTGCAGCAAACAAGAGATGAAAGAATCGCTCAAAATATGAGGTTTGATCGGTTGGCCTCAAAATTTGTGTTTAAAACTCTAAAGTCTCCTAGGATTTTTTTTTATATCTTGTTTTTTACTGTTATCAATTTTTTACAATAAAAAAAAATTAAAAATTCTCTCTAACTATCTCATTATAAAGTTTGTGTCAATAGGTTTTGCACTATGGAATTAGAGATAAACAATCTCTCAAAATTAAATTCTGGTTTATTTCAGTCAAATTGGTTAAACTGATTCGATTGTGGTCTGAATTCTACCTAAACTAAAAGTGCTCCAGTTGAAAGATTAAATAATAAGATAAAAATTGTCCATGAGACTCTGAAGTTTCTTAGAAATCTCTAGTTTCTCTCTTTAAAAAATGTTTTACATCTTTTTATTCTTTTGGAATCACCAAAAATTAGCATTTGAATGCAGCTTAAATTTCTGCAAAATTTGAGTTGAATTTGATTTGTTTAGAATCAGTTTGCCAATCTCTGTTTATCCTGCATTCATGGTATAGATCAGGGGTACTCAACTGCCGGACCACGATCCAAATCCAGACCGTAGTTCCCAGCTGTCCAGACCACTGCATGACCACTAGACCATGTTTTTATTGAACACACCATGTAAACATTCACAGTGCAGGTGGAAAAAGCATGTGAACCCCTAGACTAATGACATCTCCAAGAGCTAATTGGAGTGAGGTGTCGGCCAACTGGAGTCCAATCAATGAGATGAGATTGGAGGTGTTGGTTACAGTTGCCCTGCCCTATAAAAAACACACACCAGTTCTGGGTTTGCTTTTAACAAGAAGCATTGCCTGATGTGAATGATGCCTTGCACAAAAGAGCTCTCAGAAGACCTACGATTAAGAATTGTTGACTTGCATAAAGCTGTAAAGGGTTATAAAAGTATCTCCAAAAGCCTTGCTGTTCATCAGTCCATGGTAAGACAAATTGTCTATAAATGGAGAAAGTTCAGAACTGCTGCTACTCTCCCTAGGAGTGGCCGTCCTGTAAAGATGACTGCAAGAGCACAGCGCAGACTGCTCAATGAGGTGAAGAAGAGTCCTAGAGTGTCAGCTAAAGACTTACAAAAGTCTCTGGCATATGCAAACTTCCCTGTTAGCGAATCTACAATACGTAAAACACTAAACAAGAATGGATTTCATGGGAGGATACCACAGAGGAAGCCACTGCTGTCCAAAAAAAAACATTGCTGCACGTTTACAGTTTGCACAAAAGCACCTTGATGTTCCACAGCAGTATTGGCAAAATATTCTGTGGACAGATGAAACTAAAGTTGAGTTGTTTGGAAGAAACACACAACACTATGTGTGGAGAAAAAGAGGCACAGCACACCACCATCAAAACCTCATCCCAACTGTGAAGTATGGTGGCGGGGGCATCATGGTTTAGGACTGCGTCAAGTCCTGGACGGATTGCTATCATCGAAGGAAAACTGAATTCCCAAGTTTATCAAGACATTTTGCAGGAGAACTTAAGGCCATCTGTCCACCAGCTGAAGCTCAACAGAAGATGGATGTTGCAACAGGACAACGACCCAAAGCATAGAAGTAAATCAACAACAGAATGGCTTAAACAGAAGAAAATACGCCTTCTGGAGTGGCCCAGTCAGAGTCCTGACCTCAACCCGATTGAGATGCTGTGGCATGACCTCAACCCGATTGAGATGCTGTGGCATGACCTCAAGAAAGCCATTCACACCAGACATCCCAAGAATATTGCTGAACTGAAACAGTTCTGTAAAGAGGAATGGTCAAGAATTACTCCTGACCGTTGTGCACGTCTGATCTGCAACTACAGGAAACGTTTGGTTGAAGTTATTGCTGCCAAAGGAGGTTCAACCAGTTATTAAATCCAAGGGTTCGCATACTTTTTCCACCTGCACTGTGAATGTTTACATGGTGTGTTCAATAAAAACATGGTAACATTTAATTCTTTGTGTGTTCTTAGTTTAAGCAGACTGTGATTGTCTATTGTTGTGACTTAGATGGAGATCAGATCACATTTTATGACCCATTTGTGCAGAAATCTAAATCATTCCAAAGGGTTCACATACTTTTTCTTGCAACTGTATATATATATATATATATATATATATATTTATTGATAGATAGATATAGATAGATAGATAGATAAAATCATACTTCTGATATATATGAATGCATAATATGTGGGAAACTACAACTGATGTTTTTAGCCATAATATATTTACATATATTATAATGTATTATATATTCTAAATATATAATAATATTTGTAAATATATTATGGCTAAAAACTTAGATACATATATAAATGTTTCTGAAGGTATTTGAACTCTCATTACTCAAATTACTTTTAAATACACTGACTCAAGCATTGCGCTCGAGCACACGCAGTGTTTGGCTGAACTCCGCGATGTGCCAAGCATAGTAATGTTCAAGCTGAGCATGCTCGCCCAACACTACTCAGGACCCCTGGTATAGATGATACATTTTAGATTGTGAGACTCTGTCTGCTTGTTCTCAAGTTACGGATGTAGTAGAGTTAACACTCATGATTTATGAGACGTGGTATCTAAACTAAATGATTTAAGCAAACACCTTCAATTGCTTTTCAATGACTTTTGTCTCAAGGTAAGGCCAAGATGAGTTAAGAAATT
Organism: Bufo gargarizans; assembly: GCF_014858855.1. NCBI lineage: Eukaryota > Metazoa > Chordata > Amphibia > Anura > Bufonidae > Bufo > Bufo gargarizans. Next base: position 11,231,582 of record NC_058087.1, on the reverse strand, counting down.
TGAGTTAAGAGCTGGAGTGCTATTCCTGCTACATCTTGTACTCACCAGAACAGAGGACAACAGTCCCCCTACTAGCAGTGGACTAAATGTGTGCTACTGCTCCATACAACCCTACGTGAGGTATGAAAATATGCAATATCTTTTCCATTAAATATCTATCATTATAAGCATATCACAACTTACTCAGACATTCTGCTGTTCAACTCGCCAACTGATGTGCAATCAAACCATCCAATTTCCATCCTCATCACTTTACGAAAATAAAGTTTCCTTATTCTCTGGATCTGTCGGGCAGCTGCTGTTACCCAAAAACTAATCTGTGATTGGGAATGATTAGAAAAGACCAAATTATTGAGTTTATTTATATTCTATGTTCTATTGATTTCAATGAGATTCGACGCCTTAGTTCGTGGATTTTCTTACCATGGGTTTGAGAAAAAAAGAAGGCATAGCAAACTGCAGATCCAGAACAATATATCAGTGATATACAAAAGGTAAGGCTGTGGTTACACCTAGGATACCTTCACATGCAAAAGATTTTCCATAAAAATCACTTCCATCATTTCCATTTATGTTTTGGCAGAACGCACAGGGATTTCCATAAGCCCCATTCAGATGGATGGAACTGATTTTCAGAAATTTTCTACAACATCTAAAGGTACCTTTAGACTTTTTGTAGCTTTTTTGATTAATTGAGTGACAGCTGTAGTGCACAAGATAAGTCAATTTAATGCTTTGTGCTACAGCTGCCCCTTGATATAATCACAAATAAGACTGCAGCTCGACATTTTGTAGTGCGATTCTTCCAGTTTTAACTATCCAGCAACACATTAAGATGCATGCAGCTGTCACTTAAAAGGGTTTTCCAACCTTTTACAACTGATGACCTATCCTCAGGATAAGTCATCAGTATCTGAACGGTTCAGATCTGACACCCTGGACCACCATCAAACAGCTGTTTGAGAAGGCACCGGAGCTCCTTCTCGCAGCTTACCAAACACAGTGCTGTACATAGCATAGTGGCTGTGCTTGGTATTACAGCTCAGCCCTGTTCACTTCATGGGGCTGAGCTGCGCCTAGGCCGCGTGATCGATGAAGGTGTTGTCACATGTCCTAGGAAAAGCTGGGAGAAGGCCATGGTGGTCACAGGAGCATCGCTGCCTTCTTAAACAGCTGATCGGGGTTGGTCCCTGGTGTCGGACCGCCACCGATCAGATACTAATGCCCTTTCCTGAGGATAGGTCATCAGTATAAAAATCTTGGAAAACCCCTTTCATGGTTAAAATCAATCTTATAGCACTACAAAAAGCCCCTAACGCTGGGACTTTTTTACCACTTAGGACAGGTTATCAATATCAGAAAACCAGAGAATCCCTTTAAAAGCTAGACTTAACCAAGAGGCTTTCCTTTTTCTGAAAGGAAACTGAGATCTTTAAAATAGTGAGTAACAGAAACATGAAGTATATTAGCTACGTACGTTTTCCTTATAAAATTATTCAGATTTAGCTGCATAAAACTGGAAAATTAATTAGGTAACAACAATTTATAAATTGGAAAATGTTGGCTAATGGGTTTGTCCCAAGATAAAAACATATTCCCCGATATACAGGTTTGGGGATAAGCATCTGATTGCGGTGTGATCACTGGGACTCCCAATGATCATGAATATGGGGTCCTGATTATTCTGAATGAAGTGGAGGTTGAGCATGTGTGCTAACGCTCCATTTATTCTCTGTGGGTTTGCCAGAAAGAGCACTGTGTTTTTTTCCAGCTGTCCCATAGAGAATGGATGAAGTGGCAAAGCACATGCTTGACCGCCACTCCATTCATTCTAGGGCAGGCATGCTCAACCTGCAGCCCTCCAGCTGTTGTAAAACTGCAACTCCCATAATGCCTAGCAGTAGGCTGTTCAGGCATGCTGGGAGTTGTAGTTTTGCAACTGCTGGAGGGCCGCAGGTTGAGCATGCCTGTTCTAGGGAAACAGGAGAATCTCGATTCCCAAGAATGAATGAAGCAGCGGTTGAGTATGTACAACCCTTATCCTAGGTGTTGGGGTTATCAACCACTCAAGATGGCTAACAAAAAGTAAGTATTTTAAATATGTGAAGAAAAATGTTACTAGGTAAACAATGTAACCTGCTTGCTTAGATCTAGGGTTAATAAAAATACAATTAACAGCTGGCATTTTGCTACAATTGCATCTTCTCAAGGGAACCAAAACCATCAAAAAGGCTATATGTAAGTGGTGAGAGCTCCTATCAACTTCAGGGCTGACTACTTTTTGGCACATTTGACCATGACACTTACTTGCATGTATCCAAGTAAAAGGACAGCAAATCCAATGCCTGCATAGTAAGCAGCAAACCGAGTCATTTCAAACTCAATATCCAGCATGCTGTCAGGAAACAGAGGAAGAAATCAGACTTCACGCATAATTATATCAAATGGTACAATGCAAGATATCAGTAAGCGCAAATTAAGATAACTAATAATTGCAAAGATATCTCTTACCCGCAGCTCATTGTGTCATTAGTATTCACATAAAAGGAGTTATTAATCCACATGATAGTGTTATTTATGCAAGCCTTGTTGGGATCTCGAAGTTCTTGTGACTCAATATCAAACATTATAAATGTGTCGATCATCATCCCGAGGACTAGTAACATGCACGGCTGAGCAGCACCATGGACCACTCCAGCCAGGCCACCAAAGACCATCATGCAGGTCTCAGAGGAAGAGGCAAACCTAAACTGGAAAAATATCACAAGTTCAAATAGATTTTATATCTACTTTACATCTACTTTATATCTATCTATCTATTATATATCTATTATCTATCTAACCATAAAAATTCCACGGCACTCCCAAAATTGTGAATCAAAAGTAGTCTTCTTTAATCACCAAAGCACCATTCATTGGTGATTAAAGAACACTACTTTTGATTCACAATTTTGGGAGTGCCGTGGAATTTTTATGGTTATATACTTTGGATGTTGGATCACTTCTATCTATCTCATATCTATTGATCTATCTTTCTATCTATCTCATATCTATATCTATGTGACATTTATCTCATATCTATCTATTTCTCATCTTTCTATCATGTATCTTTTCCTTCAATTTCTTGCCAAACAATCTCAATACAATAGCGTGACATGCTGGCAAAACCTTTGACGGGCTGTAATGCACATCACAACCACTGGATGGTCACATACAGACAAAGCATAGATATCTCATGACAGAGTATCACAAAATCAAGTTTTTTTTTCACAGTTGGTCATCTTGCATCTTTGGGTATTTTGAGCTAAGAGTACAGGCACAGTAAAGAGCGACACCTCTGTACTATATTCTTTCTCGGCATATCAGATATGGTCTCCAGCCTGCAGGCACAGGCAACTGGGTCAACCAGAATCCAGATTTTAAGAAATACTTTGAGCAATACTGGTTCCAAAGTGAACCTTCACTGCCCTGGTACCCCAGTGAGTAGTCTGCTGCCAGTCCGGTGTCCTTATGATTGCTCCGAGCTGACAGAGCACAGGGGCGATAGTTTCTGTTGCTTTAATATATTTATGATGGTAGTTCTTGTTTATGGACTTGCTCTTTGTGTCCCTAGCTTCACATAGCAAACTATTATATGAGAGTGATAGGTTTAGTATTGAATTCCATAATAATGTAACACTGTGGGTAAGTTTGTCTTGACAGTGCTATTTAGTGACCAACTCGCTTTTTAAAAACATTTTGAAGAATTAGGTAATGATTGAAGTATATGGAGTACCCTAGAATAGGGTACTTGTAAATTGTTCTTTATTTGATGTTTTTAAGCTGTTCATGATATTTATTATGCTTTGCCAAAAGCTGTCTGTAGGTGGCACTGTTAAGTTAATTATGCCCTGATTCAGCAGAGGGAATTAACTTTCCCCTGTGAGGGAGGAGCTTTTTAGTAAGTATTGGATCATAGCCTTTCATAGACTGTCTAGAATCACAAGGCCCTGCCTTTTACTAAGGTATTTATGGCTGATAGAAGCTTTGCTGTGGATGGTTTCTAGTCTCTGGTGCCTACCTCATTTTTGGGTGTTTTGCACCCCTGTGATCATCTTTGAAAGGTTGCAAAGTGTTTAAAAGGAACTCGGGCACTGCTACTCCTATTATCATCATCTTTACCATTTGCCTATATATAGCAATTAGGAAGAGACTGCAATGTAACTTGCCATGGAACTGTGCCTTGATATCATTGGATGTACTATAACTCCCATTCTGAACTTTAGTAATGAGCGACTAGTTTATTTTCTACAATCTGCCTGGTTACTAAAAAAAAAAAAAAAACACCCACAACACTTACATTTCCTGACTTGCATCTGTACCACATTCATAACACCAAGGCCCCCTCAACTACCTTCAGGCAGGGACCCCAACATAGGGTGTGCCCTAAGGGAAGAAAGGATGTGCCCTTCTATCATTGCCCTGGCCCTAGGGAGCATTGGTGTGAGGATAGCTACTGTGGCTAATTATTGCAGCTAGAGCCACTATCACTCCCATCCTCCACTCTGCTACTTCGGGGCTTGCGGCATATGCACTTACCAATTGGAAGAAGCCAACTCGTATGTTGTTTCCTTTAGACCTTCAAAACAAAGTACTTTATATTAGGGATTATGGAATATAAAACAATCATGGGCATAACTACTATAGCAGCAGACGAGGTGACTTCTATGGGGCCCAGGGCAAGAGGGGGCCCAGTCTTAGTTGGGATTATCTTCTACTGGAGGACCCTCTAAAGCAGGCATAGCTAACTTGCGGCTTCCACAATGCCTTGCTGTAGGCAGTCTTGCCATGCCAGGAGTTGTAGTTTTGCAACAGCTGGAGAGCCTCAGGTTGGCCATCCCTGCTCTAAATGGACAACTTTTAGCAAATGAGGCAGTGGACAAATGGCCCAAGGGTCATTGAAAAGGGATTAGGCAGAAACCCTTCTGTCCTGTGTGGGGGACCTGGTTTGATCCTTGCTATGGGGCCCTTACTTCTCTATGTAACCATTGTAAGATGCCCAAGGAGTTTAGGTGACCACACAAATCCATAAAACACACTTTTTAAAGTAATTTTTACAAATAATTTAAATTTAGGAATAAATAGGCAGTAAAGCTGCCCACACACATAAGATAAGATGGGGCGATAATCTATTGGGTCTGGGTGGTTTAGTGCCAGTCAATGCCACTTTTCATAGTGAAATAAGGATTAATTTGCAGAGACAGATGTCTATGAAATAAGGATAATAATTATGGAGAATATTTTCTTAGAACTTTACATTTGGTTTATTTCTATGTATAAATAAATAGGGTGTTACCAGTTGGAGCTATATACAAAATAACTGTGGAGCCCCAGTTATGGGTCTTGAGCACAGAGAAAGCCAGATATCCTTCAAAGGAAGAAAAACCGAGCAAAGGAGTGACTCCATTACAGAGATCACCAGATCCACCATATTGAGTGGCCCCTATGTCAAGATCCCGCTCTTTTACAAGCTTTAAGGATGTGACGGAGAAGACCTAAGCCAGTTATCCATTCACAGACAGCTGTTTCAGGGTGTTGCCCCTCATCAGTGTGGAGTAGGATTCTGGCTAACTGGGAGCAATGCCTTGGAGACTACTCAAACAAAACAATAGCTGATCTTAAGGAGACCAGCTACAGAAAACACTGTGGAGCCTCATTTAAGAGTCTCGACACAGCAATGCAAAGTGCAAAGCTCCCTGGGAAACAGTAAAACATGTTTAATCAGCACTGCCTGCATCAAACTGCATAGAGGCACAGCCTTTTGAGAAGGAGAATGGTAACAACCAGTAATTAATGAATTCATAAATTAACAGGAGGATAACAGAGGAATGACACAACTCAGGGTTCTAAGAAAAGATGCTCCAGTATTTGCCTAAACACAAGTCAAGAGAGCTGCCGGTCCTTTATTTTTTTAAGAAAGATTTTGGCAGAGAAAGGTTTGAACGCATTTATAATGGAGGGAGTCCTAATGATTTCTGGCCATGTCCATGTTCACACTACTATGCTTATTCATTTATATACATGAACATTTCAGACGAGGCTCATCTGCACTATGTAAATTAGATGGACAGGTTTTAATACTTACTCTGCTTTTTTTGGTGCTGGCTGGCCATTTTCATATTTTCTGTTAAGAAAAAATTAAATATGAATCTTAAAGTCTATGGACAATGTATTAATTTTTTTTCGGGGGGGGGGGAGGCTTTTATTACTGCATTCTACTCATTTTGTGATATATATATATATATATATATATATATTTATTTTTTTCAATTGGTCTTTAATAAACATATGTTAACACTTCCTGTTTATGCTCTAATGACTCAGCCTGTAGCTCTTATCTCTGAACTCCTGACAGCTCAGAAACACTTATTATAGGTCAATTCTTATCAAACTGATAAGAATATGGCTTAAAGCGTACCTGAGGTGGCTGTGCTTCTTGGTATAATCATACCTATAAAGGAATATGTCTCTTTTGGGCTTCTTTAACGTCCTTTTCCGCCTAATTACCCTGTTCTTCAGCAACACATCTAGATGCATTTCTCTCAGAAGCAGGTGTATCTCCCTTCTTTGGAATCTGCCAGCCCTGTACTGCTGTTATATCCTTTCCCTTACTTCCCTTATGTCTGTTTTCATGTCCAGAGCTCACAGAACAGATAAGGAGGGGGGAATTACACAGGAGGGGGGAATTACAGAAAGGCAGGACGTGAGACCCCTAGTGGCCATGACTTTACAACTTTTTTCAGGTGGATGCAGGCAGATTTGTTAAATAAAGTAATTTCGAAATTTGCTATTTACACCATTCTCTAGTAAACTCTTTGAAAGAATGTTTATGAGCTGTCAGAAGTTCAGAGATAAGCAATACACATTGAGCCAAAAAAGCTGCTGTGTGACAGGAAAGTTATAGTCTACAAATAGACAGAAATTGACAGCTGTATAGAGAAAACTGCTGAAAATCGTTAATAAAGGCCAATAAAAAATTAATTTTAGCCCAAAATGGCCCTAAAAGGTGTCCATAACCTCTAAGCAAATTGTAACATTCATAGGGGGGAATTTATCATGAGGGGAATATTTGAAGTCAATTTTGCTTGAGTACTTTACACCAAATTTATTAGATGTTTCATGTTACTCGATAAATTTGTCTCATCCTTAGACCTAACGCTTGTCTAGAGAAGCTCCTCCAGTTTTCCTCCTCCCGGGGTGAGATTGCAACTTTTTTTGAGACTTAAAAAAAATGTCTCAATGATAAATCTGGAGTTGAAGTCATTAAAGGGGTTCTCTGGTCTTTTACTATTGTAAAAGGATAGGTCATCTATATCAGATTTGCGGGGGTCCTGGTTGTCAGCTGTATGAGGAGACGGCATGTGCAGTGTGCACGTGCCATCTCCCTTCTGTCTTTCTGCTCGCTGCTGTGCTTCTATGGGACAGCAGCAGTGGACAGGAAGAGAGAAGGGAGACGGCACGTGCGCACAGCGCGCACCGTCTCCTACTGAGGATAGGCCATCAATAGAAAAAGCCTGAGGAACCAATTTAACATAACTAACCAAAACCACTTTTGCACTTACCTTAATAAACTGGAGCAAGTGGTTTAAAAATGCAAAAAGTCGCAAAATTATGTGCAAGTGAGGGCAAAAAAGTCGCAAAATTTGGAACAATCACATAAATGTTGCACAAGCAAATGCAAAAAGTCACACATGCCCTTTTTTTGCAACTTTTTGATGCCATAATTCTGGAGTGAAGGTATGATAAATCAGGGCCATAGTGAATACAGGATGTTGGCCCTAGCGGTGATATATTTCAGTTAAGCTTTTACTTATATATTACTTATAATCTACTATTAGTACTTACTCTGAGTTCTTTAGATTATCTGAAATGGCAAACAAATATAGTTAGGATTTGTGATGAAACAAATGTTAAAAACCAACATCCAAATAACATTTCTTCTGCTAAACTCTATTATTTAGTCCTAACAGTTTGATAAAACAGATGGAAATACTAATTTACTTGAATGGGGCCAAGCTGCAATACCAGACACAGCCTACAGACAAGTGTGGCACTGGTTCTAGGGGGAAAAGAAGCAAGGCCATTTACAGCAGATAAACAGAGGACCTTTACAAGGGTCATGGTTAAAGAGGCTTGTCTACAGAGAAGAACGCAGACTTTTTTTTTGTGATAGATGTCATAGAAAGGCCCAAATCAGTAGTATTGTGCAAAATCCATTAATTCACATTTTTTTTTGCAGTGGATGTTGTTTCCATCACAGACCTGTAGGTGTCACTGTTGCACATTATGCTTTTAGAAAGTGGGTGCTGAACTTTCGCCAGAAGAGTGATTCTTAACCGCTTAGTGACCAGCCTGTTTGGGCCTTACTGACCAGCTGTAACTTTTTTTATTTTTCCATCTATGCAGCTGTATGAGGGCTTGGTTTTTGCGAGACAAGTTGCAGTTTTCAATGGTACCATTTTAGGATACACAGAACTTTCTGATTAACTTTTATTAACTCTTTCTGGGAGGGAGATGGGAAAAAACAGCAACACTGCCACAGAGTTTTTACGTTATAAAGTTTGAGGCGTTCGTTTTTCTGCATAAATAACATAATATCTTTATTCTCTGGATCAGTGCGATTACAGCGATACCAAATACATAGTTTTCTTTACGTTTTACTACTTTTGTGCAATTAAACCCATTTTTTTTTAAAAGAAGAATTTTTTTTTTGCATCATCGCATGCCAAGACCCATAACTTTTTTATTTTTCTTTCTTTCTTTCAACTCGTTTGACAGCTTGATTTTTGCGGGACGACTTGTAGTTTTCATTGGTATCATATTGGGATAAATGACACTTTTCGATCTTTTGTTTTTAAGTTTTTTCGGTGGCAACTAAGAATAAATTTGCATCTCTGTCTTTTTTTTAAATATATTATTATTAATTTTTTTTACGGTGTTCATCGTAGGAGATAAATTACATGATATTTGTGTAGTGCAGCTTGTTACGGACACAGTGATACCAAACATGCGGGGGAGATGTTAGTTTTGCAATTTTTTTAAATTGAAAACCGTATTTTCAATGAAAAAAAGCATAATTTTTTATTGGAATTTTTTATTTTATACTTTTTTTACTTTTTTTAACCGCTTAATACTCCCACAAGGGAACTATAACAGGCACATTTTCAATTGCTTCTAAAATACAATGCACTAGCCCTATAGTGCATTGCATGTTAATCTCAGTGCTATACTGACATTAACCAGCAGTTTGCACCAGAGAGGCGTAGCCTGCTGGGGAACACTCAAGACAGGCTGGGGGCCTATACATTGACACCCCGCAATCGCACTTGCGGAGTGCCGATGGGATACAGAGGGAGTCTGCTCCCTGCAACCAATAGCTGCCCTCAGTGGTGATGTATGCCAAGCAGCAAACGACCCAGCGGGAACACATCACTGCTGAGGCCGGTCATTGGCTGCAGTGGTGCTTGTGCAGAAGTTTACAAACAAAAACTGGAGGTCTGGTGAAGACCCACGGAGCTGTAATGGATCAGCAAGAAGCAAGTAAGTATACTGTACATTCACAGGTACTGCTGGTCTGGGGGATTTAAAAAATAAAATCCTGGACGACCTCTGTAACCAGTGACCTCTTCACATCATCCCAGAAAAATATTCCTCCATGGGAGGAACTATATCCATAGCAGCCATAGCACTTGCTACGGAGCCCATAGGTTGGGAATCGGTGGAAAATCTGGTGCAAGAACATTGCACTTTTGTTGTGGGGAATAACAATATGGTGACTTTTTGTTATGATGTGGATTTTAATTTTTTTTAAACTAGGTGGTGCGGGACCCATTTTATTTTGCTATGGAATTATAATTACTCCCCTGCCTTATTTTATTTTACACAGCCCAAAACAGAATACTTACTGAGTATTTATCGCAATGCCACATACTGTAGCTAATAAAACCTGGGTTCACAATGAGAACTGATAAGACTATGCTGCAGTATATACATACCTCCCAACTTTTTGGGCTATCAAAGAGGGACACATGGTTCATTGCGTGAACTGAATACTTTGTAATTGCATGTAATTAAAAATTTGGGATAGCTGCTGAGTTATTCAATAAAATGTGTCTGCATAGTGCCAATTCATTTTTTATTTCTTTGACCTGCTCACTGAGAAGGCCGCACATGCTCAGTTTCATCTTTCAACTGCCTCTTGCGTTGTGATAGGGAGAGAGCTTCAGCAGAAAGGACACGCCCCCTGAGCTGCAGCAGAAAATACACTCCTCCTGAGCTGTGATAGGGAGAGCTGAGACACGCCCCCTGAGCTGCAGCAGAAAATACACTCCTCCTGAGCTGTGATAGGGAGAGCTGAGACACGCCCCCTGAGCTGCAGCAGAAAAGACACTCCCCTTCAGCTGCCAGCCTGATGTAAATCTAGCAAAGCAATCAATGGGGATCCATGTGAGGTACAGGGCTGGTTCTAGCTTTGTTAGAAACAGATTGTCATGTACTATATGATGTTTGATTTCATTTTTTTACATTCATCATTGAATAACCCCTTTAAAGAGTTAGAATTTAATGTAAAACCTGGTACGCAATAAGCTCCTGAGCTCCCTCTAGTGGCAGCTTCAGGCAAGCAGAATTGGATTATTTTTCTCTATGCAGTAGATTTGGAGCAATGCACATATTCATAGATTTAGTCAGAGCTATCTAGATTAAAAGGCACATTTAAATATGAACTATGCCAATAATGTAACCTGTACCTGATTCATCCGACTCAAATGATGAATTCTCCTGTCCAAGTTTCTTGATGCTCTTTAGAGTAACTGACATGGTTGTTTCCTCTTACGTTCTGGACCCTGCAAAATGATATTGTCAGTGTATCTCATATCTAATTATACTAATCAAATTTTGCTTTGTAAGCAGAATGTAAATGGAAAACCAGCATTTAATCCATAGGCTATAGGCTGCCTCTGATTTATTTATTGATGCATTTGTTTGCATTCATTTATATTTTTATAACACTTATTAGGAATGACATTTATTCAATGAAGCTTTCCAATCTCATTTTAGGCAATTTGCAGTAAGTAAAAAAAAATGCATTCTAGAGCAGTATTTATATTCATGATTTTTGGATATGGGGGGACGTCACTTAAATTAAAGTGACAAGCTACAGAAAGAATACAACCCAAAATAAATACGTAACGTATGGTTGTCCCATTTGGACATTTATAGCGTTTCGATGTCTAATAGGTGTGGATCCCACCTCTCGGATTCACTCCTGTCTGGAGAACAAAAGGCCCAATTGCTGGCATTTTCTGAAGTTCCATAGTTGTGAATGGAGACATTGCACAAGTGCAGTCACACCTCCATTCACAGCTATAGGTTCCCCCGAAAATGCCAACACTTGGCTTCTTTAGAAAGTCTCATAGCAGTGAATGGAGAAAGCTGCACATGCTTGGCTTGCTCTAAATTCACATTAGGGCCCTATTCTTGAGATAGGAGTGGGTCCCAGAGGTAGGGCTCACACCTATGGCATATCCTATCGATATGCCATAATTGTCCAGATGGTATGATGGAACTGATGGGATACAGGTAACCTGAACAGCAAAATGTGCACCCACTGCCAGACTTCTCAGTTAAGCAAGTTTTGGTGAACCTGCCCTTCAATAACATTCAGCAGAATAGCTCCCCCGATAACGGTGATTAAATCAAGAGCCAAGCTAGTAAACTCTGAGGGGTCCCTGTGGGTGATATGGAATTCTGTCTTGCATTCACCGAGTAGCTGCTAGCAGGCGAAATGGACAGGTTGAGCCAAGGTTAAAACATAGTGGTCAAAAGTCAAAGCCACCTATGGTACAAAGGTGCAAATGGCAGAAAAACGGCCTCTATTAAACAGTCTGAGGTCAAACACAGTCAAAAGCAAGGAGAAGGCAAAGTAAACAAGCACTGATCAAAAACACCAATACTCACAAAATGCACAAAGTATTCTAACAGACAGGAACTAAGAAGAAATAATAACTGTCAAAGAGCCACATCCCAGCTCACTGATTGGCTCTCAAGCCAAGCCCCTTCTGCTTTTCCGCTATAGTCGTTCATATGACTTTGCTTGGCTTCTGGAGCAGAGACTGCTACAAATGTGAATATCCCTTCAAAGGGCAAGAATTTTATTTAAAAACACAATACTACAGCAATCATGGTTAAGTGCTTGCAAGTATCCTGTAGGATTCTTATTGATATCCCTAGTTGTGTGATATACAGACATCAGTCAGATGACTATCAAGGGGCAATGTTCCTTGGCTCATCATCATTCTAGCAGAAGTACACACACTACTACTACTACTACTACAGTACCCCTGAAATTGGAGCACCACCAATTTAAAAGACAAAAAAAATATTTTTAAACAACTCCTGCAGGGTCTTTAAAATGCAAATTCAAGCTAGTCCTAAAGGCCTCCATGCACATTAGATGACTGTTTTCTGCAGGACCAGACGGCAATCTAATGTGTAGGGGGAGCTCCCGACAGGTGATATCAAGGGAATAAAGGATCAGGCGCATAGCATTTCAACACCAAATCCTTTTGATAAACTGCCATCAGAGGTGTCTGGTAACGGTTTTCTACTCTCTACCTATTGAAACCACATACATAGTCGGCCGTGCTGCGTGTGTATGTGTATGGGGGAGTTGAGAAAGATAACTGCCGTTCAGCCAAACCTGTTGAAGGTGTACGGGCACCTTTAGTTGCTTAAGAAAAGTGGTGTTTTATTCTCTGTGAATTCACAATAGTTTTTTTTTATTTCATATACTACATCTAGAGCTTTGTGTGTCTGAACTCTGACATATGCATCATCACATCTGCAATTGATTGCACGTGCGACAGATAGGAACTACTATAATAGTTTTCTGGTTGCAACACATTTAATGAAATAAAGAGCAACATTTTAAAAGTATTTGTTTCAGTAGCAACAAAACAAAAATAAAAAGTTGTTACGGTTCCTATTAACTTTAATTGGGGTTGTTTTGGGGGCTAACCCATTTAGATGAATGGAATTAGAGTCTGACGCTTGTGAACGCTCCCTTATACGTGGCACGTACTATGTGTTCCACACTGGTTCCTTCACCTCTGATATTATTTATAGTTAAAGGGACATCTGTCAGCAGATTTGTACCTATGACACTGGCTGACCTGTTACATGTGCGCTTGGCAGCTGAAGACATCTGTGTTGGTCCCATGTTCATATGTGCCGGCATTGCTGAGAAAAATTTAGTTTTAATATATGCAAATGAGCCTCTAGGAGCAACGGGGGCGTTGTCATTGCAGAGAGCTTAAGCCCGTTGCTCCTAGAGGGTCATTTACATATATTAAAACTTAATTTTTCTCAGCAATGTGGGCACAAATGAACATGGGACCAACACAGATGTCTTCAGCTGCCAAGCGCACATGTAACAGGTCGGTCAGTTTCATAGGTACAAATCTGCTGACAGATGCCCTTTAAACATGAAGTCAACAGAGGGCCCCATACAAGAAAAGTATATGGGCCTCTTGCTACTGGATAGGTCAACATAGATCCCCCCATTAATTGTGAGAATACAATCTAGTAGACATTAGTAAGCTGCTTTTAAAGGAACCTGTGACACTGAACATGATGTCTTTTCTGACAAGCTGTTCCAGTGGGGGAACAGCCTGTCGGATCCGTGCTACCGCAAGTCTGCCATGCCGCCAGAGGTACGCTCCGATCCCGTACGCTATGGAAGGGTCGGGCCGGAGGTCCGGCCGCAGAACGTGCCGAGAGGCGGCTGGACAAAAATTACAGCACGCTGCGTTATTTGTCCGGCCACCTCTCGGCATGTTTACCATGCTGCGGCCGGACCTCCGGCCTGACACCATTATAGTGAATGGGGCCAGAGCGGACCTCCGGCGGCACAGTGGACTTGAGGTAGCACGAATCCGGCAGGCTGTTCCCCCACCGGAACAGCCTGCTGGAAATGGCTACCACAAGTGTGAAAGTAGCCTTACAATGTAAGAGTAGCTGAGCAGATTGATCTACAGCTCTGTGGGGGCTTCTCCTGCCTTATAACATGCTGCCTACATATTGTACATCAATGTCTGATATTCATGCCTCTACTGAAATCTTGAATATATGGTACTTTAGACATGTTAACACTTAACATTGATTGTTATATTGGGCAGCACGGTGGCTCAGTTGTTATCACTGATGCCTTGAAGTGCTGGGGTCCTAGGTTCAAATTCGATAAGGACAACATCTGCATAGAATTTGTATGTTCTCCTCATGTTTACATAGGTTTCCTCCGGGTACTCTGGTTTCCTCAAATACTCCAAAGGCATACTGATAGGGATCTTAGAGTGTGAGCCCCAATGGGGACAACAAGAGGTTATAATGTCTGTAAAGTGTTGCAGAATATGTCCGCGCTATACTAGTGGGAAAAATGAATAAATAATATACTGAGCCAAGGTTTCCTGTATATAACCTGTACTAGATATGTTGTACAAGACAATTGCATAGTGACAGACTGAGGGTTTGTAAAGAGTATATTGACCATGATCAGGGATGGCTCCTGTCCAGCAACACAATGTCCCTGGCATTTGTACTAACAACTGTGAGGAGTCAGACTTTAATTTGACTACCTTATAACATTCATTGGATGGTGCAATTCTGGATGGTATAATAATAACTCCAACAGTTCATTGGCCAAAGCTCGTGGAAGAGTCCAATTTCTCTAGTATATTGAAGTCCACATAAACACAATCTGATCCAGTCTAGCCCTAGCAGGACACGTGGTATGTCCAACGCTTAGCAAATTACGTTATTTGACTTTTAGGGGGGGATAATACAACTCCGTAATAATAATCCACATTACGGATCCTTATTCTTCCTATAATTGTCAGTTAGCCCGACTTCTTTATAGGCTTCTCCAGCTTATAGGTATTCGAATACATAGCAAGCTGCAGAAGGTTGTTCTGTAATAAATCAGTCAGTCAGCTTTCTGACGGCTCGTCTCCAGCCCTTTCTCTTCTCTTCTGTGCAGTTATTTGATTAAATATGATTGATATGATCAGAGGTTAACAAATGTTCACTCGGGAGAGGAGTGACTGGAGACGAACCTTCAGGAAGCTTGCTGGATTTAGCACAGGATGGCATTCTGCAGCTTGCTATAGATTGGAATACATTGCAAGCTGCAGAAACCAAATGGAGCAAATTGTTAAATAATAAACAATCGGAAAAATGTTTTTCACATAATTGATTGATGCAATCTAATAAATATATGATCAAAAGTGCTTGTAGTCTTTAAATACCCAGATAAGTAGTTGATCCCATCTCATGCCCCACATTGATTATGCTTAGAATATCAAGCATCATTCTAAATACTAAATACCACGATATTAACCTTCATACGTGAGAGAGAAAGAGATAGATAGATAGATAGAGATAGTTTACTATTTATTCATACTAAGTATAATTTACACCTACAAATATTGGATCTAAAATTCATTAAAATAAGAAAACAGCTATATATTATTAATAGTAATAATAATAATCATTATATAGAACATATACCTGCACTGTAATCCAAATCCGGCTTCTGCAAAAATAAATTTGCTTGGAGCTGTGTCAAAGGGAGAGCAGCATGTCCATTGCGGTGGCCAGGACTGAGACTGACAGTGCTGTATTAAGAAGTTAAGCTTTAAAGGGTATACTTGATGTTTGCAGAAAGGTAAATGGCCGGGCGAACACCCCTCTGACAGTTCAATGACTCTTCTGCTCATGGGGTGAAAACCACTGTATGTATATTAGGTTGGTTATAGATTTCCAGCAACACTTATACCAAGTTCACATGTGAGACAAAACATTCACCAATCCAAAAACGCGTTCTGTTGGAGTGAGCAAAATCTTTGACAGTGACCTTAGTTACATTACCCCAGTTGTATTAATGACACTGAACACAAATGAATTACCTGGACTTGGGTTTATCTAGGTTGATATAGAAGAAACTGAACTTACTAGACAGCTTACATCAGCTGAATTTTCTTACTTAGGTGAATTATACCTTTTCTGGTTTTTAAAGTACTGTTATTTACAGTCACAGGACCGTTCCATGGGCAATGATATCAATATACCATTGGAAAGTGTCCTGTCTTGCATAAATATATAATTGCATATAATATGTCATGTTGTATATGTAATATGTGATGTGTGACATATGTGCCATGCGGGTCTTACATACCACATAAGGTATTGCACTAGACTGCAGACCACCCAAGTGTCCCTCTTTTTAACCCAAGTCCCTCTCTCCCTCTTTTTCCATAAATGTCCCTCTTTTTGATCTAAGGTATAGATTTGCATTATTACATGTACAATATTGATCCAAAAAATCTTTGTCTGGTTTCTATCTGTGTATTAGAGCACTCCTTGTATAGTATTTCATTATTTGATGCAATTTGAATTTTGGAAATTTCTATATTCGGATCATTTTTGGACTATTTCGTACCAGAAAAAGTTTTTGGGTAACAAATTGTTTTACTCTGAACGGCAGTAAAAATTCAAAAAATCATACTTACCTCATCGGTTTGAGCACAAAGACCCAGCTACCGCCATCTTGATTAAACATCCCGTGCACAGTGACGTATGACGTCACCACACCAGCCGATGTGATGACGTCCTCATGTGCAGCGTAAGGACCTTGCGCGCCTGTAATTTGCCCACTGGCTCCTGGTATTGCCCATACGGCACAGGTAGGTTTAGCGTTAGGTCCCGAGCTACTTGAGAAACCTTGGCGCGGTGCTCGGGCTCAGACATGTCCTCCATAGTAGGATATGTTGGATAATCTCTCAATTTTACATCAGTATGAGGGTTTAGTAAGACCGCAGAGTGCGCCTGTCTTTGTAAAAGTTGTAAAAGTTATTGTTATTTTGTTTTAGTGTTTATCACATCCACACATTTGCTATACTGTGTAGGATGTCTATTGTGGTACTTATGGTCCGCTGCAGGCATCCTCCACTGTATGCATTTTTGCTAGGGATTGCCATTAGCAGCGGACCACAAGTGCAGGATCTGCCCCCCTGCATAGATGCGCCACTGCATATGGGGTTGAGCACTTCCTGCTTTTCATTGCAACGCCAATTTGTAGTTTATATAAGTATGATTTATTTTATTTTTTATTATTGTACGCTGTAATATTAATGTCAGATGCTGCGATCAGCGATGAACGCGGCATCTGAGGGGTACTATCACAGGGAGCAGCGTAACCGCCTCTCCCTGTCATTGCACCCACTACTTACACTTTGTGACAAAGTCATTCGTCACAAAGCAAATTTTTTTGAAAAATTCGGCAAAGCAGATGAATCGAATTTTTTAATACTTTGCTTGTCTTTAATCCTGATAGCAGCCAAGCCTTCCGTATATAACATTCAGGCATGTGGCCAAGACCAGCCAATAAAGCTGTAAGCAGCCTTGTGTGAGAGACTGTGTGCAATATTGAGTGTAGTGAGGAAGGGCATACCGTGACTGAGAAGGGATTGCAAATATGGACTCAATATAGTTTGAGAGATATTATCTTTAAGTGAGTAACGAACAAGAGTGATGTTCCCCTGAAGAGATTTCAATCTCTACAATTGTATGGCCTGGTATTGAGTAAACTGCAGCTGTAAGGCTGTGCTCCATGTGAGTATCCATGTTTATTGCAGCATTCTAGTATAGTAGAGTGCCCTGTATGGTATAATGTGCACTAAAGTTCAGGTTTGCTACAAAAAAGTACATGCCTCCACCCGCCTTATTTGTACCATCCTAAGAAACTAAAAGTGTGTTCTCCCAAACTTTACAGGACTTTCTATAGTCAGCTGTGGGGAAACCTGTCCGCAAGTGTGAATTTTCCCTGCAGAAATTAAGCATTACACAGTATCCATTTAATTCAATGAATTGCCTGTGTAACACAGAAGAGGACAGGTCCTCCAGAAAGAGAGAGAAAGAAGCCCTTTGTAACCGCTCTTTACTACCCTCTATGAACTGAAAATCACGTGAAAATAATCAAATATTCGCTGATAGTAAGGGTGGGTTCACACTAGCGTTATGGTTATAACAGGGTTATAACGGAACATAACGGAATCCATAAGACGGTAAAACGGATCTGCTTTGCTGCCCATAGACTTGCATTATGACAGGAATGCAAAACGGACACCTTTAAAAGACATTCCGTTTGCTCTCCGTCCTAATAGAAGTCTATGGGAATCAAAACGGCTCCATCTGGTTCCCGTTATGCAAGACGGAAAACAAAGTCCTGTCGACAGGACTTTGTTTTCCGTCTTGCATAACGAGACCCAGACAGATCCGTTATGTTTTCCCATAGACTTCTATTAAAACGGAGCAAAATGGAGTGCCTCTTAAAGGCTTCCGTTTTACATTCCATCCTATGGATTCCGTTATGTTCCGTTATTACCCTGTTATAACGGAAAGCCATTACGCTAGTGTGAACCCACCCTAAGTTTGTTGGTCAGGTTTTTAGCCATAGTTTGTAACAGGGGTTTTCCTCAGGATAGGTCATCGATATCAGATTGATGGGGTTACAACTCCTCTCACTCTGCTGATCAACTGTTTGTAAAGGACGCGGCGCACAGTGCCGTACGTTGTTTAATGGCTGTGCGTGGTATTGCAGCTCAGTCCTATTTACGTGAATGAGACTGAGCTGGAAATATTCCAGGTGAAAGATAAATGTGATATCACCGGCCTAGGAAGAGGCTACGGCACTCACTGGAGGACCGCAGCCTGTTCAAACAGATGATCTGCTAGCATGCTGGGAGTCGGACCCCCACCTGTCAGATTCTGATAAACTAACGTCATACGCGAATGTAACAATGAATAGGGTTATGTCAAACTCTATGAAACTAAAAGAACCATTCCTCTATATAATATATCCAAAGAATAAGGCAGCACTCCAAATATGGTGAAAAAAGGTGATGACCCGTTTATTCCCAGGCAACGTTTCAGCCCTCTCAATGGGGCCTTTGTTGACAAAGACCCC
The DNA here is from genome assembly GCF_014858855.1 of Bufo gargarizans. Classification (NCBI taxonomy): domain Eukaryota; kingdom Metazoa; phylum Chordata; class Amphibia; order Anura; family Bufonidae; genus Bufo; species Bufo gargarizans. Next base: position 11,212,522 of record NC_058087.1, on the reverse strand, counting down.
ATTGAGAGGGCTGAAACTTTGCCTGGGAATAAACGGGTCATCACCTTTTTTCACCATATTTGGAGTGCTGCCTTATTCTTTGGATATATCTATCTATCTTCTATTTATTATCTATCTATCTATCTATCATCTATCTATTGTCTATTTATTGTCTATTATCTATCTATCTGTCTGTCTATCTATCTATCTATCTATCTATGTATCTTCTATTTATTATCTATTATCTATCTCATCTATCTATCTACTTGCATTATTAAGAGGGAACAAATAATAGTAAGCACAGACCCATACAGCTAGCTATAATATTCTTAGTAAAGTGCATAGTAACAGGGACCTGGTTTAGTTAGAAAAAAAACTTTGGAACATTTTAAAGTGTGTAAAAGGTGAATGTACTTGGAGAACACGTTGTGAACCTGCCGGCTTCATGTTAACTTTGTTTTCTTGGTATAAAAAAATATTGGTTGAATAGACAAAGCAAATTAGGAATACCAAGAAATATGGGACAAAAAAAACTGGTAAACCTGGAGTTAGTGATGGCTTTCCGATTGGCCTATTTACTGCCAAATATATTATCTTGATGGCAGAAAGGCATATTCTATTATTATCAATAGAGATTAGCTTTTGAAAAATGAGATTAGGCATCTTTGCCAAACTTCGTCAAGAAATTCAATTTGTTGCGTATTACTTAATTACAAATCGCTTTTCATTGTATGGAGCTGGTGCAATGATGGGAACGGCAATTGCGCCCCCCCCTTCCCCGTCATTTAAACCCTTAGATGCAGCATTCAAGGCTGATCACAGCATCTGAGACCCACATTCAGGTGCTAATGGGGTTAACTAGGAGTTAAATTTTTTTATTATACTCACCTCATCCACTTGATCGCGATGAGGCCGTTCTCTCCCATCTTGATTGAAGAAAAACAGCCAAAGGACCAGCGGAGAGCGTGATGACGTCACCATGTGGATCACGCTGACCGCGCATTGTGAGGTCATCACTGTTGACGTCACCATGGGCAGCAAGAGTGGTCACGTGGTGACATCTTCAATCATGATGTAGCAGACGGCGTCTCAGCGATCAAGTGGATGAGGTGAGTATATATTTTTTTTATTTTCAGCCACCATTTTAGGAAAAATTGATTTGTTACCACGAAACGCGAGGAAATTTGGCTTCACAGCGAATCCAATGATTACGAAACTTCAAATTTAATTCTGCTTTCGATGGTTCAAGTTGCCCAACACTTTATTAATTATAGTGTTAGTTTTGCCATTTTTCTGTAATAAAAAAAAAATGTTACAAATATTTTGAGGTTTTATTTGAATCATCTTCTTTTCATGGATTTACACACGAGTTTAAAAATCCCTTATTGTTGATTCTTTCATCTGCAGAATGTTTAGCTGGCGGTACCCAATAGATGTAACATACAGTATGTCAGTTGAACCCCCAATTTCAAGTGCCCCATCCTTTTGTTCTCGGGAAGATAATCTTCCTCCTCTTCTTCCTACTAAGAACACATGCTTGCTCATCCGAGCCAGCAGAGCCAAGCTGAAAGCTTCCTTGTTGTATGGCCAGTCTTAGAAAAATGTGATTAGCAGTTGTCTGAGGAACAGCCTACCAGAGTTCATCGTATCCAGCATAGCCAGAAAGGGGCGGAGCACTGCCAGGCCCTGTTGACTATGATGGGAACCGTCGGGGAACTAGCCTGTTTACGGAATTAGTGCCGGGATTTGGCCGGACAAATACAGCTGCATGCAGTTGATGTTGCCTGGGCAAATCCCGGCACTAATGCCGTAAACAGGCCAGACCCTCACAGAGTCCTATTATAGTCAATGGGCTCCAGCACGGAAAGATAGAATTAGTGTTGGGAGAGCATGCTCGTCCGAACACCATTTTGACTCGAGCATCACGATGCTCGGCACATCGCGGTGTTCAGCCGAACACCGCATGTGCTCGATCGCGATACTCAAGTCTCCTCCCCGCACGTTTGTTGGCTGCTACGCAGCCAATAAACGTGCAGGGAAGTACTGGCACTCACTGTAATGCCGTAGCCATGTTGGTTACTGGCATTACAGTGATTGGCTGGCTATATAGCACCGGATGACATGTGGTTCGGCTCAGGGTACTTTCACACTTGTGGCAGGATGGATACAACAGGGTGTTCACCCTGTCGGATCCGTCCTTCCGCTATTTCGATGTGCCGCCGGACCGCCGCTCCGTCCCCATTGACTATAATGGGACGGGGCGGAGCTCCGGCGCAGCACAGCAGTCCGCGGTGAGAGGCCACTGGACTAAAAAGCCGGACATGCAGTACTTTTAGTTCGGCTGCCTTTCGCCGTGCAGCGCCGGAGCTCCGCCCTCGTCCCCATTATAGTTAATGGGGACGGAGCGGCGGTCCAGCAGCCTGGTGAAATAGCGGAAGGACGGATCCGACAGGGTGAACAGCCTGTCGGATCCGTCCTGGCGCAAGTGTGAAAGTAGCCTAAGTCTTAGTCAAAGAAAGCTGTAGCAGAAGGGACAGATAATGTAGGGCCAGGAATTGTTTTTTTTTTAGGCAGGGTTTAGTTTTGAAAGGTGTTAGAGGCCCAAAAGTCCTGTTAAGGACAATTGTTTTATCTGGCTGCAATATATATTATTAGTGCAACCTGCGCTAAATTACATGCAATTGTTTGGCCGCTGCTGACAGTGGCACAACCTCTGCTACATCTGTTGTATTACATTTGCGCATCCTAAATATCTGTGACATTCAGCGCAATTGTTTGGCCGCAGCTGATAGAGACACTACCTGCGCTACATCTCCTGTATAACGTTTGCACATCCTAAATATCAGTGACATTCAGTTTAATTTTTTCGCCGCTGGTGACAGCGACATTCCCTGCGCTACATCTCCTGTATAACGTTTGCGCATCCTAAATATCTGTGACATTCAGTTTTATTTTTTTCGCCGCTGGTGACAGCGACATTCCCTGCGCTACATCTCCTGTATAACGTTTGTGCATCCTAAATATCTGTAACATTCAGTTTAATTTATTTGTGCATACACTCAAAAAACCTGTGCTACTGTACGTGTGACATACTTGCAGACATTTATACCATTTAATATGCTCAAGGCGAGCAGTAAGGAACAGGGAAGTGGCCGTGCTGCTGATGGACGCTCATCCATTATACCTACTGTAGGGCGCAGGACACAAGTCTCGAAGTCACACCCGTGTGACCAGGTGGTCGGTTGGATTGCAGCAGACAATGCTTCCAGTCGGTTAAGCACCACCCTGTCTTCCACAAAGTCCAGTCTCAGTAGCCAAGAGTCTGGTCAACAGAATTCTCAACCTGATCGTCCTTCCTCCCACCATGGAGAGTCTTGGCAAACAAGTGATCCCACACTCGGATATTCCGAGGAGCTCTTTTCATCATTATTCCTTGATTTGGCCTTCTCGCCAAGCCCGCTTGAAGAGGGACATGAGGAGATCTTGTGCACTGATTCCCAAACTCTTGAGCATCCACAGTCAGAAAAAGATGATGGTGGAGAACGGCAATTAGTGTTTCACAAGGTGGATGATGATGATACACAATTGCCAATAAGTCAACCACAAATAGTGTCTCAAGAGGTGCATGATGAGGATGACACACAGTTGTCAATAGGTGAGGTTCTTGTTAGGTCAACAAGTCAGGAGGATGATCAAAGTGATGAAGTTGAAGAGGAGGTGGTGGACAATGAAATCACTGACCCAACCTGGGAAGCTGGCAAGCCGAGGGACGACAGCAGTACAGAGGGGAAGGGATCCACAGCACCGCAACCAGCTGGAATAGGCAGTGGGGTGGCAAAAGGGAGAAGGTGGGCCACACCAAACAGGCCCACAACTATTCCCCGGAGCACCCCCTTCCGGCAATCTCCCTTGCCAATGGGTAGGTGTTCCGCAGTCTGGAGCTTTTTTGGGGAAAGTGCAGACGATAAATGAATTGTCATTTGCAACCTGTGCCATACCAAAATGAGCAGAAGCGTGAACACTAGCAACCTCACCACCACCAACATGATCTGCCACATAGCATCAAAGCACCCTAATAGGTCGGCCGAACACCTGGGTCCACAATCAGTGTCTGCGGCTCACACCACTGCCTCCTCTTCCCCTGTGTTATGTGCTGGCCAATCCCCTGTCCAAGACGCAGACCCAGATGCCTCCTGCTCTGCACCTGGACCTTCGCAAGCACCATCAGCTAGCACATCCACTTCTGTGTCCCAGCGCAGCGTACAGATGTCCACACCCAGGGCTTTGAATGAAAGCGCAAATACCCAGCCACCCAACCACAGGCCATAGCACTAAATGCGCACCTTTCCAAATTGCTGGCCCTGGAAATGTTGCCATTTAGGCTTGTGGACACTGAGGCTTTCCGCAGGAAAAGAAATACAATGATTGGATACCACCGCCATACATTGACCGGATAACACCTCTGCACAGTGACTAGATAACACCGCCATACCGTGACCAGATAAAATAGTATAAGAGGGCACAGTACAGGGAATGACTAGGGACACTGCACAGGGTGTGGTAAGAGGGCACAATGCAGGGTATAAGGGGGCACAGTACAGGGTGGGGGGCACAGTCACATGACCCTGTGACATTGGGTCCTTATGGTGAATGCGGTTCATACGCCACCATAATGAGAGGCAGAGGAGTGAGACAAGGGTGCAATTATGTGGTTAGAGATAAAAAATTTACAGGCTTCAAAAATTAGGCAATAGGCATTCACCTGACAGCAAAGAACTTTGGATTCTGTGGCTGGAGGTGCATTAGGCGATCACAGGATAACTATGTAACTGTCTGCCAGTACAGGCCCCAAAAATTAGCCAATTTGTATTCACCTGACAGCAAAGAACTTTGGATTCTGTAGCTGGAGGTACATTAGGTGGTCACAGGATAAAAATGGAACTGTAGGCCAGGACAGGCCCCAGAAATGAGGCAATAGGCATTTACCTGACAGCCAAGAACTTTGGATTCTGTGGCTGGAGGTACATTAGGCGGTCACAGGATAAATATGTAACTGTCGGACAGTACAGGCCCCAAAAATTAGGCATTCAACAGACATAAAAGGCCTTTTATGCCATTGTATTTACCTAAGACAGGGATCATGATTTGCTCTGAGTGGTGGCGGATGATTGTGGGCTGTCTTGAGGAAATTCAATCAAATGTGGTCGACTCGTCACATGTGTTGAATTCCTCCGAGATCCATGCCTCATTCATTTTTAGAAATGTGAGGTAGTCTACACTGTCTTGAGCTAGGCGAGTGCGCTTATTGGTCACGATCCCCCTGCTACGCTGAAAGTCCTTTCGGACAGGACACTGGACGAGGGGCAAGCCAACAGTTCCATGGCAAATTGTGCCAGCTCTGGCCACAGGTCAAGCCTGCACACCCAGTAGTCTAGGGGTTCATTGCTTCTTAGAGCGTCCACATCGGCCGTTAACCCGATTTAGTCGGACACCTGTCGGTCTAGGCGTTCCCTGAGGCTGGATCCAGAGGACGGCTGTCGATGGGTTGGCTGCAAGAATGATCTCATATCCAAAGTCACCAACACATCTTCAAACCGCCCTCTTCTTGCCTGCGTGGAAGGATTGGTACCCGCAACTGTTTCTTTGTGAGTGTAAATTCCTCTGCCAGCGCCTGCAAAAGAAGAATGCAGCATTTCCCGAAGCAAGGCCTGGAAGTGCTGCATTCTCACAGCCCTCTGTGATGGTGGTAACATTTCCGCCATTTTGTGTTTGTATCCTTGCCCTTTATGATTTTTATACGGGGTCCCTCTTCAAACACTGGAGCATGAAGGCCCCCATTTTCACTAAACTGGAAGCGGTGTAGTGGCCTGGCTCCTGCTCATCATCCCCCAGCCACGGAAAACACCAGGGATCCCATAAACGTTTAAAGCATGCTCTTCTTGCTCCTCCTCCGTCCCGGCACCATTCTCCTCTGACTCCTCTTCAGACTCCTGTGGTTGACTTGTCTCAGATGGAGTAGCCCCCCCTGGGAATTCATCCAGCATTGCGACTTCCTCATCTTCCTGCTTCTCTACGGCTTGATCAATGACACAACGCAATGCATGCTCCAGAAAGAAGGCGTAAGGTACGATGTCACTGATGGCACCCTGGCTGCGACTGACCAGTTTGGTGATCTCATAAAATGGCCGCGGAAGTCTGCATGCGTCGCGCATGAGCAGCCACTGGAGCGGTGAAAAAAAAACTATCTCCCTAGAACCTGTCCTGCGACAGAGTTCGTACAGGTAGTCGTTAACTGCACGTTTCTGCTGGAGCAGCCTATATATGACGGGCAGGTGGTGTCGCCGCTGAATGTCAGCAAGGCGAGCCGAGGGCGTTTAAAATCTTCTAAAATGGCCAGAGATTTTGCTGGGCTGCCGCAAGACGTCATGGACCCGGGGGTATTGGCAACGAATCGCTGCACGACTAAGTTCAGGACGTGTGCCATGCACGGAACGTGTGTCATTTTTCCCTGTTGAGGACGCTCAGCAGATTAGCACCGTTGTCGCAGACCACTTTAACAACTGGCAAATTGAGCTGGGTTAGCCACTGATCGGCCTGTGATCGCAGAGCTAAAAGCAGCGCAGGACCGTTTTGGCTTTTGGCTTCCAGGCGCAACAGCCGCAGCACAGCATGGCAACGTCTCACCCGACACGTCGAATAGGTTCTGGGGAACTTGGGGGGTGCAGCAGAAGAGGCGGAAGCAAAGGAAAAGGAGGAGTCAGCCGAGGAGGAGACGGAGGATGGAGTAGGAGGAGAAGAAGAGGCAGGCCTGCATGCAATCCATGGCGGTAACACCAAATCCACACGGTTGCCACGGGTTGCATGCTTGACAGCCGTCAGTAGGTTCACCCAGTGGGCAGTAAAAGTTATGTACCTTCCCTCCCCTTGTTTGCTAGACCACGTGTCTGTGTTCAGATGTATCTTGGCACCGACACTGTGTGCCAGAGATATATTCACTTGCCGCTGAACGTGGCCTTAATCAGTATTTTGTGGAAGCAGGTATCTCGCAGGCCTCAATCAATATTTGGTGGAAGCGGGTATATCAATCCCCTTAATCAGTATTTTGTGGAAGCAGGTATCTCGCAGCCCTCAATCAGTATTTTGTGGAAGCAGGTATATCAATCCCCTTAATCAGTTTTTTGTGGAAGCAGGTATATCGCAGCCTTCAATCAGTATTTTGTGAAAGCAGGTATATCAATCCCCTTAATCAGTATTTTGTATTTTGTGGAAGCAGGTATATCGGGCAAATTGCAAGGCCATCTCTACTCCAAATTACTTTAGACATCAATGGATTCTGGGTGAGTCAATAAAGAAACTTCTGAGATAATCAGTGACCGCATAAAGACAGACCTATTTTATGCACAGTAAAGGCATCAAGGGCCCTGACTTAGCAAACATACAGTACAACCGTTTAACATAATTTTATGGAATTAAAATTTTCTATCAGAGTAGTAAATTTTTCATTGATTATAATTTTAACATGTGTTTACCTTAAAATTACCAAATTATGGGATTTTCCTAACCAAATTTTCTGGATCACAAAACCCATTTTCAAATATTAGGGAATTCTGATGCAATAAAGGATGGGAAGGAGGAGGGTAGGTGTTACCCCATTCAGGATCCTTGTCTATTAGGCAAAGCAGAAATGGGCACAAAGAGCAGTGTTTACTCTGGAGGAACCAGTGCATCTTAATATTACATGGACAGCCCATTCATTTAATGAGAAGTGTGTAATGTTTAAAGGGGTTGTTTATCTGGGATAACTTTTCTAGCAAAGGGTTAATGGGTAGGGATGAGCGAACCCGAACTGTATAGTTCGGGTTCGTACCGAATTTTGGGGTGTCCGTGACACGGACCTGAACCCGGACATTTTCGTAAAAGTCCGGGTTCGGGTTCGGTGTTCGTCGCTTTCTTGGCGCTTTTTGAAAGGCTGCAAAGCAGCCAATCAACAAGCGTCATACTACTTGCCCCAAGAGGCCATCACAGCCATGCCTACTATTGGCATGGCTGTGATTGGCCAGAGCACCATGTGACCCAGCCTCTATTTAAGCTGGAGTCACATAGCGCCGCACGTCACTCTGCTCTGATCAGCATAGGGAGAGGTTGCGGCTGCGACAGTAGGGCGAGTATAGGCAGATTAACTCCTCCAAAGGACTTGATTAATTGATCGATCTGCAGCTGTGGATCATTGAGCTGCTGATACTCAATTGCTCACTGTTTTTAGGCTGCCCAGACTGTTTGTCAGTCACTTTTTTCTGGGGTGATCGGCGGCCATTTTGTGTCTTGTGGTGCGCCAGCACAAGCTGCGACCAAGTGCATTTAACCCTCAATGGTGTGGTTGTTTTTTGGCTAAAGCCTACATCAGGGTGAAGCTGTCACACCAAGTGCATTTAACCAGCAATAGTCTGGTTATTTTTTTGCCATATACTACATCAGGGGCAAGCTGCGCCTGTCACCAAGTGCATTTAACCCTCAATGGTGTGGTTGTTTTTGGCTAAAGCCTACATCAGGGTGAAGCTGTCACACCAAGTGCATTTAACCAGCAATATTCTGTTTATTTTTTGGCCATATACTACATCAGGGGCAAGCTGCGCCTGTCACCAAGTGCATTTAACCCTCAATGGTGTGGTTGTTTTTTGGCTAAAGCCTACATCAGGGTGAAGCTGTCACACCAAGTGCATTTAACCAGCAATAGTCTGTTTTTTTTTTTGGCCATATACTACATCAGGGGCAAGCTGCGCCTGTCACCAAGTGCATTTAACCCTCAATGGTGTGGTTGTTTTTTGGCTAAAGCCTACATCAGGGTGAAGCTGTCACACCAAGTGCATTTAACCAGCTATAGTCTGTTTATTTTTTGGCCATATACTACATCAGGGGCAAGCTGCGCCTGTCACCAAGTGCATTTAACCCTCAATGGTGTGGTTGTTTTTTGGCTAAATCCTACATCAGGATGAAGCTGTCACACCAAGTGCATTTAACCAGCAATAGTCTGTTTATTTTTTGGCCATATACTACATCAGGGGCAAGCTGTGCCTGTGTCACAACCAGACAGCTGAGAAGCTCTGACAGAGGCCTTTCAGAACCTCCTCCTTGAATTTCTGTGTTGTGGTATTCAGCTCCTCCTCTCGTCAGCCTCTCTCAGCTGTCATGTGTTAATTGCTTCCCTTTAAATGCCTCCCCAGAATGCTTTTCTGGGCGGCTTATACTACTTCCTGGAGTGTGTGTGCACGCTGATCTGTCCTCCTGTTTGCTTCAAAGCTAAGTGTACCTTTATCTGTTTATATCTGTTTGCTGGATCCCAGGTGACCCTGACTCCCTCCGTGTCTTGTGTAGGGAGCCGGTGGTCGTGTCCCCTCACTATTGTAGGGTGCTCAGGGCTTTATAGTCAAGGTTCGTGGATATGCAAACCTCCACCATTAGGATCTTTGCATAGGCTGAGCAGCCAGGGAAAGTGCCAGGTCTTCTGCAGGGGTCTCCCTTGGTTCCTTAGTTTTTGGATTCAGCGAGTCGTTTATACATGTTGCTTTGCCTTGTTACCTGTACACATTCCGTGACAGCCTGTCACCAAGTGCATTTAACCCTCAGTAGTGTGGTTGGTCAAGCTGTCACACCAAGTGCATTTAACCAGCAATAGTCTGTTTATTTTTTGGCCATATACTACATCAGGGGCAAGCTGCGCCTGTCACCAAGTGCATTTAACCCTCAGTAGTGTGGTTGGTCAAGTTGTCACACCAAGTGCATTTAACCATCAATAGTGTGGTTATTTTTTGGCCATATCCCAGTCTAATTCTGTCAGTAAACGTATACCTGTCACCCAGCGCCTAAATACTAGGCCTCAAGTTTATATCCAGCTAAATCTGTCGTTACTGGTGTGGCTGGTCAAGTTATTTAGTGTCCGTCAAAGCACATTTTTTGTTCTGGGTTGATATACAATTCCCAATTTAGCAATTTCATAATTTAGTGGTTTCTGCTGTATCAGAGCTATTTAAAATCTATCCCTAAAAGGGTATATCAGATTCAAGGTGCACATAGGGTCATTCTGAATAACTTCACACACACGCTACTGTGCATTTCCAAGTCTAATTCTGTCAGTAAACCTATACCTGTCACCCAGCGCCTAAATACTAGGCCTCAAATTGATATCCAGCTAAATCTGTCGTTACTGCTGTAGCTGGGCAAGTTATTTAGTGTCCGTCAAAGCACATTTTTTGTTCTAGGTTGAAATACAATTCCCAATTTAGCAATTTCATAATTTAGTGGTTTCTGCTGTATCAGAGCTATTTAAAATCTATCCCTAAAAGGGTATATCATATTCAAGGTGCACATAGGGTCATTCTGAATAACTTCACACACACCCGCTACTGTGCATTTCCAAGTCTAATTCTGTCAGTAAAACTATACCTGTCACCCAGCGCCTAAATACTAGGACTCAAATTTATATCCAGCTAAATCTGTCGTTACTGCTGTACTGTTGTGGCTGGGCAAGTTATTTAGTGTCCATCAAAGCACAGTTTTTGTTCTGGGTTGAAATACAATTCCCAATTTAGCAATTTCCTAATTTAGTGGTTTCTGCTGTATCAGGCCTACTTTAAATACATCCCTAAAAGGGTATATCAGAATCAAGGTGCTGATAGGGTCATTCTGAATAACTTCACACACACGCTACTGTGCATATCCCAGTCTAATTCTGTCAGTAAACCTATACCTGTCACCCAGCGCCTAAATACTAGGCCTTAAATTTATATCCTGCTAAATCTGTCGTTACTGCTGTACTGTTGTGGCTGGGCAAGTTATTTAGTGTCCGTCCAAGCACAGTTTTTGTTCTGGGTTGAAATACAATTCCCAATTTAGCAATTTCCTAATTTAGTGGTTTCTGCTGTATCAGAGCTATTTTAAATCTATCCCTAAAAGGGTATATTAGATTCAAGGTGCACATAGGGTCATTCTGAATAACTTCACACACACGCTACTGTGCATTTCCAAGTCTAATTCTGTCAGTAAACCTATACCTGTCACCCAGCGCCTAAATACTAGGCCTCAAATTTATATCCAGCTAAATCTGTGGTTACTGCTGTGCCTGTATTAGTGTAATACGGTACCTAAATAGATAGCCAGATAGTGTTAGTTGTCTTTAAAAAAAGGCCTGAATTTGAATTCAATACATTGGGTCAAATAATATTTTTGTTGTTGTGGTGAACGATAACAATGAGGAAAACATCTAGTAAAGGACGCGGACGCGGACATGGTCGTGGTGGTGTTAGTGGACCCTCTGGTGCTGGGAGAGGACGTGGCCGTTCTGCCACAGCCACACGTCCTAGTGTACCAACTACCTCAGGTCCCAGTAGCCACCATAATTTACAGCGATATTTGGTGGGGCCCAATGCCGTTCTAAGGATGGTAAGGCCTGAGCAGGTACAGGCATTAGTCAATTGGGTGGCCGACAGTGGATCCAGCACGTTCACATTATCTCCCACCCAGTCTTCTGCAGAAAGCGCACAGATGGTGCCTGAAAACCAAGCCCATCAGTCTGTCACATCACCCCCATGCATACCAGGGAAACTGTCTGAGCCTCAAGTTATGCAGCAGTCTCTTATGCTGTTTGAAGACTCCGCTGGCAGGGTTTCCCAAGGGCATCCACCCAGCCCTTCCCCAGCGGTGGAAGACATAGAATGCACTGACGCACAACCACTTATGTTTCCTGATTATGAGAACATGGGAATACCACCTCAGCATGTCTCTGATGATGACGAAACACAGTTGCCAACTGCTGCGTCTTTATGCAGTGTGCAGACTGAACAGGAGGTCAGGGATCAAGACTGGGTGGAAGACGATGCAGGGGACGATGAGGTCCTAGACCCCACATGGAATGAAGGTCGTGCCACTGACTTTCACAGTTCGGAGGAAGAGGCAGTGGTGAGACCGAGCCAACAGCGTAGCAAAAGAGGGAGCAGTGGGCAAAAGCAGAACACCCGCCGCCAAGAGACTCCGCCTGCTACTGACCGCCGCCATCTGGGACCGAGCACCCCAAAGGCAGCTTCAAGGAGTTCCCTGGCATGGCACTTCTTCAAACAATGTGCTGACGACAAGACCCGAGTGGTTTGCACGCTGTGCCATCAGAGCCTGAAGCGAGGCATTAACGTTCTGAACCTTAGCACAACCTGCATGACCAGGCACCTGCATGCAAAGCATGAACTGCAGTGGAGTAAACACCTTAAAAACAAGGAAGTCACTCAGGCTCCCCCTGCTACCTCTTATGCTGCTGCCGCCTCGGCCTCTTCTGCTGCTGCCGCCGCCTCGGCCTCTTCCTCCGCCTCTGGAGGAACGTTGGCACCTGCCGCCCAGCAAACAGGGGATGTACCACCAACACCACCACCACCACCTCCGTCACCAAGCGTCTCAACCATGTCACACGCCAGCGTTCAGCTCTCCATCTCACAAACATTTGATAGAAAGCGTAAATTCCCACCTAGCCACCCTCGATCCCTGGCCCTGAATGCCAGCATTTCTAAACTACTGGCCTATGAAATGCTGTCATTTAGGCTGGTGGACACAGACAGCTTCAAACAGCTCATGTCGCTTGCTGTCCCACAGTATGTTGTTCCTAGCCGGCACTACTTCTCCAAGAGAGCCGTGCCTTCCCTGCACAACCAAGTATCCGATAAAATCAAGTGTGCACTGCGCAACGCCATCTGTGGCAAGGTCCACCTAACCACAGATACGTGGACCAGTAAGCACGGCCAGGGACGCTATATCTCCCTAACTGCACACTGGGTAAATGTAGTGGCAGCTGGGCTCCAGGCGGAGAGCTGTTTGGCGCACGTCCTTCCGCCGCCAAGGATCGCAGGGCAACATTCTTTGCCTCCTGTTGCCACCTCCTCCTTCTCGGCTTCCTCCTCCTCTTCTTCCACCTGCTCATCCAGTCAGCCACACACCTTCACCACCAACTTCAGCACAGCCCGGGGTAAACCTCAGCAGGCCATTCTGAAACTCATATGTTTGGGGGACAGGCCCCACACCGCACAGGAGTTGTGGCGGGGTATAGAACAACAGACCGACGAGTGGTTGCTGCCGGTGAGCCTCAAGCCCGGCCTAGTGGTGTGTGATAATGGGCGAAATCTCGTTGCAGCTCTGGGACTAGCCGGTTTGACGCACATCCCTTGCTTGGCGCATGTGCTGAATTTGGTGGTGCAGAAGTTCATTCACAACTACCCCGACATGTCAGAGCTGCTGCAAAAAGTGCGGGCCGTCTGTTCGCGCTTCCGGCCTTCACATCCTGCCGCTGCTCGCCTGTCTGCGCTACAGCGTAACTTTGGCCTTCCCGCTCACCGCTTCATATGCGACGTGCCCACCAGGTGGAACTCCACCTTGCACATGCTGGACAGACTGTGCGAGCAGCAGCAGGCCATAGTGGAGTTTCAGCTGCAGCACGCACGGGTCAGTCGCACTACGGAACAGCACCACTTCACCACCAATGACTGGGCCTCCATGCGAGACCTGTGTGCCCTGTTGCGCTGTTTCGAGTACTCCACCAACATGGCCAGTGGCGATGACGCCGTTATCAGCGTTACAATACCACTTCTATGTCTCCTTGAGAAAACACTTAGGGCGATGATGCAAGAGGAGGTGGCCCAGGAGGAGGAGGAGGAGGAGGAGGAAGAGGGGTCATTTTTAGCACTTTCAGGCCAGTCTCTTCGAAGTGACTCAGAGGGAGGTTTTTTGCAACAGCAGAGGCCAGGTACAAATGTGGCCAGCCAGGGCCCACTACTGGAGGACGAGGAGGACGAGGATGAGGAGGAGGTGGAGGAGGATGAGGATGAAGCATGGTCACAGCGGGGTGTCACCCAACGCAGCTCGGGCCCATCACTGGTGCGTGGCTGGGGGGAAAGGCAGGACGATGACGATACGCCTCCCACAGAGGACAGCTTGTCCTTACCCCTGGGCAGCCTGGCACACATGAGCGACTACATGCTGCAGTGCCTGCGCAACGACAGCAGAGTTGCCCACATTTTAACGTGTGCGGACTACTGGGTTGCCACCCTGCTGGATCCACGGTACAAAGACAATGTGCCCACCTTACTTCCTGCACTGGAGCGTGATAGGAAGATGCGCGACTACAAGCGCACGTTGGTAGACGCGCTACTGAGAGCATTCCCAAATGTCACAGGGGAACAAGTGGAAGCCCAAGGCCAAGGCAGAGGAGGAGCAAGAGGTCGCCAAGGCAGCTGTGTCACGGCCAGCTCCTCTGAGGGCAGGGTTAGCATGGCAGAGATGTGGAAAAGTTTTGTCAACACGCCACAGCTAACTGCACCACCACCTGATACGCAACGTGTTAGCAGGAGGCAACATTTCACTAACATGGTGGAACAGTACGTGTGCACACCCCTCCACGTACTGACTGATGGTTCGGCCCCATTCAACTTCTGGGTCTCTAAATTGTCCACGTGGCCAGAGCTAGCCTTTTATGCCTTGGAGGTGCTGGCCTGCCCGGCGGCCAGCGTTTTGTCTGAACGTGTATTCAGCACGGCAGGGGGCGTCATTACAGACAAACGCAGCCGCCTGTCTACAGCCAATGTGGACAAGCTGACGTTCATAAAAATGAACCAGGCATGGATCCCATAGGACCTGTCCATCCCTTGTGCAGATTAGACATTAACTACCTCCCCTTAACCATATATTATTGTACTCCAGGGCACTTCCTCATTCAATCCTATTTTTATTTTCATTTTACCATTATATTGCGAGGCTACCCAAAGTTGAATGAACCTCTCCTCTGCCTGGGTGCCGGGGCCTAAATATATGCCAATGGACTGTTCCAATGTTGGGTGACGTGAAGCCTGATTCTCTGCTATGACATGCAGACTAATTCTCTGCTGACATGAAGCCAGATTCTCTGTTACGGGACCTCTCTCCTCTGCCTGGGTGCTGGGCCTAAATATATGACAATGGACTGTTGCACTGGTGGCTGACGTGAAGCCTGATTCTCTGCTATGACATGCAGACTGATTCTCTGCTGACATGAAGACAGATTTTCTGTTACGGGACCTCTCTCCTCTGCCTGGGTGCTGGGCCTAAATATATACCAATGGACTGTTCCAATGTTGGGTGACGTGAAGCCTGATTCTCTGCTATGACATGCAGACTAATTCTCTGCTGACATGAAGCCAGATTCTCTGTTACGGGACCTCTCTCCTCTGCCTGGGTGCTGGGCCTAAATATATGACAATGGACTGTTGCACTGGTGGCTGACGTGAAGCCTGATTCTCTGCTATGACATGCAGACTAATTCTCTGCTGACATGAAGCCAGATTCTCTGTTACGGGACCTCTCTCCTCTGCCTGGGTGCCGGGGCCTAAATATCTGAGAATGGACTGTTCCAGTGGTGGGTGACGTGAAGCCAGATTCTCTGCTATAGGACCTCTCTCCAATTGATATTGGTTAATTTTTATTTATTTTATTTTTATTTTTATTCATTTCCCTATCCACATTTGTTTGCAGGGGATTTACCTACATGTTGCTGCCTTTTGCAGCCCTCTAGCCCTTTCCTGGGCTGTTTTACAGCCTTTTTAGTGCCGAAAAGTTTGGGTCCCCATTGACTTCAATGGGGTTCGGGTTCGGGACGAAGTTCGGATCGGGTTCGGATCCCGAACCCGAACATTTCCGGGAAGTTCGGCCGAACTTCTCGAACCCGAACATCCAGGTGTCCGCTCAACTCTATTAATGGGTGCAAAAAATTTTAAAAAAGCATTACTCACCTCACCAATCCTTCACTTGCTTTCTGGTTCAATCTTGACACACAAGAAATGGCAGGAAATGCCTGCTCAGCCAATCATGGCTGAAGTGGGTCACCAGGAACCCTGGGCACAGCTCAGCCCCATTCACTTCAAATGGGCTGAGCTGTGCCCAGGCCACATGACATAGTTGCCACTGGCTTGCGGGAAGTATCAAGAAGGTTTCGGCAGTACTATGAGTACCTCTGCCTTCTCAAATAGCTAATTAGTGGGGGTCCCGTGTCTCGGACCTAAGCAGATCAGATTGTGATGACCTCTCCACAGGCTAGACCATCAGTAAGAAAAAGATATAGAACCCCTATAAGAAAAGTACAAAGTATCTCAGATAATGATCCAGTCTGGGGAAGGACAGACTGCCAAGGGCCACTGGTGTGAACTGTGTGGTGATGGGCAGTAGGCCTAGGCCTAACTAAAGAAGCTATAATTAATTAATGAATTCCAATCTGTGATTGATGCTCCTCTAATGGATTTGTTTAAACAGTCCCTCTTAACAGGTGATGTTCCGGAAGACTGGAGCATGGCCAGTGTTGTACCCATCCACAGTAAGGGGAGCAGAGAGAAAGCTGGAAACTACAGACCAGTGAGCTTGACATCTGTAGTAGCAAAAATAATGGAAACCCTCCCAAAAAGAAGATAATTGACCACCTAAACGTCAACAACTTATTGGACCCAAAACAACATGGCTTTACTGAGGCTGAGGGCTGATCATGTCAAACTAATCTTATTAATTTCTTTGACTATGTCACAAAAGTGTTGGATGAAGGAGGCGCCGTGGATATTGCCTACCTGGATTTTACCAAACCCTTTAATACAGTGCCACATAATGAGCTGGTGCCTCTTCATAATTTTGGCGATCCACCGCCAATGTAGGGGCTTTATTAAAATGGACGTCTAAAACACTGGTCTTAACAAATGACCACCTTTGTTTTTTTTCTTTATAAATAAAAGTAAAACATATTGACGCAAATTTACATGAAGTACAATGTGCCACAAGAAAACAGTCTAGAAATAAGTTATTACTGCATAAAGTGACAAATGTCAAAATTACAAAAGGGGGGTGGTGTAGTCTAGAAGTAGTTAAATAAGGTTCAGGCAAGACGTGTTCTAAAAAAGAAGCTGAACACAAGAACAAGGGGGCACAATCTGAAATTAGCTGAGGGTAAGATCAGGAGCAATGTCAGAAAATATTATTTTACTGAGCGGTTGAAGCTTGGAGCGGTAGTTGAGAAATATACAGTAAGTGAATTTAAACATTCCTGGGATAAACACATGTCTATACTAAGATAAAAAAAAAGAAAGAATATAAGGGCAGACTAGATGAACCGGGTGGTCTTTTTCTGCCGTCAATGTTTGATATTTCTATAAAATGCAGTTTGTCTGCTAAGCATTGTCATAGATTTGCAATAACGGTATAGAAAAATATTGGTTTTAGAAAGAGCATTGACCGCAGGGTTACAGTCCATATGTCCTCTACAAATTAACTGCTCTTGGAACAGAAGTTACAAAAGATACAGTAGAGGTAGTAGAGAGAAATGATTCTACCTGTAACATCAATGGGAACCTATTTCTGAAATATAATTGGTGAACATTTTCTGCAATGTATTCTGAATATACAGGACTGCTTCAGCAAAGACGTAAGGAGCTCCAGCTCATCTGTCCACGGAAAGGCAATCGCGCTCGGATCTGTCTGATTCAAAATCAAGACCACTCCAACATCAAGGAAAGGTTCCAGCACAGATTAAAATCCAACAAAATATTTATTCAATACTCACAGCGATACCCATATTGGGGTGACGGTATCCAGTACTCCGTTGACGCATTTTGAACATGTCCATTTATGATTAAAGACATGTCTGAAATGCGTTGACGGAGTACCGGGGTACTGTCTCCCCAATATGGGTATCCCTGTTAGTATTGGATAAAGATTTCAAATTGGATTTAATCTGTGCTTGATCCTTTCCTTGATATATACAGGACTGGTGCATGCTGTCCATTGGTTTCACACTGCAGCCCTTCACATCGCTAAAGTACAGATTAGCCTAGCCCAGTCCTATACTACTTTCCTATACTATTAATTACTAGCAATGGACACACGCACCATACTGATTATTTAACCCATTCATGCCTGTGAAAGAATCATTGCATAATGCCACTTATTTTCTCCCTTGGGCCCAATATAGACCCTGTTGTCCAATTTACATAGATGTAGTGAGCTTAATGGACTGCAGACTAAGGACTGCTGTGAACTGGGTTGCCCCTCATGCCCCCCCCCCACCCCACCCCACCCCTAAGTCATCTAAAGGGAATTGCTGCTGTGAACCCTCTCAATCCGCTTATTAGCAGGAGAAAGCTCAGCAGGTGTTTATCTCGAAAGCACTGGGGTAGTGACAAGAGCCCCTGCATGTTGCACCCAGGTGTCTTCTAGTACACAGAAACATCTTTCCCCAATAAAGTATGCAGCACGCCAGACCTGCAGGGTATTGCGAAGTGAGGTCACGGTTATGGGCAATCGAGGGTTACTCACTGTTTGTAGGAGAACCCTGGGCAGGCATGCGGCAGTGAAGGAGAGGCTGACACAAAGTTCCTCTGGGGCACACTCTGTATGTAGGAACCAGGCCTGATGGTGGACGAGGTGCCCGGGATGTTGCAGGTGTTTTAAGTGCCTGGGGGAAAGTCCCTTTAAGGATTGTGACGCCAGTGCCTGTAACGGTGGCACACCGGTTTCCAGTAGCAATAAGTGAGGTACACAGATGGTATGGTGAACCAAACGTTGTTTTACTGGTAACAGTCCAACTTTGTACAATAAAGTGGTCATACATTCCCTTGCATTCAAATACTTTACAAGCAGGCTTATTCTCAATACTGGCAGGTATAATCTTGCAAGATACTCGGAGGGTAATAATAATGCACACACTCAGACCAGGCTGTACCTTCTCCTTAGAAGTAGTGTACACTGTTCCCTTTGAACTCCTGGCTGGCTTTCTATCCCAAGGCCCGTATGCCTAAATGCTGGCTTTTATCCTTGGCCAATAATCTTCCTCCCGTATTAATCCTTGCACTACTTTATAGGTCCTCTGCCCATCAGCTTATTTATCTTAGCTGGATCCACTGGCACTGCTTGGTTGAAGGGTACTGCAGGTTTCTCCCAAGAGGCACATCTCTACTACTGGGGTTGATTCTTCTGTGCTAACTGCACTCAGGATCTTCAGGCAGGCTGTAATTCTTGACTAGCCTCCTGGTGGCAACTAGAAGCCTGGACTGTCTAGCTGCATGTCAGAAGGAGGCCCTCAGCATATCTCTGGCTGGTGCCTTCTCACTTCTGTCTCCACAGACTCCTGACTACAGACTAACTCCTCCCTGTCTGGGCTTGGACATTTATACTAGGGGCTCCCTATCTCCCTCTAGTGTCTAGGATGCTCCACTACACCCCAATAGGCCTGCTATACATGTCACAGGGGAACAATGCATAAATAAAACCAATAGAAAATACATTAAAATGCATAGTTAAATATAATGACACTGTCTCTCAGGAGTAAGAGTATCACGTGGCCCAATTAACCCTTGTGTAGTGCCCACCCCTACCTAGTGGGACACCACAAGTATACTACAGAAATGTTTAACATCTGTGTCCTTCACTATATAAAAAATAATCAAAAACAACAGTTACACATTCAATTTATCAAATAGATCCTCAGTGAGGATTAACCATAGAAAACATGTCCTCACAATTTTCAAGATCTCTGTTTCTTTTTAAGGATGGGAACTTTTTGTGTAGTATCCCAGACCTGGAAGTACTACAATTTTACATATAGTTATTGTGTTGTATTATTTTGTATTCTATTGAATGTATTTGTCTGTATCTTCCAGTTAAGTTATTGATGGCAAAGGTTGGCTGGGAACAGGGCTAACCACCATGTTTCTCCCCTTTTATTAGGAGTCAGCAGGTCCTGAGGAGTCCCTGCCCAGAGACAGAAGGGAAAGAAAGGTCAAGCCTGAGCTCCTGCTCCAAAAAGGGACTCTCAAGATCAAACAACCAACCATTACCCTCAAGTAAAGTATTGAGATGCTAGACAGCAGAGTGAACTGCTACAACTGCAGCCAGCCAGTCGCAGGGCCAACACGTGAGGTGCACGGTGGACCGATGAGGGGCCAAATTATAACACACAGTTGATCAGTTTACTCACGGTTAGCAGAAAGCCTCCCTGGGCTGGCAGCACAGTGTTGAGGTGGACAGCACGAAATCCTCCGGGGCACGCTTTGTGTAGGGAAGCATCAGCCAAGATGGTGGTTGAGGTGCCCTTGATGCTAGGGGTGCTTAGGGTGCTTGTTGCGGCTGAGTCCCTTGATGGTTTTTGTTGTGACGCCAGTACCGTTAATGGTGGTACAACCAGTAGTGGTAATAATGAGGTAGACAGCGGTATAAAGCAACTCACAACTTTTACTTTGGATATCTTTGGTTGCAGCAGTACAAATATGCAGTCTCTTGATGGTACAGAGTTAGGCTACTTTCACACTAGCGTTCGATCGGATCCGTTCTGAACGGATCCGATCATAATAATGCAGACGGAGGCTCCGTTCAGTACGGATCCGTCTGCATTATTTTTAGCATATAACAGCTAAGTGTGAAAATAGCCTCGTACGGATCCGTCCAGACTTTCAATGTAAAGTCAATGGGGGACGGATCCGCCTGAAGATTGAGCCATATTGTGGCATCTTCATACGGATCCGTCCCCATTGACTTACATTGTAAGTCTGGACGGATCCGCATGGATCCGCACGCCTCCGCACGGCCAGGCGGACACCCGAACGCTGCAAGCAGCGTTCAGCTGTCCGCCTGTCCGTGCGGAGGCGAGCGGAGCGGAGGCTGAACGCCGCCAGACTGATGCAGTCTGAGCGGATCCGCTCCATTCAGACTGCATTAGGGCTGGACGGCTGCGTTCGGGTCCGCTCGTGAGCCCCTTCAAACGGAACTCACGAGCGGACCGACGAACGCTAGTGTGAAAGTAGCCTTAATTCTGCAAATCCACTGTTTCTAGGCTTTTCAGGTTTCGGCTTTTTGGAGCAGTGTTTTTTTTTTATATCAGTGCAATTTAGGTGAGGTTGCCGGAGGCTATGGTGTCCTTCACCTGAATATCTCAAAGGTCCTTTATGCCTGGTTTACGACTTCTATCCTTTGGATGTATTTAAGTCTGTTCTCTGGTCCCTTGCTGGACTAAAACTTTTCCTCAGAGCTGAAGTGCTGGATCTTCACCTTCTCACTCTCTCAGTGTCAGTCTACTTACTGATCTCCACACTGATCTGTCTCTGTCCCCACTTAACCTATCCTCAACTCTCAACTGACTAACTAGGCCTGACCTGGGTATATATAAGACCTAAGTTATACCCCCATCTAGTGGTGGGATGTATAATTTGCACCTAATAGGCCTGTTAACAGGGATTTTGCAGATACATAAATGCAAAGTTATACCAAACTGTACAATACATTGTTAAGATCTAAAAGTACTTTTAAGCAGTGCCCACACACATGTAGTGGGACGCTGCACAACCAGCATTAAAGACACTGCTGCAAGGTGAGGGATTATAGCCAGGACACCCATCACCTAGAACGTTACTAAGCCAGTAGCACCTAAGTGCTAAATTGCCACCAGCCAACCTGCCTCCATAATCCTTATTGGGGCCAGAGAAGCTTTGCACTTAAAGTCTGCTGCAGCTGTATGTATAGTTTAGGTTCTACGTTACACTTGGTAAAAAGGTTTTGTTAAATTTAATTCTGGCCTCCTTCTTCAGTATTACATTTCCACTGCACTGATCTCTAGGAAATAACGGTCTGAGTGAGTATGCCATGATACAACACTTCATTGGGGCTATTACCATTACCATCCACGGCACTGGCTCCTCCACGGTTTGCTGAACTTATTTACATCCTGAGACTAATTATTTGTGCATGCTGTACCTTATAGTACTATTTAGCACTATTTTGTTCATCATTTCTTGATTGACAGGGTCAGTTTTATGTACAGCTATCTCACCTGGTCCTGTCAACCAAGAAAGAGGGGCTGGCAGAGAAAGTGTAGGATAAACAAGGGTGCAGAGATTAGTTTGGGGCCACTCTAGGTGCACTTAACTGCTTATTTGCATATGGATTGAAAGTACTTTTTCTCCAGAATAACCCACAGATCAACAAGTGAAAGGTATTCTTATATACACCTTTGTTAGCATCATGCCTGGTTTAAAGGGTTTGGCCTATCTCAGACTTTGATGGCATATCAGTAGAATATGCCATCAAAGTCAGATAGGTGTCGGTTCCACCTCTTGGACCCACACCAATGTCCAGAACAGGCCCCCCCAACTAAAGCAGAGTGCACAATGCATGCGTGGCCACCTCTCCATTCAACTCTATATAACTGCCCTAAATAGTTGAGCTGCTTTCATAACTCCCATAGTGGAGAATGGAGGGTGGCTGCACTTGCGCGGTTCTTCTTCACTTCAGGGGGCCTGTTCTGAGGGATCTTGAGCTATCTGACTTTGATAGCATATCTCAGCAATATGCCATAAAGTCTGAGATGAGACAGAATTTCCTGGTGACAGATTCACTCTAAAGAATTGTGTGTTTG
The DNA here is from genome assembly GCF_014858855.1 of Bufo gargarizans. NCBI lineage: Eukaryota > Metazoa > Chordata > Amphibia > Anura > Bufonidae > Bufo > Bufo gargarizans. Next base: position 11,190,102 of record NC_058087.1, on the reverse strand, counting down.
GAAGGGGTTCTGTCACGGATGAAGTTAGCAGATAGCTGGAACATATAAATAAACGAGCGACTGGCTTGATCCCAAACTAAGTAGCTTATAGGTGAGCCCTATAAAACCCTAAGAGCTCTCCCTGACTGCTATGCCGATGCAAGGGTCTGTATGGTAGACAATTGCATGCCCGCGTACCTAATACTGTGTGACACCTGAAAACCCTATAATAGTGAGGGGACACGACCACCGGCTCGCTGCACTTAATACAGACGGAGTCAGGGTCACCTAGAATCAAGCCAGCAAGTAAACACAATAAAGTAAAAGACTTATCTGTACAAACAGCAGAAGCAGCCTCTAGCAGTGAACACCTCATGCAGGAAGTAGTATAAACCGCAAAGTGAGGCAGTATGGGAGGGATTATAAAGGAAGACGATTAGTCGAAATAAGTGACACCTGGCAGAAGGAAAGGGGATGAGAAAGTGAAACCAAAACAAAGAACATCATACAAGAGGTAGAGAAAAACGTCTGCCAGATCTTCTCACAGAACTGGCGGTAACAGGTTCAGGCCTCGGAAAGAAGGTGCCTTTGGGTCAGGTACAACTCAGCTGAGGGTAAAGTAGGAGATGTGGAAGGTGCTGTGCATAGTAGACAAGAAGCTTAAGGTGCCTCAGGGACCCCACCTGCAGGTCATTTAGAAATCCTGGTTGTCATAAATATATGGTATACAGTCTTGAGAAGATGTTATGGGATTTGTTTAATAAAGGCATCCTGTGTCCATTCCACCAGATTCCAGAGTTTTTTCTTGCAGGTGGGAAGTGGTTGGGAGCTTTGGTGCTCTGGTACACAGAGCATAACCTTCTGAATTATTCTTCCGCTGGGACATCAGTCTTGTATTATTTGTACCCTGTGGGACCATGCTCTCCCTATCAGAAATTAGGAGACAGTTGGAGGATGAAACTGAGCATGTGCGGCCATCTAACTGAGCTAGACAAAGAAATGGGAAATAAAGTGGCGCTATACAGATACATTTTATTGAATAACTCAGTGGCTATAAAATAAAATTTGTAATTGCATGCAAATACAGAAGTTTTCAGATCCAGGTGCTGGTTTGAAAGCTGTAGAATATTTTCTGTGGGACAACCCCTTCAAGACAATATTGCAGCCCCTTCATTCTCAGGATCAGTGGAGGTCCCAGATGTCATACCCTGGCAGATAGTAAAGTGATGGAACATACTAGCAATCAGATAGGAATAACCCATGTAAGAAACACTTAGGAAATAAAAACAAGTAATAGACAAACTAATACGTCTGTGTATATGTAGATGTATATCTTCTGCCAGACCCTTAAAAGATTTTAAGGAGGCATGTAAAGTATTTCAAAATGTGAAACCAGCCTGCAGGAAACAGACTACATAGTAGAATGAAGGGTTGATAGTATCTTTATTGATATGAGTCACCGATAAGCTCTATATTTGCTTGCTGTTACAACAGGCAAATAAATCATAGTTTTGTGGGCAGCCCTTAAAAGCTGAAAAACCTGTCTGTAATATACCAATAATTACACTCTGGATTGTATGGCAGCACCAAGCCTGGTAGTGAAGAAATGTGACTCTGTACCATGCAACAAAGCCAACTAACCGCTCAGTGGGGGGATTTTTCACGCCCTGGCTTCCAGAAACCTGACTACAAAAAGTCACAAAATAGGGCTTTGTGAATTTGAGCTTACTTGTGCATATATGTTGCAACTTTTTGCATTTTTACTCCACTCACTGTAGTTTTAAAAAGTGGATGTGGTTAGCTATGTTACTAAGTTTCCCACCATGACTTTTTTTTTTTTTTTTTTAAGTCACAAACTCATTTCAGTAGGGTGTGACATAAAAAGTAGAGAAGCATTTCTTGACTGAAATGTGACATTTGATTAATTTCATGCAACGTATGCCAATGCAGACTCAAGCATGAATGACTTCAAATATTACCCTAATGATAAATCCCCCCTCCCACCTCTGATTATCATATAGAAAGTCAGCAATTCTAGCATTTCTGTGTTCTCAGACTACACAGAGTATATATTTAATTTAGCAGGGCGGGGTGGGGGACAACTTTTTTGGGTCTGAGAAACATATTGTCAAATTTCAGCACTCCCATGGGCCACAAAAAACCTTAAGAGGTTATTTCCATCTGTGACGTTGATGGAACTTTCACAGAACATCGTCGATCCTGGTCATTGGGGTCAGGTACCTCCTGTATTATACAGCCGGCACACGCCATGTATGGCTCAGCGAAGCCGCTCCATACAACCCGTTACACAATTAGGGTAGTCACGATACCAAAATTTTGATCCGATTTCGATACCATAAAAAAAGTATTGCGATACTCGAAACCATTCGATACCACGCGGAAAAAAAAAAAAGCGTTTTATGGAAAGTCCGGCCCATAATAGAACAGTCCTATCCGATTTTTGGGGGGTAAAAATGGCGAATTGCACGTTTTTTATTTATTTATTTTTCCTCTTACAGTGTTCACCGCATAGGAGATATTTTTTATATATTTTAATAGTTTGGACTTTTCGGATGTGACGAAATGTAATATGTTTATTTACTATATACTTAATATTTTGGTGTTTGTTTGTTTTTTTAACTTTTTTTTATTAACTATTTCCCCCCTTAGGGCTAGAACCTGGGATCTTTTGCTAGGGTGAATAGGACTTCACACTATCCCTGATGCCCTGTGCATAGTAAAATACAGATTTTTGGACCAATAGGATCCTCGGGGTACTAAAACGAAATCACTTACGGTCGGCTGACCAAACAATCCTTTAAGGTGTCCTATATATGTGTTAAAACTACAATCTTTATTATTAACTTCTTTAAAAGACTATATCGGAGAAGAGGTTACAACAAGGTGATATAAAACTATCAGGCCACGGGTACGGGCTTGAACAGGATATTATGTGTCTTATACTATGGTCGATGTCACTTGCTGTGCACTTAAGTATCGGAGGTCATCTACATCACAAATAATACTTTATGGCCAATGCTGGCACTCTGTTGAATATTAAGTCCACAGTACTGTGCTGTCACTGGGCGGGTGATGGTGGTGCTCCCCTAAGGGATATATAATAGGACCTCAGCCCCCAAGATGCAATGCACTATGGTGTGCTCTCAATTGTGGATTGGAATGTCCCTTAGGGCCCTTGGTTGAGGAGCTCCTATTAGACGTGGATATAATGTATCCTTCAGGGGCGTAGCTATAGGGGGTGCAGAGGTAGCAGTCGCTACCGGGCCCAGGAGCCTGAGGGGGCCCAAAGACCCTTGTGGTGCATAAGAAGACACCAGTATTATAGGAAGTTCATTCTGGTCAAGTTACACCTCTGGCTCAAGGGGGTGCCGTTTCAATTTTTGCCTCGGGCAGCACGAAGGCCTTGTGCTTCCTGCCCCTGGCCACAAAGCACTGAGGGAAGGGGGGCCCCAAGCTCAACTCTTGCACTAGGGCCCATGAGCCATTAGCTACGCCCCTGGTATCCTTATATTCCTCTATACCAGACATCCATCGTTCATTCACACCAGGAGACCAGAGATAATTTGCCTCCACACATTCACTCAGTATCTAGCAAGCTGGACAGAACGGCTGGGGCTCCGATCGGAACTGCCACTGCACCACCAATGAGGATATGCTAAGGTGGGGTAGATTAAAAAGGAACCAAATCCTGGAAAACCCTTTTTAAGCTATGAAACCCCTTCATTTCTAAAAGAGCCCTCCCTCTAGTGTGCTCTTACACAACTTGGGAAAGGTAATTATCAATAGTTATTGACGAGAACCTGTTTCCTTTATGAGATCCAAAGGTTTTCAGTTTCGGTTTTTATATCTAGGTATTTGAAGTCCTCCATAAGAATGATCTCATTGTGATCTGCTGTGACCAGGGCTGGTGTCAACACTGGAAAAACCTGGACAGATGCTGAACTTATGAAGTTCATGCTGATCTGCATTAGGCTAGATTCACGTAGGCGTTTAACTGATCTGACAGGCTGTTCTGGCAGTAGTTCACCAGATCTGGCCTAGCCGAATATTTCCATTCAGTCCCGGACCCCATTGATATATTGGGATCTGGCTGCTCTCTTTCTGGGTTTTGGATGGAAAAAATAAATAAACGTCTGTTGTCGGGCTGAAACTCGGCACTTATGTGGCAAACTGGCCGTATCCAAGCTGGATCCCATTGCAGTCAGAGGGGTCTGGTGGTGAATGGGAGTATGTGGCTGAACTCCAGTGAACCCCGGCAGACTGCTCCTCTATGTTCAATGCCAGCCTAGCCAAGGGTGGGATACAATGGAGGTCCACTGTAAACTACAGTATATTTGATGAACTGACACCTGTAAAGTACAATGCCAGATTTTAAGGGAATAAGTAGATTACTACAATTGTTGCCAATTGGTTTGCGTCTTTGTACCTTTTTTAAAGTGTGCTAGACCGGGTGATCCTGCAGAGGTGGCAGTCACTGTGGACATTGTAGTTGCTGCTGCCATTAGCAACTGTCACTCAGCTTGTGCAATCTGAATAGGTATAACTAGGCAATAATTGGGGGAAATAATATTCAGACCATAGTGACCATCTAAAGTGAAATGTAGGGCTACAGTGAGTGAATCTGCAACTCACATGCAGTATATATATATATAGAGAGAGAGAGATACAGAGAGAGAGAAAGGAAATATTGATATAAGGAAGTTTGCACAGAGGTTATTTGCATAATGACCTAAATATAAATAGGCCGTCTCCATTACTGGGCAGTGTGCCTGTCACCGGTGATCACACCTTGTTCCGACGTAATGTTTTTGAGTCACAGCCTCCTACCTCCTACTTACAGATATCAGAGAACTAGTCTACAGCATTACTTCCTCAGCAATAGCAAGAAAGTCGCCTGCAGAGAGGAGAGCATCATGTGAGTATTAACAATTCATAACGTACCATGTATAAGGTGTAGTGGACAAGATGTGTATTTCATGCAGGATTTGTTATATTAGACTTTAATACCCAACTTGTGGGGCCCTAATCAGTGGGGACGCCACTATTCCTAGAACAATTAATTAATCTTATCTATTCTATCAATCTGTTATCTATCTATCTATCATCCATCTCTTGTCTATTATCTATCTATCTACCTGTCTGTCTCTCTATCTGTCTGCAGAGACCCCCTGAGAAGCAGAAATGGAGAATAGGAGTAGTAGTGGCTCTGACTATAGGATGTGTCACAGTGGTTTCCCTCAAGCCGTTGCTCTCTGGTGCAATGCGAGGAGGGTATATCCTTCTTCTTTCAGGGCACTCCATGTAGTTGGGGCTCCTGCGTGATGGTAGTTTGTGGTGGCCTTGATGTTGTTGGCTGTATGAGTGCGTGGCAGGAGGTGTAGTAGTGCACTGGCCAGCGTATGGTCAGTAGGGCAATGGCCAGAGGTAGGAAAGTAAACCTCTTTTTACTTGAGTGCAAAATAGGCGTTTTAGTACATTAACAATTATCTGTACACAGTGCAAATCCTTTAACCAGATGGAGAGGTATGGAGGCTGGCAAAGATATGCTATCTTACTAAAGTCTCTCTCTCTCTAGAATCTTTGGCTAGCAACTGTAATCTGGCAATCCTGGTTGTACTGTCCACTGCGGGATACAGGTCTTTAGATACATATATGGCCAGGATCTGGTAAAGTATGATGACTATCTTAACTTTAACTGTAGTCCCTTATAGTGATGAGCGGCATAGGCAATTTTTATTTATTTCGCGATATTTCGCAAATTTTTGCATAATATTCGGAAAAAAAAAAGAATTCTAGAATTCGGGATCTCCAGTCATTATTTTCGCGATTGCGCAAAGCAGCACTAATGATGCGCATATTTTTTGCGCAATACATGCAACTTCACATTTTATCAGGTCTGTAGCTATTACTGATTGGTGCACTAAGTATTGTTGTGACATCACAGCACTATGTCTGTAGCCTGTATGTATGGACAGCAGAGAAACAGTAATTCCTATCACACTACCTAACACCCTGCACTGGAACCTATCAGCTACACTATATCACTATCTAATCTACACTGACTATCTCCCACTAACTATCTGTATTATATATATATGAGCTAACTATCTAATGTAATTGGATAAGGAATAGGATCCAGATGAAAGCGCAGAGCACAGCAATGTCACCGCGGTCTCTCTCAGAACTGTAAAAAAAACTGCAGAAAATGGCTGCTGGTGAGTTTCTTATATAGTAAGGGGTAGGCAACTTTCCTATTGGTTGCTAGGGATGTTGCTAAGCTCTGACAAAGATATCGCAGCGTTCTCATTGGCCCACAAGCAAGATGGGAGGTTACTGATGAAAAAAAAAATCTAGAATAATCGCGATTACGAATATACACTCACCTAAAGAATTATTAGGAACACCATACTAATACGGTGTTGGACCCCCTTTTGCCTTCAGAACTGCCTTAATTCTTCGTGGCATTGATTCAACAAGGTGCTGATAGCATTCTTTAGAAATGTTGGCCCATATTGATAGGATAGCATCTTGCAGTTGATGGAGATTTGAGGGATGCACATCCAGGGCATGAAGCTCCCGTTCCACCACATCCCAAAGATGCTCTATTGGGTTGAGATCTGGTGACTATGGGGGTCATTTTAGTACAGTGAACTCATTGTCATGTTCAAGAAACCAATTTGAAATGATTTGAGCTTTGTGACATGGTGCATTATCCTGCTAGAAGTAGCCATCAGAGGATGGGTACATGGTGGTCATGAAGGGATGGACATGGTCAAAAACAATGCTCAGGTAGCCCGTGGCATTTAAAAGATGGCCAATTGGCACTGAGGTGTCTAAAGTGTGCCTAGAAAACATCCCCCACACCATTACACCACCAGCCTGCACAGTGGTAACAAGGCATGATGGATACATGTTCTCATTCTGTTTACGCCAAATTCGGACTCTACCATTTGAAGGTCTCAACAGAAATCGAGACTCATCAGACCAGGCAACATTTTTCCAGTCTTCAACAGTCCAATTTTGGTGAGCTTGTGCAAATTGTAGCCTCTTTTTCCTATTTGTAGTGGAGATGAGTGGTACCCGGTGGGGTCTTCTGCTGTTGTAGCCCACCTTTCTTTCCCATTCTGACATTCAGTTTGGAGTTCAGGAGATTGTCTTGACCAGGACCACAACCCTACATGCATTGAAGCAACTGCCATGTAATTGGTTGACTAGATAATCGCATTAATGAGAAATAGAACAGGTGTTCCTAATAATTCTTTAGGTGAGTGTATAGCACTACAGTATATTCTACATCTTCGAGAATTCCCAAATTGCCGATATTCGCGATAAAAATTTGCCGTAGAATTATTATCCTAGAGGTTTGATCATATCTGAAGCCACATGCACACCATTCCTACTATACTCAGCGGTGCTGAGCTATCTATTTGTCTATCTATCTATTTATCTGTAAGCCGTGTACTGGGGTGGGCTCCCCAGAACACAGTGAAGTCACAAATGAGGAAAACCCCCTCACCAGCTTTTGTCAAAACAGAATTTTGCTTAAATGTTGTAATAAACACAACCACAAATGCTGAGAACGTATGTTACATACACCCAGCCAGAAGGCTGAGACCCTTGTGTTGCACAGCACAGCGCCCTCCAATGAATACAGGAGGTAAGGGCAGTAATTTACCTACTGGCGGGCACAACTAAACTGCCACACCTTACCTTTTATTACCCTAAAAGAACAAGAACCACTGTATGGGTGTGTGGTACGGGCTAGCCTGCAGTGCAGCACAACAGCTTATAATCTTACACAGATCTACAGTATTCCCTCTCCCAAAACTGGTCCTGTAGCACGTGTCTGATTATTCCTTCTGAGCAAAACTCCAGCATGCTTGAGTTTGTGGGGATTTATCTCTCCAAGGTAAAATGTCCCTTTAAGTTATGGAGTCCTTGCAATGAACAGTATTAACACTTGTGGCCTGACATAAACAGAGACCCTAACTAACTAACTGCAGGCCTGGACTCAGTCTCTAGGCGCCAACACTGTGATGAGGTGCTTGAACGATCTTACCGTGAGGTTTGCTATCACACCTGAATGCTGTCAGACTCTCTGCTCACACAGCTCCTTAGCTTCACCTCCCTCTAAGTTGGCAGCTCTGTCTTTCTCTACCTCCAGACTTTGTTTAAACCCCACCTCTCTCATGAATATGGAGATCAGTAATGGACGACCAAATGTTCGCGAACCGCAAGTTCGCGGCGGGCCCCATTCACTTTAATGGCAGGCAAACCTGAAAAACCTTCAGCTCATATTTGCAGCCACCAAATACTTAGTAGAAGTGCACAAATAGTCCCACAACATGGACAGTGACATACTAGAGGAGGGTCAATTATAAAAATTCCAACAAAAAATATGTATCTTAATCAGGGGAAATTCTCTGAAATGTGCCCTGTTTGAGCCTAGAAATTTTTTATTTTAGGCCACGGGAGTACGGGCCTTAAAAATTAGGCATTCATCTGACATAAAAGAAATTGTGATTATGTGGCTTGAGATACATTATGTGATCAATAGATAAAAATTTTACTGTAGGCTACACAGTCATTTTGGATATCAATTTTACAGCAGGCCAGTGAACTACAGGCCCCAAAAATTATTCATTCACCAGACAGAAAAGAACAAGTAAGTATGTGGCTGGAGGTAGATTACCCAGTCATTGAATATCAATTTTACAGCAGGCCAGTGGACTACAGGCCCCAATAATTATGCATTAAGCAGAAAGAAAAGAACAGGTACATTAGGCGGTCACCATCTAACAATTTTACTGTTGGCCAGTTAGATTACAGGCCCCAAAAATTATGCATTCACCGTACATAAAAGATCAAGATGTGGCCGGAAGTATATTAGACGGTCAATGGCTATCAATTTTACTGAAGGCCAGTACAAATACAGGTCAAATACATATATTTAAAAAAACTAAAAATATAAAATTGGATTAAAAACATGGCTAACGAAATCCCCCCTCTTGAAAAATCCCCAAATTATAATAGTTGAAACACGTGGTCGTCAACAGGTGTTGAATTCCTCCGAGGCCCAAAACATTAGGCATTCAACGGATAGAAAAGGCCTTTTATGCCCTATTATTTACATAAGACAGGGACCATTCTTTGTTCTTGGTGTTGTAGGATATGTGTGGGCTGGCATGAGGAAATTCAATTAAAAGTGGTTGTCACAGGTGTTAAATTCCTTCGAGAACCATGCCTCATTCATTTTTAGAAATGTGAGGTAGTCCACACTGTCGTGAGCTAGGCGAGTGCGCTTATTGGTCACTATCCCCCCTGCTGCGCTGAACGTCTTTTCGGACAGGACACTGAACGACGGGCAAGCAAAGAGTTCTATGGCAAATTGTGCCAGCTCTGGCCACAGGTAAAGCCTGCACACCTAGTAGTCCAGGGGTTCCTCGTTTCTCATAGCGTCTACATCGGTCGTTAACCCGATGTAGTTGGACACCTGTCGGTCTAGGCATTCCCTAAGGCTGGATCCGGAGGGCGGCTGTCGATGGGTTGGCTGCAAGAATGATCTCATATCCGAAGTGTCCAACACATCTTCAAACTGCCCTCTTCTTGCATGCGCTGTTGGATTGGTACATGCAACTGTTTCTCTGTGAGTGGAAATTCCTCTGCCAGCGCCCGCAAAAGCAAAATGCAGCATTTCTCGAAGCAAGGCCTGGAAGTGCTGCATTCTGACAGCCGTCTGTGATGCTGGTAACATGTCCGCCATTTAGTTTTTATACTGGGGGTCTAAGTACGTTGCCACCCAGTACTGGTCCTTGGCCTTTATGCTTTTTATACAGGGGTCCCTCTTCAAATACTAGAGCATGAAGGCCCCCATTTTCACTAAACCTGAAGCGGTGGAGTGGCCTGGCTCCTGCTCATCGCCCAGGATAATGTCGTCCTCAAAGAAAAAATATGGGGGATTCAGCCCGCACAACCCTATGCAGGTGCAGATTGCTATGGCAAAATACAGATACAAACGCAAAAACACAAATGCAATCGCACTCTGCAACCAGCACTCTGCCCTGCCTTTATGCTGGATGTTGAATAAGGCATTGGTGTACATTTTGGCCAAAGCGTAATAAGCCACTCACCACGTCAAGGTCGCCTTCCAGTAGCCATTTGGCTCCAGGAGAAGCATATAGTGGGCTCAGCATGCATGTTGGTACTTGCATCCCTGCATCCGATCAAGGCTGTAATGGCACCGGACGGGGTTAAAAGCGGAGTGTGCTTGACGTGCATGCTGTGCCTGCGCTCCCTGGACTTTGTGTGGCTGTCATGGCCCATAACAGGTAGGAACTAGTGTTAGGGACCACTCATGAAGGCGACCTTGACGTGGTGGGTGGCTTATTACGCTTTGGCCAAAATGTACACCAATGCCTTATTCAACATCCAGCATAATGTCGTCCTCGGTCTCCTCCCCCCAGCCACGGTCAACATCAGGGATCCCAGAAAAGATTAAAGCATGCTCGTCTTGCTCCTTCACCTCCTCTGCCCGACACCATCCTCCTCTGACTCCTCTTCAGAGTCCTGTTGACTTGTCTCAGATGGAGTAGCCCCCCCTGGGAATTCATCCAGCATTGCGATTTCCTCATCTTCCTGCTTCTCTACGGCTTGATCAATGACACAACGCAATGCACGCTCCAGAAAGAAGGTGTAAAATATGATATCACTCATCAAATAGCCACAGAAGTCTGCACGCGTCGCGCATGAGCAGTCACTGGCGCGGTGAAAAAAAACAAGCTCCTCAGAATCTGTCCTGCCACAGAGTTCGTACAGGTAGTCGTTAATGGCACGTTGCTGTTGGAGCAGCCTATCAAGCATATACAAGGTGCAGTTCCAGCACATCGGGCAGTCACAAATCAGATGTCTGATGGGCAGTGTAAGATCTTCTAAAATGGCCAGAGATTTTCCTGGCCTGCCGCAAAATGTCTTGGACGCCGGGGTATTTGGAAACGAATCGCTGCACGACTAAGTTCAGGACATGTGCCATGCACGGTACTTGTGTCATTTTGCCCTGTTTCAGCACGCTCAGATTGGCACTGTTGTCGCACACCACTTTACCAACTGTCAAATTGAGCAGGGTTATCCACGATCGACCTTTGACTGCGGAACTGAAAGCAGTGCAGGACCAGTGTGGCTCTTGGCTCCCAGGCAGCAGCAGAGCATGGCAACGTCTCACCTGGCACGTCGAATAGGTTCTGGGGAGCTTGGAGGGGCGCAGCAGAAGAGGCGGTAGCAGAGGAAAAGAAGGAGTCATCCGAGGAGGAAACAGAGGATGGAGGAGGAGGAGATGAAGAAGAGGCAGGCCTGCATGCAATCCATGGCGGTAACACCAAATCCACACAGGTGCCTTCTTAAGCGGTCGTCCCTAGTTGAGTGTTAGGCTTACCGCGACTTATGATTTGACAGCACAGGCTGCAGATGGCAACACTATTGTCAGCAGCTGACATGTTAAAAAAGCCCACACTGCGGACCCATGTGCCGGCGCCCTGGGAGCGCCAGATGTGACCGTGCTTGGTGGATAGCTCATTCCAGATACATTAGCAGTCTGCTTTTTGCCTCCTGTGCAATGTATGTTCTGCCTGCTTCTCCTCCTTCTCCTACCTATCTGCTGCTCCGTCTCTCCCTCTGAACTCCTCTTCTTCCTCTCTTGTGGGCATCCATCTACACGTCATTATTGTCACCTTCACCACCACTGACATTCTAGATCTCGTAGTAGGCAGCAACAGTGGGGACCACCCTCCTTGGGATGATCTGGGTACTGTCGTCAGACTAATGGGTGGTGACCGTTGATACCTCCTCTTCCTGATCGGGTGCCAAGAATGGCTGTGCATCACTAAAGTCTTGGAATGGATGGGAAAATAATTCCTCTGACTCGAGCGGAGGGGATATGGTGGTGGTGGTGTCTTTGGGGGTGCACACAGCAGAGAGTGAAGAGGGTGCAGATAGAGAGGATGAGGAGGGTGCAGATGCAGAAGGCTGAGTGAGCCACTCAACCAACTCTGGTGCATCCTTTGATGTAATCGCACGCACCTTCTGCAACTACCCACTTAGGCTCGGGCCTGGTGCACCTGCCCGACCCCTACCACCCCTGCGGAAGGGCCTGCCTCTTCCTCTGCCTGTCATTTTGAAAATGACCCTGTGACAAAGTCCCTATAGAAGAGCAGTATTTGTGGAAGAAGGTATATCACACCCCTGCCCCAATCATTTTTTTGGGGGGAGCAACTGGCATATCACACCAGTAAAAATTATTTGTTCCGATTTTCGAGTAAAAAAAATAGAATGTAGATTATAACTAATATTTTAAATCGCAAATATTTGACGAATATTCTCCAAAATATTTGTAAAATATCACAAATTCGAATATGAACTCTGCCACTCATCACTAATTATTTGTTCCTATAGTGTTTGTCACTATACGTAGCTGCGGTAACGCAGCAGATCCGCAAACAAATGCTGCACTACCCAAATGCACTATATAGAAAGTATATTATTGGTATATCACACCCCTGCCTCAATAACTTTTTTGGGGGGGCAACTGGTATATCACACCAGTTGAAATTATTTGTTCCAATAGCGTTTGTCACTCTGTGTAGCTGTGTTAATGCAGCAGAACTGCAAACAAATTCTGCACTACCCAAATGCACTATATAGAAAGTATATTATTAGTATATCACACCCCTGCCTCAATCAGTTTTTTTGGGGGGCAACTGGAATATCACACCAGTTAAAATTATTTGTTCCAATAGCGTTTTTCACTATGTAGCTGCAGTAACACAGCAGAACTGCAAACAAATGCTGCACTACCCAAATGCACTATATAGAAAGTATATTATAGGTATATCACACCTCTGCCTTAATCAGATTTTTGGGGGGGCAACTGGTATATCACACCATTTGAAATTATTTTTTCAATACCGTTTGTTACTCTGTGTAGCTGCGGTAACGCAGCAGATCCTCAAACAAATGCTGCACTACCCATATGCAGTGAACAAGGTACCAGATTTAAAGATCCACTGGTCAACCCTGCTCAGTCTTCTCCTTTTTTTGAGGTTTCAGTTTGCTTTGCAGTTTTGTGCTTGAAGCATTTGAGTTCCGGATCACCCAAAGTTCAGGATCTTCAGCTTTGAAAGCACATGAATTAATATATTATACTGTATACATAGTGCTGGTTTTCTAGCTATACTCATAGTTCTCGTGGGCTTCTAAATTTACACTGTTGTGTTGAAACTCTTACTCTTGTGTGCAGCTTATTATGTAATTTGCACTCTACTTGAAATAAGTCTTTTTCATCACACAAGGGGAATCTGTGGTGTAACGGATCTGAACATAGTTATTCTTTACAAAATGTAGTTCCACTTTGTTGAACTTATTTCATAACTCACCTTTTAGTTATTATCCGACAACAGGGAGCTGGGCCCCTGCAAACCACAGCCCCTTATGGAGCTGAATCACCAACAAAGCACTTACAAAACAGCACCATAGACGTTGTATTGTAGATTGATTTCAAGCAGAAATCTTTGGACTGGCTGAGATTTCCCTTTAGACACAGGAACCACTTTCTAATGGTCCTTTGCAGGGGAAGACGTCGGGTCTGCAAAGTCATGGCTGGATTACAGCTCATGGGAATGAGTCCAGTAGTGTCCATCCAGTCATGCAGTTCTGTTCTATGAGTAATGGTAGGCCAATGATATAATATCACTATAGCAGTAAACTGAGTAATGAAGTTGCTGGAAGCCTACCAGGTGGTAATTTTAGTAATTCGGTCCAAGCTGACACCTTAAAGAAGTTATTGCATGTGCAGTGCGCTCTCCCCTCACTTAAGTGGCCCCATTCACAAGATAAGAGTGGGTCCCAGAGATGGCACCCACCAGGGGTTCCCCTAGCCTTTCTGCTGCCTGAGGCGAAAACTAAAACTATGCCAATATCTTAACCTGGCCCCTTTTCCACAATGAAAGCGCTTATTGCCCATGGCCCTTCCGCTGCCCCCCTCTTGCCCCTACCTGGTGCTGCCTGAGGTGATCGCCTCACCTGGCCTCATTGGTGGTGCACACCTGGCACCCACACCGATCTGACATTTGTGGCTTATGATAGCGATATGCCACAAATGAATAGATGGGAAAACTCCTTTAAAAGGAACCTGTCACCATGAAAATGCAGTGTAATCTCAGTCCTCGAACCCCACTGATCAAAGCATTTGATATGTCAAAGGTTTTTTTCAAAAGTGGAGCGCAAAAAGTAAGCCTCCATGGGGTTGTAGAAGCTTGAATATCTCAGACTGCTGCGGTATGTTCTTCACTACGCTGAAAATACTGTAAAGGAATAGCACTTCCTGCTCTGACCATCTGTTTAAGCCTTTATGAGTGAATTTGTGTGATATATCAGTGGCATTGTAAAGTAATTACCCTCCGAATCTTTCCAACCCTCTTGTATTATTTTTAGAAAGCAGAAATCAAGACAGAAGATGTTTCTGTATGTGTTGGGTTGCGGTGCTCTATTTTATCTATGGTGGAAGATACGGGATGGTCTAAAAGTTAGCAGGATTGAAGACAAACATGTCCTGATAACCGGATGTGACTCTGGATTTGGAAATCTCGCCGCCCGCACTTTTGACAAGAAAGGATTCAGAATTCTGGCAACTTGTTTAACTCAGTCCGGAGCTAAGGCTTTAAAACAGGAAACATCACAAAGAGTTAGGATTATACTTTTGGATGTGACCGATGATGACAACGTAAAGAGAGTCGCTGAGTGGGTTAAAGATGAAGTTGGAGAGAAAGGTAAATTTAACTTCCCTCTCAAACTGAATTTCTAATTTCTTAGTCCAGGGGTATATACAGTTGAACCTGCTCATGAGGAGACCAAAGTATCTTCTGGGCCCAAGATCTGATAAGGACAATCAACCCCAACAGCAGATTGATGGTGCTGGGATCTAATAATGATCTGTAATTGATGATGTGACCTATCTGTGCAATAATAATAAGATGTACTATGAAGCAATTAGAAAGTATCTGGATGGTGAAACCTCATTTTTTTTTCTTTTTGGTGGTCACAAGTCCATACCTGGAAAGTGGCATAGAGAGGATGCGTTCATATAAAGAAAATCCTAATGGCGCCATCACCTGCTGATAGTTTTCATCACCACAGAGTGACTAGGAAGCAACTATAAGCTCTGCAGCTCCATAGCTGTGCAACCAGTACATACTGATGACCTATATTGAGGATAGCTTATTAGTAGTGATGCATATGGAGAGATGTGGCAAGCGCTCACGCGCTAGCGACAGTGTTGCTGAAACTGATTAATAGAAGAATTCAATACCAATAAGATGGAAGCCTTTATTATGTCAGTGCCCAGCATGTCAATCCAGCAGGGCCAGATCTTAGCGATGACCATCCTCATCTTTTGCTGGCTTTACTTCCTACAAATCATCCTTCAAAGTCTCCACATCTTAGAAAAGTCAGCAAGATGCAGAGAGAGGAGGAGCTGGATGTCCCTGATGACATATTATCATCGATATTAGATGATGTGGAAAAGGAGTAAAAGCAGATGGCAGAAGAAGGGCTCCCACCTGTAGGGCAGGAGAGTGCTGGGGTTGGAGAAGTGGGTATGCCAACATATTGTACCCCCATCTAACCAGTCAAACCCGATACCAGTAACAGCCCCTGTTTAAAGGTGCATTAAAGGTGCCACACAGCCATTAACAATGAACACTGACTATACAGTACGGTCTCCATTATTAAATGTAAGGCAGCTGCGGGCTAAGGCTCCATTCACACGTCCGCAAATAGGTCCGGACCCATTCATTTTCTATGGGGACGTAATGGATGCGGACAGCACACAGTGTGCTGTCAGCATCCGCATTTGCTGACAAGAATAGGCATTTCTATAGGGGTGCCGGGCGGGTGTGTTGCGGATCCGCAATTTGCGGGTCCGCAACACACCACGAACGTGTGAATGGAGCCTTAGTGGCCACGCGGTTCTTCACTGCAGCATGGCCGCAACCCGTCCGCAGCATGGCCGCTCCATGTGGTCGTACCCTAAGGCAGAGTGGCTTGGGCATACCTGATTTATATCGATTTCTGACAAATCACTTCGTAACGAATCAAATTTCTTGTGGAATTTCGGTGAAACTGCTCAATCAAATTTTTCAAAACTTTGCTCATCTCTAGTTATCAGTATCAGATCGTCAGGGGGTCTGACTCCTGGCACCCCGGCAGATCATCTGTTTGAAGAGGAGGCAGCGCTTGTACCAGCACTGCTTCCTCTTTAAGATTACACTGCGCGCCGTCTCATTTGCAGCGGCGGTACAGTGTAATTATTACAAGTGCTCGTCCCATTCAAGCACTTTATTATTGCTATGATTATTATTTGTTTGAAAGCAACATTAATTCCATGGCGCTGCACATAAAAAAAAAAAAAAAATACAATAAAGGTGAAAGTATTAACAGAGGAAGTACTTGTACTGCCGAGACTTCTGAGATAACGCGCTTTGTAACTCGACGTAGTGTTGGTACAAACACCGCCTCCTCTTCAAACAGCTGATCAATGGGGGTGCTGGGAATAGGACCCCTGCCGATCTGATATCGATGACCTATCCTAAGGATGGGCCATCTGTATGTACTGGCTGCACAACACTTTAAAAAACTGGATTCATAAAAACAATTGTGAATACATTTTGTGGCAATGCCATTTAGAAATGTGCATCCTGTGGTTTGCAACTTTTTTACACCAGAAAAGTGGTGTATGGGGAGGATAAATCTCTCCTTTTGTGTTTTCAGTTTCTCACCATTTTCAAAATTGCTGTTTCCTATCAGTGAATACAACGCTCTTGCTTGCGTTCAGAGGCAGGAAACCTATACATACCATTTCTGTTTTCAGGGTATATCCCATGTAGACAATGTTCTATGAGTTAAAAGTGTTATATCAACATCTAAACGTATCCCCTAAAGGTCCCTTTAGAGGGGACAATTCAGCAGCCAATTGTCAGGAAGGAAGCTTTCCTTCCCAACAGTCGTCTGCTCATCAGTGGAGGAGAGCTCTGCTAATACATGCGGCGATCTTCTCCACAGTTAGGGGAGGAGCGATCACCAATGAGTGAGCAATGAATAAAAACAGGGCGTGGGGGTCAAATGAAGAAGAGAAAAGTGGAGGACCTCCTCTTACCAACTCCATTCTGTATAGATCAATGCAGAGCTGATTGTGAACTTCTAATACTTGGTGCTAGGGGTTGAAGGACCTGTGATGATGTCATCACAGGTCCTGGCAGATGTACTTTTCAAACTTAGGAATTACATAATTTTTGGCGCAGTTCCTTTACTAGATCCTGCAGGACCTGTGATGTTGAAGATGATGTCATCACAGGTACTGGCAAATGCACTGTTCTAACCTGGGAACTACACTTTACACTCACTCATCCCCATACAGAATTATTGTTTGCCGGCAAGATTTGGATGCCTACATAAACTATGCAATTACCTGATGAACAGGCGTTTTGCTCGTTCATCTGGTAATTGGTAGCACCTTTACACCACCAGATGATCACTAACTAGCGCTCCTATGAACTCTCATTAGCTATTATCTGGCGGATTCTTGGACCATGTAAAGGGCCCTTTAGTGTTTGGCAGTTGCGTACCTACCATATAGGCAGACCATGCAGCTGCTAGGGGGCCCGTGAGGAAGTGGGGCCCCACAGTGGAGGAGAGGCCCCGCCTACTAATTGCGCCCATATATCTTCCCAAAGCTAAAATACCTTTGATGATGTCATCACAGGTCATGGAAGGGAACTGCACAGTGTAAAGTGTAGTTCCCAGGTTAGAACAGTGCATTTGCCAGTACCTGTGATGACATCATCTTCAACATCACAGGTCCTGCAGGATCTAGTAAAGGAACTGCGCCAAAAATTATGTAATTCCTAAGTTTGAAAAGTACATCTGCCAGGACCTGTGATGACATCATCACAGGTCCTTCAACCCCTAGCACCAAGTATTAGAAGTTCACAATCAGCTCTGCATTGATCTATACAGAATGGAGTTGGTAAGAGGAGGTCCTCCACTTTTCTCTTCTTCATTTGACCCCCACGCCCTGTTTTTATTCATTGCTCACTCATATATAGTATTTCAGACAGTTACAGTGACCACTACCTCATGTACTTCACACACATTGACCATAATATATAAGTGACCACATATTTCTGTACACATTGCATCCATATTATGTATGACATATAATAGATTCAGTGTATACAGATATATAGTATATACAGCAGTGTACTGATATGTGAGGTACAAGGTATACTAGATGCAGTGTGTGCAGATATATATTATATACAGCAGTGGATTGATATGTGAGGTACGAGCTGTAACTTTTACCTCATACCTCATGTCAATGCACTGCTGTTTACTATATAGCTGTACACACTGCATCTAATATACCTCATACCTCACATATCAGTACACTGCTGTATATACTATATATCCATACACACTGCATCTATTATACCTCGTACCTCACATATCATTACACTGCTGTATATACAATATATCCGTACACACTGCATCTATTATACTTCGTACCTCACATAACAGTACACTGCTGTATATACTATATACCTGTACACACTGCATATATTATACCCCGTACCTCACATATCATTACACTACTGTATATACTATATATCTATACACACTGCATATATTATACCCCGTACCTCACATAACAGTAGACTGCTGTATATACTATATACCTGTACACACTGCATATATTATACCCTGTACCTTACATATCATTACACTACTGTATATACTATATATCTATACACACTGCATATATTATACCCCGTACCTCACATAACAGTACACTGCTGTATATACTATACATCTGTACACTCTGCATCTACAGGTGAAACTCAAAAAATTTAATTGTGCAAAAGTTCATTTCAGTAATGCAACTTAAAAGGTGAAACTAACACATGAGACTCATTACAGGCAAAGCGAGATATTTCAAGCCTTTATTTGGTATAATTTGGATGATTATGGCTTATAGTTTATGAAACCTCAAAGTCACAATGTCAGAAAATTAGAATTTTGAGAAAAGGTTCAATATTCTAGGCTCAAAGTGTCACACTCTAGTCAGCTAATTACTCCATACCCCCTGAGCAAAGGGGACCTGAGCCTTTAAATTGTCTCTCAGTCTGGTTCAGTAGTACTCACAATCATGGGAAAGACTGCTGACCTGACAGTTGTGCAGAAAAACCATCATTGACACCCTCCATAAGTCTGGAGGAAAAATGGAGAGGCACACAATGCAAGATGCTTGAAGTCCAGTGTGAAGTTTCCACAGTCTGTGTTGATTTGGGGAGCCATGTCATCTGCTGGTGTTGGTCCACTGTGCTTCATAAAGTCCAGAGTCAACGCAGCCGTCTACCAGGAGACTCTGGAGCACTTCATGCTTCCTTCCGCAGATGAGCTTTATGGAGATGGAGACTTCATTTTCCATCAGAACTTGGCACCTGCCCACACTGCCAAAAGTACCAAAACCTGGTTCAATGACCATGGGATTACTGTGCTTGATTCTCCAGCAAACTCGCCTGACCTGAACCCCATAGAGAATCTATGGGACATTGCCAAGAGAAAGATGAGAGACATGAGACTGAACAATGCAGAAGAGCTAAAGGCTACTATTGAAGCATCCTGTTCTTCCATAACAGCTCAGCAGTGCCATAGGCGGATAGCACCCATGCCGTGCCGCACTGAGGGGCCCAAACCAAGTACATATGCATGATTATACTTTTCAGAGATCCTACATTGTTCTATTTAACATCCTTTTTTTAAATTGATTTCATGTAATATTCAAATTTTCTGAGATTGTGACTTTAGGGGTTTCATAAACTGTAAGCCATAATCATCCAAATTATAACAAATAAAGGCTTGACATATCTCGCTTTGCCTGTAATGAGTCTCATATATTAGTTTCACCTTTTAAGTTGCATTAATGAAATAAATGAACTTTTGCACGATATTCAAATTATTCTCTTTTGTGTGCCAGGGCTGTTTTGTAATCCCAATCCGGCCCTGATGGCACACAGTATAAAGCGCAGCAGCAAGCATAGTTCATGGAACAAAGGGAGAGGCCTGGAATGGGTATTGGGATGTGCTATAAAAGGGGAATGGGGGCCAAATTTAGATTCTTGCTATGGGGCCCAGTGATTTCTATGTTCGCCCCTGGTGTTTGGGCAATTAGATTCTGACTGCTGGAACGCCAAACAATCACAAGAACAAAGGTCATGCCCACCCCCCTCCATAAGAATACAGTAACTCTATTTATTTCTATGGGACTGTCAGTGATCCTCCCCAGTTTCATAGACTTTGACTGGAGTGACAGCGTGATCAATTGAGGTCCCAGCAGTCAGGCCCCTCTGACCAGATACTTAAAGGGGTATTCTGGTTGTTTCAAGTTATCCCTATCCACAGGACACGCACCAATCATAAGAACAGGGGCCCATATCCCCTGCCGCCCTTGAAACGAGCAGAGTGGCTGGTCACACGTGTGCGCTACCTACCGCACAATTCATTTATATGGGAGTTCCGGATATAGGGGAGCATTGTACTATCTCAAGAACTGCCATAGAAATGTATGGAGCGACTGTGCAGACTGGCTGCTCTGCTCAATTCAGGGGGGCTGCAGGGGGTATGCGGCCCCTGTTCTTATAATCGGTGGGAGTCCTGGCGGTAAGACCCCCACCAATATAATAGCTATCCCCTATCCTGTGGAAAGGAATAACTTGAAACAACAGAATACTACTTTAAACCTTATTCGATCGATAGAGGATTTGATTAAATCTTGGCACCCCCTTAAAGACATAAACAGAACTTGCTCAGACCTCCTATATCTCGCTTCAATGTACCAGACTGAAGTTAAAGGGGTTGTCTGGGTTTTTACTTTTGATGACCAGTGCCACCATAAAAGTGATGTCTACAGTGCCCCCATAACAGTGACATCCACAGTGCCCCCTTAACCATAACATCCACAGTGCCCCCATAACATCCACAGTGCCACCAAAAAAGTGACGTCCACAGCGCCCCCCATAACAGTGACATCCACAGTGCCCTCATAACCATAACATCCACAGTGCCCCATAACATCCACAGTGCCACCATAAAAGTGACGTCCATACCGCCCTCATAACAGTGACATCCACAGTGCCACCATAAACATCCACAGTGCCTTCATAACCATAACATCCACAGTGCACCATAAAAGTGATGTCCAAAGATGGACTGGAGACAGTGACATCCACAGCACCCCCATAACAGTGACACCCACAGTGCTCCCATAGCATCCACAGTGGCCCCATAACCGTAACATCCACAGTGCCCCCATAAAAGGGACATCCACAGTGCCACCATAACAGTGACATCCTCAGTGCTCCCATAGCATCCACAGTGCCCCCATAACCGTAACATCCACAGTGCCCCCATAAAAAGGAAATCCACTGTGCCACCATAACATCCACAGTGCCCCCATAACATTCACAGCGTCCCCATAACCGTGACATCCTGAGTGCACCTAAAACAGTGATATCCACAGCGCCCCCCTAATAGTTACAGCCTCAGTGCTCCCATAGCATCCACAGTGCTCCCATAGCATCCACAGTGCCCCCATAACCATAACATCCACAGTGCCCTCATTACCATAACATCCACAGTGCCCCCATAAAAGTGACATCCACAGTGCCACCATAACATCCATGGTGCCCCCATAACATCTACAGTGCCACCATAGCATCCACAGTGCCTCCATAACCGTAACATCCAGAGTGCCCTCATTACCATAACATCCACAGTGCCACCATAAAAGTGACATCCACAGCGCCCGCATAACAGTGACATCCACAGTGCCACCATAACATCCACAGTGCCCCCTTAACCATAACATCCACAGTGCCCCCATAACATTCACAGTGCCACCATAAAAGTGACGTCCACAGCGCCCGCCATAACAGTGACATCCACAGTGCCACCATAGCATCCACAGTGCCCCCATAACCATAACATCCACAGTGCCACCATAACATCCACAGTGCCCCATAACATCCACAGTGCCCCCATAACATTCACAGTGCCACCATAAAAGTGATGTCCACAGCACCCACATAACAGTGACATCCACAGTGCCACCATAACATCCACAGTGCCACCATAACCATACTATCCACAGTGCCACCATAAAAGTGATGTCCACAGCGCCCCGATAACAGTGACATCCACAGTGCCACAATAACATCCACAGTGCCACCATAAAAGTGACGTCCACAGCCCCCCCCCCCATAGCAGTGACATCCACAGTGCCCCCCCATAGCAATGACATCCACAGTGCCCCCATAACCATACTATCCACAGTGCCCCCATAACATCCACAGTGCCACCATAAAAGTGATGTCCACAGCGCCCCCATAACAGTGACATCCACAGTGCCTTCATAACATCCACAGTGCCCCCATAACATCCACAGTGCCCCATAACATCCACAGTGCCACCATAAAAGTGACGTACACAGCGCCCCCCGATAGCAGTGACATCCACAGTGCCCCCCCCATAGCAGTGACATCCACAGTGCCCCCATAACCATACTATCCACAGTGCCCACAAAACATCCACAGTGCCACCATAAAAGTGATGTCCACAGCGCCCCCATAACAGTGACATCCACAGTGCCCCCATAACATCCACAGTGCCCCCATAACATCCACAGTGCCCCATAACATCCACAGTGCCCCATAACATCCACAGTGCCCCATAACATCCACAGTGCCACCATAAAAGTGACGTCCACAGCGCCCACATAACAGTGAAGAAAAATGGTTGGGTTGTTATAGAAACCTGGTGTAAAACTGTGTGTATGTAAGTGAAGCAAAGATACGTTAGTGAGAGTAAGAATGAAGGACCTGTGAGCGTCTATTGGCTAATACAGGTCTTGTGGTGGTGCCATATTTGCTTTTTAATTGTGAATATCTCAAGAATGGTAGGTCCTAGAGACCTGAAGCATGGTCTACTCTAACCCCTTCTAAGCATCTGATATGCCAAGTATGGCGCAGTTTAGTCCAGTCATTTGGCTGTAAAGAACAAACAGACATCACAATTAGATAGATAGATAGATAGATAGATAGATAGATAGATAGATAGATAGATAGATAGATAGATATGTTCCTATGTGTCAGTTCTGCAATAAGAGGGTTCAGCTTTTCGTGGCCCAAATTCTAGAATTTCTAGATAATTTCAGTTATATTTATTTCCTTTCTTTTCTTTGCCTTTTTAGGTCTTTGGGGACTAGTAAACAATGCAGGGATAATGGGAACTCTCGCTCCGATTGACTGGCTGACAATTGATGATATTAGAGCGCCAATTGAAGTTAACTTATTAGGATTAATACACGTCACATTATCTGTGCTGCCATTGATTAAGAAATCTAAAGGGAGGATTGTTAATGTATCTAGTGTCGGTGGCAGAGTCGCAGCAAGCGGAGGCGGATATTTTTTATCTAAATTTGGAGTTGAAGGATTTAATGACAGTTTAAGGTAAGGATAATTCATAATTTGGTAAATACATTCTGATGTAAAAGACTTACAGGGGTTGTCCAGTTTAGAAAACCCGATTATGGAGTTAGGCCTCATTCACACGACCGTATATATCGTGATGCCCGTATTGCGGACCAGGAACAGCAAGTCCGCAATACATGGGCACTGGCCGTGTGCACTCCATGACTTGACTTGAATGGCTCCGCGATCTGCAAAATACGGCAAATGTACATGTTCTATGTTGTGAGGAGCGGAGGCACGGATCGGAAGCCTGCGGAAACACTCGTAAGCGCTTCGCACAGCAAAAGATAGGACATGACCCATTCAAGTCGCTGACCCATTCAAGTCAGTAGGTCCACAGTGCAGCACGGAGTTCACACAGCTGGTACCCGTGCATTGCAGACCACTATTTGCAGTAAGCAGCATAGGCACTACGACCATACGGTGATTTAAATGAGCCCTGTTTAGAATCCTAACTTATTTGGTATAGTCGAGAGCACTTACAAAGAGCGGCTGTGGCTTGAATGAGAATGAGAATTGTGTAATGATTAATTTCTCCTCTGGTGGCGCTGTGGAGAAATCTAACACTCAGTGCTGATTTCCTCAACAAATAACATCTCATTGAGGAGGGGATCCCAGCACCAGATACTTGGTAATCATCTCATTGTCAAGAAACCCTTGCGACAAGTAGGGATTGTTGAAGAGAACCCCTTTAAGCGTTCCATATACTTGGCTGTATTTATTACAAAGTGAAAGTAAGAAGTCTGGGAAGCAAGATCACCCATAATGCTGTGCAGCCAGCCAATCTGCAGATAGCCATCCCCTGTGATGTCACAGCCCTATAAAACCCTCATCTTGTGCAGTCTCTGCCATTGTCCTGTGAGCTGAGTATAGGGAGAGACGTGGCAAGTGCTCATGTGCTAGGGACAGTGTTGCTGGAAACTATTAAAAGAAGAATATTGGAGAGGGAGAGTGCAGGAAGACTACAAGGAGAGTGCAGGGAGAGTGCAGGGAGACTACAAGGAGAGTGCAGGGAGACTGCAGGGAGAGTGCAGGGAGACTGCAGGGAGACTTGTTCTGCATCCGTTTTATTTATTCCTACATCAGTCATAATCTAAGGTATGAAACTCAATACCAATAAGATGGAAGCCTTTATTATTCTGGTGCCAGCGTGCCAACCAATACCATCCACTCTGCATCCCTTGAAAACCATCCTCATATTTTGCTGGCTTTACTTCTTCCAAATCATCCTTCACAGTCTCAATGTTCTAGAAAAGTCAGCAGATGCAGAGAGAGGAGGAGCTGGATGTTCCTGATGACATATTTTCATCGGTATTAGATGATCTGGAAAAGCAGAAGAAGGGCTCCAACCTGTAGGGCAGTAGAACGCTGGGGTTGGAGAAGTAGGTATGCCAGAGCCAGGGGTGGATTGGCTACAGAGTCAGACCTTACAGGGAAATTTCCCGGTGGGCCAATGCTCAGAGGGCCGCCTAACCCCTCCTCTCTGCCGCTGGTTGGGTGCATAATAAGTTCTCAGTTATAATGTTGTAAGAATCAGGTACTGATGAGGCCAGAGACCTCACATGCCCTCCTGAATTCATATTCTGTGGCCCACATCTCACCTCCTAAGCCCACTTTTCCATATCTTAATCAAAGACAACTGGAGAAAGAGGGCAGAAAATGGCAGCTATTGATGGCCACCACAGAGGGACAGCTTTTGTGGCAGTATATTCTGTTGCTCTATGGTATATGCTTCTGATAGGAAGGTATTTTGCACTATGGTATTACTGATGCCGCCTACGTGTGTTGACCCGCCTTCTGGGCAACTTTTAAGTTTTTGTCCCGGGCCACTTTAGGTTTCCAGTCTGCCCCTGGCCAGAGCTGATTAATATTCTGTGTTTAGTGTGAAATAACCTGCAGGAGATTGCAGGCCAGAACCTATCGTGCCCCGACCTAACCAGCCAAACCCCAGACTAGCAATAGCCCCTGTTTAAAGGTGCATTAAAGGTGCCGTGAGGCCATTAACAATGAAGAAGGACTATACAGTGCGGTCTTCATTATTAAATGAAAGGCAGCTTTGGGCTAATTGGCCATGCGGTTCTTCACTGCAGCATGGCCGCTTTGTGTGGCCGTACCCTAAGGCAGAGTGGTCTGGATATACCTGATTTATAGTGATTTGTGATTAATTAATTTGTAATGAATCAAATCTCCTGGCTAACTTCGGCGAAGTTGCCAAATCGAATTTTTCTAAATGTTGCTCTTCTCTAAAAATTACTTTTGTTTTTCTTTTTTGAAAGTTAATCTGGATCTTTTTTCTTATCTTTAAGGCGAGAAATGAAGGCTTTTGGAGTTACCGTTTCTTGTATTGAGCCTGGACTGTTTAAAACACCGCTGTCTGATCCACTATCTGTTTTAGAACAACGTATAGGTATCTGGAAGAAACTTCCAAAGACCATTCAAGAAGAATATGGAGAAAACTATGTACAAATCGGTAATTTGTTAACTCATTCAAGAATGCTATAACATTTTTTCACAGCGCCATACATTGTATAATGGCTGTGCTTGGTATTGCAGCCCAGGCCCATTTGCTTGAATGCAACTGAGCTGCACATAGACCATGTGACCAATGAATGTCACATCACTGACCTAGGAAGAAGTACTCTTTACAGCTCCATGGCCTCTTCAAATAGCTAATCGGTGCGTGTACTGGGATTTAGATACCCACCAGTCTGATATTGATGACAAGATGCACTTTTCTTTACCCATTATGGAAGTGCTCACTAGTATGCAGTAGGTACAGGGAGTGGGGTGCTGCTAGAGCTGCCTGTACTCACTGCTCCCTGGTCTTGTCTGGACCTAAAGAGTAGCGGAGGAGCAGGAGAGGTAAGTGATTTTATTTATTTTAACTTCTGATCTGAGGTCTGATATTGGGTTCTGATGTCATGATATGGGGGTCTGATCTGAGGTCCTGATATGGGGGGGTCAGACCTGAGGTCCTGATATAGGGGTCTGATCTGAGATCCTTATATGGGGGTCTTATCTGAGGATCTGATATGGGGGTCTTATCTGAGGATCTGATATGGGGGTTTGATGTGGGGATAAGATGGGTTGTCTGATTTGAGGATGGGGGTTGTCTGATTTGTCTGATGGGGGTCTGAACTGAGGTCCTGATATGGGGGTCTTATCTCAGGATCTGATATGGGAGTCTGATCTGAAGATCTGATATGGGGGTCTGATCTGATCTGAGGTCCTGATATGGGGGTCTTATCAGAGGATCTGATATGGGGATCTTATCTGAGGATCTGATATGGGGGTTTGATGTGAGGATCTGACATGGGGATCTTATCTGAGGATCTGATATGGGGATCTTATCTGAGGATCTGATATGGGGGTCTGATCTGAGATCTGAAAAAAAAAATATCTTATTTTCCAGCTCTATAGCTAGGTACACCTTATCATTAGGTGCGCCTTAGGCTACTTTCACACTGCCGTTTCTGGGTCCGACTGTGAGATCCGTTTCAAGGCTCTCACAAGCGGCCCAAAACGGATCAGTTCAGCCCCAATGCATTCCAAATAGATAAGGATCCGTTCAGAATGCATCAGTTTGCCTCCGTTTAGCCTCCATTCCTCTCTGGAGGCGGACACCAAAACGCTGCTTGCAGCGTTTTGATGTCCGTCTGACGAAACTGAGCCAAACGGATCCATCCTGACTAAGGGTACTTTCACACTTGCGTTGTTTGATTACGGCAGGCAGTTCCGTTGCCTGAACTGTCTGCTGGATCAGGCAAACTGTATGCAAACGCATGTAATTCTTTCTGACTGATCAGGCATTTTTCAGACTGATCAGGATCCTGATCAGTCTGAAAAATGCCTGATTAGTCTGAAAAATGCATTGCAATACCAGCTCCGTTTTTCCAGTGTCATCAGGCAAAACGGATCAGGTATTTATTTTTTTCTCATTTTTAAAGGTCTGCGCAGGACGGGGACGGCATTCCGGTATTTTGAATGCCGGATCCGGCACTAATGCATTCCTATAGGAAAAAATGCCGGATTCGGGCAAGTCTTCAGGTTTTTTTGCCGGGAGATAAAACCGTAGCATGCTACGGTTTTCTCTTTGGCCTGATTAGTCAAAATGACTGAACTGAAGACATCCTAATGCATCCTGAACGGATTACTCTCCATTCAGAATGCATGGGGATAAAACTGATCAGTTCTTTTCCGGTATAGAGCCCCTGTGACGGAACTCTATGCCGGAAAATAAAAACGCTAATCTGAAAGTACCCTTCCAATGTAAGTAAATGGGGACGGATCCGTTTTTACTGACACAATATGGTGCAATTGAAAACGGATGCGCCTCCCATTGAATTTCAATGTAAGTCAAAACAGATCCTTTTTTTTTTTTTTTGTTCATGGTAATGCAAACAGATCCGTTCTGAACGGATACAAGCGTTTGCATTATAGGTGCGGATCCGTCTGTGCACATACCAGACAGATCCGCACCTAAACGCAGGTTTGAAAGTAGCCTTCTAAGCGAAAAAATTCAGTATATAGCACCACAGCCCTTTATAATCAGGGGGTTCAAGTATAAGTGGTAGGCAATTAAAGAGTGCCGTGTTTGTGTGAGGGGAGGCGGGGCTTTAATTATTTAAACCTGGCTCTCCTGCCCCCACTTGTCGGTTCGAATGCTTTCGAATCGGCTCGTGGGTTGGTGCCAGAGAAGTGCGTGCGTCACTGGAGAATCGGGTGGTCGGCTGCGTCGGGCTCGTCGCTTCGGTGATTAGGTAGGCAGGGTGGCTGCACACCCGTCTCGCTATGTATAACATGGGGGGCTGCCGAGCGTGCCGCCGGGCCCCAGCCGCGCTGGCGACTGCCCGCACTCCCGATCGCTTTCGGCACCCCGCTCCAGGCACCCTGATACAGGCACCCCGATCCGCTCCAGGCCCCGCGCCAAGCACCCCCGCTCCCACGTGCAGCGTCCCCCAGATGGGCACCCCTCATCTGTGGCTCAGCAGCGACGGGTCACACGTCCTTCACATACCCAGAGCAGCGGTCACGCCGGCCGTCGGCTCCTCAGCGCAGCTCACTGGCTTGCTGCGCTCCAGCAGGCCCTGGCTTGATAGAGGGCCACACCTACAGGCCCATACTGGTACTGCAGTCCAGGTACAGGGCTCCTTGCTCAGGCACAGTGGCTAGGTACTAAGGCAGGACAAAAAAAAAAATAATTATATATTTGGGATATGTTTTAAGGATCAAATATAAAGAGGGCTCCAAAAAGGGGGGCTGACCACGTCACTTTGCGCACGCAGCCGGGCCGCCCGCAAGCCCATACGGCGAGTCAGGGGGTTGGTTCGGGCGCAGTCGCAATAATCTGGTGGACAGCAAAGGAGCGGTGGCAGGAGTGAAGGGTCACCCAGCCACCGTGCGCTCACTCACATGTCTGTCCTTGTTTATTCAGGTCCACAGGTGGTTGGCTAACTTACGATACTGTGGGGTTTGTGGCTGTCATGGCCGCCAGGTGAGTCAGGGGTGGTGCAGGCGTGGGCCAACCCCCTCCTTTTCTCCTGCATAGCCTTGGGGAATGGGGGATGGTGGACTATTATGGCCAGGCCTCTGGCGCATCTCTTACAGGGTGGCGCCTACAGTCGTGGCCTTTGGTGGGGGGAGAGAAAAAAATATAAAAAAATGGTATAGATAGGAATGTTGCTTTGCTAGGTCTGTCACGACTACAGACTCCTTATAAAGCCCTGCCACGACTGCAGGCATCAGTCTGTCACGACTACAGACCCGTTATAAAGCCCTGCCACGACTGTAGGCATCAGTCTGTCACGACTACAGACCCGCTCTAAAGCCCTGCCACGACTGCAGGCACAAATCCGTTACGACTACAGACTCGTTATAAAGCCCTGCCACGACTGCAGGCATTAGTCTGTCACGACTACAGACTCATTATAAAGCCCTGCCACGACTGCAGGCATTAGTCTCATGTCAACAGACTCGTGAGGTAATACTACCACGTCTACAGGCGATGGTCCGTTACCGCTACTCCCGAGGTAGGGTCCCCTCACGACTACAGGGGCCAGTCGGTCACATCCACAGACTCGGTCGCACTCCCGTTGACTACAGGCACTGGGTGGGCATCTACAGGTAGTTGCGTCACGTCTACGCACGCGGGTCAGCCACGGCCTGGGGGGTCAGCCTTCTCGGTCACAGGTAGGTCCGGTCAGACCTCAGTCTCCCAGCGGGTTCCAGTCACAATAACCAGCCCCTATGGGGGGGCACTCCCGCACCGGCGCATAATGCCAGGGAGCTATGTGGCTCCCCACGCGGCACACGATTCAAACCGGCGAGGGCCGGGGCTCACGGTAAAGGAAGGGCTCCCTCTGATCCGGTGCACATCGCCAGGGAGCGGCGCTGCTCCCCACGTGGTACGAGTGTCCAGCCGGCGGTGGGTCGGCCCTGGCTGAGGGGGGGGGGCTCCCCCGCACTGGTGCACTCTGCCAGGGAGCAGCGTGAGCTCCCCACGCGGCTGGGGGTAAAGGTGCAGGACACCGTTTCCCCGCTCCTCATCTTCAATAAAGTCTGGCACGGGCCGCCGTGCCGTTAGGTAGGCAGGGATCGGGGGAAGGAGTACCAGGCTCGGTCAGGGGGAGCAGATCATAGGCGGTGGATGGCTTCCTGCTGCCGGCCGTACAGAAGGTTCCAAGGGGGTCATTTAGGCACAGGATGTTAGTTAGTCCGTGCAGGTGACCTGCGTTATACCATGCTCTTCATGCTCGTACTCAGAGCTGTGCCCATACTGGAGCTGCGTAAGTGGTTTATAGTTTAAAAAATAAATAAAAATTTCAAACCACAATTAGAGTCTTTCAAGCATGGCTTCTCCGTTTTAGGTGTACACATGTGACTCCACCATTAGAGTCTCTCACACATGGCTTCTCCGTTTTAGGTTTACACATATAGTCCGCCATTAGAGTCTTTCACGCATAGCTTCTCCGTTTAGGTTACACATATGACTCCGCCATTAGAGGCTCTCACGCATGGCTTCTCCGTGTTAGTTTTACACATATGACTCCGCCGTAAGAGACTCTCATGCATGGCTTCTCCGTTTTAGGTTTACACATATGACTCCGCCATTAGAGTCTCTCACGCATGGCTTCTCCGTTTTAGGTTTACACATATGACTCCACCATTAGAGTCTCTCACGCATGGCTTCTCCGTTTTAGGTTACACATATGACTCCGCCATTAGAGTCTCTCACGCATGGCTTCTCCGTTTTAGGTTTACACATATGACTCCACCATTAGAGGCTCTCACGCATGGCTTCTCCGTTTTAGGTGTACACATATGACTCCACCATTAGTCTCTCGCGCATAGCTCCGCCATTAGTCTATCGCGCATGGCTTCTCCGCTTTAGGTTTACACAGATGACTCTGGCATTAGAGTCTCTCACACACGACTTCTCCGTTTAGGTTTACACATATGACTCCGCCATTAGTCTCTCATGCATGGCTTCTCCGTTTAGGTTACACATATGACTCCGCCATTAGAGTCTCTCGCGCATGGCTTCTCAGTTTTAGGTTTACACATATGACTCTGCCATTAGAGTCTCACGCATGGCTTCTCCGATCTGTCCAGGGGCAGATCGGTTGCCAATGCCAATTCCTCACCAGGCCCAGCTGTGCTGGGACTAGTCTCTCATCTCACCATAGCTAACAGACTGATGGCCAATTCCTTGGCCAGTAATACCCTGAGGGCTTACAAGACAGCTTGGCGCCTGTTTCAGAAATATGAACACCTACCCGGCTGCTGGCCGGGGGGACTATCACTCACCTATTGGGCTTCGTCAGGTTTTTTGCCACTCTCAATTAAACCTGTCCTATAGCACTGTTAACTATACCTGGCAGGTATTCAGCACATTCGGGTTTAGTTAACAGGTTCAGGGGTCGATCCTCTCTCGATCACAGGACATTCCTTCCACAGGGGCGCAGCAGCTGCGGCGTCCATGCATAAGGTACCAGTACATGTAATCAAACGGTTGGGTCGTTGGAGTTCCGCGTGTTCCATGCGTTATATCCCGGATCCTTAATACAAAATGTCACTGGCTTTCCGAGTTTTGGTTTTGTAGTTTCTGTTATCAAAGTCTTTCAAAACTCCTATGCATGGTTCTTTTGGCCCCTTTAGGCTACCCTTCGATAAGCAGTTCCGGCATAACTCTGCTGCTTCTAGGTAGGGGGGGGAATATAGGCTTAGGTAGGGGACTCTCTCGTAATGAGCCGATCCGAGCACAAGTGGTAGGCAATTAAAGAGTGCCGTGTTTGTGTGAGGGGAGGCGGGGCTTTAATTATTTAAACCTGGCTCTCCTGCCCCCACTTGTCGGTTCGAATGCTTTCGACCCACCCAGAAGCCCTCCCTTCTTCTCAGGACTCATCATTGGTGTGGCCCCCTTTAGGCTACCCTTCGATAAGCAGTTCCGGCATAACTCTGCTGCTTCTAGGTAGGGGGGGGAATATAGGCTTAGGTAGGGGACTCTCTCGTAATGAGCCGATCCGAGCACAAATAAAATAATACATTACATTGTAAGGCAATGATTAAAACAAGAGGAGTGAGGGTCCTGCACACAAGAGCGTACAATCTATGAAGACGTAGCGGTGACACAAAAGGTTAAAAGTGCTTGTTTTGTACAATGGTCCTATCATCTTAATAAAATAGGAGAATAGATATATTGCTGCATGAGCTAGCACCAGACGATATCTGTAGTGCATGGGTTTTGGTGGATACATTTGGGTGTATCTTGGGTGCAATCTATGTTCAGGCAGCCATTTTGGGACATGTGCTCAGAGTTAGGCCTCATGCACACGACAGTTTTTTTTCACGGCCCGCAAAAACGGGGTCCGTGGGTCCGTGATCCGTGACCGTTTTTTCGTCCGTGGGTCTTCCTTGATTTTTGGAGGATCCACGGACATGAAAAAAAAGTCGTTTTGGTGTCCGCCTGGCCGTGCGGAGCCAAACGGATCCGTCCTGAATTACAATGCAAGTCAATGGAGACGGATCCGTTTGATGTTGACACAATATGGTGCCATTTCAAACGGATCCGTCCCCATTGACTTTCAATGTAAAGTCTGGAGTTCTTTTATACCATCGGATTGGAGTTTTCTCCAATCCGATGGTATATTTTAACTTGAAGCGTCCCCATCACCATGGGAACGCCTCTATGTTAGAATATACTGTCGGATATGAGCTACTTCGTGAACCTCAGATCCGACAGTATATTCTAACACAGAGGCGTTCCCATGGTGATGGGGACGCTTTAGGTTAGAATACACTACAAACTTTGTACAAGACTGCCCCCTGCTGCCTGGCAGCACCCGATCTCTTACTGGGGGATATGATAGCACAATTAACCCCTTTAGGTGCGGCACCTAAAGGGGTTAATTGTACTATCATATTCCCCTGTAAGAGATCAGGGCTGCCAGGCAGCAGGGGGCCGCCCCCCCCCCTCCCCAGTTTGAATATCGTTGGTGGCACAGTGTGCCCCCACCATCGCCCCCCCCTCCCTCCCTCTATTGTATTAAATTGTTGGTGGCACAGTGTGCCAACCACCATCGGCCCCCCTCCCTCCCTCTATTGTATTAAATCGTTGGTGGCACAGTGTGCCAACCACCATCGCCCCCCCCCCTCCCTCTATAGCAGTAACATTGGTGGCAGTGTGCGGTCTCAACAGTAGAAGATTCATACTTACCTGCTTGCTGCTGCGATGTCTGTGTCCGGCCGGGAGCTCCTCCTACTGGTAAGTGAAAGGTCTGTGCGGCGCATTGCTAAAGAACTGTCACTTACCAGTAGGAGGAGCTCCCGGCCGTTCACAGACATCGCAGCAGCAAGCAGGTAAGTATGAATCTTCTACTGTTGAGACCGCACACTGCCACCAATGTTACTGCTATAGAGGGAGGGGGGGGGCGATGGTGGTTGGCACACTGTGCCACCAACGATTTAATACAATAGAGGGAGGGAGGGGGGCCGATGGTGGTTGGCACACTGTGCCACCAACGATTTAATACAATAGAGGGAGGGAGGGGGGCCGATGGTGGTTGGCACACTGTGCCACCAACGATTTAATACAATAGAGGGAGGGAGGGGGGGCGATGGTGGGGGCACACTGTGCCACCAACGATATTCAAACTGGGGAGGGGGGGGGCTGCCCCCTGCTGCCTGGCAGCCCTGATC
Source organism: Bufo gargarizans (assembly GCF_014858855.1). NCBI lineage: Eukaryota > Metazoa > Chordata > Amphibia > Anura > Bufonidae > Bufo > Bufo gargarizans. The sequence goes on along the minus strand of NC_058087.1, from coordinate 11,156,275 downwards.
TCTTACAGGGGAATATGATAGTACAATTAACCTCTTTAGGTGCCGCACCTGAAGGGGTTAATTGTGCTATCATATCCCCCTGTAAGAGATCGGGTGCTGCCAGGCAGCAGGGGGCAGTCTTGTACAAAGTTTGCAGTGTATTCTAACTAGAAGCGTCCCCATCACCATGGGAACGCTTCTGTGTTAGAATATACTGTCGGAAATGAGTTTTCACGAAGTGAAAACTTAGATCAGAAAAAGCTTTTATGCAGACGGATCTTCGGATCCGTCTGTATGAAAGCAACCTACGGCCACGGATCACGGACACGGATGCCAATCTTGTGTGCATCCGTGTTCTTTCACGGACCCATTGATTTGAATGGGTCCGTGAACCGTTGTCCGTCAAAAAAATAGGACAGGTCATATTTTTTTGACGGACAGGATACACGGATCACGGCCTCGGCTGCAAAACGGTGCATTTTCCGATTTTTCCACGGACCCATTGAAAGTCAATGGGTCCGCGAAAAAAAACGGAAAACGGCACAACGGCCACGGATGCACACAACAGTCGTGTGCATGAGGCCTAAATGTAATGTAGTAGTAGTGCATGTTGTTCTATGCTTTCTGCTGTACATGCTATCTTGTATGCTTTATACTTATACAAGCTATTTGTATTCTTATAGTTTTACCAATCAATTGATCGCACATCAATACTCCTGTTTTGCCAATAAACAAGTTAGACTACAGAAAACAGTCCTCTTATTTGGAAGAAAGGAATGGTTTATACTGATTGTCAGACTGCGCACTGTGTGAACGTGTATGAAGACAGAGCATCTTTAATATCTCCGCATCACAAAGGTATACGTCCAGATTAAACGCAATTCTTTACATGGTCTTTATTTTGATTTTCAGATGCAGCAATGAAGCAAAAATTAAACCACTTCCGAAACAGTGACCTCTCTGTGGTCGTATCCTGCATGGAACATGCCCTGACCAGCAGACACCCGAGGACACGATACAGTGCTGGAGCTGATTCTACTTACTTCTGGTTACCACTCTCTTATATGCCAACATTTATGCAAGACTTTGTGATACTGTTAAACAAGGTCAAAATACCGACAACATGAAAAGCACAAGTAAATTTTGTATAAAATATGCTAAAAAAAATGTTTTTTTTGTGTCAAGTTTTGTTGCACATATTGAAAAATTTCTAGGCCAAACAAAGGTAGTAAATCTCCAAAATGCATGTTTGTTTGTTTTTCTTGTACACAGCCTTCTGAAGAATAGTGGTCAATTATATTCGATTGACGGCAAATGTAGCTTTTATATTTATAGTGAAGATACTCCTTTGGGAAAGTCCAGTTCTGTATGTCTGATTGTATATAATGTATCTGGATAGTTTCTTGAGTTGCTTGCCTGGTTGAGAGCTTACTCCCTAGTGTCAAGAAGGTCCAACCAAGTATCCACAAGGACGCAATCAGCTATTAATGTTAACAAAACAAGGCTGTAATCACACTGCTGTCAGAAGCTCTGATTGGGGCCTCAGTTGGCTTTCCTTTTACATTTGATGGGCGAGGCTTGTAGCACCATTCTTTTCATCAAAATGACATATGCCATTCTGGAACCCTACTGGGCACCAAAAATGCCCCAAAAAATTCTCAAGGGGCATGTTCTTTCTGCTGCAGCTCTCTCACTGTAGCTGCCACAACTTGTAACAATAGATATGACTGGTGGCAGTTGAAGGATGGAACTGAGCATGTGCGACCACCTCAGTAGATGGGTGTGCACATCACTATACGATTAAACACCAGGGGGGGCCATTTTAATGAAGAAAAGAGAATATCTCACAATTGGAGAATTTTTGTAAATTAGAAAAGTAACTTGTTTTTCATGCTTAATTATATAAAAATGACATTTAATGGTGGCACAACCAATGTAATTACAATGAGAGTGATGAACCTTTCATGTTCAGCTTATTATTTTCAGAAAGCAAAATAATCTTCGCCCAATCATTTTGATAAAAACCCAGAAGACACTCTTTTGGGAAGTTGTATTGAAATCAAGTAGTGTTGAGCGAATCAAAGTATCCGAAGTGGACTTCCAAATTTCTTCATGCTTCGTGGGAACTAATACATTTTCACTGAAATGGCGGGAAAAAAAAAATCACACCTCATACATTTGAGCGCGAAGAGGCTGCCGCGGCCATCTTGATTGAAAATCCCACACAATTACTTTGTCACGAAGCACATTTTTTTTATAAGTAGTGGGTGCAATGACAGGAAACTGCGATTGTGCCGACCCCGTCATTGTACTCATCAGATGCCACCATCTGACGTCATACGTCACGGCGCACAGGATTTTGTGCTAGATCTTTGCGCTTGAACAGATGAGGTTCGTATGATTTTTTTAAATCTTTTGTCGCCATTCAAGGAAAATCTATTCGCTACCACGAAGCACAAGGAAATTCGGCTTCGCAGCAAATTGAATTTTCCACTTCATTGGCTCAACACTAGTGATGACATCATCACACATCGCGTGAGGTTTCACTCAGGATCTTCAATCAAGATGGCCGCAGCAGCCTCTTCGCTCTCAAATGGATAAGGTGAGTATATTTTTTTTTTTTTACGGATTAACCCCTGAAAGCCTTCATTTTTTTTATCTCAGATGCCACAATCAGCGATGAACATGGCATCTGAGGTGTTCAATGAACGGGGGGCAGTGCAATCGCCACTCCCCGTCATTACAAATAAATGCGCTTCATGGCGAATTTTCTTTGTGAAATTTGGCGAAGCAGCTGAATCGAATTATTGTAAACTTCTGCTCCTCTCTCCTTATAAGTATTACTGAAAATTTGTATTGACCATTATTTATTGAGTCGTCTTTCCTAAACCAAATGTTGCATAATCTAAGTAGAATTTATTTGCTTTACTGTAGGATGTGCTGCTCGCATCCAAAAGATACCATCTTGTTCTGAGGTTTACAAGAAAAACAGGAACTTTACTTATCTTTATCAAATGGGTTTTCCAGTTTGCATCAACATTCTAATAATAATTCATAGATGTAAGTGTGTGATGTATTTCTTTTACCTTTATTGCTCCTATCTCCCGTTCTGGGCTGTGGTCACATGACCATGTCCATGCAACTCTTTCTTATTTCCTGTGATGTTATGTCCAGATGGACATGTCAAAACAAGAGCCGCAGGGGCAGTGATAGGGGAGTGTCTATGTAACTAGCAGGGTGGGAGGAGCTATAAATAGCTGGGCGCTGTTAGGGGCGGGGCTGGAGCTGTGGAGTAGAAGTACATCATGATTGGTTGAATTGGTGGATCCAGAGGGGGGGGGGACTGCCGCCGCAGTGCAGCACTGTAATTACAATACCTGTCCTGTGGGCTGCCGGCGGGCAGTGGCTAAGTTCACATGGGGACGGGGGAAGCAGAGCCTTGCATGCAGGCGCAGCCAGGAGAGGGAGTGGTCCCGTCTGGGTTGCAAAGTTGGAAGGAAGAGCATGAAGCTGCTGCTTACTCAGCCAGCGCACCTGCTAGCGGCGTGATAGTGTTTCTGCCCAGCTGCTCCCTTACAGGATACAAGAACACTGCCCTGGCTGAGACCTGTCCATACCTCTTTATAATTAAGTTATATATATACAGTATATAACGCATATAAGTATGTACCCTACCCTGCTACCTCTCCTCAGTTATATTACCCCCTGTATATAATGTATATAACTGAGGGGTATCAGGGTGAATTATACACTGGGTAATATAACTGAGGGGTATCAGGGTACATTATACAGTGGTAATATAACTGAGGAGGGCTATCAGGGGACTTTATACAGGGGTAATATAACTTATGTACTCTGATAGCCCTCCTCAGCAGTTATATTACCCCTGTATAATGTACCCTGATAGCCCTCCTCAGCAGTTATATTACCCCTGTATAATGTACCCTGATAGCCCTCCTCAGCAGTTATATTACCCCTGTATAATGTACCCTGATAGCCCTCTTCAGCAGTTTCATTACCCCTGTATAATGTACCCTGATAGCCCTCCTCAGTTATATTACCCCCTGTATAATATACCCTGATACTCCTTAGTAGACAGAGCATTTCTTCCGCTCACACTGTCACTGACAGTCTCTCTCTTTGTGCCTCGGGAGCCTGCGTGTGTGTGAGCGCCTGCAGCAGAGTGTTGTGTGTGAGTCTGCGGTAAGGTGTGGGGGTCCTGTGTTGTCTCTGCGGTAAGGTGTGGGGGTCCTGTGTTGTCTCTGCGGTAAGGTGTGGGGGTCCTGTGTTGTCTCTGCGGTAAGGTGTGGGGGTCCTGTGTTGTCTCTGCGGTAAGGTGTGGGGGTCCTGTGTTGTCTCTGCGGTAAGGTGTGGGGATCCTGTGTTGTCTCTGCGGTAAGGTGTGGGGGTCCTGAGTTGTCTCTGCGGTAAGGTGTGGGGGTCCTGTGTTGTCTCTGCGGTATGGTGTGGGGGTCCTGTGTTGTCTCTGTGGTAAGGTGTGGGGGTCCTGAGTTGTCTCTGCGGTAAGGTGTGGGGGTCCTGTGTTGTCTCTGCGGTAAGGTGTGGGGGTCCTGTGTTGTCTCTGTGGTAAGGTGTGGGGGTCCTGAGTTGTCTCTGTGGTAAGGTGTGGGGGTCCTGAGTTGTCTCTGCGGTAAGGTGTGGGGGTCCTGAGTTGTCTCTGCGGTGCGGGGTGGGGGGGTCGGGGCTGCAATCTGTCTCCTCAGTGCAGAGTGTGATCAGACTGGCCCTGAGACGCCCGACCTCCAGGGAAGACCTGCAGAAGACCAGTGTGTGTAACTGATCAGATCTGAGGGCCCCAATAAAAACAAATCATTTACTGTCCCGTGTGGTCAAAGACTATTACCAGGGACTCTGCATCCACAAGGGCCCGGCGCACCGCCATCTTTATAGAAGACCGTACCAATACTTCAGACAGTCTATTAGATTATATGTGTTAGAGCTGTACGATAGGTTATATAAAATAGTCTGTTCTATAAGCACCACATTATTTTCTGTCCGCCACCACAAAACAATCTGGAAGTGCCCCTCCCGAGACCAGGCTCTGGATCCACCACTCATTGGTTGGATACAGCAACTGGAAGAGGGTATAAAGAAACTAGAGTGATTGGTTTATATGGGTCAGAAGGGTCCAAGTTAAAATTTAAAAAAAGCACGGGGGAGATGTACATTGGGTAAGCAACTACATGAGCTTATCTGTTAAAAAACATAGGAATCACAGAAAACCCCTTGCTATGTTACAATATCCAAGCATCCTGGGATATAGCTATAGTAGACATCCAGATAGCAGTATCACCAGGGGCCCTGTTTACTGAAGGGGACCCAAAGGCTATGCCAGTATTGTAAATGGCATATGGTAGGTGGGAACCTATTACAGATTTGTATTGTGGGCCAGGATCTTCACCTCTGCAGCATCCCCTGATTGTTCATTGTCTCTACAGAGGTTGATCAGGTGAATTGCATTCTGGAAAGGGTTTTGATACTATGCAGTATATTATACATTAATCTGATGTAGTGAACATCAACTCTAGCCAGGAGCTCATGTAAACTGTCTGACAACAAACTGTCATCTATTGCCAACAGGGCTGGCTCCAAAGCCTGTATATGACCAGGGGTAGACAGACCATTGACTATACGGGGAGAAATGCTGCTGGGCCAGTCATGTTATGAAGTCATGAGGTGGCCATCCCCAAAGCTATGCATTCAGAGCCTGCAGACTTATAAGTGAGTACCCAATGTGGCATCACTTGTACGGCTCCTTGTCCACCTATGTGGCATCACTTGTACCGCTCGTTATCCACCTATGTGGCATCACTTGTACTGCTTCTTATCCACCTATGTGGCATCACTTGTACTGCTTCTTATCCACCTATGTGGCATCACTTGTACTGCTACTCATCACTTTTACTTCTCCTTATCCACCTATTTGGCATCACTTGTACTGCTCCTTATCCACCTATGTGGCATCACTTGCTGCTTATCCCCCTATGTGGCAATCACTTTTACTTCTCCTTATCCGCCTATGTTATCACTTTTACTTCTCCTTATCCACCTATGTAGCATCACTTTTACTTCTTCTTGTCCACCTATGTGGATGGTGGTTTCTTCCTGTTTTGTGAGTGTGCACCCTTGGAACTCCATAGTGGTCTCCAAGCAGCTCTGGATCTGGATCATTTGGGTCACATTGAGCATCATATTTGGTTTGTTGGCTTTCCTGGTTTGAAATGTGGCCTTTGAGCAGTTCTGGACTGCGACCATGATGGGTCTGTTGGGTAGGAGCAATAGTAGTGTAGTGAACTACAGGCGAAGCATGGAAGATGTCATCTGTTGGTCCCTCTCCCCCTAAAAATGCAATAAACGTCCATCATCAGTTGCTGTGTAGCAATATAAGGAAATGGGGCAGTGGCCCGGATTCGATATTGATCCTGCACTGCAACTTTGTCTACAACTGTTTCTCTTTTTAGAGCAAAAATTCACATCTAGTTTTTTTTTTTTTTCGCCCACACTTGGCATGGGCTTGAAGTTTGGCCCGAAAGTAAGAAGGAAGTGAGGTAAGTAATGCCATAACTATATATATGTATGGAAATGGAACACCAGAATTGTAAATCCAGCCTTGTAGTATGTGTATGGAGCATTATGCTGTATGATTATACATACAGCCCTATGGTAGTACATAGCACCCTACAAAAGACAATGTAGCAGTTTCCAGCTCTGTTCTCATGGTGCAGAGCTAAAAGTAGCTAACAACAAACACCAAAGACAAACAGCAGGTAAGCATTATGCATAGGTTTTGATATCATTCTTACAACAATGGGACATCGGCTTTAATATAAAAGGATAGAGAATAAATAATTCCACCGTTAAGTGCTATACTCTGGAAGGGAAGATTCTACATGTTATATAATAGCGGACAGCAATTTTTGATTGACAGCTGCTTAAAAACTACAACTCCCAACATATTGAACAACTGGTAAGCCACAGGCTGCCAACAGCCCGTAGATAGACAGTCTGCAGAAAATAAAATCAGGAAATAATATACAAATATTTCATCATGAACACAAATCAAGACACCAAAGGATATTCTTAAAATAAAGCAATATCCCACTGTTATCAGGAAGTGCAATGCACACAGCTAGATGTTTTTTTTTCTCCAACATATTGACTGCAATAAGAAACAACTATACAGAAATATTTATAAAAAAAAAAAAACGTTAAAGGGATTGTCCTATCTGGACATTTAAAGGGGTTTTCTGAGATTTTATTTCGGATCATTCCGTGGCCTTCTCTCTGCTGTTCCTAGGCCAGTGACAACACATTCATCAGTCGCGTGGTCTAGGCGTAGCTCAGTCCCATAAAAGTGAATGGGGCTGAGCGAGATACCAAGCACAGCCACTATACAATGTACGGCGCGTTGCTTGGTGAGCTGCGAGAAAGCTGCGGCAATTCACAGGAGCACCGATGCCTTCTCAAACAGCTGATCAGCGGGAGTCCTGGGTATCTAATCAGATACTGATTACCTATTAAAAGAGTATTAAAATCTCGAAAATCCCTTTTAAGGCATATTGATAACATATGTCATAAATGTCAGGTAGGTGCGGGTCTCATGTCTGGGATCTACTCCGAACTCATGAATGGGGCCCTACCGTGAATATAGAGCATGGCTACTTCATTCACGGCAGGGACCCATTTTTGAGATGGGAGCCGGTCTCAGAAGTGGGACCTGCACCGTTAGGACATTTACGGCATATCCTATCAATATGCCATAAATGTCTGAGAATGTGCAGCTGGGGGCGTCTAGCTTATGGGTGCCCCTGTTGTGACCAGTTTATAATAAGCCCCTTTGCGAGACATAAGTTGTTCATGATTCCCCTGTTCAATGACGGCACCCTGTGACATTACAGCGATGATGTCAGAATTCTGAATGGTGGATAATCGATGAGCAATGGTGATGCAGGTACGGCCTTGTCTCGCTTCATCCAATGCTTCCTGCACAGTCTGGAAAATAAAGCAAAAAAGTCATGTAAAAAAATAACACAGTGTTTTGTATAGTAATTGGTCCCGTGTTTCATTACAGTTCATACACACGCATATTCCCTGGGTGCACAGACCATAATACCAGTCTTTAATACCAGCCCATAAGCACCCTGTGCAAGCCATACTTCATAAGAAGTGACTTACAGTATGACATGACCAGAAATGGTGGCCTGGGGTGAAATGACTGAAAATAGACATTTCAAGAAGTTGAAAATTAAAGCGGCACTGTCACCAGGATCAACCCTATTAAACCAGGCATTCTTCATGCTGATTAAAACTGTACCTTTCTTTTGTCTGTATGCTACACAGCTGCAGAGAAATCCGCATTTTATTCATATGCAAATGAGAAGTTCGAGCACCAGGAGGTGGGGCTGAATCCTTGGAGAACTACTTTGTAACATCCCCTGTGCTCTGCACACTCCCCGCTCCCCTTTATTGATAAGCCTAGACATGCTGAGGTCAGAGCTGTGTCCTAGCATCTACATATATACTCTACCGGGCCCAGAAGGCTGAGGGGGCCCAAATACCCTTGTGTCACATAAGAAGACACCAGTATTATAGAAAGTGCATGCTGGTTAAGTTATACCTGTGGCTGGAGGGAAGGGGTTAGGTCAAGAATTTGGCATGGGGGGGGGGGTGCCGTTTCAATATTTGCCTCAAGCAGAACGAAGGCTATGTGCTTCCCTGCCCCTAGCCCCAAAGCACTGAGGGAAGGGGGGCCCCAAGCTGAACTCATGAGCCTTTAGATACGCCCCTTCTATGTACTATAGTTTCTATAGTTGCTATAGTAGAGCACAAAATACCGTCCCCTCTGAACCATATACCACAGTGGAGCCCAATATATTGCCCCAAAAGCTTTCCCTCTGTGGTGGCCATCAATAGTTGCCATTTTCTTTTCTTCTCCAGTTGTCTATGTAGCAGGGCGCTTAGGAGATGAGGTGCGGGCCACAGCAGTTGAATTCAGAAGGGTATGTGCGATCACTGGCCAGGTACATGAATACCTTATTCTCACAGCTTTAATTACCGCTGAGAGAGCATTATGTATCCCTGCCAGCGGCAGAGAGAAGGGTTTGGGTGGCCCTCTGAGCATCGGCCCACCGGGAAATTTCCCTGTAAGGTCTATGGCCAATCCGTTCATTGTTTCTTTATAATCATATATTGTGTTTGTGAATAAAGCAGTAATATGGTTTATAGTATATGGTTCAATAGGATTGATCCTGGTAACAGAGCCACTTTAAAGGGGTTGTCCACTCCCTGTATACTGATGGCTTATCCTCAGGATAACCCATAAATATGTGATCTGCAGAGTCCAACCCCCTCACCCCTGTCGATCAGCTGTTTCAGGGTAGCTCTCTGTACTGTGGGGTTGTGAGGTGTTGAAATCCTTTGATTAGATACTGATGGCCTATCTTGAGGATAGGCCATCAACATAACAGGAGTGGACAACCCCTTTAATTCTGTAATCATCCTTTGGGAGAGAAGTCAAACAATGTGCAGGTAATTATTAGGAAGCAACACTCACACGAGTGCTGCTATCTCTTCAAACAGCTGATCATTGGGGGTGTCAGGAGTAGGACCCCACCAATCAGATATTAAAGACTTATCTTGAGGATAGGTTATCAATATTTACCCACTGCACAATACCTTTACATTCATAGCGTCAGCATCATAAATATGCACCACATGTCGCCAATTGGTTAAAACCTTAGAAGGGATAAGATCCAATAACGACTGGGAGTCTAAATAGTATAGTGCTCTTAATTAAAGTAAAGAGCAGATTCAGGATCACAAACCTTTTCACTTTCAGTGTCTAGGGCTGATGTGGCTTCATCCAAAAGCAAAATTTTCGGATCTCTGACTATCGCCCTGGCTATAGCGATACGCTGTTTCTGTCCCCGGGATAGCTGAGATCCTCCCATCCCAACATTTGTTTCATATTTCTAAAGAAAAGAAAGACAAATACAAATTTTCAAATTGGAGAGGGGGGAAATTTTATAATCTCACTGCGCTAGCTTTGTGGCTTAAAAACAGACAATGCACCTAATATATCATAAGGTCTGCTCTGCACCTCATCATAAATTAGGCGCATGGTCCAGCAGCGCCAAAATTTTATAAAATCTACCCCAAAGAGTCTTACCCTTGTGATTTCACCAAGAAAGGATTAGTTACCAATGTTAATTCAAAATGGCTGACTCCTCCATGAATATGAAAATAAACATAAATTTACGTTTACATAAATAAACTGCAGAAACAACCATCTGGTTACTTTTGGGGTTTGTAATAGGATAAGCGAGAAATTCAATTTGTCCTTTATATGTTTTACCGAAGAGAAGTCCTTGACCAAGAATTTGCTGATGGTAGAATCTAAGGTTAATTACGATATTTCATTGTAATTTCACCAAAGATACAATATGCTATGTTTTCCCTAAAACTCATAAACATGGATTTCAGAATAAAAAGTAGTGTACTAGGCAATAGATATAAAGCAATAAATTAAACTTTTAATTGTGTAGCCTTTGTTAGGCTTCATCCAGATCGGCGTATTGCACCCATGTTCTACTGTGCATATACCAACTGTCAGCATCATAGGGATCTACTGTGGGGTGTCTGTGATAGATCCATGAATGGCTAATTATGAATAATAATGAATATTTATAGGGTATCCACCCCTCTCCATCCCTCTTTATATAAGTGTAGAATACATGATGGTGCTGAGAAAGGAGAATAGTAAACAACTCACATTAGGCAGAGACATTACAAATTCATGTAAATGCGCCTTCTTTGCAGCCTCCATCATTTCATCCATTGAGACATCGCGAGAGTTATCACCATACTTGATATTGTCTGCTACACTTCCTTCAAATAATATGGGTTCTTGAGACACAATACCAATCTTGCTCCTCAAAAATGATATGTTTACATTGGAAGTTGCATGTCCATCCACAAGCTGTATGTAGTATAACATATAAAGTGTTAGCAGGGCTGGACAGAGATGGCAGAGCATAGACATAGGAAATATAAAAATAAGGTATTTTTTAGTTTACTCTTAATACCACATCGGAAAGAAGAACCAGGTCTCCCATGTCATTTTTAGGATTCGGGTCTATTTTTCATCATTTTAAAATTTTACTAGTACCCGCAGACACCACAACCCTATGTAGAGTATCATCACTCATTAAATTAGGGATGGAACCAAAATGTTATGGGCCGTTGGTCTTCAACAGTTCCATAGTAGGTATATACGGTAGGCTGGATCTATGGTATGTAGACCTTTGGTGCTAAGTAGGATGCAGTATTCAAGAGATGTTGGATATCAAATAATCTAGTAAAAGGGTAGAGCCTTAAGGACACAAAAGGTTTTCGGAGTATGTGAGGAACTGTCATGGGGTTACTAGCTCTATTTTGAGCAATCCTTTTTCATATAACAGGTAGTAGAGTAGGTTCTCCACTCAAGATCCCCACCTGTAAATGAGAAAGAGCCTCTGCAATCAATATCTTTCAGTCTGGAGGATCCAGTAGGTAGGTGTGTTACACAGACAAGATATTTATTTTAGTAAGTGAAATCCGCTTAGTATAGAGGGGGTGTTCGAGGAAATAAACAGTTTTCTTAACATGAAGCTTGTGCCAACACAATACTTGAGCTTCTGTATTATATAGTCATAAGACATAATGTACTTACTACTTTTCCTTCATCTGGATCATAGAATCTCTCTAATAACTGGACACTTGTACTTTTTCCACAACCGCTGCTGCCCACAAATGCAAGAGTCTGACCAGACTTTACTTGAACTGAAAGACCTTGCAGCACCATGGTCACCGGACGGCTGGGATAAGTGAATTTGCAGTTCACAAACTGAATGTCTCCTTTGAAATTGTCCTGTGAAGTGATAAAGAAGGTGCAAGTGAGAATAACCGAGTTAATTTCAGTCCAACATATTCTAGTACACTAATATGTAAGTCACTCTAGAAGTGCCGCAAGCCCCTGAGGAACCGCAGTGAAGGATGGGAGTGGTATTGGCTCTTGCTTTAAAAGGAGGAGGGTGCACCTCACCAATCTACATACATTATATCATTCATAAATCATCTTCAATACCAGGAGACTTCAGAGGGTTGTACGTAAATTTTAGGGGCAACTGGGGCACTTTTGATTAGGATCAAATTTGATCGAATGTGACCAAAAACAAATGTTGGGAATTTTGTTCAACTCTAAAATACAGTACAAGGGTGTAGAAATGATTTCATAAAATTTTCATAAAGGACCAATACATCATTTTCTGACATACGGATGTAGCAGAGTCACTGCTGTGCAGGTTTGAATGTGTTACGTAGTGTGAGGAACAAAGACTGCCCCAATTGTAAAGTTTGACAAAAGAAGAGCAGCATGCAGCGATTCGTTTTTTTGTGGTCTGAGGATGTGTCTGGTGCCAATATTTATCAAAGACTTTGTGCCCAGTATGTAAAAAGTGTTTAGTGCCGTAAAAGTGTGTATCAATTGTGACACAGTGAGGGGTTGTGTCTGGCAAGGCAGGTATTTTCCTCCCAGCATGTGTGGCTGGGATGATTTCCAGCCAGGTGAGGTCAAATACCGGACCGGAGTTTAAGTGCCGGTTTGGGTTATGGCAGCACCTAGCTGTCCTTAAATAGGCAGCTGGGTTCTGCAGAAATGTCTGATGTTTTGAGTTAAGAACTTGTATTTTGCCTTTGTACTGCGCCCGCTTACCCGATCTACCAGAGCGACACCCTACAATTGGTGGAAGATGCAGGCAAGAGCAGTAAGGCTGGCGTGAACGCCAATATTTTTTGTTTCTGCATTTTTCAGGCACGGTTGTATGTCGTACATTAAACTAGCTTTATTACAACCAGTGCCCCACGACGAAATGGAGGCTGTTGTAACGGCCCTTATGAAAGCTAATCTACAGCAGCGAGAGAATAACCTGCAGCAACGCGAGGCTAATAAGCAGCAGCAGGAGAATAACCAGTTGCTGCTACAACACGTGATGGCTTTGCAGACAGCAGGAGCAACCCCAAGTGCCCACGATGCCTGGAAAGCAGTCCGTGTTGCGATTCCGAAGATGACCCCCGCAGACGACATCTAAACCTACCTGGCGATGTACGAGAGTGGCCATCAGGGAAAAGCTACCCCGTGACCAGTGGGCTGAGGTCGTCCCTCCATTCCTGGCATCCGATTCCCAGCTGGTGTATTTCGACTTGCCGGACGATCAAGCGGACGACTACCAAAAAGTAAAGGGTGAGATTTTGGCAAGACTGGGGGTGAATGTGTTGGTCCAGGACCAGCGGGTACATCAGTGGGGGTTTAAGCCGGCTAAGCCTGCGAGGACCCAGTATCATGACTTACTCCACCTCTTGCAAAAGTGGCTACAGCCTGATGTACTGAGTCTCACGGCTATGCTGGATAGACTATTGACTGATATGTTCTGGAGGGCTCTGCCACCCCCTCTCTAGGGCAATGCCCTAGAAATGGTGGAGCGCTACGAGGCTACTAAGACTGTTACAGGGGGTTATTTTGGGAGGGGGGCAATCTAACCCTATAAATCTCCATTCCAGACCCGGCGACTTGTACCAACTAAACCAACTCGGGGTGTACCCTCTACGGACCTGGCTCCGATAGTCTGCTGGCCGTGTTAGGAACTGGGCTATGTAAGAGCTGACTGTCCCCATCAGGTGAAACCCATGGATACTAACTATGGCTACCGTCAGTCGCTATATGCCAGAAAGCTGTGTGCAGCAGGTACCCCAAAAACTCTAAACCACCTGTGCTAGGTGGAGGTAGGAGACACTCTAGTGGAGGCTCTGCTGGACTCAGGGAGACTGGTGTCCCTAGTAAGGACTCCCCTGGTATGGTCAGCGGAGTATACTGGCCGGGAAAGTTGGGGTCATGTGCATCCATGGAGACTTAAAAGACTATCCCACCACCCTGGTGTCTCTAACCACAGGGGCTGGCAGATGGACTCACGAAGTGGCAGTTGCCCCAAATTTACACTACGAACTCATAATAAGGAGAGACTTCCCAGGCTTCCCGGCACTGTAGCCTGCTATGAGAGTGACTGATACCCACGAGAAAAGGGTAACCCTAGCAGAGTGACTGGGGCGGTTAAGGTCTTGAAGGGATGAAAATCAGTGATGGTTCGCTGGGATGATCGGGCAGAAGAGGCTTTTGCCGCTTTGAAGTCGGCCCTGTGTGGGTCAACATTTTTGGTGACGCCCGACTTCAAGAGGGAGTTCGTGGTACAAACGGGTGCCTCCGAAGTAGGCCTAGGTGCTGTACTGTCTCAGGAAGTCAACGGGGAGGAGCATCCCGTTGTCTTCCTAAGCCGCAAGCTCACTCCAGCCGAAACCAGGTACATTATAGTGGAGAGAAAGTGCCTGGCTATCAAGTGGGCACTCGAGTCTCTCCGCTATTATTTGTTGGGGAGTAAGTTCCGCCTGGTGACATACCACTCCCCTCTCAAGTGGATGAGCCAGGCTAAAAACAGGAATGCCCGGGTCACCAGATGGTTTTTGTCTCTGCAGAACTTTAAGTTCTCGGTAGAACACAGAGAAGGCCGGTTGCAGGGAAACGCGGATGCCCTGTTCCGGTGTGCATTGTATGGCGTGTGTCCACCCCCTCAGGGTTGAACAGAGGGGGCGTATGTGACACAGTGAGGGGCTGTGTCTGGCAAGGCAGGTATTCTCTTCCTGAGCTGGGCTGATTTTCAGCCAGGTGAGGTCAAATACTGGACCGGAGTTTAAGTGCCAGTCCGGGTTTTGGCAGCACTTGGCTGTCCTTAAATAGGCAGTTGGGCTCAGCAGAGATGCCTCTGTTTTTGGGATCTAAGGCATGCTGGGAAAACAGGCCCCCTAAAGCCTGCTGTGGACTACTGGAGGCAGAACTGCCAGCAAAGTGACTTGTGTTATATGAACTTTCCATTGTGTGTGAATAAATACCAAGACTGAAAAGTTAGGTGCTGTTTTGTACAATTGCCTCAAGTGTGAATAAACACTGACGTTTTGAGTTAAGAACTTGTATTTTGCCTCTGTACTGCGCCTGCTTATCCTATCTACCAGAGTGAAACCCCACAGAATGGATAGAGAAGTTCAAGGAAGATCGCACAAGTGTCAGCCATGAAGAAGGAGCTCGGCACCTGTCCACATCCACGACTGATAACAACATTGACAGTGCACGTAAATGGATTCTGTGAAATAAACAAGTGATTATGTAACCCTAAGAGGAGGAAGATTCACGTCTGGTGAATATGGTGGTGCATTCGTGGCTCATTAAAACATTTTAATGAGGGAATACGAAAGCTTGTTGACAGATGGACAAAGTGTTTTGAAAACGCAGGAAGATTATGTAAAAAAAAATTATTTTTGTTTTTTTCCTAAAGTTGATTCAAAATAAATTCTACACCCAGAGTACGGATAATTTTTTACTCTTACTTGTATATATAACCCTAATTTATTTGTTGCCCAGGTTTCTATTTTGTTTTAGAAAACTGGTACTGCATACTGACAGTATTTGTACTATAGGTATAAACGAGATATGAACAATGTGTTCTCATTAAAAAAAATCATAAAAAAAAAACTTGTATCTAAATAGAAATAGGTAACTTCTCACAGCCAGTATATAACAATATGTCAGGAGACACAGTCTATGAAAACATATCAGCAATAATGGAGTTATGGAACAATTAAGATCTCCTTACAACATGTTTTGATCTGTAGATAAGTCACTTGAGAGGTCTGGATGTAATGGATTTTGTAATTGACATTGCACATTTAAAGTCATTCTATACCTTTGTGGCTAATTACATTTCACAGCTTTGCCTCACTAGAGGATACTGAGCCTAAATATGCAGTTTTATGGAGGGGACAATTCCCACTTTGGTGCTTTGTATGAGACATTAGAATGTGAAAGCTGTTAAGTGACATCTGTGACTAAAATAATGAATAAAAATAAAAATTGCTGTTAAGATTTGTTCTTTGTGTAACCGTCAATATTTTAGCGGCATTTTGAATCACAAAATGGAATGAAAAGACGTATGATGAGAATCTTACCCATTTATCTCCATCTGTGCTATAGACGCTGGTCTTAGGGATGCGGTCCAGTAACTTAAAAAATTGAGCAGCCGCAATTTTGGCTTTGGCATAATCTGGAGTGAAAGACGATGCCCTTCCCAAGGCAGTGCCACTAGTGACTATGGCAGATATGACTCTGAAGAAGAAAGATCGATCTGATCAAATTTCTGATGGTAAAACAGTACTTTTTTATCAAGAGAAGTTGTGTGCTTTCAGGTAACCCACTCTTATCTGTTTTATTAGGGAATACTTAGCTAATTGGAGTTAAACCATTATTAGCACCGACAGAAGGAAAGACCATGTAAATAACAGACCCATAGACAGCCAAGGATTTTATTCTTCTGTCTGGCCTAGTCAACATTAGTGTTGAGCGCGAATATTCAAATTGCTAATTTTTTTCTCGAATATCGCAATTTCGAGATTTCGCGAATATTTTTAATATAGTTCTATATATTCGCGAAATCGAATATTCTATTTTTTTATTTTTTTTTATTGTTATATTTTTTTCTTTCCCACTTCCCTAAAGTTGTTCTTACCTGTCCTTTGGATTCCTGGCTTCCTGGCTGCTCCAGTCAGTGCCCGTTGCCGCTTCTGCCGACTTCCGTGCTCATGGAGCGTCCCCATCACCATGGGAACGTCTCCATATACTAGAATGTACTGTCGGATTTGAAAATTACGTTGAAATCGCAATTCGATTAATTCAAGTTATAATAATCGAATTGCGATTTCAACTTAACACTACTATATTCCATATTCGTTAATTCTAGCCTAATATGGAAAATAGCAGTGCTAAGTTGAAATCGCCATGCGATTACTTCCTTGTAACCCCAAGACGTCTGAGGGGGGTCTCCATAGTTCTGGGTCCATTTTCCGTAGGAAGGAGGCTAGTCCTCAGGCTTCTCCAGCAGCCCCATTGACGGTTCAGTCCGTCACAAATATGACTGCAGGACTTCACACGTTTTGCAGTCTGTAACCAGGGGGCACTGGAGATTGCATAGGAGCTGTATACGCAGTAGGATATTTTTAATCTTTTTTTTTTTTTTGATGCATTGGAGCAATTTAAAAAAGTTTGCAGATATGGACATAGCCTTTAAAAGAGATATCAATTCAAACTGGTATTAAGTGTATCAGGGAAATTAACATAATCCTGTACTTGCCGCCTCCCTCAATCTCAATTGCTTCAGGCTTTGTACTGAAATGCTATGCTTTTGCAGTTTCGTCAATTCTATGAACATTTTAGAATTTTATCAATTCAATTAACATTATCAACAACAGAAACAATAGATAATGGCCCACATTTACTGATACTGTCTAATAGTAAGACAACCTGTCTAAAACTGCACCCTATTTACCACAGTGGCTGATGCTGCGTGATGTCTGGCATACCTATAGAGATGTCGCAAACATAAAATTTTCTGTTTCGCAAAACAGGCGAACCGGGCGAACCGCCATAGACTTCAATAGGCAGGCAAATTTTAAAAATTTTCTGTTCACAATAGTGATGGAAAAGTTGTTTCAAGGGGACTAACACCTGGACTGTGACATGCCGGAGGGGGATCCATGGCAAAACTCCCATGGAAAATTACGTATTTGACGCACAGTCGGGTTTTAATCCATAAAGGACATAAATCACCTAACATTCCTAAATTGTTTGGAATAACGTGCTTTAAAACATCCAGTGTGTGTATACGATCAGGTATAATGTTGTATCGATCAGGTAGTGCAAGGGTTACGCCAGCTTCACAGTGACAGACCAAACTCTGACAGACGAAACTCCCTGTTTAACGCACCGCAAACAACCACAAACAGTCCATTTGCACAACCTCAAACTCGTCATTTGCACAAGGTTGGATACCAAGCTAGCCATGTCCCGTTCCTTGTCCTCACTGACGTCATTGAAGGTTTCTTCCTCCACCCAGCCACGTACAACACCAAGGGTCCCCGAAAGGTGACAACAAGCCCCCTGGGACGGCTGCTGTGGTTGGTCTTCCACCTCCTCAAAGCCACCTTCCTCCTTTGACTCCTCTTCTTCAGACTCCTCTCTCTGTGTTGACGCAGGTCCAGCAATCGACGACGACAAGGCTGCTTCTGGTGGTGATGGTGACCACAACTCTTCCTCTTTATGCTCATCTACGGCCTGATCCAGCAGATTTAAATAAAAAATAAAATCTGTTCTTACCAGTTTAATCTCTGTTTTGTCTCCTATCAGGGGCCGGTGTATGGAATAGATTTTAGGAACCGGGAGATGGAAAAAGATGCTTGGTCGTTCCTCTTACTTCCAATTTGGGGCGCTGCGCGTGCGCCGTGCAATGTACTGTGCAATCCCAATATAAGTGATATGTTAAGTAGTACTATTCCTATCAGTTTAATCCCTGTTACGTCCCCTATCAGGGGCCGGTGTATGGAATAGATTTTAGGAACCGGGAGATGGAAAAAGATGCTTGGTCGGTCCTCTTACTTCCAATTTGGGGCACTGCGCGTACGCCTTGCAATGTACTGTGCCACCAGATATGAGTGGTTGACACACTCATGACATAAATTTTATTCCTCTATGCGTCAATCTTGGTGTAGTGATGACTGTGCTCGTGCGCACGTTTGGGAGATTGCAGGCGATGGTGGTTTTTCAAAGCCTATGGTCGTGCTGAGGTAGTTCAGTGACAGTTAAGTGACCCAGAAAACAATGATTCTGCAGTGTGGGACCATTGTTGGCCTAGTAGGCTTTAATAATCACCTTAGATGAACACAAAGAAAAATAAGGTTTTTTCTATGCAAAATTATCCAGCCGATCGCTTTTGGTCGGTTCACAATGAAGCAACGATCTTATCATCTGGGGTGTGCCAACATTGCTATTGCCAACACACTCATATAGGTGATCGCTTCATTGTGATACGCAAGCCCCTTCACCACAACAAGGTAACGATCACGAAGGGGAATTGACACATGTATGTACCTTTTTTTTGGTTTTGTTTTTGCAGCCACAGTGCAGCACCAGAGGCCAGAAAAATTAGGCATGCACACATGCCTGAAAAACCAGGTATCATTGCAGCTGAAAGTGCCCAGGCTGAAAGTGCCCTAAAACAATGCGCTGTGAACCCTAGTTGGTGGCGGGGAGATGTCACGCAAGTCATCCAGCATGCAGAGATAAAATACAGCAGCATGTGGACCATTTTTAGCCCAAGGCATCTCATCTCATCAGGCCTTTTTTAGTCAAATGTATCGCCCACTGTCAGTCCCTTCGGGATCCATGCCTCATTCATCTTAATAAAGGTGACGTAATCTAGACTTTTTTTACCTAGACGACTTCTCTTCTCAGTGACAATACCTCCTGCTGCACTGAAGGTCCTTTCTGACAGGACACTTGAAGCGGGGCAGGCCAGAAGTTCTTTCGCAAATTGGGATAGCTCAGGCCACAGGTCAAGCCTGCACACCCAGTAGTCAAGGGGTTCATCGCTCCTCAGAGTGTCGATATCTGCAGTTAAGGCGAGGTAGTCTGCTACCTGTCGGTCGAGTCGTTCTCTGAGGATGGACCCCGAAGGGCTGTGGCGATGCGTAGGACTTAAAAAGCTCTGCATGTTCTCCATCAACAACACATCTGTAAAGCGTCCTGTCCTTGCCGTCGTGGTGATGGTAGGAGGAGGATTACTTTCACCTCTTCCCCTGTTAGATTCCCGTTGTGCTGTGACATCACCCTTATACGCTGTGTAAAGCATACTTTTTAACCTGCTGCATCCTTTCCGACTTCCGGTAATTCTGCAACATTTCAGGTACTTTCTGCTTATACTGGGGGTCGTTCTCCTTCAGCCTTTTTATACGAGGGTCCCTCAACAGGCACGACAGCATGAAAGACCCCATTTGCAAAAGGTTGGATGCCGAGCTACTCATGTCCCGTTCCTCGTCCTCACTGATTTCACTGAAGGTCTGTTCTTCCCCCCAGCCACGTACAACACCACCAGATAGGTGACAATGAGCACCCTGGGATGCCTGCTGTGGTTGGTCTTCCTCTTCTTCACAGCACATTCCTCCTCTGACTCCTCTTCCTCAGACTCCTCTTCCAGCGTTGTCGCAGGTCCAGCAAGCGATGCTGATAAGGCTGTTTCTGGTGGTGATGGTGACCACAACTCTTCCTCTTCACGCTCATCTATGGCCTGATCCAGCACTCTTCGCAGGGCACGCTCCAGGAAGAAAACAAATGGGATGATGTCGCTGATGGTGCCTTCGGTGCGACTGACTAGGTTTGTCACCTCCTCAAAAGGACGCATGAGCCTACAGGCATTGCACATGAGCGTCCAGTAACGTGGCAAAAAAATACCCAGCTCCGCTTTTTTTTTTTGTTGGAGCAGGCGGTCGAACATTAGGAGTGTTGAATTCTAACGTGTCGGGCTGTCGCAAATTAAGCGCCTCACTGGCATGTTATTTCGCCGCTGAATATCTGAAAAGTGCACCATGGCCGTGTAGGAACGCCTGAAATGGCCACACACCTTCCTGGCCTGCTTGAGGACGTCCTGTAAGCCTGGATACTTATACACAAAGCATTGTACGATCAGATTACACACATGTGCCATGCACGGCACATGTGTCAACTTGCCCAAATTCAATGCTGCCAACAAATTGCTTCCATTGTCACACACCACTTTGCCGATCTCCAGTTGGTGCGGGGTCAGCCACTGACCCACCTGTGCATTCAGGGCGGACAGGAGTGCTGGTCCGGTGTGACTCTCTGCTTTCAGGCAAGTCAACCTCAAGACGACGTGACACTGTCGTATCCGGGATGTGGAATAGCACCTGGGGAGCTGGGGGTGTGCAGTTGATGTGGAGCAAGACGCAGCAGCAGAAGAGGACTCAGCCGAGGAGGTTAGCGAAGAGGATGGAGTAGGAGGAGTAGAGGAGGTGGCAGCAGGCCTACCTGCAAGTCATGGTGGTGTCACCAACTCCTCTGCAGAGCCACGCATTCCATGCTTGGCAGCCGTCAGCAGGTTTACCCAATGCGCAGTGTACGTGATATACCTGCCCTGACCGTGCTTTGCAGACCAGGTATCAGTGGTCAGATGGACCCTTGCCCCAACACTGTGTGCCAGACATAACATGACTTCCTTTTCCACAATAGAGTACAGGTTGGGGATTGCCTTTTGTGAAAAGAAATTTCGGCTGGGTACCTTCCACTGTGGTGTCCCAATAGCTACAAATTTTTTGAAGGCCTCAGTCTCCACCAGCTTGTATGGTAAAAGCTGGCGGGCTAAGAGTTCCGACAAGCCAGCTGTCAGACGCCGGGCAAGGGGGTGACTCTGTGACATTGGCTTCTCACGCTCAAACATGTCCTTGACAGACACCTGACTGTGAGCAGATGAGATGGAACTGCTCAAGGCGAGAGGCGGAGTGGCGGGTGGTTGAGAGGGGGCAAGGAGGACAGCAGTGGTTGACGTGGCTGAAGATGCTGCACCAGGAGGAGGATGGTGGCTTTGAGTTTGTGTGCTGCTTGTACTCGTCATCATGTGTTGATCCCATAGACGTTTGTGATGTGAGATCATGTGCCTTCGCAAAGCAGTTGCACCTAGGTTGGTGTTGGACTTCCCACGAAATGCCACACTGCTGAGCTTTGCAATGACGGCATTCTGGTGGTGGCAACAGCATGCCTTGATTGGTGTGCTGTCTGGCTGACCCCGGGTGCCGATACATGCTGTCTGACTGTGCCACTAGCTCCTTGCGACGACCTCCCCCTGCTTCCAACTCGTCTCCTCCTCCTCTTTGTCTCCCCATCTGAACTTTCCCCCTGTGCTTCTTCTCTTCGAGCAGGCACCCACGTGACATCCACAGACACATCGTCATCATCAACCACTTCACTTGTATCTGACAACTCAGCAAAGGAAGCAGCAGCGAGTACACCATCATCATCATCACACCGTACGTCCATGTGTGTAATGCTGCCTAACTGAGACATATCCCTGTTATCTACATCCTCTGGCAATAATGGTTGCGCATAACTCATTTCTTCCAACTGATGTGTAAATAACTCCTCTGACAGATCAAGTGAAGCAGCTGTAGTGCTAGTGTTGGTGGTGGTGGCAGGCGGGCGAGTGGTCACTTGAGAGGTGCCCGAAGCTGAGCTGGAGGAGGATGGTGCGTCAAGGTTCCGAGCGGAAGCTGTAGAAGATTGGGTGTCCTGTGTTAGCCAGTCAACTATGCCCTCAGAACTTTTCGAGTTCAGGGTACGTGGCCTCTGAACACTGGGCATTATTCTAGGGCCAAAGGAAATCACAGCACCACAACCACGACGGCCCCTGCGGGGTGGCCTGCCTCTGCCTGTCATTTTTCTTTTTTTTTACGATTAGTGGTACTATGCGTGCAAGCTACTGTGACACCAGATATGAGTGGTGGCACTGTGCACTGGCAGTAGTTGGCACAGTACACGCTGACGCTGTCGGCCTGACACACACGCTTGCAGCCAAGTAACTGCAATTTTATTACAGTCAAAATTGCTGTTTTTTTTTAAAATGTAATCTACTGTGACACCAGATATGAGTGGTGCCACTGTGCGCTGGTAGTAGTTGGCAAAGTACACGCTGACGCTGTAGGCCTGACACACACGCTTGCAGCCAAGTAACTGCAATTATATTACAGTCAAAATTGCTAGTTTTTTTTTTATGTAATGTACTGTGACACCAGATATGAGTGGCACTGGTGGCACTGTGCACTGGCAGTAGTTGGCACAGTACACGCTGACGCTATAGGCCTGACACACACGCTTGCAGGCAACTAACTGCAATTATATTACAGTCAAAATTGCTGTTTTTTTTTTAAATGTAATTTACTGTGACACCAGATATGAGTGGCACTGGTTGCACTGTGCACTGGCAGTAGTTGGCACAGTACACGCTGTAGGCGTGACACACACGCTTGCAGGCAACTAACTGCAATTATATTACAGTCAAAAAAAGTTATTTGCTTTTTTTTATGTAATCTACTGTGACACCAGATATGAGTGGCACTGGTGGCAGTGTGCACTGGCAGTAGTTGGCACAGTACACTCTGTAGGCCTGAAACACACGCTTGCAGGCAACTAACTGCAATTATATTGCAGTCAAAAAAGTTTTTTTTTATTTTTACATGTAATCTACTGTGACACCAGATATGAGTGGCACTGGTGGCACTGTGCACTGGCACTAGTTGGCACAGTACACGCTGACGCTAAAGGCCTGACACACACGCTTGCAGGCAACTAACTGCAATTATAATACAGTCAAAAAAGTTTGTTTGTTTTTTTACATGTAATCTACTGTGACACCAGATATGAGTGGCACTGGTGGCACTGTGCACTGGCAGTAGTTGGCACAGTACACGCTGTAGGCCTGACACACATGCTTGCAGGCAACTAACTGCAATTATATTGCAGTCAAAAAAGTTTATTTTTATTTTTACATGTAATCTACTGTGACACCAGATATGAGTGGCACTGGTGGCACTGTGCACTGGCACTAGTTGGCACAGTACATGCTGACACTAAAGGCCTGAAACACACGCTTGCAGGCAACTAACTGCAATTTTATTACAGTCAAAAGTTTTTTGTTTTTTTATGCAAGCTACTGTGACACCAGATATGAGTGACAAAATGTTGGAGTATTGGTTCACCACCGCATCCCGTTGACTATAAAGGGATCTCGCCACTTTCAAGAATAAAGAACTGCTTTCAACGAACAAAAAATTCTTCATATACAACCTTTTTTCTAGCCAAAAGTCAGCATCTCACCAGAATTCGGCTAGATCACCGCTGGATCCCATCATAATCAATGGGGATCAGGCCTTGCCTGGTCGTGTCTGGCAATTCCAGATCCACTGCTCATTTTTATTGCTTCCAATACATCAACATCAAGAACTGATTGTTCACTTGCTGCCTAATATGTCACCCCTTGCCAGGTGACAAAGTCATGAGATAGTTAATGTTATTCACTTCAATGTTCATTGGTTGTAAATGCTATCAATTCAATTCATAAAGAGTAATGATGGAAAAATGTATAATACCTGAAAACCACAGTATAGTTTATCCCATCTGCATTAACTAAAAAGCCTCCAAATCTAAATGAGGCTGCATAGGTCATAAAAATGACACACTGGGCAAAGCCGAAACAGGCACCGTAAACATGAGCCTTTTTGACGCCCGTCTTGTACGGCATCTCCAGCTCCTTCTCATAGAGTTGGACAAACATCATTTCCTTGCCCAATCCTGCAACCGTACGAATATTACCAATAGCTTCACCGGAGACCTGTGGTAAAAAAAAAAGAACATGAGTTTTATGAACTTTGCATCATTTTTGTACTTTCATTTTCACACTTTAGGATAAAGGTGGTGGCAATGTTATCATTCATGACATTTAACATTGAGCGCATAAAGCTTATTGCTTGGGATGATGAGACTTTCTTAGCATACTTTGAGATAGTTCACATCTCTTGGTCAACATCCAGATAGAGCTAAACCTTAAAGGAAAACTGTCACACTTAGACCCTAATTTCAATTTTCATATATGTAGTTACTAATAACATGATATTCCAGAATCAGTTACTATTAGACTGACTTACCCCATATTTAATAAGATTCAGCCCTTAGCAACCAGTCTGCATAAAACTGCAATTTCACTATTCAGTTAAGATGGCCGCCACTGCCCTCACCCTGAGGCTAATCCTGCCTGCCCTCACTAGCCAGTAACAATAGCCCCCAAAAGTGTCAGTAACCAGAGCCCTCCCCCTAAAGGGTTAATCTCCTGCAGCACAAAGGGGTCCTCTTACCATATGTTGCTTTCATTTATACACTGAGCAGACGGCAGATCTCCCTTCCCTGGTCTGCGCTGCTTCAACTCTGCATTCTCCAGCTCTGCTGAGTGAGGGAGCGTCTGCCAAGTGCAGGGACAGGGAGAAGTGCACACAGCCCAGGCACTGTTATCAGCTGCTGGGGAGGACCTGGCTTTAATCATTTACTTACAGTCCCTGGCTGTCAGTAATCTGACCTGGCTGTACCAGCCTGCACGCTGCGTCCTCGGACCATGCCTAGCAACCCTATTTTAAGCACAGGTAAAAGTAGGCAGTACAGGGAACAAAACTGTGGAATTAAGGGGTAATTGAGTACACACTGAAAAGTTGAAATAGGGCCACCAAGAAGATATTAATCACCACAATCCAATACTCAAAAAAAATACGACAGTTATACTTTAAAACCATACTTAAAAGCTATGGACACCTTTAGGGGAAATTTTTTATTCTATCATTCTACTCATTTTGGGCCAAAATGTTATTTATTTTTTCTTAGTCTTTATTAGAGATGAGCGAGCCAATTCCAAACAAAACTGAACTTTTGGCAAATGCTCACCAATTTAGATTAGAAATTCAGACTACTAGTGAGTGCAACAGACCAGGGAGGATGAAGATGGAGGATCAGATGACTCCCCGAGGGGTCCTAGCTGGCAGGCTTGCCGACAGTGCTTTGTAGTCAGCCTGACAACCAATCAGAAGGGAGGATATTGGTGTCACAGCCACGGTTATGGTCGTGACTCCTTGGGAGCCGCATACAGTTGCCCGCGGTTGTGGTTGTTGTGTCAACCGCAGCTGAGGCATAATGTAGTTGGCCTCAGTGCGGTTGCCGCGGACAACAGCTATGTGTGCGGTTCCCGGGGAGTTGTGTGCGTGTGTGGATGCACTTTGTTTGTATGTCTGGTGTGCACTTGTTGTTGATTGGTGTGCACGTGCATCTTCCTTTCACTGTGGCTGCCCGTGGCAGCGTCTGGTATGTTGTACATGTGGTGGCAGTGTCCTGGCCTTCGGGCTGTCTTTCTGGACGGCTGCCACCCATGTCGTTGCCAGCGGCAATAGCCACAGTGTGATCTCTTGGACACTTCCCCTGTCTGTGACTTTCCCTTCTGTGGTGCTGGAAGGGTTAACTCCCTTCCCAGTGTGTGAGTGATGTCACTGGGTGTGTCTGACTGTGGGTGTGGCTTCTTGGCCTATAAAGCCTGAGTGTTTTGCATGGTTCAGTAGGTTGCTTCAGCCCTGCTAGCTGGAGCAGCCTCCTGTGTATTTGACCTGCCTGTGAGAGCCACCCCTGTGGTCATAAAAATTATTGTTCTTGTTGATGTCTTTATGTTGGTGAGGTTGTATGTTCTTCTGTTGGGAGCTTTCTATGTTTTGGTGCAGCTAATGGTTCTGGATTCCTGTCTCTTGAGGGATCCAGTCAGCAAGGCTGTGGCAGGTTGGTAGAACTACTTAGTTCGCCTGCCATTTCCATTAGTCTGTTAGTGTTCCCCTTTTCCCAACAGCTTGGCCATTGAGACTCCTGCTCCTCCGTGCCAAGGAGGAGTAGGTCGTCTTACCCAGCTCCTAGCGCAGGGATCTGCGGAGGGTAAGATAGGGCTCCGAGGTTCCTTCGCATGGGTCCTCCTACCTTAAAGGTCGGCCCATGCTGGTTAGGGTCAGGGTAGGGATGCGTTGAGGAGGTGACCTGCTCCCTATCCTGTGCTCATGGCCGAGTAGCCATTACAACACCTGGCATCTCACGGCTGAGGGTTTCCCCCATCCTCAGCCGTGACAGTATGACCACAGCGGCATCTCATGTGGCGATTCCCTCGAAAGAGGGTAGAGCATGCACCGCCGTCTATGGATGGGGTGCATGCGCGCTCCTCGGAGGAAGAGCGTTATGGGGGTTTCGCTTCTGACGGCGCGGTGAGTGGCTTTTCCCCGCCACTTCCTCACCGTGTTCGTTTGGCGTCCCCTGTTACTTTTTATCCCCTCACCCTGGTGTTTTTTGGTGTGTGGGTTACCTTCGAAAGAGGGTGCAGCATGCAGTGCCATGCTCTTGTGGCCTGCATGCGCGTTCTCCGGAGGGAGAGCATTCCGGGGGGATCACCGTTTACGGCGCGGTTAGTGGCTTATTCCCCGCCACCTTACCTTCCGCGTCCGTGTTGGTGATCCCTCGTCCCTCTCCATGTTCCCATCTCTGGTCGTCTGCTGGCAGCACTCCGTAAGTGGTCCGGCTGCGTGCTGGTTAGGAGTGTCTGCTGGCAGCGACTGGAGTGGGGACGTGAGTGGAGACTCCCCTCGTCCATCTCTCAGTGGTTCTTTCTCCTGTATCGCTGGTGCGGGCTGCAGTCCTCGTCGGACTGGCTAGTGTGAGCCGGGAGAGGATGCAGCTGACAGCGACTTTTTTTGGAACCCTGTCTGAGAGTGGACGTCCCCTTCTCCCATCCCCTTGTGTTGGAGTCCCTAACGTGTTTTTTTTGGTGGGGGGGGGGCTTTGAGGGGTGGGAGTGTCACGGCCACGGTTATGGTCGTGACTCCTTGGGAGCCGCATACAGTTGCCCGCGGTTGTGGTTGTTGTGTCAACCGCAGCTGAGGCATAATGTAGTTGGCCTCAGTGCGGTTGCCGCGGACAACAGCTATGTGTGCGGTTCCCGGGGAGTTGTGTGCGTGTGTGGATGCACTTTGTTTGTATGTCTGGTGTGCACTTGTTGTTGATTAGTGTGCACGTGCATCTTCCTTTCACTGTGGCTGCCCGTGGCAGCGTCTGGTATGTTGTACATGTGGTGGCAGTGTCCTGGCCTTCGGGCTGTCTTTCTGGACGGCTGCCACCCATGTCATTGCCAGCGGCAACAGCCACAGTGTGATCTCTTGGACACTTCCCCTGTCTGTGACTTTCCCTTCTGTGGTGCTGGAAGGGTTAACTCCCTTCCCAGTGTGTGAGTGATGTCACTGGGTGTGTCTGACTGTGGGTGTGGCTTCTTGGCCTATAAAGCCTGAGTGTTTTGCATGGTTCAGTAGGTTGCTTCAGCCCTGCTAGCTAGAGCAGCCTCCTGTGTATTTGACCTGCCTGTGAGAGCCACCCCTGTGGTCATAAAAATTATTGTTCTTGTTGATGTCTTTATGTTGGTGAGGTTGTATGTTCTTCTGTTGGGAGCTTTCTATGTTTTGGTGCAGCTAATGGTTATGGATTCCTGTCTCTTGAGGAATCCAGTCAGCAAGGCTGTGGCAGGTTGGTAGAACTACTTAGTTCGCCTGCCATTTCCATTAGTCTGTTAGTGTTCCCCTTTTCCCAACAGCTTGGCCATTGAGACTCCTGCTCCTCCGTACCAAGGAGGAGAAGGTCGTTTTACCCAGCTCCTAGCGCAGGGATCTGCGGAGGGTAAGATAGGGCTCTGAGGTTCCTGCGCATGGGTCCTCCTACCTTAAAGGTCGGCCCATGCTGGTTAGGAGTTAGGGTCAGGGTAGGGATGCGTTGAGGAGGTGACCTGCTCCCTATCCTGTGCTCCTGGCCGAGTAGCCATTACAACACCTGGCATCTCACGGCTGAGGGTTTCCCCCATCCTCAGCCGTGACAATTGGCTGGTCTTTTAGGCTTTGTGCAAGTTCTGAAGGATAGAGGCCACACTGATGTGATAGGACATGTCTGCCATGTGTCTACCGATTACAAACACAAGCCAGCCATCTAAAGGCCCTTTTGCATTACTCAATTGAGCAGACAATTGCATTCCTTCCCGCAATTGTCTGCTCATCAGTGAAGAAGACGGCTGCATTTACATGCAGCAATCTCCTCCACAGTAGGGGGAGGAGCGATTGCTAATGACATCGCTCGTCCCCTACAGAATCATTGTTTGCCGGCAGCAGAGTGATTTTTAGGCAGCGCGATCTGCTGCCGACAAACGATCATTTAGGTGACCGCATCAAAGGTCAAATTACCCAATGAGTGAGTTTACTCGTTTATCAGGTAATCACAAGCAGCATACATTTTGCTGCCTATGCTGCTCAGTTGCACTTTTTTCTTTCTAAATACCTGTTGCAATTTTTCTACCATTTATAAGTGCGCAAATAATCTTATTTTAGTGCATCGATACTAGTGTACAGTGTGTTCCAAGCAGAGGACATTTAATTGGACCTGCATTTCTTATAAAAAGAAAAACTGTTGCCATTTTACTACTTTTTATAAGTACAAATGGGCAGACATTGTTTACGCAGTGGTGTGTGAAATAAAAATGATACTAACACCAAGCAAATACACACACCACCATATGATCTAAAAATATAATATAATGCTAAAAACAGATATACAAAGGGCAAAGACAGGTGGCAATCACTTACAGTAAAGGAACTGAATAGAGTGGTGCAGTACCCGGAGCTGAGGGTGCTTGCAAATTGTTTGTTGTTTAGTGTTTGTTATATCATTTAATGCAAGGTATACCCAGTATGGTTATTGTATGGAAGTGACAGAGTTAACCAACTCTGACACATCCCCCTGCAGGAAGCTTGAGTGTATCTGCAGTCTATTCTCAGTAAATTCTCCAGAGAGCTGTCGGCTTGATCTGCAGTTCTTATTTCTGAACTCCTGACAGCTCAAAAACACTAATTTAAGCCAAATATTTATCAAACTGATCAGAATTTAGTGATAAGGGGTGTTTATGAGCTGTAAGGAAAGTAAAGATAAGGGCTTCAGATGGGGCCTTCAGAGTCTGCAAAAGCAGTGAAAGTAAACGTTGTAGAGGAGAAACTGTTGAAAATATTTAATAAATGATTTTTAACCCAAATTTGGTAGTGCACAATGATTAAAATATTCCTCCCAAAGGGGTCCGCAATATTTAAATGAAAACAGTTTTATTTTAGCAGAGACATTTTATTTGGTGCTGCAAAAGAGCATTTAATGGCGTTCATTTTAGGAAATAAAGGTCAAAATGTACTTTTTTGTGGCTCCCTGGGCTATGTGGCTGATATTCAAAGTGCAATAAATTAATCTTTTTCCATTTCTCCCCTTTAGACTCGAGGCTCTACGTGTGATACATGTTCTTTATGTGGCATTAATTGAAAGATGTATTTTTAATGCTGTACCCAATGTGCAGGATAGCCTTCACTACTGGATGAAGAGCAGGAAGTGGGGCGGGCAGATATTAAAAAGGAACTAAAGGTGGAATTTAATGGAAATAAAGTTGTTTTAGCACATAAAGATATTATGCGCTCTTGTGCATTAATATCACAGCGATGTACTAAGATGTAATTAGAGGTAATGAGTGTACATCTATCAGCCTTACAACCTGTGGAGAGCTGCATGGGTTAGGGCCCATTTACACATGCAGAGAATCCACCTACCGTCTTCTGTATGCTCGCTTCTTCCTATACAGTTTGCATTGTTGTTGGCGGCTTCTCACCTAGCTACACGGAAGGAGGTGCTGCCATGAGTTTTATGTCCGCATAAAGGATAGGATCAATGACAACTCAGCGCTTAGTTGCTCATTGGTAGACGGGTTTACAGGGGTCAATGATCGGGAATGAACATGTGTACTAAGGATGTATATAACGCTCTCAAGAGTACTCACACTTCCATATGTAATGCTGATAACTTCCTGAAGTGGGGTAGTCTTACTCAGGTACGTAAGCAGGCTTTTTATTTTTCGATCTATCCTGGTAGGCCATTTGGTGATTCCTTATTGAGCTAGTGCATTAAAGAGGTTGTCTCACTTCAGCAAGTGGCATTTATCATGTAGAGAAAGTTAATACAAGGTGATTGTCCATATTGCCTCCTTTGCTGGCTTGATTCATTTTTCCTTTGCATTATACACTGCTTGTATCCAGGGTTTATGACCACCCTGCAATCCAGCAGCGGTGGTCGTGCTTGTGCAGCGTCCCACTCAGGACACGTGGGAACTGCAAAATTACTGTAATATTGCATTACTGTGTGGCATCTCGTTCTGCATGACTTCACCTGTTGTATCCCTGCTCATAGGCTGGTTAAGTGCGCTTTATACATCCCACCACTAGAGGGGGATAGCACTTAATATATATAAATACCTTAGTCAGGCCTAGTGTGAGAGAGTGGAGAGGAGTTGTGGTGGTTGCTAGTGAAGTGATTCAGTTCAGTTGAGACTCCACATTACAGAGTAGTGAGTGAAGTCAGAAGCAGCTATGTGGTAGTGCCAAGGTATGAGGAGCAGGAGAGCGTTTTCCTCCTGTGGTCCTCTTAGTTCCTTTCATTCTACAACCAGAGGATAGAGTTTCGTCCCTGGAAGAAATCCAAGCAGAGAGTCATCGGTGATAACAGCCACTACCTAAGGCTTAATGGGCACCTTTGCACATGGTGGAGGACAATCTAGCTACAGGCAGCCTCACCATAAAGTATAGAAGACAGATTAGCTACCTGTTCAAGGGCTTGGAAGATACAGAAATTATAGGCCTAAGCATACCCGAAAAGAGTACTACAGAACCACAGCCTGAGTCAGGACCTAGCCAAACCTATTAACAGTGGATCAACAGAATTCTTCTAAATATCAAGGGACTGTATTCTGTCTGGATGTTTATGCTGCAACTTAAACCAGCTACAGTAAAAGTTGTGAGTTGTATCCTACCACTGTATAGAGATATGAGGGGCACTCTCTACATATGGGATCACACACAGAACAAATATGCCTAATAGGGTGAATTTACATTTAATAACAATTAATATTCACTAAAAATACAATCCCATAATAACATATCCTACCACTGTCTACCTCATTCTTCAATACTACCGTTACGACTGGTTGTACCATCATAAACGGTACTGGCTTCACGACAAATACCCAAAGGGACCCAGCCGCCACAAGCACCCTAAACACCGCCGTCATCAAGGGCACCTCAACCTCCATCTAGGCTGGTGCTCCCCTACCACAGAGTGTGCCCCGGAGGATTTTGTGCTGTCTTCCTCATCACTGTGCTGCCGGCCCAGGGAGGCTTTCTGCTAACCGTGAGTAAACCGATGAACTGTATTATTACTTCCCCTCATCGGCCCACCGTGCACCTCACGTGTCACCCCTGCTGTTCTAGCACGCCACACTTACACCCTATAGGAAAAAGGGCCGGTCTATGCACAATCTTCCAGAGAGGCCAGCGCTTTTTCCTATAGTGTGCTAATACGACCACCACTGCTGGATTGCAGGGTGGTCATAAACCCTGGAAACGAGCAGTGTTTAATGTGATGGAAAAATGAATCCAGCCAGCAAAGGAGGTAATATGGACAATCACAATACATTAGTAAGTGCCTTGTATTAACTTTCTCTACAAGATAAATGTCAATTGCTAAAGTGAGACAACAACTTTAAGCATTTGCAAAATACACTCCTCACAGCAAATGTATGTGCACTTGTGGTTTCTAAACTAATCTAAAGAATTAGTGGCTAGTGACTAGGTTCCAGTGTCAAGTAGTAGGAACCTGGCACGTTAAAAATGTTACAGAACAGGAGGTGCTGAGTATATTGTTATATAGTGAAAATAATTCAACAAATCATGACATTTATTGATCTAAAATACTGTTGATTCTGGGCTTAGGAGTCCAGTGGGCGGTGCTACTATTGAGACTGCCCCCTGGACTCCTAAGCCCAAAATGAGCAGAGTTGTACATCTAAATGACAAGTTAGGGTGGGTTCGCATTGACGTTCTAAATTCCATTATAGGGTTCCGTTATTACAGAGTTATAATGGAATATAATGGAATTTTAGGACAGAATGCAAAATAGAAGCCTTTAGGACGCATTCCATTTTACTCCGTCCTAATACATGTCAATGCCACAAATAACGGTTTTGTTTGGTTCCATTATACATGACACAAAAAAGTCCTGTCGACAGGACTTTATATACGTATATATACGTGAGGTGGTTGGGAACGGGTTAATATTATCATTATCTTATAAATCATTTTCCCCGACTGATACAAAAATGCTCTGAGATACCTTTCCAGCTTCTTCCAACGCTTTTTTGTCTTGATTTGCAAATCCTGTAAGCATTTTAGCTTGAAGAACTCCGGACAATCCGATTAAAGGAAGGAAGCATAAAACCACTAAAGTCAGCTTCCAGCTGAAGTAGAAGGAGATGACCAGTGAAGCTCCGATATTTGTAAGGGAATTGACAATCATTCCAATCTGAGAACCAGTGGCCTAAATAGGGGAAAATAAACTTAAAGTAAATCAATGGGGAATACATATTCTACTATACAATCAGCTATGAGTCCTATATACTGATGAAAACTGTATAACGATGCACAGCAATAGGGGGTAATTATATACAGCCACATATCTATAAGTTATGTGCACTCAGCTACGCTAGTGAAAATACTACTACTGGTTTCTCCAAAGCTTGTTGCAGATAGATAATGGTTTGTTATTTTAGAGGGCATCTGTCAGCAGGTTTGACCTGTTACATGTGCGCTTGGCAGCTGAAGGCATCTGTGTTGAACCCATGTTCATATGTGCCGGCATTGCTGAGAAAAGTGATGTTATAATATATGCAAATGAGCTTCTAGGAGCAACAGGGGCGTTGCCATTACTCCTCGAGGCTCAGCTCTCTCTGCAACTGCCATGCCCCCTGCACTTTGATTGACAGGGCCAGGTGTGATCACGTTTTCACTGCCTGGCCCTATAAATGAAAGTGCAGAGGACGCGGCAGCTGCAGAGAGAGCTGAGCATCTAGGTGTAACAGAAATGCCCCCGTTGCTCCTAGAGGCGCATTTGCATATATTAAAACTTCCCTTTCCTCAGCAATGCGGGAACATATAAACATGGGACCAACACAGATGCCTTCAGCTGCCAAGTGCACATGTAACAGGTCATCCAGTGTCATAGGTACAAACCTGGTGACAGATGTCCTTTAAAGGACTACTCCAGACAAAAGTGATACATTGATTTATGCCTAGTGCAGGACTTAAAGGATTTGTTCTATTAAGATAGCTTATCCCCTAAACAAAGAATATGGGATACGTTTCCAACCATGGGAGGCCCCTGATGGTCTCAAGAATAGGACCAGTGCGCTGCTGCTCCATTCAGCTCTATGGCGCTACTAGAGATAGCCAAGCATGTCTGCCACTCCATTCAAATGGGCAGCGTGGGCCCCCTTTCTCGAGATTGGTGGGTGCCCCAGCAGTCAGACCCCTGCTGGTCAAACACTTATGCCGTATTCTGTGAATAGGGGATAAGTTGCCTTAATGGAAGAGCCTTTTAAGGAGGTGGTGCATGAGCCAGGTTTTCTATGTATAGTATTCTTTGAAACTCTATGTCATGCTTCGCCCCTTTAGAGCCTTCCTTAGGCACGTCACATTGGATTAGTTTAGGCATTCTTTCAAACCGTATTCAAGTAACAGAAATCCTCATAGATTTACCAAGAAACTGCAAGAGCAGCAACGACAAAAGAAAAAAAACAGAGATTTACTGCACCCCTTGAACTTGAGACGCGTCAGTGGCAAGTCTGGTGGTCAGCGCTCCAGGACTGTTGTTAGCATCATCAAACCATCCAATTTCTTGACCAAGCATAGCCTGAAAACCGGTTCTCCTTAGTCTCCGGGTCAGAAGCTCTCCAGATTTGGCAAAAGCAAATCCCTAGAAATAATCATGGAGTTACTGTATACTGTATACTTATGATCATATTAAAGAGAATCCGAGAGAAGATACGAGCGGCACTTCTGCTTCCAGCGGTGCGGTGCGCGTGTCCAGGGAAGAAGATCCACAGATAATGATATAGTAAGGACCGGCACTCGCTATTGGTAGTGATATCAAATAAATTTAATGGTCACATACAAATGGTAAATGTGACGCGTTTCGACTATTAGAAGCCTTTGTCAAACATACTGTGTACAAAAATCAAACAATTTAAATAGCCCGCGATGGAGCCGGAAATGACGTCAGGTTGCCATGACAACATTGTAAACAAAGGACACAACAGTGCAGAACTGATGATGGAGCAAGTGGATGAGCAGGTAACAATGATTGCTTAACAGGGGCACCATTTTTAGCAGTGCTGCATACTGTAGAACATAATTAACAAAGATATAATATGATATACTTAATGTTGGATGCTGTGGCTAACTGTTTAAGGAAAAAAAGGGGTGGAAAAAACACAATTAAATTATCGGTGCACCATGCTTTATACTGCCACATTTTGCTAAAATATATGAAAAATTCAAGATATTCTATACAGTTATACTGCTAGTTATATGGTGAACTTACGCCCTGATTAAGCAGTTAGTAACATGGATGTAGTCAAGTTCTCTGTGGAGAAAAGAAAGAAGGAACCAGTTGAGAAAAATTGCTATGCACTGTAGTTTACAAAAGCTGTTTAAATCATAATCTCGATTTAATCCCTTAGGTTCTAGGGTTTGGAGGCGGTGAATCCAATACGCTTCTCTTTTTTTGAGCATTTTACACCTGTCACCTCCTCTCCGGGGTAGTGATACGTGCTCTATGATCTGGAAGCGCAGTTGGGAAATGGCATGTCGGTGTTCCTCAAAATGATGTGGGATTGGTAGTAGTAAGTTTTTCTTTCTAATAGTAGATTTGTGTTTGCAGAATCGATCTTTCATCCTCATGGAGGTCTCACCGACATACACAAGACCGCAGGGACACTTCAAGAGATAGATCACGAAGTTACTGTTGCAGGTAAAAAAGCCATTTATTTTAAATTTTTCCCCTGTGTATGGATGGGTGAAGTGTTCTCCTTTAATGGCACTAGAGCAGTGTATACATTGAAGACATGGGAATGTCCCATTCTTGGGTGTTGAAAGGGTGGCCTGGCGTAGAGTATGTCTGTCACTGCCTACATCAGCCCTGACCAGGATGTCTCTAATGTTTTTGCACCTTTTGTAACAGATCATAGGAGGAGATTGAAATTCAGTGACATTGGGGTAAGCTCTGCTGAGGATACTCCAATGTTTGTTGAGAATGGTCCTACATTTATTGACCCAAGGGTGATATTTAACCACAAACGGTACTCGTGGCTTTTTAACATTAGTGGTGGTACTCTCTTTAGGTGGTTTCGCCTGTTGTGTATTCAGTAGATCTTGCGGATACCCTCTCTCACGAAATTTGTCCAACATCTCCTCCTGTCGTGTTGTTTTTATGTTGGTATCAGATACAATCCTATTCACTCTCTGTAATTGTGAATAGGGAAGGGATTTTTTGACTGCAGGAGGATGGTTACTTGTGAAGTGCAGCAGGCTGTTGCGGTCAGTATTTTTGGTGTATAAATCTGTATGTATCTGTCCCTTCTCATCTTTTATCACCCATGTGTCAAGGAAATTAATTTTGGACATGTCTGAGTGCATTGTGAACTGCAGTTCCTTCCAGACTGAGTTGATGTACTGCATGAATTGTTCGAGGGTTCGAATGTCGCCCCGCCATACGCAAAATATGTCATCGATAAATCGTCTCCAAAAAATGCAGTGGTCCTTGTATAGAGTGTCACCGTATATGTATTCTTTTTCAAACCATGACATATAACAATTTGCATAGGGCGGTGCGGCATTCGAACCCATCGCGGTTCCCCGCTGCTGGCGAAAAAATGTATCCTGAAATAGGAAATAGTTCTCATGCAGTATTATAGTGAGCAAACTCAGAAAAAAATTTTTTCACTATCATTGTAGGTAGACAATGCTAGTAGCCACTCTACTGCTCTAATGCCTTTCTGGTGTTCAATAGATGTATAGAGGCTACATACGTCAAATGTAGCCAATATATCACTTTCCTTGAGTTGGAGGTCACGTATCTGTCTGAGGAAATCATTAGTGTCAAGAAGATATGATGGTGCCTCTTTGGTCAGTGGAGTCAGTGCTTTCTCTAGAATGATGGCTGGGGCTGATAAGATGGAGTCTGTGAGTGCCACAATGGGACGTCCTGGGGGGCTGGTGAGAGATTTGTGTACCTTTGGCAATGTATAGAATACAGGTGTAATGGGGTGTTGATGTATAATGTATTCCCCCATTTTACGTCAATGGTATTGTTGCTAATGTATTCATTAGTGATTGCCTCCAATTTAGCTTTGATGGTGTATACGGGGTCAGAGGGCAGTGATTGATATGTGTCAATATTGGATAATTGTTGCAAAATCTCCCCCACATAATACTCCCTATCCAGCACGACCAGGGCTCCCCCTTTGTCTGCAGGTTTCACTATGATGGATTTATCATCCAACAATTGTGTAAGTGCATCCCTTTCTAGGGTAGATAATTTTTGTGACATGTGATATTCCCCTGTCCGGAGGCCATGCATCTTTACATTTATATCTCTGGTACAACGTGATATCTATGTAAAGATGCATGGCCTCCGGACAGGGGAATATCACATGTCACAAAAATTATCTACCCTAGAAAGGGATGCACTTACACAATTGTTGGATGATAAATCCATCATAGTGAAACCTGCAGACAAAGGGGGAGCCCTGGTCGTGCTGGATAGGGAGTATTATGTGGGGGAGATTTTGCAACAATTATCTAATATTGACACATATCAATCACTGCCCTCTGACCCCGTATACACCATCAAAGCTAAATTGGAGGCAATCACTAATGAATACATCAGCAACAATACCATTGATGTGAAAATGGGGGAATACATTATACATCAACACCCCATCACACCTGTGTTCTATACATTGCCGAAGGTACATAAATCCCTCACCAGCCCCCCAGGACGTCCCATTGTGGCACTCACAGACTCCATCTTATCAGCCCCAGCCATCATTCTAGAGAAAGCACTGACTCCACTGACCAAAGAGGCACCATCATATCTTCTTGACACTAATGATTTCCTCAGACAGATACGTGACCTCCAACTCAGGGAAAGTGATATATTGGCTACATTTGATGTATGTAGCCTCTATACATCTATTGAACACCAGAAAGGCATTAGAGCAGTAGAGTGGCTATTAGCATTGTCTACCTACAATGATAGTGAGAACATTTTTTTCCTGAGTTTGCTCACTATAATACTGCATGAGAACTATTTCCTATTTCAGGATACATTTTTTCGCCAGCAGCGGGGAACCGCGATGGGTTCGAATGCCGCACCGCCCTATGCAAATTGTTATATGTCATGGTTTGAAAAAGAATACATATACGGTGACCCTCTATACAAGGACCACTGCATTTTCTGGAGAAGATTTATCGATGACGTATTTTGCGTATGGCGGGGCGACATTCGAACCCTCGAACAATTCATGCAGTACATCAACTCAGTCTGGAAGGAACTGCAGTTCACAATGCACTCAGACATGTCCAAAATTAATTTTCTTGACAGATGGGTGATAAAAGATGAGAAGGGACAGATACATACAGATTTATACACCAAAAATACTGACCGCAACAGCCTGCTGCACTTTACAAGTAACCATCCTCCTGCAGTCAAAAAATCCCTTCCCTATTCACAACTACAGAGAGTGAATAGGATTGTATCTGACACCAACATAAAAACAACACGACAGGAGGAGATGTTGGACAAATTTCGTGACAGAGGGTATCCGCAAGATCTACTGAATACACAACAGGCGAAACCACCTAAAGAGAGTACCACCACTAATGTTAAAAAGCCACGAGTACCGTTTGTGGTTAAATACCACCCTTGGGTCAATAAATGTAGGACCATTCTCAACAAACATTGGAGTATCCTCAGCAGAGCTTACCCCAATGTCACTGAATTTCAATCTCCACCTATGATCTGTTATAAAAGGTGCAAAAACATTAGAGACATCCTGGTCAGGGCTGATGTAGGTAGTGACAGACATACTCTACGCCAGGCCACCCTTTCAACACCCAAGAATGGGACATTCCCATGCCTTCAATGTATACACTGCTCTAGTGCCATTAAAGGAGAACACTTCACCCATCCATACACAGGGGAAAAATTTAAAATAAATGGCTTTTTTACCTGCAACAGTAACTTCGTGATCTATCTCTTGAAGTGTCCCTGTGGTCTTGTGTATGTCGGTGAGACCTCCATGAGGATGAAAGATCGATTCTGCAAACACAAATCTACCATCAGAAAGAAAAACTTACTACTACCAATCCCACATCATTTTGAGGAACACCGACATGCCATTTCCCAACTACGCTTCCAGATCATAGAGCACGTATCACTACCCCGGAGAGGAGGTGACAGGTGTAAAATGCTCAAAAAAAGAGAAGCGTACTGGATTCACCGCCTCCAAACCCTAGAACCTAAGGGATTAAATCGAGATTATGATTTAAACAGCTTCTTGTAAACTACAGTGCATTGCAATTTTTCTCAACTGGTTCCTTCTTTCTTTTCTCCACAGAGAACTTGACTCCATCCATGTTACTAACTGCTTAATCAGGGCGTAAGTTCACCATATAATAGCAGTACTACTGTATACAATATCTTGCATTTTTTCATAAATTTTAGCAAAATGTGGCAGTATAAAGCATGGTGCACCGATAATTTAATTGTGTTTTTTCCACCCCTTTTTTTTCCTTAAACAGTTAGCCACAGCATTCAACATTAAGTATATCATATTATATCTTTGTTAATTATGTTCTACAGTATGCAGCACTGCTAAAAATGGTGCCCCTGTTAAGCAATCATTGTTACCTGCTCATCCACTTGCTCCATCATCAGTTCTGCACTGTTGTGTCCTTTGTTTACAATGTTGTCATGGCAACCTGACGTCATTTCCGGCTCCATCGCGGGCTATTTAAATTGTTTGATTGTTGTACACAGTATGTTTGACAAAGGCTTCTAATAGCCGAAACGCGTCACATTTACCATTTGTATGTGACCATTAAATTTATTTGATATCACTACCAATAGCGAGTTCCGGTCCTTACTATATCATATTAAAGAGGAGTCAGTAGAAGCGAACACAGTGTCAATTTCCATTGACGTCCCAACCTCTCCCCCCACCCCCTCCAATCCTGAAAATGAACTGCATAGACTTTCTATGTTTTCCTCATTTTTGCACGGGTGTTCTCCAGGTTCTTCAGTTTCCTCCCACACCATACTAATAGTCCTTTAACACAAGTATTCCTGATAATTTACTGGGCATTGAGCAGAGTGGAGAACTGCATTTGAATGCATCAAATATCCACTCTACATGGGGACTTGCAGTCGACCCTGTAGTCGCTCATCCCTCTACAGATTCATTGCTTCTGGGCAGCAGATCCCTGTTTACCCAAGACAATATGCTGCCCAGAAATGATGATTTTGAGTGCCGGCCAAAAGATACAATCATCGAACGGAGGAGCATTTGCTCATTTATTGGGTAATTGGTGGCACATTTAAACAGGGCAATTATCAGGAGCAAGCATTATATGAATGCTCATTACTGATAACTGTCCCTATGATCGGTCCCAGCAAAAGGAACTTTAAAGATGAATTGGCTTCCTGTGAATGCTCAAGTGTGTGTCTAGGGCCACTTGGTCAGTATTTGATCAGTGTATTTCATGAGTATTTATAAGGCAAAACAAGTAGTGGGTCCAAAATACAAAGAGGCACAAATCTTTACATAGTTTTTCTCTGTACAAACACTGATGCAAACTACTGATCAAATACTGACCATGTGAAAGTGGCCTTAGGTAGGGAAATTACGCTGTGGACAGGAA
Source organism: Bufo gargarizans (assembly GCF_014858855.1). Taxonomy (NCBI): domain Eukaryota; kingdom Metazoa; phylum Chordata; class Amphibia; order Anura; family Bufonidae; genus Bufo; species Bufo gargarizans. The sequence goes on along the minus strand of NC_058087.1, from coordinate 11,115,805 downwards.
CTGATGTGAATGGTGAAAATCTCTGTACATTGCTGTAGAATATGTAAGGGCTATATAAACAGCAGCAATACTTTATTATAGCCTCACCTGTAAAAACTGAGTAACAAATGACCACTGCTAATTATAACAAACAGAACGCAGATTCCATTGATCTCTTTAGTTTGCTGAGCTTCATCCGGCAGAGAAAAAGTCTGAAACACAAACAAAGCAAACAGATGAAATGTGTTGCATTGGATATAAGTATGCTGAGTGCATGCTTGTATCCCAAAGGCTGAGTATGCCATTATAGGGTTAAGGCCCTGGCTCCTTAAGGATAGTTGCTGGGTGTGGGCTGGTTCAAACCCTTGGGGGCTAGGAATTGCAGCTAGATGCCTGCAGCCATCAGCCGAAGATTAAGCAGAGAATCTGGTGCCTTTGAGAAGCAGTTGATAGGAATACACTTACCCTGTGAGCTATGTCAGACAAATAGTGGACAAAAACCAGTGCCAACCCCTGAGAAAAGGAAGCTTTGAACTTTGCAGATGGTTGAGGGCCATTTTAAAGGGACAGTGCATGGACAAGATGGACAATATGTATTTGAGGCTGTGGACTTCTCTGCATTTGGTTAAGGAAAAGCTTCAGATGCCCTGTCATATTTCTGAAGCAGACTGGCCTTTTGTTAAAGACTGCACCTGGCAGTTTGGCATTTTAGCATTATTTTGGAAGTGAGAATGAATTGTGAGAAAGGCTTTTGACCCCTTTGCTAGTTTGGGAAGTTTGATTGAATTAATTGTAGAGACTCAGAGAATCATTCATGGTATGGCTCAGACCCCTGTATACAACTTTGAGACAACTATGCCTGTAATCTGGAGTGACTGGCCACTTTTGCAAGTACAGTACCTTTGTATGTCATCTTCCTTAAATTGCCTTAGTAACAGTACCAGTACAGTGAGCTTGTTACCCCAAATCCAGCCTCATCATTACCTTGCACTATTACTCTGCACCTTCACTCCTCCCCAGTATCTGCTTTTTGTCCCAAAATCCACTAACACCACCAAGGGCTCCTCAACTACCATCCATCACTGCACTGCCTAGGTAATGCCAGAGTGAGAGCTGCTACTGCAGTGTCCCACTTATATGGGCATAGGTGGTCCCCTTAAATTGTCTGTATATGTATTCAATGTATTGTAATTCCTAAGCTCAGGCTGGCATTGTCATTACATCTATTCGCCCCTAGGTGGTGCTGGCGCCACATATTATATATAGCTTGGGGTTTGCTAATAAAGTTAGTTCAAGAGGAGTACTGTAGGAAGCAGAGAGGAGAAGGAAGTTTATAGAGGAGGAGAGCCGGCTCAGTCTAAGATGTAGCTGTCTTTCTTTCCTCCGGGCCCTGATCAAGCCTGGAAAGGACAGACCAAGTAGTCACAGCAGCCCAGCACAGACAAGTGAGTCTATATACGAATATAGAGAAAGTCTAGTGTAGATAAGATCTGAGCCTAACCAAGGGACTTCACAAGCACCAGTGACCGGGAGGAACTTAAAGGTAACTGGATGATTAAAGGCCATAATTATCCTTTTTCACTAAATGCCTTCCGGAACATAGTGAACCTGAATATTTCAGGAGAGCATCCTGCATCAAATAATGTAGCAGAGAGTTTGCCTGCCACGAGGGAGAATGCCCTTATTGGATAACATTTGCACCTTATGGTGCTGGCGTCACGAAACAACACAGGGGCCCAGCCACCAAAGCACCTTAAATACCCATTACCATCAAGGGCACCTCAACCACCATCTGGCTGGTGTTCCCTGCAATAGAGAGTGCCCTGGAGGATTTAGTGCCATCTTCCCCATCACTGCACACCGGCCCAGGGAGGCTCTGCTAACCGTGAGTAGATGAACTACTACCCCCATCGGCCCACTGTGCCTCACGTGTTGCCCCTGTGGTCCGATCCGCTGCACTACCATGACTACTATTACTCCTATTCTTGCCTCCATGACTACTCCTGTCCTTACCCTATCCCCTCATGGGTCAATGCAAGTGCATGGATTTCTGCAAGACCAATGCACCTTCAAAATTTCTGCAATAAATCTGCAGTGTGGGAATATACTCTTAAGGATCCTTAGATCCATTTGATATCTTTGAGCTATTGTCAGAAATGCCCCCTTTGTAAAGAAATTTTCATAATTGACTCCAAATGAGCTCTGCTTGATTTCCAGTGTGGAATCACTTGTGGTGAGATTATTTGGTTTAGGGTCATTACTTACCCCAAGTATCTGACTAAACAGAAGAGCATAAAGTGGAGTAAGGGTTCCATTAATGGCTGCTCCTATAGATCCTAAAACAAGGTATGGCCATTCCGTAGCATTGTACTTCAGTATCCTCATAATTACATTCCTCTCTTTCGTCTTCTTTTTCTGGTAATCATAAGGTTACAATCACAAGGTTATTAGTCTAAGCAGCTAACATTGAAAGGTAGCTTCAGGTGACTTTCCATGTGAAATTTCATGTGTAAAATCTGCAGAGTAATTCCATCACCATCATTTCATATTCCTTTCTTAAAATAAATAATAAAAAAATATCAAGAAAATAATGCTTTTCTTATTGTATGACACATATTTCCAAGGATAATAATGTACATTTAAAAAACGGAGGTCTCTACATTGCCACCTGTTGGTCATAACTGGTACTTCTAAAACACTGAAAAGTAGATGTATTTGATTTATAAAATAATACTTGCTACACAGAAAATGTCCTTACCAAGGAGCATACACTGAGTTATGTAATATTTAATTGCACCATGATAATGTACTATTTTATCACTGGCTCACCCTAGCCAGAGGTGAGAGAAGCATTTGCCAGTTTTTAAAGGGATCACCAGACAGATCTCTCTAATGAAGATGATCATAGTATTTGTGCTTTAATACTTCTGACTGGCTCCAGTCCCAGGATGTCATGTTCCGACACATGAAAAAGCACAGCTTAAAGGCATCTTAATTGCCATACAGATGGTGAGCACTTTTGAACAGCTCCCAAAACAGGATGAGGAAACGCCATGGCCATCTTATAGAAGCTCTTCAGAAAACTGACAGGACCAGTGTTTGCTCTATGTTGATCAGATTTTATATATTTTTTACACCTGGTTTTGAATTGACATGTAACCAGATCAGGGCCATCTTTAACGCGGGGCAAAGGGCAGTTGCCCCAGGTCCAGTTGCTCCTGGGGGGCCCCAAGACAGCTCTGTGACGGTGTCGTCGCGTTAAAGACGGCCCTGTCCTTGCCTAGGCACATGTGGCAGGTAATTGGGAGGGTATGCCAGGGTAACGTTCTGCACATTGTGTGCCATGCTCAGGACTCCTGTGCCCTGTCCTCACTAGGGCAGCTCACTTTCTTCCGTAGCCCCTGGTATACAAAGCGCAGATACAGGTCGCGGCAGAGGCCAAACTCCTGCAGGCTGCAGAACACGCTTCAGGGACTGGTGCTGGAATGGCGGGCTTCATTCACATATTTTATTCACATATAGATGGGGAGAGCCTCGTGTGCGGCTAGTTCTCATGAGTAAAATGTGTCTAGACTCATTGTACCTTACACTGGGATGGCTATGTTGCTGCAAATTATAACATCTTAATCATATATGCATACTGGGATATACATTCCCCACTTATTTAACTGGCCCTCAAATGATCTATTTTTTTCTTATATGTATCCTATGTCAATCAGTGAGTGACTATACATTATAGTAAGGTCGCTAGGCATAGGTAAGAAGTGACTGGCAGAGGGGCATGTCCGTGTTTCGCTCTGTAAACAAAGGATCTGCAAAATACGGATACCGTCTGTGTGAATTCCGCAAGTATAGGACACGTTTTAGAATTTGTGGAATGGCCACTCGGATCCACATAAAATCCGGATGTGTGCATGGCCCTATAGAAATCAATGGGTCAGTGTGCTAGCCTCAAACAATGCGGGTTAGGGTCCATTCACACGTCCGTAAGTGTTTTGCGATCCGCAAACTGTGAATAGGACATGCTCTTTTTTTGCTGGAAAGCTGAACGGAACACATGTGATGTCCGTATCTTTTGCAGTCCCATTGAAATGAACGGGTCCACATCCGTTCTGCAAAATTGCAGAACGAATGTGGACCCGTAACTGCGGACATGTGAATGGACCCTAATACACAAAAACTACAGTCGTGTGCATGAGGACCGGCAGGTCGACTGAGCGGCCAAATAATCAGCGCAGCTGCATCCCCTTACAAACAGGCAAGAAGTTGTTTCAGAGGCACTGGGGGTCATTTACAAAGACTGGCTTTTTTGGCTGGTCTTTGATTCCTGGCTGCATTGCCGAAGAACTCATTATGCCAGCCGCTGTAATCTTTGCGGTCTTCTTCCAGGACACATGCTCCAGAGCTCCTCCAGCTATATATGTGTCATCCACAGATCTCCTCCATAACAGTGTCATCCACAGATTCCCCCATAACAGTGTCATCCACAGATGCCCCCATAACAGTGCATCATCCACAGATGCCCCCATAACAATGCATCATCCACAGATGCCCCCATAACAGTGCATCATCCACAGATGCCCCATAACAGTGCGTCATCCACAGATGCCCCCATAACAGTGCGTCATCCACAGATGTCCCCATAACAGTGTCATCCACAGTTGCTCCCCATAACAGTGCGTCATCCACAGTTGCCCCATAACAGTGCATCTCCACAGATCCCCATAACAGTGCATTATCCACAGTTGCCCCCATAACAGTGCGTCATCCACAGATCCTCCATAACAGTGTGTAATCCACAGATCCCCCATAACAGTGTGTCATCCACAGATGCCCCCATAATAGTGTCATCCACAGATCCCCATAACAGTGTCATCCACAGATGCCCCCATAACAGTGTCATCCACAGATCCCCCATAACAGTACATCATCCACAGATCCTCCATAACAGTGTCATCCACATATCCCCCATCAGGGAAATCTTTAACGTGGGGCAAAGAGGGCAGCTGTCTCTTAAGCCCCGCTGTCACAGTTGGGAGTGGGGCAAACCCCCCACCGTACAATGTAAAAGGAATAGGGGTAGCAGCTTGACCAGGCTGCCAAGAAAAGGGAGCTGGTCACCTCCTATAGCATCCCTAAATCTGGCCCTGTTCTCCTAACTGTATGAGCCGACCTTTAAGGTAGGAGGGCCCATACACTGGAACCTCAGAACACTTAAATTCCTGAATATCCCTGAGGTTAGGAGACAGGGACAAGAGACAACCAGGTTCATCCAAGACACGGATGTACCAGAGTCTCCACAGGCCTAGCTGCAGGGAAAAGTGGACGACTGAATACAGCAACAGAGTCGGCAGGCAAGAACACCAGAAAAACACTTACCTGCCGCAGCCACCAGGACTGGAACCGTGCATAAGTACAGGTGCCCACACAACAAATAGGACACCGTACAAACAACACCACACACCAGAATCCAGCACACCTGATACTGCCTGGGCCCCATACAGCAAGGTGCACAGCAGCCCCAGGCAGCACTGCATCCAGATTTATGGTTTACCCCCCTGGGAAACAAGCCCCCTTCCGGGGGTATCAACATACCGGGTGACGAATAGCATACATGCAGGGACCAACACCAACAACAGCCCAGACATGTAACAACCAACAAAACGCTTCACATACCCAGAACATAAACCCACACCACACAACAAGTGAGGGTAAAGGTACATGGAGGCTACGTAAGGGAGGACAATTTATATTCCATAAGATGGCCCTCAAGGACTGGGCAGAAACACCCAGGCAAGGAGCAAAGCTCCAATCCCAAGCAAGGCTGTAGTACAACTGCCCCCAGCCAGCAAGCCACAGGTATATATCAAGCCCGTGGCCACACCCAGGAAACACCTTAATCCCCACTAGCAAGAAGATTAACCCCTTTCTCACCAAACAGCAGGGAGGCAAACCTAAAAGGGGAAGTGCTACATGCAAACTGCCAACAACACGTTGCCACAAGCAACGAGTCTGCACGGACAACCGTGTCACGGTCAAACACCAATATGACCGTGACACCTGCTGGTCACTCCCCACAAATTCAATGACATCGTCGTAAAATATCTTGCCTCTGCCCTGCCGGCTCCGTGTCCCGATCCTATACTTCACTATGCAAGCGGCATGGCTCGCATAGTAAAGGACTTACTTGCTTGCTCCTCCTTCCGACCTCCCCTGCCCTTTGCGTACGCCGCGCACCGTGACGTCACGCGGAGGCAATGTAATGCTAGGGTGAGCCGAGCTCCGGTTTCCTTCCTGAACTGCAGAGCGGTGCCCACTTCCAGCCTGAGCCCAGCTGCACAGAACACTGATCCTGAGCCGCTGGAGTCTTCAGAACTGTAAGTATTTACAGTAATTCACTGTAAGCTATATTATATATATTACTTGTTTTATGTGAGTAAGAGTGCTGGGTGGTTGGAGAAGGGGGGTGTTGTGTGTTGTGGTGGAGGGCGTGATTGCCTGCTAAGGTGTGGGAAGGTGGGATCCAGGGGGCCCAAGTAAATTCTTGCCCAGGGTCCAATCAATATTAAAGACGGCCCTGATCCAGGTATTGAAGTGCATGCAGTGATGTCATTGTTACCTTCTTTTGAGTCTGTGATTGATCAAGGTCCTCTGACTCATCTGTTTCATTTATTTGTAGACCAGGTGACCCATTTACAGTAGCAGACAGGGCATCTGGAAAAACATTAGAGAGCTGGGATTTGGAACGAAGACGAAGGGTGTTCCTGTAAAACATATATGGCACTAATAAGTGATATCATATATTTCTGATTACATTTAGGTTTAAGGTTGTCACATACCTTCTTAAAAAAAAAAAACTGTCTTTAGTAACAAAGAAACTTAAAACAAAGGGATGGGAGGAGGGGGATGGTGCTGCAGCTTCTCTGTCTCTGCCTGTGTACCAGACTGCTGTGAAAGAGAGAGGGGAGCAGCAGGGGAAGCAATCTGATTGTTCAGCGCACACAGCATGATAAGAGCTCAGCCATTCGGTTACATAATGAAAATATGCAGATTACACACTGATTTACTACATCAAACATACATCTACCTGTATTGACAGGTATCCTTTAATTTTCAGACTTACAATAAAACATGTAACTCAGACAAGACACGCAACAGAAGATTTAAAAAATAAAATTCTGATGTGTGTCCAAAAATGTGCTATAGTATGTACATATGTCTACCATGCATCATGTATAGCAGGGCTGATGCTGCAAAACTGTTTGCCTTTACAATATGGTATCTGCAGGACGGCAAGTAAAATATTGGGAATATCTTTTAGAGAGTTTTAAAGAAAAAAATAAGTATTTACACAACAAATTCAGCTCTATTACCTCTGCTTTTGAAGGGGACCTTTCACATTGAATGTGGTGTCTGAGCTGCATGCAGCATGTTGTAGAGCAGGTTAATATATAGTTTTAAAGGGAAAAGATTCAGTACAACTTGTATTTTTTCCATTTATATTCCTGCTCATTTTGGGCTTTGAAGTCCAGGGGCGGTCCTATCAGTGATTGACAGCCTTCCCTCTATGATTGTGTATACAGAGATAGCTGTCAATCACTGATAGGTAGGGATGAGCGAACTCGAACTGTATAGTTCGGGTTCGTACCGAATTTTGGGGTGTCCGTGACACGGACCCGAACCCGGACATTTTCGTAAAAGTCCGGGTTCGGGTTCGGTGTTCGTCGCTTTCTTCGCGCTTTTGTGACGCTTTCTTGGCGCTTTTTGAAAGGCTGCAAAGCAGCCAATCAACAAGCGTCATACTACTTGCCCCAAGAGGCCATCACAGCCATGCCTACTATTGGCATGGCTGTGATTGGCCAGAGCACCATGTGACCCAGCCTCTATTTAAGCTGGAGTCACATAGCGCCGCCCGTCACTCTGCTCTGATTAGCGTAGGGAGAGGTTGCGGCTGCGACAGTAGGGCGAGATTAGGCAGATTAACTCCTCCAAAGGACTTGATTAACTGATCGATCTGCAGCTGTGGATCATTGAGCTGCTGATCCTCAATTGCTCACTGTTTTTAGGCTGCCCAGACCGTTTGTCAGTCACATTTTTCTGGGGTGATCGGCGGCCATTTTGTGTCTTGTGGTGCGCCAGCACAAGCTGCGACCAAGTGCATTTAACCCTCAATGGTGCGTTTGTTTTTTGGCTAAAGCCTACATCAGGGTGAAGCTGTCACACCAAGTGCATTTAACCAGCAATAGTCTGTTTATTTTTTGGCCATATACTACATCAGGGGCAAGCTGCGCCCGTCACCAAGTGCATTTAACCCTCAGTAGTGTGGTTGGTCAAGCTATCACACCAAGTGCATTTAACCAGCAATAGTCTGTTCATTTTTTGGCCATATACTAAATCAGGGGCAAGCTGCGCCCGTCACCAAGTGCATTTAACCAGCAATAGTCTGTTCATTGTTTGGCCATATACTACATCAGGGGCAAGCTGCGCCCGTCACCAAGTGCATTTAACCCTCAGTAGTGTGGTTGGTCAAGCTGTGACACCAAATGCATTTAACCAGCAATAGTCTGTTCATTTTTTGGCCATATACTACATCAGGGGCAAGCTGCGCCCATCACCAAGTGCATTTAACCAGCAATAGTGTGGTTATTTTTTGGCCATATCCCAGTCTAATTCTGTCACTAAATCCATACCGGTCACCCAGCGCCTAAATACTAGGCCTCAAATTTATATCCCGCTAAATCTCTCGTTACCGCTGTCCTGTTGTGGCTGGGAAAGTTATTTAGTGTCCGTCAAAGCACATTTTTTGTTCTGGGTTGAAATACAATTCCCAATTTAGCAATTTAAAAATTTAGTGGTTTCTGCTGTATCAGAGCTATTTGAAATCTATCCCTAAAAGGGTATATAATATTCAAGGTGCACATAGGGTCATTCAGAATAACTTCACACACCCGCTACTGTGCATTTCCAAGTCTAATTCTGTCACTAAACCCATACCTGTCACCCAGCGCCTAAATACTAGGCCTCAAATTCATATCCAGCTAAATCTGTCGTTAGTGCTGTAGCTGGGCGAGTTATTTAGTGTCCGTTCAAGCACATTTCTTGTTCTGGGTTGAAATACAATTCCCAATTTAGCAATTTCATAATTTAGTGGTTTCTGCTATATCAGAGCTATTTGAAATCTATCCCTAAAAGGGTAGATCATATTGAAGGTGCACATAGGGACATTCAGAATAACTTCACACACCCGCTACTGTGCATTTCCAAGTCTAATTCTGTCACTAAACCCATACCTGTCACCCAGCGCCTAAATACTAGGCCTCAAATTTATATCCAGCTAAATCTGTCCTTAGTGCTGTAGCTGGGCGAGTTATTTAGTGTCCGTTCAAGCACATTTCTTGTTCTGGGTTGAAATACAATTCCCAATTTAGCAATTTCATAATTTAGTGGTTTCTGCTATATCAGAGCTATTTGAAATCTATCCCTAAAAGGGTAGATCATATTGAAGGTGCACATAGGGACATTCAGAATAACTTCACACACCCGCTACTGTGCATTTCCAAGTCTAATTCTGTCACTAAACCCATACCTGTCACCCAGCGCCTAAATACTAGGCCTCAAATTTATATCCAGCTAAATCTGTCCTTAGTGCTGTAGCTGGGCGAGTTATTTAGTGTCCGTTCAAGCACATTTCTTGTTCTGGGTTGAAATACAATTCCCAATTTAGCAATTTCATAATTTAGTGGTTTCTGCTATATCAGAGCTATTTGAAATCTATCCCTAAAAGGGTAGATCATATTGAAGGTGCACATAGGGACATTCAGAATAACTTCACACACCCGCTACTGTGCATTTCCAAGTCTAATTCTGTCACTAAACCCATACCTGTCACCCAGCGCCTAAATACTAGGCCTCAAATTTATATCCAGCTAAATCTGTCCTTAGTGCTGTAGCTGGGCGAGTTATTTAGTGTCCGTTCAAGCACATTTCTTGTTCTGGGTTGAAATACAATTCCCAATTTAGCAATTTCATAATTTAGTGGTTTCTGCTATATCAGAGCTATTTGAAATCTATCCCTAAAAGGGTAGATCATATTGAAGGTGCACATAGGGACATTCAGAATAACTTCACACACCCGCTACTGTGCATTTCCAAGTCTAATTCTGTCACTAAACCCATACCTGTCACCCAGCGCCTAAATACTAGGCCTCAAATTTATATCCAGCTAAATCTGTCCTTAGTGCTGTAGCTGGGCGAGTTATTTAGTGTCCGTTCAAGCACATTTCTTGTTCTGGGTTGAAATACAATTCCCAATTTAGCAATTTCATAATTTAGTGGTTTCTGCTATATCAGAGCTATTTGAAATCTATCCCTAAAAGGGTAGATCATATTGAAGGTGCACATAGGGACATTCAGAATAACTTCACACTCCCGTTACTGTGCATTTCCAAGTCTAATTCTGTCACTAAACCCATACCTGTCACCCAGCGCCTAAATACTAGGCCTCAAATTCATATCCAGCTAAATCTGTCCTTAGTGCTGTAGCTGGGCGAGTTATTTAGTGTCCGTTCAAGCACATTTCTTGTTCTGGGTTGAAATACAATTCCCAATTTAGCAATTTCATAATTTAGTGGTTTCTGCTATATCAGAGCTATTTGAAATCTATCCCTAAAAGGGTATATAATATTCAAGGTGCACATTGGGTCATTCAGAATAACTTCACACACACCCGCTACTGTGTATTTCTAAGTCTAATTCTGTCACTAAACCCATACCTGTCACCCAGCGCCTAAATACTAGGCCTCAAATTTATATCCAGCTAAATCTCTCGTTAACGCTGTCCTGTTGTGGCTGGGAAAGTTATTTAGTGTCCGTCAAAGCACATTTTTTGTTCTGGGTTGAAATACAATTCCCAATTTAACAATTTCATAATTTAGTGGTTTCTGCTATATCAGAGCTATTTGAAATCTATCCCTAAAAGGGTATATAATATTCAAGGTGCACATTGGGTCATTCAGAATAACTTCACACACACCCGCTACTGTGTATTTCCAAGTCTAATTCTGTCACTAAACCCATACCTGTCACCCAGCGCCTAAATACTAGGCCTCAAATTTATATCCTGCTAAATCTCTCGTTAACGCTGTCCTGTTGTGGCTGGGAAAGTTATTTAGTGTCCGTCAAAGCACATTTTTTGTTCTGGGTTGAAATACAATTCCCAATTTAGCAATTTCATAATTTAGTGGTTTCTGCTATATCAGAGCTATTTGAAATCTATCCCTAAAAGGGTATATAATATTCAAGGTGCACATTGGGTCATTCAGAATAACTTCACACACACCCGCTACTGTGTATTTCTAAGTCTAATTCTGTCACTAAACCCATACCTGTCACCCAGCGCCTAAATACTAGGCCTCAAATTTATATCCTGCTAAATCTCTCGTTAACGCTGTCCTGTTGTGGCTGGGAAAGTTATTTAGTGTCCGTCAAAGCACATTTTTTGTTCTGGGTTGAAATACAATTCCCAATTTAGCAATTTCATAATTTAGTGGTTTCTGCTATATCAGAGCTATTTGAAATCTATCCCTAAAAGGGTATATAATATTCAAGGTGCACATTGGGTCATTCAGAATAACTTCACACACACACGCTTCTGTGCATTTCCAAGTCTAATTCTGTCACTAAATCCATACCGGTCACCCAGCGCCTAAATACTAGGCCTCAAATTTATATCCCGCTGAATTTGAATACAATACATTGTGCCAAATAATATATTTGTTGTTGTGGTGAACCATAACAATGAGAAAAACATCTAGTAAGGGACGCGGACGTGGACATGGTCGTGGTGGTGTTAGTGGACCCTCTGGTGCTGGGAGAGGACGTGGCCGTTCTGCCACATCCACACGTCCTAGTGTACCAACTACCTCAGGTCCCAGTAGCCGCCAGAATTTACAGCGATATATGGTGGGGCCCAATGCCGTTCTAAGGATGGTAAGGCCTGAGCAGGTACAGGCATTAGTCAATTGGGTGGCCGACAGTGGATCCAGCACGTTCACATTATCTCCCACCCAGTCTTCTGCAGAAAGCGCACAGATGGCGCCTGAAAACCAACCCCATCAGTCTGTCACATCACCCCCATGCATACCAGGGAAACTGTCTCAGCCTCAAGTTATGCAGCAGTCTCTTATGCTGTTTGAAGACTCCGCTGGCAGGGTTTCCCAAGGGCATCCACCTAGCCCTTCCCCAGCGGTGAAAGACATAGAATGCACTGACGCACAACCACTTATGTTTCCTGATGATGAGGACATGGGAATACCACCTCAGCATGTCTCTGATGATGACGAAACACAGGTGCCAACTGCTGCGTCTTTCTGCAGTGTGCAGACTGAACAGGAGGTCAGGGATCAAGACTGGGTGGAAGACGATGCAGGGGACGATGAGGTCCTAGACCCCACATGGAATGAAGGTCGTGCCACTGACTTTCACAGTTCGGAGGAAGAGGCAGTGGTGAGACCGAGCCAACAGCGTAGCAAAAGAGGGAGCAGTGGGCAAAAGCAGAACACCCGCCGCCAAGAGACTCCGCCTGCTACTGACCGCCGCCATCTGGGACCGAGCACCCCAAAGGCAGCTTCAAGGAGTTCCCTGGCATGGCACTTCTTCAAACAATGTGCTGACGACAAGACCCGAGTGGTTTGCACGCTGTGCCATCAGAGCCTGAAGCGAGGCATTAACGTTCTGAACCTGAGCACAACCTGCATGACCAGGCACCTGCATGCAAAGCATGAACTGCAGTGGAGTAAACACCTTAAAACCAAGGAAGTCACTCAGGCTCCCCCTGCTACCTCTTCTGCTGCTGCCGCCTCGGCCTATTCTGCTGCTGCCGCCTCGGCCTCTTCCTCCGCCTCTGGAGGAACGTTGGCACCTGCCGCCCAGCAAACAGGGGATGTACCACCAACACCACCACCACCACCTCCGTCACCAAGCGTCTCAACCATGTCACACGCCAGCGTTCAGCTCTCCATCTCACAAACATTTGATAGAAAGCGTAAATTCCCACCTAGCCACCCTCGATCCCTGGCCCTGAATGCCAGCATTTCTAAACTACTGGCCTATGAAATGCTGTCATTTAGGCTGGTGGACACAGACAGCTTCAAACAGCTCATGTCGCTTGCTGTCCCACAGTATGTTGTTCCCAGCCGGCACTACTTCTCCAAGAGAGCCGTGCCTTCCCTGCACAACCAAGTATCCGATAAAATCAAGTGTGCACTGCGCAACGCCATCTGTAGCAAGGTCCACCTAACCACAGATACGTGGACCAGTAAGCACGGCCAGGGACGCTATATCTCCCTAACTGCACACTGGGTAAATGTAGTGGCAGCTGGGCCCCAGGCGGAGAGCTGTTTGGCGCACGTCCTTCCGCCGCCAAGGATCGCAGGGCAACATTCTTTGCCTCCTGTTGCCACCTCCTCCTTCTCGGCTTCCTCCTCCTCTTCTTCCACCTGCTCATCCAGTCAGCCACACACCTTCACCACCAACTTCAGCACAGCCCGGGGTAAACGTCAGCAGGCCATTCTGAAACTCATATGTTTGGGGGACAGGCCCCACACCGCACAGGAGTTGTGGCGGGGTATTGAACAACAGACCGACGAGTGGTTGCTGCCGGTGAGCCTCAAGCCCGGCCTGGTGGTGTGTGATAATGGGCGAAATCTCGTTGCAGCTCTGGGACTAGCCAATTTGACGCACATCCCTTGCTTGGCGCATGTGCTGAATTTGGTGGTGCAGAAGTTCATTCACAACTACCCCGACATGTCAGAGCTGCTGCATAAAGTGCGGGCCGTCTGTTCGCGCTTCCGGCGTTCACATCCTGCTGCTGCTCGCCTGTCTGCGCTACAGCGTAACTTCGGCCTTCCCGCTCACCGCCTCATATGCGACGTGCCCACCAGGTGGAACTCCACCTTGCACATGCTGGACAGACTGTGCGAGCAGCAGCAGGCCATAGTGGAGTTTCAGCTGCAGCACGCACGGGTCAGTCGCACTACAGAACAGCACCACTTCACCACCAATGACTGGGCCTCCATGCGAGACCTGTGTGCCCTGTTGCGCTGTTTCGAGTACTCCACCAACATGGCCAGTGGCGATGACACCGTTATCAGCGTTACAATACCACTTCTATGTCTCCTTGAGAAAACACTTAGGGCGATGATGGAAGAGGAGGTGGCCCAGGAGGAGGAGGAGGAGGAGGAGGAAGAGGGGTCATTTTTAGCACTTTCAGGCCAGTCTCTTCGAAGTGACTCAGAGGGAGGTTTTTGGCAACAGCAGAGGCCAGGTACAAATGTGGCCAGCCAGGGCCCACTACTGGAGGACGAGGAGGACGAGGATGAGGAGGAGGTGGAGGAGGATGAGGATGAAGCATGGTCACAGCGGGGTGGCACCCAACGCAGCTCGGGTCCATCACTGGTGCGTGGCTGGGGGGAAAGGCAGGACGATGACGATACGCCTCCCACAGAGGACAGCTTGTCCTTACCCCTGGGCAGCCTGGCACACATGAGCGACTACATGCTGCAGTGCCTGCGCAACGACAGCAGAGTTGCCCACATTTTAACCTGTGCGGACTACTGGGTTGCCACCCTGCTGGATCCACGCTACAAAGACAATGTGCCCACCTTACTTCCTGCACTGGAGCGTGATAGGAAGATGCGCGAGTACAAGCGCACGTTGGTAGACGCGCTACTGAGAGCATTCCCAAATGTCACAGGGGAACAAGTGGAAGCCCAAGGCCAAGGCAGAGGAGGAGCAAGAGGTCGCCAAGGCAGCTGTGTCACGGCCAGCTCCTCTGAGGGCAGGGTTAGCATGGCAGAGATGTGGAAAACTTTTGTCAACACGCCACAGCTAACTGCACCACCACCTGATACGCAACGTGTTAGCAGGAGGCAACATTTCACTAACATGGTGGAACAGTACGTGTGCACACCCCTCCACGTACTGACTGATGGTTCGGCCCCATTCAACTTCTGGGTCTCTAAATTGTCCACGTGGCCAGAGCTAGCCTTTTATGCCTTGGAGGTGCTGGCCTGCCCGGCAGCCAGCGTTTTGTCTGAACGTGTATTCAGCACGGCAGGGGGCGTCATTACAGACAAACGCAGCCGCCTGTCTACAGCCAATGTGGACAAGCTGACGTTCATAAAAATGAACCAGGCATGGATCCCACAGGACCTGTCCGTCCCTTGTCCAGATTAGACATTAACTACCTCCCCATAACCATATATTATTGGACTCCAGGGCACTTCCTCATTCAATCCTATTTTTATTTTCATTTTACCATTATATTGCGAGGCTACCCAAAGTTGAATGAACCTCTCCTCTGCCTGTGTGCTAGGCCTAAATATATGCCAATGGACTGTTGCAGTGGTGGCTGACATGAAGCCTGATTCTCTGCTATGACATGCAGACTAATTCTCTGCTGACATGAAGCCAGATTGTCTGTTACGGGACCTCTCTCCTCTGCCTGGGTGCTGGGCCTAAATTTATGACAATGGACTGTTGCAGTGGTGGCTGACGTGAAGCCTCATTCTCTGCTATGACATGCAGACTGATTCTCTGCTGACATGAAGCCAGATCGTCTGTTACGGGACCTCTCTGCTCTGCCTGTGTGCTAGGCCTAAATATATGCCAATGGACTGTTGCAGTGGTGGGTGACGTGAAGCCTCATTCTCTGCTATGACATGCAGACTGATTCTCTGCTGACATGAAGCCAGATTGTCTGTTACGGGACCTTTCTGCTCTGCCTGTGTGCTAGGCCTAAATATATGCCAATGGACTGTTGCAGTGGTGGGTGACGTGAAGCCTCATTCTCTGCTATGACATGCAGACTGATTCTCTGCTGTCATGAAGCCAGATTGTCTGTTACGGGACCTCTCTGCTCTGCCTGTGTGCTAGGCCTAAATATATGCCAATGGACTGTTGCAGTGGTGGGTGACGTGAAGCCTCATTCTCTGCATTGACATGCAGACTGATTCTCTGCTGACATGAAGCCAGATTGTCTGTTACGGGACCTCTCTGCTCTGCCTGTGTGCTAGGCCTAAATATATGCCAATGGACTGTTGCAGTGGTGGGTGACGTGAAGCCTCATTCTCTGCTATGACATGCAGACTGATTCTCTGCTGTCATGAAGCCAGATTGTCTGTTACGGGACCTCTCTGCTCTGCCTGTGTGCTAGGCCTAAATATATGCCAATGGACTGTTGCAGTGGTGGGTGACGTGAAGCCTCATTCTCTGCTATGACATGCAGACTGATTCTCTGCTGACATGAAGCCAGATCGTCTGTTACGGGACCTCTCTGCTCTGCCTGTGTGCTAGGCCTAAATATATGCCAATGGACTGTTGCAGTGGTGGGTGACGTGAAGCCTCATTCTCTGCTATGACATGCAGACTGATTCTCTGCTGACATGAAGCCAGATTGTCTGTTACGGGACCTCTCTCCTCTGCCTGTGTGCTAGGCCTAAATATATGCCAATGGACTGTTGCAGTGGTGGCTGACGTGAAGCCTCATTCTCTGCTATGACATGCAGACTAATTCTCTGCTGACATGAAGCCAGATTGTCTGTTACGGGACCTCTCTCCTCTGCCTGGGTGCTGGGCCTAAATTTATGACAATGGACTGTTGCAGTGGTGGCTGACGTGAAGCCTGATTCTCTGCTATGACATGCAGACTGATTCTCTGCTGACATGAAGACAGATTCTCTGTTACGGGACCTCTCTCCTCTGCCTGTGTGTGTGCTGGGCCTAAATATATGCCAATGGACTGTTGCAGTGGTGGCTGACGTGAAGCCTCATTCTCTGCTATGACATGCAGACTGATTCTCTGCTGACATGAAGCCAGATTCTCTGTTACGGGACCTCTCTCCTCTGCCTGTGTGTGTGCTGGGCCTAAATATATGCCAATGGACTGTTGCAGTGGTGGCTGACGTGAAGCCTCATTCTCTGCTATGACATGCAGACTGATTCTCTGCTGACATGAAGCCAGATTCTCTGTTACGGGACCTCTCTCCTCTGCCTGTGTGTGTGCTGGGCCTAAATATATGCCAATGGACTGTTGCAGTGGTGGCTGACGTGAAGCCTCATTCTCTGCTATGACATGCAGACTAATTCTCTGCTGACATGAAGACAGATTCTCTGTTACGGGACCTCCCTCCTCTGCCTGGGTGCTGGGCCTAAATATATGCCAATGGACTGTTGCAGTGGTGGCTGACGTGAAGCCTCATTCTCTGCTATGACATGCAGACTAATTCTCTGCTGACATGAAGACAGATTCTCTGTTACGGGACCTCTCTCCTCTGCCTGGGTGCCGGGGCCTAAATATCTGAGAATGGACTGTTCCAGTGGTGGGTGACGGGAAGCCAGATTCTCTGCTATGGAACCTCTCTCCAATTGATTTTGGTTAATTTTTATTTATTTAATTTTTATTTTAATTCATTTCCCTATCCACATTTGTTTGCAGTGGATTTACCTACATGTTGCTGCCTTTTGCAGCCCTCTAGCTCTTTCCTGGGCTGTTTTACAGCCTTTTTAGTGCCGAAAAGTTCGGGTCCCCATTGACTTCAATGGGGTTCGGGTTCGGGACGAAGTTCGGATCGGGTTCGGATCCCGAACCCGAACATTTCCGGGATGTTCGGCCGAACTTCTCGAACCCGAACATCCAGGTGTTCGCTCAACTCTACTGATAGGACCTCTGTCACGTTCAGGTGTGGGAGGGAAACACAACACCGAACATATGAGGGAAAGGGGTGAGGCAATAAAGCCTGGAAACTAGGAAAAGGAGATGGACACCTCCTAGTAAAACCCTAATCAAAGTCCTGACTAAATACCAGTATGAACAGACCCCAGAGGTAGGTGAATTCATACACAGGAATACCTAATGTCCTAACTCACCCTATAGGACCCTGGTACTAATGTCAGGACTGAGATAAGCTTTTCCTCCAAAAGAAAGGACGAACAGGAGTCTCTGTCACAACCAGACAGCTGAGAAGCTCTGACAGAGGCCTTTCAGAACCTCCTCCTTGAGTTCTCTTTGTTGTGCTGTTCAGTTCCTCATCTCGTTAGCCTCTCTCAGCTGTCATGGAGTTGGACTGATTGCTTCCCTTTAAATTCCTCCCCATGGTGCATTACTGGGCGGCTTATAATGTCACGGACGGTGTACAGGAAACAAGACAAAGCAACATGCATATATGACTGAGTGGATCCAAAGCTAAGGAACCAAAAGGGAGACCCCTGCACAAGACCTGAGACTTTCCCTGGCTGCTCAGCCTATGCAAAGATCCGAAAGGTGGAAGGTTGCATATCCACCTACCTCGATTATATAACCCCTGAACACCCTACAATAGTGAGGGGACACGACCACCGGCTCCCTACACCAGACACGGAGGGAGTCAGGGTCACCTGGGATCCAGCAAACAGAAAATAACAGATAGATGTTCAGCACTTAACTTTGTAGCAGACTGGAAAACAAGATCAGCATGCACACACACTCCAGGAAGAAGTATAAGCCGCCCAGTAATGCACCATGGGGAGGAATTTAAAGGGAAGCAATCAGTCCAACTCCATGACAGCTGAGAGAGGCTAACGAGATGAGGAACTGAACAGCACAACAAAGAGAACTCAAGGAGGAGGTTCTGAAAGGCCTCTGTCAGAGCTTCTCAGCTGTCTGGTTGTGACAGTCTCCCTCAGGCCTTAATACAAATGACAGGGAAATGCCACACACAAAATAACCCAAACAAAATACAAAAGGGAAAGAAAACACTTAACTTCAAGTGGCTATGGCAGCACTAGGAACTCAGCTGAGATCCACACACCAGCTATCCACAACTCAAACTAAAGCTATAAACCGCATAGCATAGTGGGAGAACCAACTATAAATAGAGAAGGTTAAATGACCATAATAGCCACAGCTGGGGAAAGAAGGTGTGACAAGCACCAGAAACAACACAGACGTCATTTGATCCAAACAGAAAATATGTCAGATCAAACCGATCTCCTGCCACTTGTCACGAGAACGTCCGTGACAACAACCTCCTGCTGGACGTCAAAGCCCAGAATGAGCAGAAATTTTAATGGAAAAAAGTTGTACTGAATCTTTTCCCATCTGCTCTACAACATGCTGCCTGCAGATTAAAAGGGTTTTCCGAGACTAAAAAATTTCCTTCATAGGCCCTGAATATACTTACCCCGCTCCCTGCACAGCTCTTGGTCCCCGCACCGCCGATTTTGCTTCTCCCCGTGCGCGGATGAAAACATCTGGTGTTGGGGAGAGGCAGCCAATGGCAGGCGGGGACAGGGACGAACCTCCCTAGTGTCACCCGCAATGTATGCCTGTGAACTTTTTGAATTTGTCCTAATAAAAAATATTTTTTATTCTCCAAGTGCTGGATTTATCTCTTCTCCTTACATGGTTTACCAATACTCCTCACTGCATACTAATATACTGCAAGGCCGGGCACTGCATGTGGCTGACCTACGAGTAGGACGGACACGTCTTACATTGATTTGCCCTTTCTAGCTTATGGTAAACTACCATACATCAAATACATTCTTCTCATGTTAACCATGTTTATTTTTGTAATGACCTGATGAATTGTCTTTTCAGGCTGGCAGCTAAATGCTGAAAAGCCCATTCCATCTGATAAAATGTAAACATACTTTTTCACGCGTCTGTGATGACATTCTTGACAATATGGTCAGTGGTTCATCCGTAAAGATGCCCAGGATGTTTGGTCCATGTGTCATCCATATTCCAAGGACATTGCTAGACTGAAAATTCGTTTCCAAAGCATCTTCTACTGATGGTCAGTGATGGCATATAACCCCTAGACCAGTGGTGGCGAACCTATGGCACGGGTGCCAGAGGCGGCACTCAGAGCCCTCTTTGTGGGCACCCGCACCCTGGAAAAAGTCAGAGGTGTACCAATATGCCTTAGACTTTTACTGCCATTCACCAGCGCAGGGCGCACTATTATAGCTACTACATATTAACAGGGTTATCCCCATTTTCACCAAGGCAGCCCCCCTGACTTGAGCATCAGAGTAGTTAATGCTCCGATGCTCTCCTTTGCCCTGCGCTCAATCGCACAGGGAAAAGGCATTTTGTGGAGTTCCAGTGATGTACCGGGCTCTCCATAGGGCTGCCAGGTGGAGGCTTTCGCCCAGCAGTGAGCCCGGTGATGTCACCGGCACTGATGGGCTGGCTTTAGCGCTGCCCTAGCCTGTAAAATGTTTAGGGCAGCGCTAAAGCCCGCCCATCAGAGCCGGTGATGTCACCGAATACACTGCTGGGTGGAAGCCTCCACCTGGCAGTGTGTTATTGTAAATAAAAGAGCCCTTGCCCTGCGCAGGGCAAGGGAGAGCATCGGAGCATGAACTGCTCCGATGCTCAAGTCAGGGGGGCTGCCTTGGTGAAATTATGGGTATGTGTGGGTTCAGCCCTGAACCCGGCAAACCCCTTTAAATTGCCGTGTTGGCACTTTGCGATAAATAAGGGGGTTTTGGGCTGCGGTTTAGGCTCTCAGTCTCTAAAAGGTTCGCCACCACTGCCCTAGACTATAACGTGTGTGAGGGATTCATAATCACGGACAAAATAGGGCATGCTTCTGTGGTGTCACAGCTTCTACCAATACAATGGACATTGTAACATAGCCTCTAGTGACAATAGATAATCACTTTGGTTTAGTTCACATTACAGCAGAAGCCATTTGTATGGTATGATGGATAATCATAAGGAAAAATGCAATATAACCAGTCTAACATGCAATTATGAAGAAATATTGCATCTAAAAATATAACAAAAAGTTTCACAACTTTATTTATTATTTGTTTTTAAATTCTTAATTGTTTCAAGAGTTCTGCTTGCTGTCAGCTGATTCAAAACATTTTTATTTACATTCAGAAGGGTGGAAACCTGTTCTGAAGCGGTGAGTTTCTTATGATGGATAACTGAGGCGATATCTACCTCTGGAGCCAGGACAGAAAAGTGACTTGTCCTTCTGTTTATGCTGTAGTTCACATAGAATTTCTTAAACTGATACAATCTAACAAGTCCTCAGCTACGGCAGTAAGTCATGTTTTTAGTTCCTGGATCTAAACAACATAAACAAGAATGGTTCAATCTACCAAGAGTGAGCAGAGGTCTTGAAAATGATGGAAAATGAAAACCAGTGTGATGTTTCATTATAAAATGATTGTACTTTATCTACATAGCACTAAAAAATCAAATAACAGACCTGAAACTTGACTGGTAGCTTCCTCTGCTGAATGTGCGTGTCCTTTCCACAACAGGGATTTCATCTGCAACTTTTTCTTTGATAAAAAATAAAATTAAATATCAAAATTCTGCTAAAAACAAAACATAATTTACAACAAAGCATCAGTGCAGCAACATACTGGGCCCATGCAATTCTTAGCAACCATTCAGACTCTACTTACTAACAACCCGTTGTATGTATTATTTAGCACATACCTGTTGAAGTATTCTGGTTTTGTAAGGTGACTAAAGTAAAGTAAACTCCTTTAATTTTCAGCAGTTCTTCATGTGTCCCCTTCTCTACTGCTCTTCCACCATTAAATCCCACAATTATATCGGCATTCTGGACCGTGGAGAGACGATGAGCTATTGAAATGGTTGTCCTTCCGCTACCTACCTATAAAAGCAAGCGCAATGTACGGTATATGCAATTTATTTTAAGCACTTATAAAGCGCTGACATACTCCACAGCACTTTACAGACATTAGCATCAAGCTGTCCCCATTGGAGCTTACAATCTAAGGTCCCTATCAGTATGTCTTGGGAGGAAACTGGAGAACCTGGAGGAAACCCACGCAAACACGGGGAGAACATACAAACTCCTTGCAGTTGTTGTCCTTGGTTAGATTTGAAACCAGGACCCCAGCGCTACAAGGCACCAGTGCTAACCACTGAGCCACCATGCCATATATGTATTGGTACCATAGCAAAATGCACAGAGGGATGAGCACATAGCTCCTCAGTTCCAGCACTGGGAAGGTATCAAAGAGAACATGGCGTTTCCAATGGAATGTTCTTGACAAACATTGTATACTGCAATCAGCAACTTTGACAAAGTAGATATAAAAGGAGTTGGCCCATCTAGCACTTTGGTGGCATATTGCTAGGATTTGACACCCTGGGGGGACCCGCACCTATCTCTAAAACAGAGCCCCCAAGGAGAAGGAGAATACTGAATTCACAGTCAAAATACTACATGTTCTATTAGCACCTATGCCACTGGAAAAGTTACATATTTACATAGTTAATATGGTTGAAAAAAGACAGCCATCAAGTTCAACCAAGGGATAGGTGGGGACGTGAATCCCAGAAGGAAGCATTAATGTCATTTACTTTCAAGAATTCATCTAAACCCTTTTTAAAACCGTCCACTGTTCCTGCTGTGACCACGTCCTGAGGAAGTCTATTCCACAGATTCACAGTTCTTTCAGTAAAGAAGCTTTGACGCTTCCGGAGACTGAACTTTTTCTTCTCCAGTCGGAGGCAGTGCCCCCTTGTCTTTTGAGGGCATTTTACATTTTACAGTTTTTCACCGTATTTTTTGTATGGCCCATTTATATATTTGTATCGGTTAATCATGTCCCCCCTTAGACATCTCTTCTCAAGACTAGATTAATTAAATTATTTTAATCTTTCTTCATAACTAAGCCCCTCCATGCCCCTTATCAGTTTAGTCGCTCTCCTCTGTACTTTTTCCAGCTGCTGAGCGTGCTTTCTATGGACTGGTGTCCAGAACTGAACTGCATATTCCACCAACGCTTTGTAAACTGGTAGTTAAAACTTCACTTTTATTTATTTATTATCATAAAATATTATAGAGGTGGTGAACATAAATATTAAAAGACTCAGTAGGGTTGCAGATAATTGATGACTATATGAAGACACCGCTATCTTTATCTAGCTTCAACAATATGGTGTGGTAACACTCCACTTGCTGAAGCGTCGATGGCTGTGCGCCGCCACCGGTGCTGCTACTGCAACTAAGCTGATACTATCTTTAGTCTATTATTTCTTTATGCATTCTATACATTCTTTCTTTAAGGTACTTTCACACTAGCGGTTTTTGTTTTCCGGTATTGAGTTCTGTCCTAGGAGCTCAATACCGAAAAAAATGATCAGTTTTATCCTAATGCATTCTGAATGGAGAGCATTCCGTTCAGGATGCATCAGTTCAGTCCCTTTTACGTTTTTTGGATGGAGAAAATACCGCAGCGTGCTGCAGTTTTATCTCTGGCCAAAAATACTGAACACTTGCCGGAATGTTGAAAATGTTGAAATGTTCTGGAAAAACTGATCCGGCTTTTTGGTCTGTGCATGCGCAGACCTTTAAAAATGCAAAGAAAAATTATACCGGATCCGTCTTTCCAGATGACACTGTCTGACTAATGCCATCAGTTTGCGTCCGGATTGCCGGATCCGGCAGGCAGTTCCGGCGACGGAACTGCCTGCCGGAATCCTCTGCCACAAGTGTGAAAGTACCCTTACATAGTTCCTCTCTGTATTACCAGCTGTGTTAAAAGACAACGTGCTCAAATTCTGCCCCTGGCATGTTTCGCCGGTAACCCGGCGTCTTCGGGGGGTTGGGCAGAATTTATGCCTTCAGTAGATTATTGAGCAGCTCCTGTTCACTTTGGGCCAATCCCACTATTATTGGTGGGTTTAGACTACATTATTTTAAAGGGTATGGTCAGTTATAGATGAGCATATTATTATGGCTTATCTCCAAAGCATGGCATAAGAAGGAGAACATATATCATAAACTTGTTGCCTTGGCTGCATCTGTACCTGTGTTATCTACGATACATCATATGGTCACCATTCAATAGTCATTATATATAATACTGCAAACACATGTAATGGTAATTTTTGTTCTCAATCTCGAACTAATCTTTCCAACAATATTGTGCTAAGTAACAATGCTATCAAGTCATTACCTGCAGAGATGGAGATAATGGATATACAAGATAAGATAAGAGTTCCTACTGATTCCCACTATCAGTTCTATCTCTAATCTGCAAGATAACATCATAAAAGTTACGGTATATTTCATAGCCACTGGGGTTTTTCTCAATTCGGTGTCATTGTCACTATCATGTAATGTTAACCACATGGGCCGAAGATGACCTTGGAATTAGTTAGTTCTCGTGGTGCCTGAGAGTAGAAATAATCTGCCACACATCATGTTGGATATTACTGATTTACAGCCCACTCATTTCTGCTGGATTAGAATCAATGGATGTCTACATCATTACACAGTCATTCTCTAATTTATGGAAACTAAATGGAATCAGGAACTTTGTCACTGTGACTATATTCAGGGTATTTCAATAGTTTTCTGGTTTTCTCAGCTGCTTCAAGGAGCATTCCATACTATGTAAAAAAATCACACTTAATGATGTTCCTATAGTACTTCTTGTCATGAAATTGTATTATTATCATGAACGTTGTTTGTGGTGCCATGCCCCTTTTTCTCACTCAGAGAGCAGTCCCTTTGAAATCTAATGTCAGACTAAGACATTTCCATGCAGCAGTGAGCCTTCAATAAAGACAGTCAAAGTGACTGCTATAGAGCCCTTGGTAGAAGGAGGCCTGTAATAGTGTTTGGAAGAAGCCACCACTAGGGGGAGCTTACAGCGTCAACATGTTTTACAGATTCCATTGAGGTCAATTACAGGTGTATAAATCCTTATGCACTGAGCTTCCCCCAAGTGGTGGCTTCAGGAAGACACAATTATATAAAGGGAAGTGAAGATTTGTAACTCCAGAGTTCAAACCCCAAAAAGGTTGTATTTTAAAAAATTTGGACAGGCATGAAATTAAATATGAAAGGCCAATCTAAGTTTTGCTATGGAGCCCTTATGATTTATGTGTGCACTCCTGTCTCCACTGGAATACAGTTCCTCCTTCATCTTATCAGTCTTTGCTAAATGATGACATTTTGAGGCATGTATCCATGACTATTCAGATGAAGTATAACCTTTGGATGAACCAACCTTATTCAGTGCTTCTTGTACTATAGATTCACTCTCGTTATCCAGAGCAGATGTGGCCATATCAAGGAGGAGGATTCTGGGGTTTCTGACAAGGGCTCTTGCAATTGCAATTCTCTGCTTCTGTCCTCCACTCATCTGCCCTCCACCTTCTCCAACCATGGTGTCAAACTTCTACAAAAGAAGAAATACCCAACAAAATACTGAAATGTGATTTCAAACTTTTACGTAAACCATTTTTACATAACATTCTAACCAAATTGCCGTTCTCTTGAGATAAGCAGTTCGATAATGGAATCACTCCTCAAAAATAACCAAGGGGTTTAATCTCTTTCACAATTGAATTAGGTAACGCCTTGTCCTGCAAAATTACTGTGGCATTTAAAGAAAATCCTCTTTGCCTCATTTTACCTCTGGTAAATCCATGATGAAGTTGTAGGCATTAGCTTCCTTTGCTGCTCTGATAATGTCATCCATAGTGACCTCGTCTCTGGCATATCGAATATTTTCAGCAATGGTTGTAGCAAATAATACTGGTTCCTGCTCAACTATTCCAATCAAGGAGCGCAGCCACTGAATATTAAGTGTGCGGATGTCATGTCCATCTAAGGTGACCTGGGAGTGAAGATGGAAAACCTTGAACAAATTTCCACTTAAGACAAAATTTACTCAACATACCTATCCATATGTACTTAACTCCCACTTACTGTATTTCTCCATCCTAGACATCTAACATCCCTTTCTATGACTATGCACCTAGATATTCTGCAACTGTAAATGTCCAGTGCACAGAAAATCCTAATGGATATGGCGAACATACCATGGAGATAGCCCAAGGAGCTGCAATTGTCTTGGCTCCGGAGGAGCGGAGCTGAGGATGGTAGTGGTAGTGGCTCTGGCTGTGATAATCATTCACAGTGGCAATTCTCACAATGATGCTCCCTAGGTCCAGGGCAGTGATAGGAGGGCACACAATTTCTTTGGTCGGGACACACCCTGCTGTTGAGGCTTCTGCCTGATGGTAGATGGGGTGCTCTTGGTGTTGTAGGTTTTGTATGGGTGCAAGGCAGGAGATGTAGGTGTGTGGTCAGCAAATGGTGCTGGAGTCAGTAACCAGGCCAATTGTAGAAGGTAAATATCTCTCTTTACTAAAGTGCAGACTTGGGGTTGTAGTACATGCAACAGTATCAAAACAGTATTCCAAGTGCAAATATTTCCAGGTAGCAATGTATAGATATAAGCCAGAATAGGGATTGCAGTACCCCTTACTTCTATCTCTTCAAAGTCTCTCTCTGCAGAATCTAAAGCTGGCAATGCTATTCTTGCAATGGTGACTGTAATCCCCAGCTGAGGGGTACAGGATTAAGAGAGTGGGCCAGACCATGTCCAAGAGTGAAAAGTGTCTTAGCAATGTCCCTCTCGCTGCAGTAAAGCTTCTATCAGCCGTAAACAGCAAATACCTTACTGGCTGACTCCAGTGCTCAGCCAAGCAGATTCTGGGCCTTCTAGTGCTTTCCTTTCTCTATTCCTGGAGTACTGTGAAGTAAATGACTTTCTTTCAGTACTTCTCTCAGAGATGGTGCCTAGAGGAGTGAGCATATATAGCTCCTTCTCAATTTCTCACCTAACGCACAACTGAGCTAGGGGCGAACCTAAGTCCAACAACTAACTTCCTACAGAGGCAGAGGCAGGCTTATTAACCCTGATTGAGCCTTACAGAGATATGTTGGTACATTACAAAGCATTAAAAAATTACATAATGTTATGCAACAAAAACAATTTGTACCCTATTCTGGTGTTCTGCACAACTATGAGGTCTAGATGGAAGTAAAATAGAGCACTTCAAGTTAGTTCTTTGCCTCTTTCTATGGGATGTGTTAAACAATACCCCTCAAAGCAATATTAGCAAACAAGCAAGGAAGAAATTGAGTATTATGTGTCCTTTCTCTCAAGTGGTTGAGGGTGGCAAAAAGCACCAAATGTGCTGGGATCATGGGATTTGATTATATGAACCAGCATGCATGTGTTATGGATGAGAGAGGGGAGAAAGACATTGCCCGTCACCTCAAGCAGACAGCTTATCTCCCTGGGAGCAAAAGTGGAAGCTAAGTCGTCAGGGTAGAGCCTGTAGGGGGAGATTCGGAAGGCTCCTACAAACATTAGATGGTCGGCCCACCTTTATTAGAAGTGTAATGGCAACTCCCAGTTGTCAATTTATTCATAAATATTTAAGAAGAAAAGCAGAAGAACGGCACAATGCAGAATCGTAAGAAAAGATGCTCCAGAATTATTTCATGATTACCACGGGTATCTTCCAGACATGTCAGAAGTGGAGAGAGGTCCTCTTGAACTGTTCTTATTACATTTTACAAATAATGTGCTAAATGCCGAAGAGGTCAGCTTTGTGGGCTCCAGGTTGTGTGTGCGCCCTGAACAATAAACCCTTGCCAGTACTTTTCCAGCAGAACTGATAATGTTCTCACAGTGAGTGACCCCACTAAACACCACCCTGAACCCAGACTCCAAGTAGAGACATTTGTGAATAGTAAACCTCATTCTGTATACAGTTACCTTTCCATCTGTAGGGTCATAAAACCTTTGGATGAGTTGCACTGCTGTACTTTTTCCAGAACCACTAGGTCCAACAAAAGCTGTGGTCTCACCAGGCTTAATGCTAATATTGATTTCACTCAAAATCTGTGGATTTGAAAGCAACAACATTGTATGATACAAGCCTCCCAGTCAGACTAATTGCAATGGATAAACGGTAAATTGAACGTTTTAATTTTGCCTGTCTACGTCAATCATGTACCATTGACCCTAATGATATTACATGGGTTTTCCCTGGTCCTGAAAACCCTCTTTAATTACACATAACTCACCTGTAGAAGAAAGCTTGCAATATTCCTTCCTATCATCCCAAATTTATGTGGCTCGGCTACTCAGGCAACCAGTCACTCTTCTGAAAATTCTGTTTCTGTCAGCGTCACAACTCTTCCCAGGTTTCCGGCCTGGCCTATGGACAGGACGTCACTTCCACGATGGATGGGGCCAGAACTAGTCCTCTACATGGATGAGGTGGCTTCAAGAATTTACTGCGCATGCACCAGGGAGAGGGATAGATTTGGCCCCGTCCACAGTGGAACTCATGTTGTGTCCATAGTCTAGGTTGGAAACCTAGTAAAGGACATGATTCTAGCAGAAGCTGGATTTTCAAGAGGAGGAGCGCCTTGTGACTGGGTTTCCAAGAAGACGATCTCTGCAACTTTGGGGTAGATATATAACAAATTTTCTTCTACAGACAAGTTATGTGTAATACAGGTGGGGTTGCAGGACCCAATGAGTCCCAGAAAACCCCTATAACTCAAAATAATCACTAAATCAACTGCCTCTTAAGGTGGCCCTACACATTAGACAGAAGTTGGTTAATGGTTAAACAATAGTTGAACGAACAATCATCTGGTGAACGTTCATTTCACAGACATGGTCAGACACAATTTTGACCATATTGGCTGTTACAGTTCTTCAAACGGCCTGTATATGATCAATAAAACTGGGCGATGGATGAAAGATCTTTCTGGGAACGTTTTTTCAAAGAAAGATCTTTTAGTCTCAAAAGTGAAGGATCTTTCGTCCGACTATAGGACAAAATATTAAGCACAGCTGACTTCTTTTCAGATGATTATGGTCTATTATCTGTCAGCTAAAACGATTGTTCATGTTAAATTTCAATGGATGAGGTTCATTTTGGATAAATCGTCCGTTTCTATCAACTTTGATGCGAGGTGAGACTATTGCCTCAGGCAGCACCAGGTAGGGGCAGGAGGGGGGCAGTGGAAGGGGAATTATCTGTTTCTGCAGTATAGCATTTTTTTGGGTACTTTCGGGTGGTTTCACACGTTCTTTTGGAAATACGTTGCAGCTTTCGTGACAATCTTTATTGCAGCCTTTTTAATCAAAGCTAGACATTTATTCAAAAGGAATAAGAAATAGAAAGGAAGGTCTTATACTTTTGCCTTGCTCGTGGATTCAGTCTTGACTTTGACTCAAAAAACTGCATTGAATACTGCAATGGCATTTTTCCAGAAACAATGGCAAGCATGTACTATTGCGGCTGTGGCTGAATGCATAATAACTGGCATATTTTATGCATAATTTAGGGTTAATTGCATCGTGTCTGCTTATTTTTCCACATTCTTCTTCTGTCCCTAATGCAGGTTGAAGTCTAAATTTTGTACCTTGGACAGTCACTAAGGTCACTCTCGAAAAAATGCTTGCTACATCACTATCAGTATTATATTGAAATGTAAGAGGAAATATAAGAAAAGTAAAAAAATAAATATGCTAACTTTTTTACAAAAACAAACATCTAGGCACCATCAGCCATCAATACTATAAAACACTACCTGCATCTGATAATGATCAAATATAGCCATGACAAAGACAAATTAAAATAGTTAAAAACATACTAGAAACAAGCTGTGATAAGAAGCCTCGCAGCACTAGGGATCTGTGTTCAAATCCAACCACGACATTTTTTGAGCATTCAATTTAATGAAAACAACGAATAAACTATAACAGGCTGTTTTTCAGCTGATCAAAAGTTTAGGACCACACCTCCCCAAAAAAACTAAACCCCCCCAAAACAGAAATCCAACTTCCAAACATGAACTCACTAATGAGTAGCTCCGCCGTTATTGTTTATCACTTCCAAAATTCATTTCGGCATGCTTGATGCAAGCGTTTCCATGAGGTGAGTGGAAACATTTCTCCAAGTGGTGAAGACGGCCGCACGAAGGCCATCTACTGTTTGGAACTGTTGTCCAGTTTTGCAAACTTCCCTTGCCATCCATCCCCAAAGGTTCTCAGTTGGATTTAGATCAGGAGAACACGCAGGATGGGCCAAAAGAGTGATGTTATTCTCCTGGAAGAAGTCCCTTGTCCTGCGGGCATTGTGTACTGTAGCGTTGTCCTGTTGAAAAACCCAGTCGTTACCACACAGACGAGGGCCCTCAGTCATGAGGATTGCTCTCTGCAACATCTGGACATAGCCAGCGGCCGTTTGACGCCCCTGCACTTCCTGAAGCTCCATTGTTCCACTGAAGGAAAAAGCACCCCAGACCATTATGGCGCCCCCTCCACTGTGGCGCGTAGAAAACATCTCAGGTGGGATCTGCTTGTCCTGTCAGTAACATTGGAAACCATCAGGACCATCAAGGTTAAATTTTTTCTCATCAGAGAATAAAACTTTCTTCCACCTTTGAATGTCCAATGTTTGGTGCTCTCTTGCAAAGTCCAAATGAGCAGTTCTGTGGCGTTCAAGGAGACGAGGTCTTTGAAGACGTTTTTTGTTTTTGAAGCCCTTCAGTCTCAGATGCCGTCTGATGGTTATGGGGCTGCAGTCAGCACCAGTAAGGGCCTTAATTTGGGTCGAGGATCGTCCAGTGTCTTGACGGACAGCCAATTGGATCCTCTGGCTCAGTGCTGATGAAATTTTTTGGGGTCTTCCACTTGACTTTTTTGTTCCATAACCCTCAGGATCATTTAAGAAAGTCCAAATGACTGTCTTACTGCGTCCCACCTCAGCAGCGATGGCGCGCTGTGAGAGACCCTGCTTATGCAGTTCAACAATCCGACCACGTTCAAAAAGGGAGAGATTCTTTGCCTTTGCCATCACAACGTGTGACTACCTGACAGAAAATGACAATGAATCCACATCTTTGCACAGATTTGGCCTTTTAAAGGCATGTGGTCCTAAACTTTTGATCAGCTGAAAAACAGCCTGTTTCAGTTTAATCGTTATTTTCAATTAATTACTCAAAAAATGTTTTGTCTCACTCTCATTTCTTCTTGTTGCATGTTGAAGCTCTACTTGGAACCTTGTTAAGATCCAACAATGTAAAATATGTTTTTTTTTTTTTCATTTTTCAAGTAGTCTTAAACTTTTGATCAGGACTGTACCAGCATAGCACCATTTTCTTCACACAACGGGCAAGAATACAACATGTTCTATCTTTTTTGCAACCCGACAAAACGAACTTAGGGATGTGGACAGCACATGGTGTGCTGTCTGCATTTTTTTGGCCCCATTAAAATGAGTTGTTCCGCATCTAATCCGCAAAAATGACGATCAGATGCAGAACAGAAAAAAGGTCGAGTGCATGGGGCCTAAAGTTCATACTTTCTCTCTGTTTTTGTTTGTATTTCTTCCAAGTACTTCAATTTTCTCTCTTACTTCAAAGCCATACTGACGAATAGAATGGCTTTCCATGAAATTAGCCCTAGTGTTTCTGTGTATGTGATAATATAAAGTTTTACATTGTGACCCCCACTGGGATCATGGGCTGGTGGGAGTGATGATATTGTCTGTAGAACACTAACATTTTTGTAATCTGTTTTCATTACCTGATTCTTATTTTCTGAAATGGTGGGGCGGCCATCTTTCCTGAGCTGCTGCCCACAACACTTAGAAATATGCAGAGGAACCTGTAGACTGGAGATCTTTAACCTCTGCGGTAGAGTTTTATAGATATGCTCTATGATCTGTGCAGAGGTCATTGCGTAGGGAAGGGGGTAGCTGTGACCATCACCAATTTTGAATGGTAGATCTTGTGTTCTCTATACAGAGATGTTACCATTTTAATCCTGCCTGCGATGATAATGAGATGACTACTGGAAAAAAGTACTCTCTACAGAAAAGGAATTGTGGGCCTAATATTAGGCTAGTGTGAAAACTTCAGGAATTTAGGATTTTTTATTTTTTAACATAGATAATGACATGATAAGTTAAAAATAACCACCAACGACTCTTTAAAAATGTTCAACATAAAAACTAGACAATAAGTCATTTTCTAATGACACATTTCCTTTAATACTGTGATGTTAAAATGATCCATAGTAATAGCTAACAATCCATACCTTCACTTCGGGTCTTGATGGATACTGGAAGTTCACATCGTGGAACTCAATAACACCCTTCACTTGATCTAATTTGTGACCTTCGTTGGACATACAGTCAATTACTGGAGTCTAATGAAATGCAGAATTGCCATTATTTATCACCTCTTATTACAGTTTACAGATATTGCTGTTAATAAATGAATGTATAAAGCTAAAGAATGCAAATAGAATGGATTGTCCAATGTTTGAATACATTCTTAAGCAATCGGGACATACAGTATTGGGGGGAATTTATCATTGTAGCTCTGTTTGAGGCCATTTTTTAGACTGCAGTTGCTTTGTGCACCTGCAGCAAATTTACCAAGATGGCACTCGGTCTCAGTTTTATTAAATTTGGTGCAAGTGTGATGTGGTTTCACCACTGTCAGTTAAAGTACTCCAGGGTTTGTCTGGTGTGGAGATGCGACTATTGAGCAACTTTTTAAAAAGTCAGACATCATAAATGAGACTTAGTCTGTAATTCCAACCAACTTTTCCCTCTTCTTTTGCAAGTGGCAAAGCTCATCAAAAGGCCCAAAATGTCACCAAAAGTGGCAAAAAAATTGACAAAAAGTTACACCCGACGTCACTCGCGATATGTTTACACAACAAAGCTGGCGTAGCAGATTTGATAGTTATCCCTCATAGTACAAAATGTCAGGCAAAAATGATTGCTGTAATTATAGAGCAAAAAAGAAGTCTGAATAATTGTAATAATACAGACAAAATAAAAAAGATTAGGGGGGTCATTTATAATGCTGAAATACACCTCAAGCGCAGATTGCGGCGCAAGTTAGTTGCGCCGCAATCTGTGACTTTTTCCCACTCACGCCAGGTCTAAATAAATGGGCATGGTGTGAGGAGTTAAGGTGGTGTGCCGGCAGCCCCGTCTCATTAAACCTCCTTTATGCCTGTTTTAGGCGTAGAAAATGTTCTAAATGTAAGACAGCAAGGAAGGTGCCTTACATTTAGAAGTGGCAGAGGATGCCCTTCTACATAACTCTGGCGGATCCACCTCCAGGTATAGGGCTTTATTAAGATCGGCGTCTAAAACGCCCATCTTAATAAATTACCCCCGAAATTCACACAAAAACATGTTCAGTTAGTTTTTTTTTTGAAATATTTTAATGCAGCACTGAATGTTGAGTAGATTTTTCAAAGCTTTCTTTTATGGTTTTCAAAGTGTCTAAGATAAAAAAAAAAAGTTTCCTTTCTGTGTATACAGCTTCTATGCATACCTATGGATCTCTGCGGTTACAGATTACATAAAAATCCAGCGTGTAGTCTAATCCTGAAGTGATGTGTTACTCCCTTCTCTTTTCCCTAGTCAAGAAGAAGGATGCAGAAGGGGCACACAACTTCTAGATCAGACTGCACAGTTTTGATTGTAGCCTGCGACCAAGGAGATATATAGGTCTCAAAAGGGGCTGGATACAGTCCTTAATTGGATTTTTATGATCAAGATTGTTTGCAAGGTTGCTTAATTTTAAAGATGCACTTGAGAGATACAAACCAAAAGGATATAAATGTGTACATATACTTTTAAAGGGGCTGTGCCACATTTAAAATGTATCCCTTGGGGGATAAAAGTTTGATAGGTTGTGTCCCTCACTGATCCCAAGAATGGAGGTCCAGTTCTGACTCCATTCATTCTCTATGGGACAGCTGAAGATTGCTGAGTCCTATACTATCTCTGGCAGTCCCATAGAGATTGAATGGAGTAGCAGCGAACATGCTTGGCTTGATGCTCCATTCAGACCGGGTAGTAGGACCCCTGCCCTTGAGCTCTGTGGAACTCCCAGTGATCGAATCCCCATGGATCCTGTGTATAGGAGATTACTTTCAGACTTGGTACATCCTCTTTAACCTTCACTAAGGTTTTTCTCCTTTAAGACATACCTTTTCTATTGTCTCATAAATTATTGTTGCAGCTGCTCTTCCAGAGGCAAAAGCTTCCAAGCATGGAGAGGCCTGGCCCAGATTCATGGCAGCTACCAAAACACCAAAGAATACCTAAAAGATTAGATGAATATGTTAGTTCATAGAATACAGTGACATATTCTTAATATGACAAAAACTGTTGTGTAATTGTTTATACACTTTTTCATCCAATCAGAGGCTGGTGCAGGCGGCACGATGACGTCATCGCGCTACCTGAGCCGGCCAGCGTACAGCGCGGGACACAGTCTCGAAGAGGCTTGCATCGCATCGCTAAAAGTGGCATGGAGGCGAGTATATGTGTTTATTTTTTTCATTTACACTATGCTGTTGCCCAGTATGGGGAAGAGGGGAGAGAAGCACTAAGGGGGCATCTACTGGGGGCCTATATATTGGCATTATTTACTGGCACACATTATGGGTGGAACTATGGGGATGGGGGTTAGAGAACTATGGGGGCATATACTGGGGCCCTATATATTGGTATTATATACTGGCCCACATTATGGGGGCACTATGGAATAGTGAATCAATAGGTTAGGTTGAGAATTTGGCGTGGCGGGGCCAGGAACATTCTTTGCATAGGGGCCCTCTGCTGTCTGTGTCCACATGTGGAGAACATGACTCCCGTCTTCAGAGGAACTGAATTGTTACCAAATAAATGGCTGGGTAATTGGCCCGGGGGAGGACATGGCAGAGGAAAGTAGCATGAGTCCCTTGTGTCCTGAGCGACTGGAGCACCATAACAGAGTCCTTTTTTATCTTAGTTACATGGTCTCCTCTCTTCTATATGCTGTATACCAGATATATTTTATGCCATCACCACCTATTATCCTGCCCTTGTTTTGAAGACCACACCATGCCACCAGATGTAAAATGCTATTTTTGAAGACATATGTAAATGACATGGTGTCCTTGCTCACTTGATACCATTGTATTCTCCAATATCTCACCCTTTTTTCCTATGATTCTGAACTTGGTGCTACTGCTCGGATACCATATAATGTTGAAATGTTGGAAACCATTTACCTGAAGGAGACTCCCTGGTGTTAGCTCTTTTGTTTCAATTACCAGCTTGGATCCATACCAAAATGCCAGAGCGTAGCACAGGAATATAATACACCACATGTATCCTTGAAAGAAGCCGATTATCGTGCCTTTCCTAATGCCCCAGGCCTGGGCAGCCACTAAGTTTTGGTCATATCTGTAATAATGTAATAATGAAGAGATGGCAAATACAGATTAATTCAATTATTATCCTATAAGTTTATTAATATCAGTGTTTATTAAATATTCCCACCGATCAGCTTCTCTTTTCTCCGCACCAAAAGCAGCTACAGTGCGAATGGAGGATAGTACTTCATCGGCCACAGACCCAGCTTTGGCGTATGCTTTCAGCTCTCTTCCAGTCAGTCTTGCAACAGCCTAAAACGTATCGAAGATAAGACTATGAAGATATAATTACACATAATGTATGTCTGTCAAGAGAAAACCACTTCAGAGACAACTACTTGGCTGAGGTCTAGTTGGTTTTTGTTGATATTTCTCCTGCCCCTTTGAGCCATTATTGAGTCAGAGTCTTGGCCCATCAACAGATCAGGTTTGATTCTCCTTTAACAAATTAGCAGCACATTCATGTTTTAATCAATAGCTCCATCATTGTATAAATATGGTCAAAGGGTGAAAGTATCCTGAATGGGGAAGGGGCATAAGTTTCTGCCAGAAACCTCTTATGGTGGCTTATCTAGGAGGGGAAATTAGTCTCTCCCCATACATGTTTGTGTCACACAAAGGGGTGGGGAAGGGTGCACGACTATCTCCACCCACACCTCTGTCCCTGCCTACTTTCACTTACCCGTCCTAAGTAATGGAGAGCAACTGGGCGGCGGTCCCTGACCTGAGTAAATGTGAGGGGAAGACACAAGACAAACAAACACAAAGAAGTCAAACTAGAAATTACTATATCAGGAGATAACCGCGGTACCAGGAAGGTTGCGGAAGCCAAACCATACAAGCAAATGGACAAACACGACCAGGGAGCAGGGGAAGACGAGTCAAATACAAACCAGGGGTCAATACCAGGAAATGCAAACATGACCAGGGAACAGGCGAAGACGAATCAAATACGAACCAGGGGTCAATACCAGGAGATGCAAACACGACCAGGGAACAGGCGAAGATGAATTAAATACGAACCAGGGGTCAATACCAGGAGATGCAAACAAGACCAGGGAATAGGTGAAGACGAAAACGAGGAACTAGCCGGTAGTCAAATACCAATACAAGGAATTTCTAAGGATAGATACACCAAGTAATGGACCTTAATCACAGGCAACCTGTGGCCAGCAGGTTAACTGTTTAAATAGTGGAGGAGAGGAGTCATGTGATGTGGCCAGCGCCACATGACTCACTCTCCTGCATACAGCTGAGCGCGGAGTGCCCAGCTCGGTGCTCAGACTTATTGCCATCACCATGGGAGCAGAGGACGCCGGCCACGCTGATGAGGTGTGCGCGGCCGGGTCCTCTCCGCTCCTTGTTGTTCTGGAGACGAGGACGCAGTGCGTGTCCTCGCTCCACTCTCCCTGCAGGACGCCGGCGGCACAGAGGAGAAGCAGCGCAACCCCGGCGTCCTGTAACAGTTTGAATTTCCTCCTGACTTGCCAATGTCGGTAGTTGTCCCGGAGCTTTATATTGATGGTCTATCCTCAGGATAGGCCATCAATATCTTATTATCAGGGGTCCAACACTCTGAATCCCCCTCCCACCGATGATCAACTATTCTGCTGTGGCTCCAGCACCCGACTTTAGCGCCAGAACTACAAATCCAATGTGTAGTGGACAGAACCAGTTACTGCAGTGCTGCCCCCCCTGAGGAGAAAGGGAGCAGCGCTGCAGTAACCAGTTGCATCTCCCACACACAGTGGACAGAGATGCCCTTCTTCCAGCATCGGATATATTCAGGAACAGCTGATCGGCAAGGATGTGGGATGTCGGACCTCTGCCAATCAGGTATTGAT
Organism: Bufo gargarizans; assembly: GCF_014858855.1. Lineage (NCBI taxonomy): Eukaryota > Metazoa > Chordata > Amphibia > Anura > Bufonidae > Bufo > Bufo gargarizans. The sequence goes on along the minus strand of NC_058087.1, from coordinate 11,078,876 downwards.
AGCCTATCCCGGAGATAAGCCATCAATATAAAAATGATACCACTTATTGACAATCAAGTGCTTCAGATTGTATCATCAAATAACATGAGGTACTAACTGTACTTTCTGGTAAAAATACCACCACCAGGAGGTAAATAACAGTCTAATTTTCTTAAAAGTACCGGTAGTTTCTATCCTCTTGTGGCAAAGATTCCACTTACCATTATAGGTCATTTAGACATATCTAAGCCAAGAGGTTTCTCCTAGATCACTACATATGCTCAATGAGCTTTCACTAGCATATTATGAAGCTGGTCAGGCAGGAGAGGACCAAGTGACCTCCATTCTAAAGAGGGGGCATACACATCTATTAGACCTTTATGACTTATCCTGTGTATATTTAATAAAGTGAACACTTACCAGGGCCATTAAAGCTGCCCCTAAACCAATAAGAGGACTCACAGCCACAATAACCAGTGTTAGTTTCCAGTTTCCAATAAATCCAATAAGGAATCCAAATACAAATGTGGAAATGCGTTCAATGAAGATAGCCACCTGATCAGCAATGGCGTTGTTAATCTTGTTAATATCACTGTTTGAAGAAAAGAGACAGTGTCATGAACAGCTGCTACATGTCTGTGGTACAGGAGGATGTACAGTTGAGGTAAACCATAAAGTAAATCTAGATCTTTTGCCATCACATTGATTATACTGTATGCCCAAAAATTATGTGCTGATGAAACTTTTACTATTTGTACCTAGTGACTGTAGGTCTGATTCTGACCTGGTGCTCTAAATCCTCTGTGTAGACAGATTTCAAATATACCATGCTGGATAATTGCAACCATCACTAGGGGGAGCTGAGGAGCTTATTGAATTCAAGATACCAATGTATGTAATATACAGTAAGCTCCACAGCTCCCTCTAGTGATGGTTGTAGGTAGCAGGGATGTTGCCATTTAAACTACGCCTGTGTGGGAGATTTGAGGCTTTGTATCAGAAAAAACATATTATACCATTATAAAGATATATTAAAAGAGATTTCCCATGATGTTAAAGAATGAATATCAGACATCACATAGTACATGACAATATCTAACAAAGCTAGAACCAGCCCTGTAGGATTCTATTGGGGTCATTTACTATACTGAAATATGCCTAAATTAGGCACATTTAATGCGCAGATGGCAGCACAACAGTTGTGCCGCTATCTGCGACTTTGCCCCACTCACGCCAGGTCTAAACTTGTGGGCATGGCGTGGACAGGGAAGGGGATGGGCTGGCAGGCCCATCTCATTCATCATTTTCTGCGCCTGTTTTAGGCATAGAAAATGGTCTAAATGTAAGACAGCGAGGAAGTTGTTTTATATTTAGAAGCGGAGCTGAATGCGTTGAAGTTATGGAGAGGCCGGCCCCTCTTCATTACTTAGGCGGATCCACCGCCAGCTATGGGGCTTTATTAAGACCGGCACCTAAAACGCCGGTCCTAATAAATGTGCCCCTATGAGTTTTTCAAGAACCAGCAGCACTCTTGTCTATGTGCGGCATCTGGGGTTGCAGCTCATCTCCGATTTGCATAAATACTGCAACAATTATCAGAGCCCAATAGTGGAAAAAAGCAGCCCCTCGTCTTTATCTTTTCCAACACTCCGACTTTGCAGCCTTATCCCCGATCATGACTCCCAACTCAGATGTCAAGTTAATATTTGCTGCATCCCTATATGGATATAGTGTTAATATTAGGTATTACATTACTGCCTATAACATATGTCGCAGTACTTATCCTGAAACCTGCCATGTTGAATAAGATATAACCCTTCACATTCAGATGGTGTCAGCGTCCTAACATTCCGGTTTAAAATGACAAAAACTTTTTTTTTCCCCTCAATTCGTGTCCTTCCTTACTCTGAAATTCTTGTGTTCAGCTCTCCAACCGAATTGCAGTCGAACCAGCCTATATCAAGTCTCATTATTTTCCTGAAATATTCTTTCCGAATAATTTGTATCTGACGAGCTGCAGCCACAACCCATAGTGAAATCTGTAGGGAAAATAGAGTGAATATATCAGTACAATTCAGCTAGACAAGAAATGTAAGGTCCCATGTATTCAGGCATATTGTGGCTCTGCACAAGTTCCATGTCATGTGGAGCCACATCACAGCACCCATACAAATCTATGGACCTGTACCATAAACATGACAATTACTTCTATAAACCTGATAACTTTAAATGGCATCTGCAGCAGATTTGTACCTATGACACTGGCTGACCTGTTACATGTGCACTTGGCAGCTGAAGACATCTGTGTTGGTCCCATGTTCATACATGTCTGCATTGCTGAGAAAAATTTTGATATATGAATATGAGCCTCTAGGAGCAACGGGGGCGTTGCCATTACACCTAGAGGCTCTCTATAACTGCCTCTCCCTCTGCACTTTAATTGACAGGGCCAGACAGTTATGATGATGTTTTCACTGCCTGGTCCTGTCAATCAAAGTGCAGGGGGCGCGGCAGTTACAGGGAGGGCAGAGCCTCTAGGAGTAATGGCAACGCCCCCGAGTCTAATTTGCATATATTAAAACATCACTTTTCTCAAAAATGCGGGCACACACATGTGCTTGACATGCCGGAATGCCACAGCTTCTCGAGACATCTGAGCTGCATGGGTGCCATACGTCGGACCCCGACTAACCAGATATTGATGACCTATCCCGAAGAAAGGTCATCAATTTTCTACTCCTGGAAAATCCCTTAAAAAAAGCATTTTCATCCTAGAAAACCTGACTGCATTAATATACACCTAATGACTTAAAGGAGCATTGAGTTCATGTTATAGTTTGAAGGTCCCATACCTGAAAGTAGCTGATCACCAGGACAATCACTCCGATAGCAATGTAGTAGTATGCAAACTGAGTCATCTCCAGCTCAATGTTTATTCTGTGAATTAGGATGAAAGGTCACAGAGCAGGGTCAATGGAGTGCAAAGTCAGAAATATAAAATGGAGCGCTAATAAACACAGTTCAGACTTACATTTTGCTGAGCCTGATCTGGACTACATGGAAGCAGCTGGTGTGAGGCATGAACATGTAATGCATCCATTTGTTATACTGGGAAACTTTGTATCATATGCTCATTTGTTGCCACAGCTTAGTCTAGGTTCACATCAACATTTTTTATTTCCATTGATCTGCTCCATCTTAAAAGAGGTTGTCCCATGAAAAATAATCTACAGTTTTTAAACCAGCACCTGGATCTGAATACTTTTGTAATTGCATGTAAATAAAAAATTTGCACAGCCACTGAGTTATTCAATAAAATGTATCTGAATAGTGCAACCTGTAGGTTCTTTTTTTCTTATTTCTTTGACCTGCTCACTGAGATGGCCGCACATGCTCAGTTTCATCCTTCAACTGCCTCCTGAGCTGTGATAGGGAGAGCTGAGACACGCTCCCTGAGCTGTGATAGGGAGAGCTGAGACACGCCCCCTGAGCTGTGATAGGGAGAGCTGAGACACGCCCCCTTAGCTGCAGCAGAAAAGACACACACCCTGAGCTGCCAGCTTGATGTAAATCTAGCGGAGCAATAAATGTGGAGATCTCTGGATCTATGTGAGGTACAGGGCTGGTTCTAGCTTAGTTAGAGAGAAGTTGTCATGTACTATAAGATGTCTGATTTTAATTTTTTACATTAGTCATGGGATAACCCTTTTAACATCAGAACAATGAAAATAACAGATGCACAGCATATGTCACATGATGGACCACAAGGGGCACCTTATAGATCCCTCTATAATGGGGTCATTTGGGTTTCCATTATGGTGCCTATTATTTTACAGGACAAAAACAGTTCAGCATACCCTAAAGAATATTACAAAGTTGTAGAACTTTTCAGCTCATCATGAGCTTTATTTCGAGTAAAAGCTCAAAGAAAAACATTGCTTACACATCTATATCCTACATCATTATGATTATTGGTCCAGCCTATACCTTCTATGGCCACAGAACAGGGGATAAGCATCTGATCAGTGGGAGGCTCACTGCTGGGACCTCCACCGAACAAGAGAATGGGACTCCAACGAAGGAGAAACAGGGTATGGATGTCTACTGCTGCTCCATTCATTCTGTTTCTTCCTTTTTTGGGGGAAAGGAAGGGGCGAAGAAGTTCCAGAAGTATTCAAGATCTACAAAGTAACAATGTCTATGGACAGACCATTTGCCATCTATTATGCTGTAGGAGACCAAGATAAATTGGAAATCATTGAATTAAATTGTAACGCACACCACCATATTATAGCACCCAAAAGCCACTATGGCTCCATATTCTGAGTTCAGTTTTAACTGCTTTCTTCTGCACATGGACCAGATAACAGAAAAAAGGTGTTCATGTGGAGCAAAGACCTCTCAGGATTAATCATTTCGGGACTAAAGAGCTGGAACGGTGTATGAGGCAGCTGCAGCCAATAGCTTCAGAGTATTGAGTGATGGGTTGTCATTTTGGCAACCTCTGCTGAACAGTCCTGAAACTTGCAGCGGTAGTTGTTATTTACTTTGATGGCAAGGACCTATAGTGTACAGAGCATCTAGGAAACTTACACTTGAGGAACTAGAGTAAAGAAATCTGAACAGGAAGCTTCCAAACACCCTTCTTAATAACATGCATTAAAACAGAGAAGATACGTGTAGCATCTTACCCACAAGCCACTGTAGAGTTGTCCATTTCAAAGATGGTACCATTGACCCAGCTGATGGTATCATTGATACATGTTTTGTTCTCGTCTTTAAGCAGCTGACTTTGTTGGTCATATGTAATAAATGTGTCCGTCATTAGACCATAGATAAAAAGCATCATGGGTTGAGCTGCTCCGTGGACTAAAGCACATATTGCCCCAACTATCATCATGCCTGTGTCCTTGCAGGAAGCATAGCGGAACTGGAAAGGAACCAGATGTCAAGTTTAAAAAACTGTTAAGAATATTCTGATTATATAAGCACTCTTCCTCTAATTAAGATTCATTTCTGCATTGGAGGCTCTGCTCCATTATCTTCGCTGATACAGCGCTATTTTTGTGGTAAATTGATGTCGGCCTTTACAGAATCAAGATGGGCACCATAAAAATCAATGGTGTCTGTTCCTATGACAAAACAGAAAACTGGAAATGCAAATGCCATTTGGCGTATTATGGCTATCCACTGTATAGGTCAAAGAGACAAGGGTTGAGCATGTTCCCCTTTGACAATCCACCACTATGATAAAGCAAATACTACTGTAACGCTACACTGCCTATGCCACAACCATATGAAAATACAAACTGAATCTTACCAGCTGAAAGAATCCAACCCGGATTTCTTTTTCTTTCTTTTTCTTTGTTTTCTTCCCTGATCTAAAAAAAATTAAATGCAATGAAAGAGGAATAGCACAAACTTAAAGGGCTTCTGTCACCCCACTAAACCTTTTTTTTTTGCTTACTTATAATCCCTACACTGCGATTTATGGCTACATGATCAAATTAATCATTTTGGTCCTGTAGATTTAGTTTAAAACAAGCTTTTAAAATATGCTAATTACCTTGCTACCAGCAAGTAGGGCGGCTACTTGCTGGTAGCAGCCGCATCCTCCGATCGTAAAGACGCCCCCTCCACATTGTGATTGACAGGGCCAGGGAACGGGATCGTTCTCTGCTGGCCCTGCCTGTTTGCATTTAAAATCTTGCGCCTGCGCCGCGGCCGTACCTGTCTTCAATTGGCGCAGGCGCACTGAGAGGCGGCCGCTCCATCCTCAATGCGCCTGCGCCGGGTGTAGATGTGACGTCATCGGCGCAGGCGCATTGAGGATAGAGCGGCCGAGCGAGCGGCTGCCTCTCAGTGCGCCTGCGCCAATTGAAGACAGGTACGGCCGTGGCGCAGGATTTTAAATGCAAACAGGCAGGGCCAGCAGAGAACGATAGGTAATTAGCATATTTTAAAAGCTTGTTTTAAACTAAATCTACAGGACCAAAATGATTAATTTGATCATGTAGCCATAAATCGCAGTGTAGGGATTATAAGTAAGCAAAAAAAAAAAAAGGTTTAGTGGGGTGACAGAAGCCCTTTAACCAATACCTTTTGTATAATTCAGGGAAATCATTCAAATACATAATTGTATGTTTTCCATAAATTTTTAGAACAAGTTCAATTTCTCAACTATTGGAAAACGATACCAAATCAAAAGATTCTTTTTATTCTATATTTTAGACTTACAAGAAGAAAATTTGCAAAATCTATAGTTGCATATGACTCAATTTCTGACTAATTTTCTTGTGCTGGATTCTGCTGTCATAGAGGTACATTGTAGAATGAAATCCCCATCAATTATTATCTGCATCCTACTTGCTTTGAAGGGGTTATCTGGTTACAGAATTTTAAAAACCAGAAGCAAATGGTCTAAAATTATTTAAAAAAATCCTCTATAATAAATCACTGATCTAGTAAAGAAGTTCTAACTACTCCCCCAGGACTTTACAAGCAGTCAGTACATCACCGCTGCAGTGGATCACGGGCGGTCTCGTGGCGTACGACCAGCCTCACCGCTCCCATTTAAGTTTAGTTTATAAATTGAAAGCAGATCTCTGATTAACTATTAAGGCCAGTTTTAAAAGTAACATTTGAATAGATGAGGTCCACTTTTTGCAAATGCTACCAACAACTGTTTTATAATTACCCAGCTTGTATGGTAAAGTGAAATATAGAATGGTCCATTAATGTTTGATTGGTGGGTCCGACCTCTTAGTTCTCAAATAGGTACAACCTCCCATCCCAAAGGAATCCTGGTACTGTAGCTCCTATCACATTCACTTCCCAGGGGTCGGAGCCCCCATTAATCAATCACTGATGGCTTATCCTATCCCTGAGAACCTCTCGTTAATTGCTGTTTCAATACACAACCATCAATTGGATCGCTTGTAATGTATGTGTGGAGCCGTGAACCTCCACTTTTTCATTACTAATGAAACTTGATTGTGATACATTTGCTGACTTCATTGTGGTCATATGTACAATGTCATATATACCACTTTACTGGAAGCAGAGGAGAAAGACCAGGACTGTTCGCATTCAATGCTTGGAAGGCATGTCTTTAGGGAAGTGAACCTAAGCTGATCAAATCTATTGGTATTTAAAAGCAACGCGTTTCGCGCTTTGGTGTATTCTGCCTGATCATGAGATCTGTTCAGTCCCAAAACATGCTGCTTTTAAACACTAAAAAAGCTCCTCAACTTCACTGCCCTGGAGCTGTGAACAGCCTCAGTCTTTCTCCTCTACCTCCATTCAATCTTCCAGATAGTGGAGGGACAGCGTGCAGCCGCCAGGCCAGCTCATTACAAGCATGATTGGCTGTTGTCAGGGGTATAGCTAAAGGCTCATGGGCCCTGGTGCATAAGTTCAGCTTGGGCCCCCCTTCCCTCAGTGCTTTGTGGCCAGGAGCAGGGAAGCACATAGCCTTTGTGCTGTCTGAGGCAAAAATTGAAACACCACTTGACCAGCATGTCATTTCCATAATACCGGTGCCTTTTTATGCGGCACAAGGGTCTTTGGCCCCCTCAGGCTCCTGGGCCCGGTAGCGACTGCTACCTCTGCACCCCCTATAATTACGTCCCTACTTGTTGTGCCCTCTGTACAACATGAGCAGCCCTGAGTTTGGGGGCACTTTTCAATTAGCCACAGTCCTGCACAATTGCTCTCCCCCTAATTTTTCCAGATGCCACCACATATTTACTACTTAGGTATCCTGCGAATACATACCCATCTTCTTGTAAACACTGTAATTCTCCTTCTGAAAAAGAACCACACAATGGACCGCAATAAATAATTAATGTATTCAAGAAACCAATAAGTGAGAGCCTCTATAGTCCTGTTGATGTGTCATAAAACATTAGAATATTATATCGTGTAACCATTTTCAGATAATAGAAAGCTGTCCATAGGCAAATTTCACAAAGTTCAAGGGGCATTTACTGTACTACTACAAATCCCCTCTTAATGGAATAAGCCAGGAGAACAATATTGATTACCTGTCCGGGATGTCACGGATGCGGATCCATCGACTTGAATGGGTCCGTGATCCGCAAAATACGGTAAAAGATAGGACATGACCTATCTTTGACCCTGTAAGATTCCGTTCCATGCCTCCACTCTGGAAAAGATAGGAAATGCCCTATCTTTGGCCATTTTTTGCGGATCGCGGACCCATTCAAGTCAATGGGTCCACATCCATGATACAAAGTTCATATGGCCGGTGACCATGTATTGCGGACTGCTATTTGCGGTCTGCAATACGGGCACCACAGCCATACAATAGTGTGTATGAGCCCTTAGGAAGAGGCCACAGAACTCATCATTGTGCTTCGACCCCCTCGAATTGCTAATCTGTGGGGGTGCGGGTTTCAAACCCACACTGATCAGACATTGTTGACCTATCCTAAAGATATTTTACTCCCTGAAAACCCCTTAAATATACATGACAGGCCATAATCAATCATAATACAGGCCCATTTGAGTATCCATATTACGCAATATACCTAGACGTCCTGTGCGCCTACAGGTATTGCAGTAATAATACAGACACTAAACAGCACCCATATAATGGCTGTGTGAACATGGACGTAGGGAGTGGCTGTCCAATGGTGCAGTTTTTTTCAATGGAGAAAGTACAGGATGATTCCTGTTTTCCATTCATGAGCAAACACCCATGGGGTTCTGGCAGTCTTTCCATACAATATCAATAAAAAAAAAACTATTGGCATCTCAAGTATGGACTTGCATCTTTCATTCAGGACATTTCCAATCAGAGGAAAAGGCATTTTGCACAATTTGCCTTTGCACAGTGTAATGCGTAATCCCACATTTTATCCCACATGTTATCTTAAGACCAAAGGCTGTTCAGGAGTCATTATTATCTATAAGTACAACTATGACTATAGGTCACAATATTGATCCTTCAAGGTGAGTTCAAGATGAACATAAAACAATATAAATGTTACATAGATATGAATAGCGAAGTACATGACACCACAATTGCATTAAAAAAAACACACACAAAAACATCAAACAAAAAACTATATAAAACTCTAGTAAATGTCATAATTTTGCTGAGGAAGAAGCCATGCAAGACTGGCCTAGTGGAAGATGAGAAAATCCTTCATTGGATAAAGGTTTAGATATAATAAGGTCTGGGCCGAGAAGGTCTACCAGAAGACTGTCCCTTTGGAGTCTCACTTTGGAGACAATCACATTCCCTATGGTCCCTTTAGGAGCTGCAATGGTTTTCCCATGAACTTATACTGGAGTATCTCTGGATTATGCAGTTCAGTTCTGGCACCATTCTATAGAAAGGATGCCCTGGAGGCAGAAAAAGTACAAATGAGAGCAACTAAGACTAATAAGGGGCCTGGAGGGTGCATTTACACAAACAGATTATCAGGCCAATTTTTGTCCAATCAGACCAATAGTTGGTGTATAAACAGCCATCTGACCAATGATTGGTCATAAAATCTGTCAGATAATCTGTTGGTGTAAATGCACCCTTAGTTATGAGGAACGATTAAAAGAATTAAATTTACTTAGTCTTGAGAAAAGACATGTAAAGCTCCCTTTACATGGGACGATATTACAGAAGATTGTCAGGAAGGAAGCATTCCTTCCCAACAATCTGCTGATCGCTGGTGGAGAAGACCGCTGCATTTACATGCAGCGATCTCCTCCACAATATTGTGAGGAATGATCACTAATGCCATTGCTCTTCCCCATATTTACTAGTTGTTTGCCGGCAGGAGATCGTGCCGATCTGCTTCCAATGTGCGTGCACACAAACAAAATGATTACAAGATGAACGTGCGTTTCACTTGTTCATTGGGTAATCGCCGGCTTATTTACACCGCCAGATCATCGTTAACAACGCTCATTAGTGATTAATCTGTATGATTCTTTGTCCGTGTAAAGGGCCCTTTGGGGGGGTTACATGATTAACCTATAAAAATATATAAATGGGCCATACAAAAAATATAGTGAAAAGCTGTTCCATGTAAAATGCCCTCAAAAGACAAGGGGGCACTGCCTCCGACTGGAGAAGAAAAAGGTCAGTCTTCAGAGGCATCAAGGCTTTTTTACTGTAAGAACTGTGAATCTATGGAAATGTCCAGACCTGGTCACCGCAGGAAGAGTGGAAGGTTTTAAAACAAGAGGAATTCTTAAAAGTAGATGACATTAATGCTTATGAAATTGTGTAGAAATCTGGGTTTCACTCCCCTTTTCTAAAATTCACATCCCCGCCTATCCCTTGGTTGAACTTGATGGGTTCTTTTTCAACCGCATTAACTATGCAACTGTGTAACTATGTATCATACTAATTACTCATAGAGCTCTCAGTAACGCCTAATACATAGAAAAGTGAGTAACATAATTGAGATCAGCTCTTCTTCAATCTAGAACAGTGACTATAGTGGAATACTGGTAGTGGGCATACAGCAGAAATGGGTTTTAGATCCTAATGGGTTATAAAATCATTTACACACTGATTCATACTTATGCTTACACAACATGGCCTTAATAACATCTGTAAAATAACTGTATTTACCATTGGTAGAAGACTTTTGGCTTTCCATGTAGTTATCACTGCAAGAGATAAGATAAGAATGATATTTTCATAACTAACCAGCTATACAGAACATGCTAATAATTAAAGGGGTATTCTAAGAGACTACAGGAAATAGCCTGGTACGAGTGCTTGCCTATTTCTGGCTGTCCCACATTGATGAGTAAAGTAGCAGCACCATTTTATGGGTACGGGGCCCCTGTTTTCATGATTGGTGGGGGTCTCATTGGCTGGACCCCCACTGATCTAATATCCCCTATCATGGGGAAAGTGGATAGTTACATCAAACTGAAATACCCCTTTTAGGCCTCTTTCACACTTGCGTTGTCCGGATCCGGCGTGTAGTCCATTTGCCGGAATTACACGCCGGATCCGGAAAAACGCAAGTGAACTGAAAGCATTTGAAGACGGATCCGTCTTCAAAATGCGTTCAGTGTTACTATGGCAGCCAGGACGCTATTAAAGTCCTGGTTGCCATAGTAGTAGTGGGGAGCGGGGGAGCCGTATACTTACAGTCCGTGCGGCTCCCGGGGCGCTCCAGAATGACGTCAGAGCGCCCCATGCGCATGGATGACGTGCCATGCGATCACGTCATCCATGCGCGTGGGGGGCCCTGACGTCACTCTGAAGAGCCCCGGGAGCCGCACGGACGGTAAGTATACTGCTCCCCCGCTCCCCACTACACTTTACCATGGCTGCCAGGACTTTAGCGTCCCGGCAGCCATGGTAACCATTCAGAAAAAGCTAAACGTCGGATCCGGCAATGCGCCGAAACGACGTTTAGCTTAAGGCCGGATCCAGATCAATGCCTTTCAATGGGCATTCATTCCGGATCCGGCCTTGCGGCAAGTGTTCAGGATTTTTGGTCGGAGCAAAATCCGGTCCTGAACTGAAGACATCCTGGTGCATCCTGAACGGATTTCTCTCCATTCAGAATGCATTAGGATAAAACTGATCAGGATTCTTCCGGCATAGAGCCCCAACGACGGAACTCTATGCCGGAAGAAAAGAACGCAAGTGTGAAAGAGCCCTAAAGAGGATCTGTCTCCAAATTTCACAATACACATATTATTAAATAGTTCTCTTAGACATCATGAGTAGGATTAAGCGAACCCGTGGAAGTTCGGGTTCGCCTGGTTTGGCCGAACTTCAGGTCAAAGTTGGGGTTCAGGACCCAAACTTCACACGAACTTCACCCCGAACCCGGACCCCATTTAAGTCAATGGGGACCCGAACTTCACTTTATTATTTTCCGTTATAACATGGTTATAACGGAAAATAATAGCATTCTTAAAACAGAACGCTAAATAAAATATCTATCGAGAGGTGAGATAGAACCCGAACCCGAACTTCAGTGAAAAAGTCTGGGTTCGGGTCCGGGTCCCCGAACTCGCAAAGTTCAGTTTGCAGCTCGGGTTCACTCAACTCTAATCATGAGTTAAAATAAGTTTAAGAAAAACAATTGTACAGTTTTCATACCAGCACCTAAATCTGAATTATTTTGCAATTGCATGTAATTAAAAATGTTGCATAGCCGCTGAGTTAGTCAATAAAATGTATCTGTATAGCGCCATCTGCAGTTTTGTTTTTTTTCTTATTTCTTTGTCCTGCTCACTGAGATGGCCGCACATGCTCAGTTTCATCCTTGATCTGCCTCTTGATTTGTGATAGGGAGAGTATGGACACGCCCCCTGAGCTGCAGCATTAACCCCTTTTACCCCGGGCCAGTTTTCGCACTCCTTCCCAGGGTATTTTTTGCAAATCTTGACATGTGTCACTTTATGCGGTAATACATACACATTAACACATTGTACTTCATGAAAGTCATAAATTTGAGTCAATATATTTCACCTTTTTTATGAAAAAATCCTAAATTTACAAAAAAATTCAAAATTTTAATTTCTCTGGTTTTAAAACAGAAAGTGATACCTCATAAAATATTTATTATTTAACATTCCCCAATTTCCAAAACCCACTTTTTAAAGACCAGTTCAGGTCTGAAGTCACTGTGTGGGGCTTACATAGTGGAAACCCCCCACAAATGACTCCATTTTAGAAACTACACCCCTCAAGTTACTCAAAACTGATTTTACAAACTTTGTTAAACCTTTAGAAAAAATCGAGATTAGATTTCTAAATTTCACTTTTTTAGCAGATTTTCTGTCACGCTGGACAGGATACAAGATACAATAGACAAACAGAAAACCACAAAACAAGTGTCTAGGCCAGAAGCTGGGGATAAAGATCACCTCCTGAATAATCCCTACCAGCTCTCCCTAGACTTCTGTGCCCACGTTCAGACCCTAAAGGTGGGAATAAAGGTGCCCCCGTGCCTAAGGCTGAAGATTCCCTAAAATCCCTAAGATGGAGAAAGGGGGAAAGAGACAGCCTGCTTCTTCAGGACCTGGAGGGGGCAGACGTCTTTCTAACAGCCTAGACAGAACACAAAAAGAAAACAAAACCTACTTATCTTGTTACTGAGCAGAAACAGCAAATCCTTCCTTCCTTCCTCTGAGCAAGATAGAAGCTATAACCCACACAGGAAACTGGGAATGGCCGTAATTTAAAGTCATACAAACGACCCCACCCAGTGCACCTGAAGGGAGGCGGATACAGCTCAACTCCAAACCCAAAACAAAAAAACTACACACGTGCTGCTAACCTGGCAGACCTCCGCACATTACCTGGGCAGGGCATGACATTTTCTATTTTAAGCCATTTTTTTCTTTAACACATTGAGGGTTAACAGCCAAACAAAACTCAATATTTATTACTCTAATTCTGCTGTTTACAGAAACACCCCACATGTGGTCATAAACTGATGAAAGGGCACACGGCAGGGCTCAGAAGAAAAGGAGCGCCATATGGTTTTTGGAAGGAAGATTTTGCTGGACTGGTTTTTAGATGCCATGTCCCATTTGATGCACCCCTGATGCACCCCTACAGTAGAAACTCCAAAAAAGTTACACAATTTTGGAGACTATGGTTTGGTATGGTATTTGGTCAGTTTTACATAATAAAGCTTTTTTGAAAATAAATTATGTTTTTGTGTCTCCATTTCTGAACGCCACATTTTTTTTTAATTACGTTAGGTCATGTGACATTTTTATAGAGCAGATCGTTACGGATATGGAAATACCTAATATGTATACTTTTTCTTATTTATTTAAGTTTTACACAATAATAGCATTTTTAAAACAATAAAATGTTTTAGTGTCTCCATAATCTGAGAGCCATAGCTTATTTAATTTTCAACCGATTGTCTTAGGCAGGATTCATTTTTTGCGGGATGAGGTGCTGGTTTGATTGGTACTATGTTGGTGGGCATACTCTTTTTTGATTGCTTGGTGTTTCACTTTGTGTGATGTTAGGTGACAAGAAATTGAATTTTTTTTTTTTTTTTTTTAAAGGTGTTCATCTGAAGGGTTAGGTCATGTAATATTTTTATAGAGCAGGTTATTACGGACGCGGCAATACCTAATATGTATACTTTTTTATTTATTTTTTACTTTAACACAATAATAGCAGTTTTGAAGCCCAAAAATCATATTTTAGTGTCTCCATTGTCATATTTATTTTATATTTTTTGACCAATTGTCTTAGGTAGGTTCTCATTTTTTGCAGGATAAGGTGACGGTTTGATTGGTACTATTTTGGGGGGCATATGCCTTTTTGATCGCTTGGTGTTGCACTTTATGTGATGTTATGTAACAAAAAATGGCTTAGTGCCAAAAAAAGTATTATTTGCCGTTCACGGCCGCAGTTATATGTTCTAAAGCCTTTTTTGTCGTGAATTAGTGGGGGGAGGAAAGGGGCTTATTGGCCGCTGTGTGGTGAAGTGAGAAAATTACAGCCCTTTTTGGCGTATATTAGCGGCAAAAAAAATATTATTTGCCATTCACAGCCGCAGTTATATGTTCTAAAGCCTTTTTTTGGCATGTATTAGTGGGGGAAAAGAAAAAGGGCTTATTAGTCATTGTGTGGTGAAGTGGAGAAGTTATAGCCCTTTTTGGCGTGTATTAGTGGCAAAAAAAAGCATTATTTGCCGTTCACAGCCGCAGTTATATGTTCTAAAGCCTTTTTTTGGCGTATATTAATAGGGAAAAATAAAAAGGGCTTATTAGCCGTTGTGTGGTAAAGTGAGAAAATTAAAGCTATTTTTGGCCTGTATTAGTGGCAAAAAAATATATATATTTTCAGCTCAGCAGTGAAGTTCCATTGTACTACAGCTATTTACGGGGTGTATTAATAGGATAGATAAGTATGTCCTATTAGCCGTTCTGCGGTGAATTGTGATTGTTATATATTTTTTTGGGGCGTGCATTAATAGGAAAAAAAATACGTCTTATTAGCCGGTCTGCAGTGAACAGACATTGTTATACAGCCATTGTTTGGGTGTATTAATGGGAAAAATAAGTATGTGTTATTAGCCGTTCTGTGGTAAATTTACATTGACATACAGACATTGTTGCGCTGTATTAATAGCAAAAATAAGTATGTGTTATTAGCTGTTCTGCTGTCATACAGCTATTGTTGGTGTTTATTAATAGGAAAAATAAGTACTTCTTATTAGCCGTTCTGCAGTGAATTTACATTGTCATTCAGTGGTGAAATTCTTTCGTGATACAGCCTTTTTTGGGAAAATTGGTCGGTCAATGTAGACTTTCTTCTGTAGGGACTGAGTAATTGTGTCGATTTGCCATTCAGTGATGACATTTTTTGTGAAACAGACTTTTTGGGGAAATTAGATTTTGGGTGATTGTAGAGTATCTTCCATAGGGATTAACAATTAGTGTTGGGCGCGAATATTCGAATCGTGAATTTTTATCGCGAATATAGCCACTTCGAGAATTCGTGAATATTTAGAATATAGTGCTATATATTCGTATTCATGAATATTCTAGATTTTTTTTATCTGAACCCATGACCCCTCCCTGCTTCTTGCTTGTGGGCCAATGAGAAGGCTGCAATGACTTTATCTGAGCTTAGCAACTCCCCAGCAGCCATTTTCTGCATTTGTTTGCAGTTCTGAGAGAGACAGCAGTGTCATAGTGCTGTGCTCTATGCTTTGCTGTGTCATTATATTAGATAGTTAGTTAGCTTATATATATAATACAGATAGTCAGTGTAGGTTAGATTGTTATATAATATAGCTGATAGGTTCTGCTGTCCATACATACATACAGACAGACATAGTGCTGTAATGTCACAAGTTCACAACAATCCTTAGTGCACCAATCAGTAATATGTAGTCAGACCTGCTAAAATGTGAAGTTGCATGAATTGCGCCAAAATATGCGCATCATTAATTGCAGATTTGCGCAATCATGAATATATTGGAGCACTCTAT
Source organism: Bufo gargarizans (assembly GCF_014858855.1). Taxonomy (NCBI): domain Eukaryota; kingdom Metazoa; phylum Chordata; class Amphibia; order Anura; family Bufonidae; genus Bufo; species Bufo gargarizans. Next base: position 11,062,923 of record NC_058087.1, on the reverse strand, counting down.
CTGCTTATAAAGCTATTGTAATGTTCTGCCCTGCCAACCATTGTGTCCAGTCGCAATACGCGCAAATTTATGACGAATAGTCTCCCAAATATTCATGAAATATCGCGAATTCGAATATTGCCCTTGCCGCTCATCACTACTAACAATTCGTCGATTAGCCATTCAGTGGTTAAATTTGTTTGTGATACAGCCTTTTTTGGGAAAATTGGTCAGTGAATGTAGACTTTCTTCTGTAGGGACTGAGTAATTGCGTCGATTAGCCATTCAGTGATGAAATTTGTTTGTGATACAGCCTTTTTGGGGAAAATTGGTCGTAGTTATAACTACGGTCAAGGACAATATATGTCCTTTACGGCCCACTGGGTAAATGTGGTTCCTGCCCAGCCACACCAGCAACTTGGCCAGGTGACGCTGCTTCTGCCTCCACGTTCTCACGCTGTTGGTCCTGCAACAATGTCCGCCTCTGCCTCCTCATCCTTCACCGTGTCCTCAGCTTCCACTGCAGGGACAACTCACAGTGTTCCTCCAGCATACCACATGTGCAGGGCACGACGGTGTTACGCTGTTCTACACCTCGTTTGCCTGGGTGAATGGAGTCACACAGGGGAGGAACTGCTCGTGTCCTTCATCAAGAAATCAAATCTTGTTTTTCTCCGTGACATCTCAAAATCAGAACCATGGTGACTGACAGCGGGAAGAACATAGTGTCGACACTGCGTCAAGTATGGCTGAGCCATGTGCCCTGCATGACGCACGTGTTTAATATGGTTGTAAAGCGGTTCCTGAAGTCTTCCCACCCATCTGCAAGACATCCTAAAAATGGCTAAGAAACTTTTCATGCACTTCAGCCACTTGTACACCACCAAGCACACCCTCCTTGAGCTGCAGTGGCAGAACGGCATCCCTCAACATTGGCGGATATGCGATGTTTCAACCCATTGGAATTCCACCCTTGATATGTTGGACCAACTATACAAACAGAGAAAGTCTATAAACAATTTCTTGCTGATCCAAGCGGACAGAGGTACTCCCTTGTGTAACTTCGATGTTAGCCAGTGGTAGCTCATGCGTTACACCTGCCATTTGCTTGTGCGCTTTGAGGAGGCCACGTTATTTGTCAGTCGCCAGGACTACGGGATGAACAACGTCAGTCCACTGATTCATATCCTGGAAAAGATGCTGGTAGAACTGGATGGTCTAGAGACTGGAGACGTGGTGCCTGTCCATCTCACAGCCACATGAGCCCTGTGGGGGCTGAACTGGAGGAGGAGGAGGACATTGGAGCACAAGCAATGTGTAGCGAAATGTCACGAGGGTGTCAAGAGCCACGCCTGACTCCGTTGTACCCGGGGTCAGGAGGTCGCAGCGGTTGGCTGCACGCTCTATGTCAGATAGGGAAGTTTCCTTATTGTAGCTTTCTGGGTTTGCTATACAAACCCTTTTGGCTCACTCAGGGATCCGTAGCTCCTTCTCTCAGCTGTTCCTTGTCCAGCACTCCCAATCCTCCTTATATTCCCCTCTCACACTTCTCTGGTTGCCAGATATAGAGCTTCCTGCCTGGACATCTATTCTGACCCACTGGAGCTGTGTTGCTGCGTTCTCTGAGTGTTGCCTTAGAACGCTACCCTCCGGATCCCTGTTTGACCTTTGTGGACAATTGTTGCCGTCCACCTGGGTGTTTGTGTTTGTCTGTGTTTGTCTGTCCTCTCCCTGGTGTTTCCCTCTTAGTGCAGTGGTGAGGACTAGCGATCCCACCGGCCCGTTCATTATCTAGGGCTCATTTCAGGGAAAGCCAGGGTTTAGGCACGTGATCGCCGCACGGGTGAGGAACCCGTCTAGGGACGACAGGGCAGGCAGGTACCAGCTGCAAGGTGAGTTAGGGGTCACCACCTTTCCCTCTCCCTTGTGCAGGGCTTTCCCTGTTTTCCTCCCTGTGTGTGTTGCCGGTCATTACATTATATCTGGCCCTTATTTTTGTGTAGGTAAAAAAAAATAATAATAATTTTTTTTTACCTACTTAGAATCCAGTATGGATCCAATTGCTGCTCTGTCCGAACAATTTCATGGCCTGTCTTTGGAGGTGGCAGGATTGAAGGCGTCGGTCCTCCAGCAACAGCAGCAATTACAACAGACCGCAAGCCCAGCGGTTGCTACTGGTAACCAGGTTGTTGCGGAACCCAAGGTCCCTCTCCCTGACAGATTTTCTGGGGGAAGGGACAAGTTTTTGACGTTCCGTGAGGCCTGTAAACTATACTTTAAACTGCGTCCTTACTCCTCTGGTAATGAAGAACAGCGGGTGGGTGTTGTTATTTCCCTGCTGCAGGGGGACCCGCAGTCCTGGGCGTTCTCTTTACCTACTGATTCCCAGGCTCTTCGGTCAGTGGATGAGTTTTTCGGGGCCTTGGGTCTCATATATGACGACCCTGACCGAGTCGCACTGGCTGAATCAAAATTACGGAGACTCCTACAAGGAGAGCGGCCGGTAGAGGAGTATTGCTCTGACTTCCGTAGGTGGGCTACGGATACCCAATGGAACGACCCGGCTCTCAGGAGTCAGTTCTGCTCTGGGTTATCCGAAAGGGTTAAGGATGCGCTTGCATTGTATGAGACCCCCCTTTCCCTTGATGCAGTTATGTCCCTTTCTATCCGTATAGATAGACGCCTTAGGGACAGGTTGAAAAAACCGGAGCCATTGATAACCCCTCCCAAGCAGCGGTTAGTCTGTACGGACATAGACGAGCCTATGCAGCTAGGAGGAACTACTCGTCAGGTCCGTCCTCCTGAGGTTCGCCGTAGGCGTGGGGGTTGTTTTTTTTGTGGGGAGAGGGGTCATTTCATTAACGTCTGTCCTTCTTTCCTCAGAAACAAAAAAACCGTCGGAAAACTACTAACCCCAGGCTGTGTGGAGGATGTCAGCCGGGGGGTATACGTTTCCTCCATAAGTACATCGCAATTTTTGTTGCCAGCGGTTATTGTTTTTGGTGATAAGACAGAGACTGTTTCTTTCTTTCTAGACAGTGGAGCAGGGGTAAATTTGATAGATGCCCATTTTGCCCGCACTATGGGTTTGTCTCTCTGTACGTTACAGAGACCTATTCCCATATTTGCTATAGATTCTGCTCCTCTGTCTCAGAGAAACCTCACCCACATCGTTCATAATTTACACCTTCGGGTAGGGGACCACCATAACGAGATGCTTTCATGTTATGTTCTGGAGGGGCTTCCCACTCCGGTGGTGCTGGGCCTACCCTGGTTGGTAGCGCACAATCCAGTGGTGGATTGGCAGGCCAGGGAGATATTGGAGTGGAGTGAGCCGTGCAGAGAAAATTGCTTAAATAGCAATTGCTTAGTCGCCTCCATAACTACCCTACCTACATTTGTTTCGGACTTTGAGGACGTTTTTTCTGAAAAGGGTTGTCAGAAGTTACCACCTCATCGTCCTTATGATTGCCCGGTTAACCTCATTCCCGGCGCAAAATTACCCAAGACCAGGTTATATAATCTTTCAGGTCCAGAGAGACAAGCCATGAAGGATTATATCTCCGAGAGTTTGGCTAAGGGACACATCAGACCCTCTTCTTCACCCGTGGCTGCAGGGTTTTTCTTTGTTAAAAAGAAAGATGGGGGCCTGCGTCCTTGCCTAGATTTTCGTGAATTAAATCGGATAACCATCCGAGACCCATACCCTCTTCCTCTCATTCCTGACCTGTTTAACCAGATTGCGGGTGCTAGGTGGTTCTCCAAACTCGATCTTAGGGGGGCCTACAATCTGATTCGTATCAAGGAGGGGGATGAGTGGAAGACAGCTTTTAACACCCCTGAGGGGCATTATGAAAATCTAGTTATGCCTTTCGGCCTGACCAATGCTCCTGCCGTCTTTCAACATTTCGTTAATGACATTTTTAGTCATCTAATCGGCAGGTTTGTGTTAATATACCTAGATGATATCTTAATTTATTCGTCTGATCTGAAAACACATGAGGAGCATGTCAGACAAGTACTACAGGTCCTACGGACGAATGAATTATATGCTAAAATTGAAAAATGTGTTTTTGCCGTTCAGGAGATACAATTCCTAGGTTATTATTTATCTGCGTCAGGTTTCCGTATGGATCCTAGGAAGGTCCAGGCAATTTTGGATTGGGATCTTCCTGAGAACCTCAAAGCACTACAACGGTTCTTGGGCTTTGCGAATTTCTATAGGAAATTCATAAAAAATTATTCGGTGATCGTAAAACCCCTTACTGACATGACTAGGAAGGGGACAGATTTTTCTAAATGGTCTGACGCCGCTAAAGTTGATTTTTCCTCTCTAAAAGAGAGGTTTACCTCAGCACCTGTACTAGTCCAACCTGATGTCTCTCAGCCTTTTATTGTTGAAGTCGATGCATCAGAGGTGGGAGTGGGGGCTGTGCTGTCTCAGGGTCCGTCTCCTGGCAAATGGCGTCCTTGTGCTTTCTTTTCTAAAAAACTATCTGCAGCGGAACAGAACTACGATATTGGCAATAGGGAACTGTTAGCTATTAAACTTGCGTTTGAGGAGTGGCGTCACTTTTTAGAGGGGGCAGTCCACCCCGTCACTGTGTTTACGGACCACAAAAATCTGCTGTACCTCGAATCAGCTAAGCGTCTCACCCCTAGACAGGCTAGGTGGTCGCTATTTTTTACCAGGTTTAACTTTGTGATTACCTATCGTCCTGGGGTAAAGAATACCAAGGCTGATGCACTATCTCGTTGTTTCCCTGGAGGGGGTAATGTGAGTGATCCGGTACCCATTCTACAAAGAGGAGTAGTTGTCTCTGCGGTACACTCTGCCTTGGAGGGGAAGGTGTTAGAGGCCCAGGGGGACGCCCCGGTCTCTTGCCCTTCAGAGAAGTTGTTTGTACCGTTGAACCTACGTCTCGAATTATTAAAGGAACATCATAATTCGGCACTTGCTGGGCACCCGGGTAGTAAAGCAACCTTAGAGCTATTGTCTCGTCGTTTTTGGTGGCCAAGGTTGCGTCAGGATGTATTGGATTTTGTGTCTTCTTGTTCTACCTGTGCGCGCGCAAAAGTTTCACATACACGTCCTGCAGGGTCTCTATTACCACTCGTCATTCCCAATAGACCATGGACACATCTGTCTATGGATTTTATCACTGACTTACCTTTGTCTGCGGGTAAAACAGTGATTTTGGTAGTAGTGGACAGGTTTAGCAAAATGGCACACTTTATTGCGTTACCCGCACTACCTAATGCTAAAACTCTTGCTCAGGTATTCGTCAGTGAGATCGTGAAGCTTCACGGGGTCCCCTCCGATGTTGTTTCGGATCGGGGAACCCAGTTTATTTCTAAATTTTGGAAAGCTTTTTGTTCCCGTTTAGGGGTTCACTTGTCCTTTTCCTCAGCTTTCCATCCTCAGTCGAATGGACAGACTGAGCGTACCAACCAAAACCTGGAGACATATCTAAGATGTTTTGTGTCTGAAAACCAAGAGTTGTGGTCGTCATATTTACCGTTAGCTGAGTTTGCCATAAATAATCGCCGTCAGGAATCCACTGGCAAGTCACCTTTTCTTGGTGCATATGGTTTTCATCCCCAATTCTATACTTTCAAAGAGGGGGGGTCTTCTGGGGTTCCCGAAGAGGAACGGTTTTCGTCATCTCTTTCATCAGTATGGCAGAAGGTGCAAGCTAACTTGAAAAATATGGGAGGTAAATACAAATGCATGGCTGATAAGAGACGGTCGCCAGGTCCGGACCTAGGAGTGAATGACTATGTGTGGCTGTCTACAAGGAATATCAAGTTGAAGGTTCCCTCTTGGAAACTGGGTCCTAGGTTTATTGGTCCTTACAAGATTGTAGCCATCATCAACCCCGTGGCTTTTCGCCTGGAGTTACCTCAGACTTTTAAAATCCATAATGTCTTTCATAAGTCGTTACTCAAAAAATATGTTCCACCTCTAGAACCGTCACCGCTGCCACCCCCTCCTGTTGTCGTGGATGGTAGTTTGGAATTTCAGATATCCAAAATTGTTAATTCTCGTCGGGTCCGCCGCTCTCTCCAATATCTGGTGCACTGGAGAGGTTACGGTCCCGAGGAAAGAATGTGGGTTCCTGCGTCTGAGGTAAACGCCGACAGGCTAGTCCGGATTTTTCATGCCTCTCATCCTGAGAGACCTGGTCCTGAGTGTCCGGAGGCCCCTCGTAGAGAGGGGGGTACTGTCACGAGGGTGTCAAGAGCCACGCCTGACTCCGTTGTACCCGGGGTCAGGAGGTCGCAGCGGTTGGCTGCACGCTCTATGTCAGATAGGGAAGTTTCCTTATTGTAGCTTTCTGGGTTTGCTATACAAACCCTTTTGGCTCACTCAGGGATCCGTAGCTCCTTCTCTCAGCTGTTCCTTGTCCAGCACTCCCAATCCTCCTTATATTCCCCTCTCACACTTCTCTGGTTGCCAGATATAGAGCTTCCTGCCTGGATATCTATTCTGACCCACTGGAGCTGTGTTGCTGCGTTCTCTGAGTGTTGCCTTAGAACGCTACCCTCCGGATCCCTGTTTGACCTTTGTGGACAATTGTTGCCGTCCACCTGGGTGTTTGTGTTTGTCTGTGTTTGTCTGTCCTCTCCCTGGTGTTTCCCTCTTAGTGCAGTGGTGAGGACTAGCGATCCCACCGGCCTGTTCATTATCTAGGGCTCATTTCAGGGAAAGCCAGGGTTTAGGCACGTGATCGCCGCACGGGTGAGGAACCCGTCTAGGGACGACAGGGCAGGCAGGTACCAGCTGCAAGGTGAGTTAGGGGTCACCACCTTTCCCTCTCCCTTGTGCAGGGCTTTCCCTGTTTTCCTCCCTGTGTGTGTTGCCGGTCATTACACGAAATTGGTGTTTTTTCCACACAGGTGACAGGAGAGGAGGAGCAGTAGCAACCGGAGGAGCAAGAGGGAGATGAGGAAGATGAGGCAGATAACCCAGGCACACCGTGGCAGTATGCATTGGAGATAGAGGCAGGGAGCCCCTCTGAGTCACTTGCGCAAATGGCCCGATGCATGCTCACTTGCTTGCGTAGTGACAGCCGAATTGTCACCATTCGCCAGAGGGATGACTACTGGCTCTCCATCATGTTAGACCCTCTCTACCGGTCCAAAATGTGAGCCTTTTTTATACCTGCTGAGAGGGAGGACAAACTGAACTACTATAGAGACATCCGATACAGTAAGTTGGCCGCTGCCTATCTGCGCCATCATCCATCCTCTTGCAGGTCTGACCGGGGGCAGGGGCCTCTGCATTCATGTTCAATTGCCATGGCTGCTGGCTGGGGGGGTGGAAGGAGCAGTACCAGCTCCATCAGCAGCTTTCTTCACCCGCATACTGAAGAAACTACTCACCAGCAGCTAGACATAGAACATAACCTGAACCAGCAGGTAGTGGCATACTTGGAGTGCATCCTGTCACCCGTCATCGAAGATCCGCTGGACTACTGGGTAGCCTAACTGGATTTGTGGCCGCAAATGGACGAGTTTGCCCTGGAAAAGCTGTCCTTCCCGTCCAGTAGTGTGGCCTAAGAGCAGGTGTTAAGTTACCTCAAGGAGAACTCGCCTGCGCACCCAAAATGTGGAGAGACTAACCTTTGTCAAGATGACTTGAAAGATGCTTAGTCGAACACTGCTGATGATGTGTTGAATGATACTCTAGGAGTCGGGTTCCCATCCCGTCAGATAATGCAAAAATAACTCCAGAAATATCACGATATCCGTATTGTTTTGAATCGTGCAGATTTGTTTATTGTTCAATCTGTGGCTGTTGTTACGTTTCGGCCCATTTAGGCCGCCTCCTACTTAGTGCGGATGCACCTTGCTTCTGACTGCCGACGTCTTTCGCCTTCCTTACCTACATTTTCCCACAGCGGTACCAGTTTGATAAAAGCCTAAATGGGCTGAAATGTAACAACAGCCGCAGATTGAACAATAAACAAATCCGCATGATTCAAAACAATACGGATATCGTGATATTTCTGGAGTTATCTTTGCTTTGTCAAGATGAATCAGGCGTGGATCAGTCAGGGTTTCCACCCACCAATGCCTGATGCATGAGATTGGATCATCCATGCTGCCTCACCCAAACCTTGACAAAAGAGAACGGTTTCTTCTGGCTACCTGCCTCAGCTACTATTCTAATGCTGCCACCCGCCTGATGCCACACATCTGATGCCAAGTGCTCCTACTTATAACCACCATCATCAGCGGGTACTGTTTTTGCCACCCACCTCCACACTCTGTCACCGGGTCACTCTGTGTTCTCCTCATGCTGCTGCTGCTGCCACCTCCACACTATGTCACCTTGACACTCTGTGGTCTCCTCATGCTGCTGCCACCTCCACACTATGTCACCTTGCCACTCTGTGGCCTCCCCATGCTGCTGCTGCCACCTCCACACTCTGTCATTGTGCCACTCTGTGGCCTCCTCATGCTGCTGCTACCTCAACACTATGTCACTGGGCCACTCTGTGGCCTCCTCATGCTGCTGCTGCTACTGCAATACTATGTCACCTTGCCACTCTGTGGCCTCCTCATGCTGCTGCTGCCACCTCAACATTATGTAATTGGGCCACTCTGTGGACTTCTCAAGCTGTTCTCTCACCCTCTCCACTCCATGACTGGGCCACTATTTTGCCTTTTTGGCCTGGATGACATAACCATTTATTTGACCCTTCTTCTGATCAGTCAGAAGCAAGGAAAAATGGGACGCACAATGGATCCTGTCTGTGTAGCAGCTGTAAGGCCTGTATGGTCCCATCAAAATTGGCTTATGATTTGGTAGCCAAAAGCAGGAGTGAGTACAAAACACAGAAGACATGCAAATATTCCATTCACGTGTCATCTCTGTTTTGGATCCACTCCTATTTTATTTGGCATTATCAATACTGATGGATTACTGACCAAATGCTGACCGAGTGAAGGCGGATGCTCAACAGACATGATCCGTTTTTTGAGGGGTTATTGTTCTGACTGATCAGTGGAAGGGAAAATACATGACGTCAACACAAACTACTGACACCCTCTCCACTCTGTCGAGGGGGCTCTACTTGTATAAGCGTTTAATAGAACAGGTTCTGTAGACATCTATGTGGAATCAGCTGACGACGGTGTAAAAGGAGTGCGCTTCTTCTTGGCGCTAACATCGACCTGTAAGGCTGAGTTGACACTTGAGTTATTTGGTCAGTTTTGGCCCTGTGACTGCCCAAATAAGGCTAGTTTCACACTAGCGGCAGGGGACTCCGGCAGGCTGTTCCGGCGAGTGAACAGCCTGTCGGATCCGTCCTGCCGCTAGTTAACGTGTGCCCCCGAACTTCTGCTCTGTCCTCATTGACTATAATGGGGGCGGGAGCAGAGTTCCGGCGGCAGCACGGCAGCGCACGCCGAGAGGCAGCCGGACTAAAAGTACTGCATGCAGTACTTTTAGACCGTTGCCTCTCGGCGTGCGCTGCCGTGCTGCCGCCAGAACTCTGCCCCCGCCCCCATTATAGTCAATAGGGACGGAGTGGCAGTTCAGGGGCACATGTGAACTAGCGGCAGGACGGATCTGACAGGCTGTTCACTCGCCGAAACAGCCTGCCGGAGTCCCCTGCCGCTAGTGTGAAAGTACCCTTAGTGAAGTGTGCAGTGATTCTAAGAGCGACGCCTGTCATCTGCATGTCATACTGACTCGCAGTATTGTTTCACTACCACAGCAGACTCCCTATGCTACTGCAAGGCACAGTGTTCTACACCACTATACATGCTCTCTGCAGCCAGGAAATAGCCGTTTTTTATGCGATTCGCCGCTAATAAATTCGGCCAAATCAAATTTTTGAAAAATTTGCTCATCTCTAATTATGTCCCATGAACATTGCCAACCAGTTTATACAGTGCTGCTTATTCAAACACAATTCTGTCTTATTGCCTTGCAGTTCAAAGATCCCTGCAGTCCTTATCTAATTTTAAGAATACCAGTCTGCAGGATTCCGCCGTCCTGTGTAATAAAGTAATCCAGCAACTAAGAATGGAGAGAGACAGTCTCCCTACTCTCCAACAACAGGTCTATAGCAAACCCTACGGAGGTAAAGGTACGGATGGCTTGTGATGATCACAGGGATCATCAATGACATAAACAGGAATCAGATTAAGTCACATCATATAGAAAAAATAACTAAATAAAATAAATTACACTAATGTTTATTTTTGACAACTGCACTGAAGGTTTTGTTCATCACTCTCCATTGAAAAACGCCTATTGTGTGTCCCGCTTTACAAAGCACACACCACTATAGTTAAAGAGGCTTTGTTCAGGATAGGTCATCAATATCTTATTGGTGGGGTCCATCTCACTGCCTCCTCACAGCTTGCCAAGCATAGCGCCGTACATTGTATAGTGGCCGTGCTTGGTATTGCAGTCCAAAGAAGCTTAATTGTTAATAAATAAGGGGTTGAGGGACTGGGCCAAGATTTATGAAAGGGTGTTCGAGGGGAACTAGAACCTTCTGACTGGAGGTACCACAATGGGCTCCAGTTTGATGTCTGCTTTTAATCTCCCTTCTTTCTGTGTATGTCAGTATGGTGAAAATGCAGGCCTGATATGGATTCAAATTTCAGTCTTGAGCACTATGTACTGCAAAAAAACTTGGTAAAAATCCAGAAAACAATCTATAAACATCATGTAGTGTTGGGTAGATGTGCTCCAAACACAAAAACACATTTCTGGGCTTTAGAAGGATGGTAGGATGCTAGCGAGCCTTGTGTAACCAATAATTATGAAGAATTTGCTCCAGTGCACGGTGTCTCACGGATTGTCAAACGGATTGTCCCTTTATCCTAAAGTAGCCATTGAAGAGATTAACCTAGGGTGACCTTATACACAGAGGTAACCTACGTTCTATCCGTGCAGGAAAAAAAATCTGCCATTTAAGTATTTGTGTTTTTAATCAATTTCATTGTATTTTATTATAAATAGGCCATAAATGGTAGAATTTTTACACCATGAATCTTGCCAAAAATTCACAGTAAATTCCGCAGCAAAGCGTGTGACATGCGGATTTGTCTACCGATCACAGCAGCCTAACTATAGAGGTTGCGCTAGTGAAAGTTGCAACCGGGCTCACAAGACAGGGGGGCCACAGGTTCCTGTCACCACATTAAGGGGTTATCCAATCCCGAAAATGACCCACAGAATGTCTGGGCTCCTCCTCTAGAACATACTTACCTGCTCCCCAGCACCCGCGTTCCTCCGGATCCCTGCACGGCTGCCGCTGCATCTCCCCATCACGCGGATCAAAGCATCCAGTGATAAAGGAAGCAGTTAATAGCAGATGACAATAGTGACCAGCCTCCCTAGCGGGTGACGCTAGGGAGGCTGGGCGCCGTCACGGCTGCTATTGGCTGCTCCCCCCATCACTGGATTTTTTGATCCGCGCAACAGAGAGATGCAGTGGCAGCCGTGCAGGGATCCGGAGGAACGCGGGTGCTGGGGAGCAGGTAAGTATGTTTTAGATGAGTGGCCCAGGCATTCTGGGGGTCATTTTTGGGATTGGATAACCCTTTAGGGCTAATCGTATTTCTTTTATCTCATTTTTGACCTCCTTTGATGTCTGGCAGCCTGTGTAAATCTTTTGGTGCTGGAGTGAAGGAAACAGGAGAAAAAGATTTACGGATGCACATGCAATGTTTTGTAATTTTCTGGGGATTTGCAATGTGGAACCTACACTGCAAATTTGTAGCAAGTATGCCACATCTGAACATGGCCAGAAGGCGGGTATACACTGCCCAATTGTGGGCCGATTATCTGGAATGATCGTTACTACGAAGGATCGTTCCCAATAATAGGCCAGTGTAAATCTGCTGCCGATCACCAAATGAACAAGCAAAAAGCTCATTCATCGGGTGGAATGATCGTTCATGCACCGTCATTTCTGCGCAGCAGATCACGCTACATACTGTAACCAGGGATCTTCTGCCCAGAAACAATGCAGCTGTATGAGGATGAGTGATAGCGGTAGCCATCGCTCATCCCCATACAGTGGAGGTGATTGCTGCATGTAAATGCAGCTCTTCACCTCCACCGACGAGCAGGCAATTATCGGGAAGAAATGGTTCCTCCTGATTATTGCCTGCTTGGTCAGGAATTGTACATGCCGTAATAAACTACAGTAAGTGACTCATGAAAATGTACAGATGTAGCAGGGTTAACACACAAGCTCTTAATTCAAATTTCTTAACTCATCGCGTTATCTTGAAACAAAAGCCATTGAAAAGCAATTGAAGGTGTTTGCTTAACGCATTTATTTTAGATACCACGTCTCATAAAGCATGTGTGTTAACTCTACTACATCCATATTAGGGGTTTAGTCCCAGTTTTCTCTACATTCTGACAGCTCGTTGCCCTATATTTGTGACTAAACATTCTTACATACCAACAATAAAAATGTTAAAATGGGGAAATTAAAGCTCTGCCTCTTGTAAAACCTGGGAAGGGTTCCAAAACAGTCAGGACACTCACGTATTCTCACTTTGGGATGGGAATTTCACAAGCCCCGTCCCTTTTGATTGTCAATTTGCAGGACTGTCCCAGCAAATCTAGTAAATTAGTCACTACTTTTTAAGTAGTAAATCTGCCCCAATATGATTTCAGTTATGCAACTTTTTTATTAAATTTTTTTATAATGACAATAACCTTTACTCTGCAATCTGCAAAATATATCCGCCAGAAAACTGGCATATATCTGATAGAAAATGACCCCCTATATTTTCACAGTTATATTGTAATTAATAGTGATAGGTTACTTTTAAGGGCTAATTTAATACTTAGCCTAACAAACAAAACTTGTGGGGGGGAAATGGCGAGAAATAAGGAAAGCTGATGTACTCATCAATAGTGATGAGCGGGAGGTGCCATATTCGAGTTCGCGATATTTCGCGAATATTCTAATTAATATTCGTGTTATATTCGTCGAAATCGAATATTCGTAATTATTCCAATTATCGCGAATAATATGTGATTTAATTCATCGCGTATTGCGATTTTTTCTTTTGATAGTATAAGGCAACGTTCCTATGATAATTGACTATGGCTAGGCTAATATGTGTATTTTACGAAATTTCGTAATATTGCTCTAACTTCGTCTTTTAGAATATTACGAATATTCTAAAAGACAAAGTTAGAGCAATATTACGAAATTTCGTAAAATACACATATAGATTGTAATTTAGCTAATATAGTGCTATAATCCTTTTTTTTTTCTCTCATTTTTTTTGCCTCTTCTGAACTTAAGTTTTGTAAAATATGTACACTATTAAAAAAATTACTATAGCAGTATATTAGCTAAATTACAATCTATATGTGTATTTTACGAATATTCTTAATATTGCTCTAACTTCGTCTTTTAGAATATTCGTTATATTGCTCTAACTTCGTCTTTTAGAATATTACGAATATTCTAAAAGACGAAGTTAGAGCAATATTAAGAATATACGTAAAAAGTTGAAATCGCAATGCGATTAATATTACTCGAAGTAATCGCATGGCGATTTCAACTTAGCACTGCTATATTCCATATTAGGCTAGAATTAATGAATATGGAATATAGCAGTGCTAAGTTGAAATCGCAATTCGATTATTATAACTTGAATTAATCGAATTGCGATTTCAACGTAATTCTCAAATCCGACAGTACATTCTAGTATATGGAGACTTTCCCATGGTGATGGGGACGCTCCATGAGCTCGGAAGTCGGCAGAAGCGGCAACGGGCACTGACTGGAGCAGCCAGGAAGCCAGGAATCCAAAGGACAGGTAAGAACAACTTTAGGGATGTGGGAAAGAAAAAAATATAACAATTAAAAAAATAAAAAATAAAAGAATATTCGATTTCGCGAATATATAGAACGATATTCTAAATATTCGTGAAATCTCGAAATTGCGATATTCGAGAAAAAAATTCGCAATTCGAATATTCGCGCTCAACACTACTCATCAATGTCTTTCTCAATAGTTTTTAATTAAGTACCTCAGTGCTTCCAACCACCCTACTAAGTCTGTGTCACCCTACAGTTGGGGGTGGCAGGCTTACTATGCAGTAGCACCAGATGCCCTAGCTTACATACATAACTCAGTGAACACTGGGAGACATGTTGAACCAAGCCTTAGGATGCATTCACAGGACCGTCTCAGATCCAGCCTCATTTTGTGGACCGCTAACCACAGACGGCCAAAACATGGGCACTGGCTGTGTGCATCCCGCATTGTGGTGCAGACCCATTGACTTCGATGGGTTCACGAGGTGCGACCAAAAATTGGACACATCCTATCTTTTGCGGCACGGACACGGAAGCATACAGAATGCCCCGTTATTGTAAGCCTAGAGCGTCACATGGAGCCTGCACAGAGGAACACAGAAGTCCCTATAGGTCCTATTCTAGAGCTATAGGCGCTTCATGTGCCTCCATGTGCTGCTTCCTTGATAGAATATCTCTCAAGGCTTTCCCATCCATTCAACGTATACAAAAAACATATATGTTAAACGGATGCCCTTCACCATAGAGTTCCATTGTAAAAATAAAAGTATACTTTTTTTACCATTGTAAAAAAAAGTCATCCCCCCAACATAAGAACACGCAGCTAGATATATCATACAAAATAAGTCATTTTAATCCAATATTAGCAGCTAGGCTACACAGAAACAAGATAAACTAGGACTCACACATTCTATGTCATTAATCAGCACATGCAACTCCTAGATGGACCCAATGTACAACAAACTAAGGCTACTTTCACACTTGCGTTCGGAGCGGATCCGTCTGGTGTCTGCACAGACGGATCCGCTCCTATAATGCAGACGATGGGATCCGTTCAGAACGGATCCGTCTGCATTATATTTCAGAAAAAATTCTAAGTGTGAAAGTAGCTTCAGACGGATCCGTCCAGACTTTACATTGAAAGTCAATAGGGGACGGATCCGTTTGAAATTGAGCCATATTGTGTCAACTTCAAACGGATCCGTCCCCATTGACTTACATTGTAAGTCTGGACGGATCCGTTAGCCTCCGCACGGCCAGGCGGACACCCGAACGCTGCAAGCAGCGTTCAGGTGTCCGCCTGCTGAGCGGAGCGGAGGACAGACGGTGCTAGACTGATGCATTCTGAGCGGATCCGCGTCCACTCAGAATGATTTAGGGCTGGACGGATCCGTTCGGGGCCGCTTGTGAGAGCCTTTGAACGGAACTCACAAGCGGAGCCCCGAACGCTAGTGTGAAAGTAGCCTAAATTCCTTTTATGACACCTGAGACGCTGGAGGAGAGAGGCATCATAAAGACCCCAAACAGTAAAGTACTTACTCCTTCCTAGAGTCAATGTGAGTCTAAGGAAGTATGCCCATATGCCAGAATATTAGTAAAGTGCAGAGTGCATACAAGTAAATAATACATCTAAGAGTACTGCAGTTCATGTAATCCAGAGCAGTGTAATCCTGACCCCGATGTGCGTTTCGCTGTCGCTTCCTCAGGGGTAAAAAAAGGATACTTTATTTTTTTACCGGACTGAGTAGGATACAAGACTGTGGTGTTCTGCGTTTTGGTATCCTTTTCTTTCCTAATATACGTCAAATGGAGGATTAAAAGCCTAACACATCACATACGATGCATGTCACCTTTTTCTTTTCACCTCTGTGTGCCTACATGTAAAATTGGAGGCTAGCAGAGGTACACTATTGGACTGTAGCAGTCTATAGGCCCCATCTTACGGATCCCGCACAACACGGATTTGTAATAATGCCATGTGCATTAAGGCTTCACCTGAAACAGTAACTAACAGCAATTATCAAAGTAGACAAATTAATGGATAAATCCTAATGTACTTACAATTTTCGCTCTAGTAGTAATAACTACGTACTCCAAGCGTCAGGTAAGAAATGTTTGTCGAGATGCTGCTCCTGGGATTTCACTGAGGTAAACTGCTTTATCATTACCTATTAGTAAGTTTATCAGTAGTTCACACCCTGTGGGTAAAAAGCATTCATGTCGCATGGCACGCTGGGTAATCTGACAGAAAAGAATGTCTCACCGAAAATCTTTGCGTTTCCCTGAGCTTGAACTATTGATTAACCTTCTTCCTGTTTCAGTATATATTTTATCATACAGGATGGTTAATCATTATGTTGTCAGAGCAATAAATGTTCCCATTCTTTTGATTTTGATAGTTGTTCTCTGTATTTGGTCTGGAACTTGCGACTCATCAGCAAGACAAGGTTGAAGAACCAGTATCCAACCGAACTGCCATCAATTTCATTTAGAATTTTGGACACAACCATAACAATCTATGTAATATAAAATATCATCACTTTGGGAGCAGGGTCTAGTAAAGTTAATTTTACATCATTTTCCATGACATAGGGCCAGATTTATCATTAGCTCAAGTCAGAATAATAGGAGTGAAAAAGTCGCAAATTTTTGCGCAATCGCTTAAACTGCGCCAAAAACTGCTACGCCAGTTTTCTGAAAGTGGGCAGTATTTTATTATGTAAATAAATCTGTAGACAGATTTACTATTGTCACTATTTAAAAAGTCACAAAAAAAATGCGCAAAATCACTCCAGTGCGGACCATGCTTATCTTATGCGACTTTTTACAAGATCATGCGACTTTTCGTAAACCACGTGCGACTTTTGTAAATCCGCTTACTGACGGATAAACTGCTACCGTCAAACCACATTTATCACAGTCTTAAAGGGCCGATCATAAATCTGACTTGGCTAAAACTGACTTTAGCCATATGTGAAAGTGGAGTGAGCTGTCAGAGTCATGATAAATCTGGCCCATAGTGTATATTGCTCCAGGGGTTGGCTTATATTAGGCTTCAGGACCACCAGAAAGTTTAAGGGGTTGTCCCATTAGGACAACCCCTGCCTGTATGCCCTACCAGGTCTGGTATAGGTCTAAACTTCCTCTATTACAAAGAGCAGAGATTTCCCACTTGGGGAGGACTCAGAACAACCATGTATTACTATGTTCTTCATTTGAAGACCAGATGACAAAATTCTGATATTATCCAATCTTAAATATCTGGAGAACATACGCAGGATTTCCTCAAAGTGAGGGTAGGTCCTACAGGTGTTGCTACCTTTCCCTCACTGCTACTGTATCATCCCAGACCTGGAGGTACTACAAGTTGCAATGTTTTGTAATGTAATGCTTTGTAATATTCATATCACGTCACACTTCATGCTGTATACTTTGTACACCAGCAGATGACGTACGTATGGTGGTGGGCAGTGTTTAGGAACAGGAATGAGACTTCCTGCCAAGGGAGTGGCAAAGCTAGTTCCAGTCAGTTAGAAGGATGAGAGTAAGGAGTGCGGGTGCATGTGATTCATCTCTCACTCCTTCAGTCCCATGAGGACCACAGAGTCAACTGATCTAGAAAGACAACTGCTCCTGAGAGCCTGCAGCATACCAGGCTACAGAAGAGTTGTAAACTACAGCGTATTACAATTTACAGACAGCAGAGTGATTAAGCAGTCAAGCTATACAGACTCCACTGCAAGGTGAGGGTAAACACGTTAAGACACAACCACCACAGATCATGCCAGGCATAGCTAGAAGCCTGCATCATCAAGTGGACACCTACAGCCACAGGTAAAGCCTTAGGGAAATGAATAAGGAGAGACTGGCAAACTTCTGAGTGTCATCTTCTGCCACATTGCCAGCCACTATACCCCATTATCTGGGAGGAAAATTGCACCTCATACTAACTGCTGCTGAAAGTGCTGCTGTTTGTCTTTCTATAATCTCTGCTAGGTTCACTTATATCACTTATTCACTGCACCGAACCCAAGGGAGCCTGAGGTAGGACACCATGACACAAAAGTGTATCAAGGTCACCACCACTCCCATCCTTTGCACCACTTCCACCTGAATTCTACCAAGTGACATCCACCACCACCACCACTGCAAGCTTTCAACCCATTTTTAACTTAAAGGGGTTCTCCAAGATTTTTTTTACTAATGACCTATCCTCAGTATAGGTCATCAGTATATGAATCAGTGGGGGTCCGATACCTTGGACCCCGCCGATCAGCTTTCGAGAAGGCAGTGGCGCTCCTGTGAGATCTGCGGCCTTCCCTCTTCTTTTACTAGGCCAGTGACATCACGTTCATCATTCAAGTGGCCTAAGAGCAGCTCAGCTCCATTCAAGTGAATGGGACTGAGCTACGATAACAAGCACAGCCGCTATACAATGTACGGCGCTGTGCTTGGTGAGCTGTGAGAAGGCTACAGCACTTATATGAGTGCCGGTGCCTTCTCAAAACAGTGATCGGTGGGGTCCCAGGTATCAGACCCCGCCGATCAGATACTGATGACCTATCCTGAAAGGTTGGTCATCAGTAAAAAAAATCTCAAAAAATGATTAATCTGCTCGATGCCTGGCCATGCCACTGAACCTGGGCTTGGACACAAGCAGTGATGTTCATTTCTCAGAGAGTGAGCAGCAAATCGCTGACTACTTGGCATCACCAACAGCAAATGTTCTCTCGGCACAAAGGCGCTTTCACAATCAGTTGACCTTTTTGCGCCTTTTGGTAATGAATATAATATTCTACTGCCTGAACAAGGATTATGTTCAATTCTGATTTAAATGAGACTGGTGGATTAGAATGAAGCCGTCTATAGGAAAACTTGGTCACCAGTAGGGATGAGCGAACTCGAACTGTATAGTTCGGGTTCGTACCGAATTTTGGGGTGTCCGTGACACGGACCCGAACCCGGACATTTTCGTAAAAGTCCGGGTTCGGGTTCGGTGTTCGTCGCTTTCTTCGCGCTTTTGTGACGCTTTCTTGGCGCTTTTTGAAAGGCTGCAAAGCAGCCAATCAACAAGCGTCATACTACTTGCCCCAAGAGGCCATCACAGCCATGCCTACTATTGGCATGGCTGTGATTGGCCAGAGCACCATGTGACCCAGCCTCTATTTAAGCTGGAGTCACATAGCGCCGCCCGTCACTCTGCTCTGATTAGCGTAGGGAGAGGTTGCGGCTGCGACAGTAGGGCGAGATTAGGCAGATTAACTCCTCCAAAGGACTTGATTAACTGATCGATCTGCAGCTGTGGATCATTGAGCTGCTGATCCTCAATTGCTCACTGTTTTTAGGCTGCACAGACCGTTTGTCAGTCTCATTTTTCTGGGGTGATCGGCGGCCATTTTGTGTCTTGTGGTGCGCCAGCACAAGCTGCGACCAAGTGCATTTAACCCTCAATGGTGTGGTTGTTTTTTGGCTAAAGCCTACATCAGGGTGAAGCTGTCACACCAAGTGCATTTAACCAGCAATAGTCTGTTCATTTTTTGGCCATATACAAAATCAGGGGCAAGCTGCGCCTGTCACCAAGTGCATTTAACCCTCAATGGTGTGGTTGTTTTTTGGCTAAAGCCTACATCAGGGTGAAGCTGTCACACCAAGTGCATTTAACCAGCAATAGTCTGTTCATTTTTTGGCCATATACAAAATCAGGGGCAAGCTGCGCCTGTCACCAAGTGCATTTAACCCTCAATGGTGTGGTTGTTTTTTGGCTAAAGCCTACATCAGGGTGAAGCTGTCACACCAAGTGCATTTAACCAGCAATAGTCTGTTCATTTTTTGGCCATATACAAAATCAGGGGCAAGCTGCGCCTGTCACCAAGTGCATTTAACCCTCAATGGTGTGGTTGTTTTTTGGCTAAAGCCTACATCAGGGTGAAGCTGTCACACCAAGTGCATTTAACCAGCAATAGTCTGTTTATTTTTTGGCCATATCCCAGTCTAATTCTGTCACTAAATCCATACCGGTCACCCAGCGCCTAAATACTAGGCCTCAAATTTATATCCAGCTAAATCTGTCCCTAGTGCTGTAGCTGGGCGAGTTATTTAGTGTCCGTTCAAGCACATTTCTTGTTCTGGGTTGAAATACAATTCCCAATTTAGCAATTTCATAATTTAGTGGTTCCTGCTATATCAGAGCTATTTGAAATCTATCCCAAAAAGGGTATATAATATTGAAGGTGCACATTGGGTCATTCAGAATAACTTCACACACACCCGCTACTGTGTATTTCCAAGTCTAATTCTGTCACTAAACCCATACCTGTCACCCAGCGCCTAAATACTAGGCCTCAAATTTAAATCCCTCTAAATCTCTCGTTACCGCTGTACTGTTGTTGCTGGGCAAGATATTTAGTGTCCGTCAAAGCACATTTTTGTTCTGGGTTGAAGTACAATTCCCAATTTAGCAATTTCATAATTTAGTGGTTCCTGCTATATCAGAGCTATTTGGAATCTATCCCTAAAAGGGTATATAATATTGAAGGTGCACATTGGGTCATTCAGAATAACTTCACACACACCCGCTACTGTGTATTTCCAAGTCTAATTCTGTCACTAAACCCATACCTGTCACCCAGCGCCTAAATACTAGGCCTCAAATTTAAATCCCTCTAAATCTCTCGTTACCGCTGTACTGTTGTTGCTGGGCAAGATATTTAGTGTCCGTCAAAGCACATTTTTTGTTCTGGGTTGAAGTACAATTCCCAATTTAGCAATTTCATAATTTAGTGGTTCCTGCTATATCAGAGCTATTTGGAATCTATCCCTAAAAGGGTATATAATATTGAAGGTGCACATTGGGTCATTCAGAATAACTTCACACACACCCGCTACTGTGTATTTCCAAGTCTAATTCTGTCACTAAACCCATACCTGTCACCCAGCGCCTAAATACTAGGCCTCAAATTTAAATCCCTCTAAATCTCTCGTTACCGCTGTACTGTTGTTGCTGGGCAAGATATTTAGTGTCCGTCAAAGCACATTTTTTGTTCTGGGTTGAAGTACAATTCCCAATTTAGCAATTTCATAATTTAGTGGTTCCTGCTATATCAGAGCTATTTGGAATCTATCCCTAAAAGGGTATATAATATTGAAGGTGCACATTGGGTCATTCAGAATAACTTCACACACACCCGCTACTGTGTATTTCCAAGTCTAATTCTGTCACTAAACCCATACCTGTCACCCAGCGCCTAAATACTAGGCCTCAAATTTAAATCCCTCTAAATCTCTCGTTACCGCTGTACTGTTGTTGCTGGGCAAGATATTTAGTGTCCGTCAAAGCACATTTTTTGTTCTGGGTTGAAGTACAATTCCCAATTTAGCAATTTCATAATTTAGTGGTTTCTGCTATATCAGAGCTATTTGAAATCTATCCCTAAAAGGGTATATAATATTGAAGGTGCACATAGGGTCATTCAGAATAACTTCACACACACGCTTCTGTGCATTTCCAAGTCTAATTCTGTCACTAAATCCATACCGGTGACCCAGCGCCTAAATACTAGGCCTCAAATTTAAATCCCTCTAAATCTCTCGTTACCCACCGCTGTACTGTTGTTGCTGGGCAAGATATTTAGTGTCCGTCAAAGCACATTTTTTGTTCTGGGTTGAAGTACAATTCCCAATTTAGCAATTTCATAATTTAGTGGTTTCTGCTATATCAGAGCTATTTGAAATCTATCCCTAAAAGGGTATATAATATTGAAGGTGCACATAGGGTCATTCAGAATAACTTCACACACACGCTTCTGTGCATTTCCAAGTCTAATTCTGTCACTAAATCCATACCGGTGACCCAGCGCCTAAATACTAGGCCTCAAATTTAAATCCCTCTAAATCTCTCGTTACCCACCGCTGTACTGTTGTTGCTGGGCAAGATATTTAGTGTCCGTCAAAGCACATTTTTTGTTCTGGGTTGAAGTACAATTCCCAATTTAGCAATTTCATAATTTAGTGGTTTCTGCTATATCAGAGCTATTTGAAATCTATCCCTAAAAGGGTATATAATATTGAAGGTGCACATAGGGTCATTCAGAATAACTTCACACACACGCTTCTGTGCATTTCCAAGTCTAATTCTGTCACTAAATCCATACCGGTGACCCAGCGCCTAAATACTAGGCCTCAAATTTAAATCCCTCTAAATCTCTCGTTACCCACCGCTGTACTGTTGTTGCTGGGCAAGATATTTAGTGTCCGTCAAAGCACATTTTTTGTTCTGGGTTGAAGTACAATTCCCAATTTAGCAATTTCATAATTTAGTGGTTTCTGCTATATCAGAGCTATTTGAAATCTATCCCTAAAAGGGTATATAATATTGAAGGTGCACATAGGGTCATTCAGAATAACTTCACACACACGCTTCTGTGCATTTCCAAGTCTAATTCTGTCACTAAATCCATACCGGTGACCCAGCGCCTAAATACTAGGCCTCAAATTTAAATCCCTCTAAATCTCTCGTTACCCACCGCTGTACTGTTGTTGCTGGGCAAGATATTTAGTGTCCGTCAAAGCACATTTTTTGTTCTGGGTTGAAGTACAATTCCCAATTTAGCAATTTCATAATTTAGTGGTTTCTGCTATATCAGAGCTATTTGAAATCTATCCCTAAAAGGGTATATAATATTGAAGGTGCACATAGGGTCATTCAGAATAACTTCACACACACGCTTCTGTGCATTTCCAAGTCTAATTCTGTCACTAAATCCATACCGGTGACCCAGCGCCTAAATACTAGGCCTCAAATTTAAATCCCTCTAAATCTCTCGTTACCCACCGCTGTACTGTTGTTGCTGGGCAAGATATTTAGTGTCCGTCAAAGCACATTTTTTGTTCTGGGTTGAAGTACAATTCCCAATTTAGCAATTTCATAATTTAGTGGTTTCTGCTATATCAGAGCTATTTGAAATCTATCCCTAAAAGGGTATATAATATTGAAGGTGCACATAGGGTCATTCAGAATAACTTCACACACACGCTTCTGTGCATTTCCAAGTCTAATTCTGTCACTAAATCCATACCGGTGACCCAGCGCCTAAATACTAGGCCTCAAATTTAAATCCCTCTAAATCTCTCGTTACCCACCGCTGTACTGTTGTTGCTGGGCAAGATATTTAGTGTCCGTCAAAGCACATTTTTTGTTCTGGGTTGAAGTACAATTCCCAATTTAGCAATTTCATAATTTAGTGGTTTCTGCTATATCAGAGCTATTTGAAATCTATCCCTAAAAGGGTATATAATATTGAAGGTGCACATAGGGTCATTCAGAATAACTTCACACACACGCTTCTGTGCATTTCCAAGTCTAATTCTGTCACTAAATCCATACCGGTGACCCAGCGCCTAAATACTAGGCCTCAAATTTAAATCCCTCTAAATCTCTCGTTACCCACCGCTGTACTGTTGTTGCTGGGCAAGATATTTAGTGTCCGTCAAAGCACATTTTTTGTTCTGGGTTGAAGTACAATTCCCAATTTAGCAATTTCATAATTTAGTGGTTTCTGCTATATCAGAGCTATTTGAAATCTATCCCTAAAAGGGTATATAATATTGAAGGTGCACATAGGGTCATTCAGAATAACTTCACACACACGCTTCTGTGCATTTCCAAGTCTAATTCTGTCACTAAATCCATACCGGTGACCCAGCGCCTAAATACTAGGCCTCAAATTTAAATCCCTCTAAATCTCTCGTTACCCACCGCTGTACTGTTGTTGCTGGGCAAGATATTTAGTGTCCGTCAAAGCACATTTTTTGTTCTGGGTTGAAGTACAATTCCCAATTTAGCAATTTCATAATTTAGTGGTTTCTGCTATATCAGAGCTATTTGAAATCTATCCCTAAAAGGGTATATAATATTGAAGGTGCACATAGGGTCATTCAGAATAACTTCACACACACGCTTCTGTGCATTTCCAAGTCTAATTCTGTCACTAAATCCATACCGGTGACCCAGCGCCTAAATACTAGGCCTCAAATTTAAATCCCTCTAAATCTCTCGTTACCGCTGTCCTGTTGTAGCTGGGAAAGTTATTTAGTGCCCGTCAAAGCACATTTTTTGTTCTGGGTTGAAGTACAATTCCCAATTTAGCAATTTCATAATTTAGTGGTTCCTGCTATATCAGAGCTATTTGAAATCTATCCCAAAAAGGGTATATAATATTCAAGGTGCACATTGGGTCATTCAGAATAACTTCACACACACGCTTCTGTGCATTTCCAAGTCTAATTCTGTCACTAAATCCATACCGGTCACCCAGCGCCTAAATACTAGGCCTCAAATTTATATCCCGCTGAATTTGAATACAATACATTGGGCCAAATAATATATTTGTTGTTGTGGTGAACCATAACAATGAGAAAAACATCTAGTAAGGGACGCGGACGTGGACATGGTCGTGGTGGTGTTAGTGGACCCTCTGGTGCTGGGAGAGGACGTGGCCGTTCTGCCACATCCACACGTCCTAGTGTACCAACTACCTCAGGTCCCAGTAGCCGCCAGAATTTACAGCGATATATGGTGGGGCCCAATGCCGTTCTAAGGATGGTAAGGCCTGAGCAGGTACAGGCATTAGTCAATTGGGTGGCCGACAGTGGATCCAGCACGTTCACATTATCTCCCACCCAGTCTTCTGCAGAAAGCGCACAGATGGCGCCTGAAAACCAACCCCATCAGTCTGTCACATCACCCCCATGCATACCAGGGAAACTGTCTCAGCCTCAAGTTATGCAGCAGTCTCTTATGCTGTTTGAAGACTCCGCTGGCAGGGTTTCCCAAGGGCATCCACCTAGCCCTTCCCCAGCGGTGAAAGACATAGAATGCACTGACGCACAACCACTTATGTTTCCTGATGATGAGGACATGGGAATACCACCTCAGCATGTCTCTGATGATGACGAAACACAGGTGCCAACTGCTGCGTCTTTCTGCAGTGTGCAGACTGAACAGGAGGTCAGGGATCAAGACTGGGTGGAAGACGATGCAGGGGACGATGAGGTCCTAGACCCCACATGGAATGAAGGTCGTGCCACTGACTTTCACAGTTCGGAGGAAGAGGCAGTGGTGAGACCGAGCCAACAGCGTAGCAAAAGAGGGAGCAGTGGGCAAAAGCAGAACACCCGCCGCCAAGAGACTCCGCCTGCTACTGACCGCCGCCATCTGGGACCGAGCACCCCAAAGGCAGCTTCAAGGAGTTCCCTGGCATGGCACTTCTTCAAACAATGTGCTGACGACAAGACCCGAGTGGTTTGCACGCTGTGCCATCAGAGCCTGAAGCGAGGCATTAACGTTCTGAACCTGAGCACAACCTGCATGACCAGGCACCTGCATGCAAAGCATGAACTGCAGTGGAGTAAACACCTTAAAACCAAGGAAGTCACTCAGGCTCCCCCTGCTACCTCTTCTGCTGCTGCCGCCTCGGCCTATTCTGCTGCTGCCGCCTCGGCCTCTTCCTCCGCCTCTGGAGGAACGTTGGCACCTGCCGCCCAGCAAACAGGGGATGTACCACCAACACCACCACCACCACCTCCGTCACCAAGCGTCTCAACCATGTCACACGCCAGCGTTCAGCTCTCCATCTCACAAACATTTGATAGAAAGCGTAAATTCCCACCTAGCCACCCTCGATCCCTGGCCCTGAATGCCAGCATTTCTAAACTACTGGCCTATGAAATGCTGTCATTTAGGCTGGTGGACACAGACAGCTTCAAACAGCTCATGTCGCTTGCTGTCCCACAGTATGTTGTTCCCAGCCGGCACTACTTCTCCAAGAGAGCCGTGCCTTCCCTGCACAACCAAGTATCCGATAAAATCAAGTGTGCACTGCGCAACGCCATCTGTAGCAAGGTCCACCTAACCACAGATACGTGGACCAGTAAGCACGGCCAGGGACGCTATATCTCCCTAACTGCACACTGGGTAAATGTAGTGGCAGCTGGGCCCCAGGCGGAGAGCTGTTTGGCGCACGTCCTGCCGCCGCCAAGGATCGCAGGGCAACATTCTTTGCCTCCTGTTGCCACCTCCTCCTTCTCGGCTTCCTCCTCCTCTTCTTCCACCTGCTCATCCAGTCAGCCACACACCTTCACCACCAACTTCAGCACAGCCCGGGGTAAACGTCAGCAGGCCATTCTGAAACTCATATGTTTGGGGGACAGGCCCCACACCGCACAGGAGTTGTGGCGGGGTATTGAACAACAGACCGACGAGTGGTTGCTGCCGGTGAGCCTCAAGCCCGGCCTGGTGGTGTGTGATAATGGGCGAAATCTCGTTGCAGCTCTGGGACTAGCCAATTTGACGCACATCCCTTGCTTGGCGCATGTGCTGAATTTGGTGGTGCAGAAGTTCATTCACAACTACCCCGACATGTCAGAGCTGCTGCATAAAGTGCGGGCCGTCTGTTCGCGCTTCCGGCGTTCACATCCTGCCGCTGCTCGCCTGTCTGCGCTACAGCGTAACTTCGGCCTTCCCGCTCACCGCCTCATATGCGACGTGCCCACCAGGTGGAACTCCACCTTGCACATGCTGGACAGACTGTGCGAGCAGCAGCAGGCCATAGTGGAGTTTCAGCTGCAGCACGCACGGGTCAGTCGCACTACAGAACAGCACCACTTCACCACCAATGACTGGGCCTCCATGCGAGACCTGTGTGCCCTGTTGCGCTGTTTCGAGTACTCCACCAACATGGCCAGTGGCGATGACACCGTTATCAGCGTTACAATACCACTTCTATGTCTCCTTGAGAAAACACTTAGGGCGATGATGGAACAGGAGGTGGCCCAGGAGGAGGAGGAGGAGGATGAGGAAGAGGGGTCATTTTTAGCACTTTCAGGCCAGTCTCTTCGAAGTGACTCAGAGGGAGGTTTTTTGCAACAGCAGAGGCCAGGTACAAATGTGGCCAGCCAGGGCCCACTACTGGAGGACGAGGAGGACGAGGATGAGGAGGAGGTGGAGGAGGATGAGGATGAAGCATGGTCACAGCGGGGTGGCACCCAACGCAGCTCGGGTCCATCACTGGTGCGTGGCTGGGGGGAAAGGCAGGACGATGACGATACGCCTCCCACAGAGGACAGCTTGTCCTTACCCCTGGGCAGCCTGGCACACATGAGCGACTACATGCTGCAGTGCCTGCGCAACGACAGCAGAGTTGCCCACATTTTAACCTGTGCGGACTACTGGGTTGCCACCCTGCTGGATCCACGCTACAAAGACAATGTGCCCACCTTACTTCCTGCACTGGAGCGTGATAGGAAGATGCGCGAGTACAAGCGCACGTTGGTAGACGCGCTACTGAGAGCATTCCCAAATGTCACAGGGGAACAAGTGGAAGCCCAAGGCCAAGGCAGAGGAGGAGCAAGAGGTCGCCAAGGCAGCTGTGTCACGGCCAGCTCCTCTGAGGGCAGGGTTAGCATGGCAGAGATGTGGAAAACTTTTGTCAACACGCCACAGCTAACTGCACCACCACCTGATACGCAACGTGTTAGCAGGAGGCAACATTTCACTAACATGGTGGAACAGTACGTGTGCACACCCCTCCACGTACTGACTGATGGTTCGGCCCCATTCAACTTCTGGGTCTCTAAATTGTCCACGTGGCCAGAGCTAGCCTTTTATGCCTTGGAGGTGCTGGCCTGCCCGGCAGCCAGCGTTTTGTCTGAACGTGTATTCAGCACGGCAGGGGGCGTCATTACAGACAAACGCAGCCGCCTGTCTACAGCCAATGTGGACAAGCTGACGTTCATAAAAATGAACCAGGCATGGATCCCACAGGACCTGTCCGTCCCTTGTCCAGATTAGACATTAACTACCTCCCCATAACCATATATTATTGGACTCCAGGGCACTTCCTCATTAAATCCTATTTTTATTTTCATTTTACCATTATATTGCGATGCTACCCAAAATTGAATGAACCTCTCCTCTGCCTGTGTGCTAGGCCTAAATATATGCCAATGGACTGTTGCAGTGGTGGCTGACATGAAGCCTGATTCTCTGCTATGACATGCAGACTAATTCTCTGCTGACATGAAGCCAGATTGTCTGTTACGGGACCTCTCTCCTCTGCCTGGGTGCTGGGCCTAAATTTATGACAATGGACTGTTGCAGTGGTGGCTGACGTGAAGCCTCATTCTCTGCTATGACATGCAGACTGATTCTCTGCTGACATGAAGCCAGATTGTCTGTTACGGGACCTCTCTGCTCTGCCTGTGTGCTAGGCCTAAATATATGCCAATGGACTGTTGCAGTGGTGGCTGACGTGAAGCCTGATTCTCTGCTATGACATGCAGACTGATTCTCTGCTGTCATGAAGCCAGATTGTCTGTTACGGGACCTCTCTGCTCTGCCTGTGTGCTAGGCCTAAATATATGCCAATGGACTGTTGCAGTGGTGGGTGACGTGAAGCCTCATTCTCTGCTATGACATGCAGACTGATTCTCTGCTGACATGAAGCCAGATCCTCTTTTACGGGACCTCTCTCCTCTGCCTGGGTGCTGGGCCTAAATTTATGACAATGGACTGTTGCAGTGGTGGCTGACGTGAAGCCTCATTCTCTGCTATGACATGCAGACTGATTCTCTGCTGACATGAAGCCAGATCCTCTGTTACGGGACCTCTCTCCTCTGCCTGTGTGTGTGCTGGGCCTAAATATATGCCAATGGACTGTTGCAGTGGTGGCTGACGTGAAGCCTCATTCTCTGCTATGACATGCAGACTGATTCTCTGCTGACATGAAGCCAGATTCTCTGTTACGGGACCTCTCTCCTCTGCCTGTGTGTGTGCTGGGCCTAAATATATGCCAATGGACTGTTGCAGTGGTGGCTGACGTGAAGCCTCATTCTCTGCTATGACATGCAGACTAATTCTCTGCTGACATGAAGACAGATTCTCTGTTACGGGACCTCCCTCCTCTGCCTGGGTGCTGGGCCTAAATATATGCCAATGGACTGTTGCAGTGGTGGCTGACGTGAAGCCTCATTCTCTGCTATGACATGCAGACTGATTCTCTGCTGACATGAAGCCAGATTGTCTGTTACGGGACCTCTCTCCTCTGCCTGGGTGCTGGGTAGTGTTGAGCGCGAATATTCGAAAAGCAAATTTTTTTCGCGAATATCGCAACTTCGCGATTTCGCGAATATTTCGAATATAGTGCTATATATTCGTAAAAACGAATATTCGTTTTTTGTTTTTTCCCCCCCCCCCCACAAAATTACAGTACACATATAATTGATTGTTTCCCAAAGGTCCAACAGCTCAGATCTTACTCACATTGCCTAGAAAGTGATTGAGGCGCGAATCTTCGTAAGGCGATTTTATTAGCGCACATGCGAATATCGGCACGTCCCAGAACAGAGGCAAAGGGCTTTGCATTCATACATTAGTGAATTGAGTTGCGAATCTTCGTAAGGCGATTTTATTAGCGCACATGCGAATATCTACACTTGTCCCAGAACAGAGGCAAAGGGCTTTGCATTCATACATTAGTGATTGAATTGAGCTGCGAATCTTCGTAAGGCGATTTTATTAACGCAAATGCAAATATCTACACTTGTCCCCAGAACAGAGAGGCAAAGGCCTGTGCATTCATATAGTATAGCACCATATTCGCGAATACGTAGAACTTCGTAAAATTCGATTAACGAAAATTCGTATTTTTTATTTTACTTTCCACCTTACAGATTACATTGATCTGTACTCTGTCAACTACTGTCATCACCCCCCACTGTATCTCGATTGATTCCCAAAAGTCTCACATTCCCTAGAAAGTGATTGAGGTGCGAATCTTCGTAAGGCGATTTTATTAGCGCACATGCGAATATCTACACTTGTCCCAGAACAGAGGCAAAGGGCATTGCATTCATACATTAGTGATTGAATTGAGTTGCGAATCTTCGTAAGGCGATTTCATTAGCGCACATGTGAATTTTGCATAAAATATATGTATTATGCGATGCGAAAATTCGAATTATCGCATATGCGAAATAATAACGAATTTGAATAATCGCGAATATTTTACGAATATTCTTTCGAATATTCACAAAATTTCGCGAATTCGAATATGGGACATGCCGCTCAACACTAGTGCTGGGCCTAAATTTATGACAATGGACTGTTGCAGTGGTGGGTGACGTGAAGCCTGATTCTCTGCTATGACATGCAGACTGATTCTCTGCTGACATGAAGCCAGATTGTCTGTTACGGGACCTCTCTCCTCTGCCTGGGTGCTGGGCCTAAATATATGCCAATGGACTGTTGCAGTGGTGGCTGACGTGAAGCCTCATTCTCTGCTATGACATGCAGACTAATTCTCTGCTGACATGAAGCCAGATTGTCTGTTACGGGACCTCTCTCCTCTGCCTGGGTGCCGGGGCCTAAATATCTGAGAATGGACTGTTCCAGTGGTGGGTGACGGGAAGCCAGATTCTCTGCTATGGAACCTCTCTCCAATTGATTTTGGTTAATTTTTATTTATTTAATTTTTATTTTAATTCATTTCCCTATCCACATTTGTTTGCAGGGGATTTACCTACATGTTGCTGCCTTTTGCAGCCCTCTAGCTCTTTCCTGGGCTGTTTTACAGCCTTTTTAGTGCCGAAAAGTTCGGGTCCCCATTGACTTCAATGGGGTTCGGGTTCGGGACGAAGTTCGGATCGGGTTCGGATCCCGAACCCGAACATTTCCGGGATGTTCGGCCGAACTTCTCGAACCCGAACATCCAGGTGTTCGCTCAACTCTAGTCACCAGCTGTCAAAATGGAAACAGATACCTATGGTTTCTCTTTAGACAACTGAAAAGCCACAACCTAATATTTTAATGACAAAAATTGTATTTATTGGAGTCTTAAAGGGGTTTTCCAATTTGCATCAACATCCTTTAAAATAATCATTTATGAAAGTAGCTGTAATTTTGTAATGTATTTCCTTTACCTTTATTGATGCTATCTTCCGTTCTGGGCTGTGGTCCAATGACCATGACCATGCAGCTCCTTCTTATATCCTGTCCATGGGCATGTTAAAGCAGCAACGGGGGTGGTGACATGGGAGTGCCTATGTAAGGGCTCTTTCACACCTGCGTTCTTTTCTTCCGGCATAGAGTTCCGTCGTCGGGGCTCTATGCCAGAAGAATCCTGATCAGTTTTATCCTAATGCATTCTGAATGGAGAGAAATCCATTCAGGATGCATCAGGATGTCTTCAGTTCCGGACCGGAACGTTTTTTGGCCGGAGAAAATACCGCAGCATGCTGCGCTTTTTGCTCCAGCCAAAAATCCTGAAGACTTGCCGCAAGGCCGGATCCGGAATTAATGCCCATTGAAAGGCATTGATCCGGCCTTAAGCTAAATGTCGTTTCGGCGCATTGCCGGATCCAACGTTTAGCTTTTTCTGAATGGTTACCATGGCTGCCGGGACGCTAAAGTCCTGGCAGCCATAGTAAAGTGTAGTGGGGAGCGGGGGAGCAGCATACTTACCGTTCGTGCGGCTCCCGGGGCGCTCCAGAGTGACGTCAGGGCGCCCCACGCGCATGGATGACGTGATCACATGGCACGTCATCCATGCGCATGGGGCGCTCTGACGTCATTCTGGAGCGCCCCGGGAGCCGCACGGACTGTAAGTATACCGCTCCCCCGCTCCCCACTACTACTATGGCAACCAGGACTTTAATAGCGTCCTGGCTGCCATAGTAACACTGAACGCATTTTGAAGACGGATCCGTCTTCAAATGCTTTCAGTACACTTGCGTTTTTCCAGATCCGGCGTGTAATTCCGGCAAGTGGAGTACACGCCGGATCCGGACAACGCAAGTGTGAAAGAGGCCTAACTAACTGGGTGGGAATAGCTATAAACTAGCTGGACATGGTTAGGGGTGGGTCTGGAGCTGTGGCAGGGAAAGGAGGAGTGCATCATAGGTTCAGTTGGAAAAAGGAACAGGAAGTGCTACAAACAGGATGGAAATAATTTATTGACATGGTAAAAGAACAGGTCAGGAGAGGGCAAATTGAAAAGAAAAGTATGGGGATTGCGGAAGATGTACATGAGGTAGACAAGTACATAGGCATATCTTAAAACCCATAGTAATCCTAGAAAACCCCTTACATCTCAACAAATGTTACATAAAGGCATACAAAATCCTTTATAACTAAAGATAAGGTTTTGTCTGGTTCACAACTCTCCTCTATACTAGTGAACACTAACAGTAGCCCTTTATACCTACCATGCACTGCAATGTTGTATTTCCCTTGTGGTAGCACTGCAGGGAAATCAAACACTTTCTACCATGCTCCTCCACAGTCATGGTCCACATTTCATCAAGAGACCCTTTTAGCAAAAAGTAATTGCAGTCAACCATTAAAGATGATTGCCTGTTAGGTATAAAACACAGAACAAGGTATAAATGTCTTGGTGAAAGTAGCTGACACATTCCATAATGTTTGCTTAGTAGACCATCACCTTGACAGACTTTGGAAGACGTCCAACTATTGATTACTTCTGTTCTCTGGACAATATAGCCCGCTCTTATCACCGACCTGCTTGATGGTGTTCATGTAACAGATGACATTGACATGTACCTTGACTTTTAGAAACACCTTTATTTAAATACAAGACATAGCTTCTTACTCAGCCATCCAGAATCTTACCTTGTACTGATGAGAAGCAAAAACCCCTAAAGAGTTGTCTGGAGGAATATGTGGCTTGGCTATTTCCCGTGTCCAGATTCATTGTGGCCTTTTCCAATAGAAGGCACTAATGAGACAGTTCTGTTTCCCTGTGAGATACCTCTTTGCACATAAACAGGGTTGCACCGCCAATGAGGTAAGGCGATTGCCTCAGGCAGCACCAGGTAGGGGCAAGAAGGGGACAGCGGAAGGGCCATGGGCAACGACCGCTTTCATTGTGGAAACGCTCATCTCTACATATTCAACTGCATCGCTGTACTCAGGACAGCAATACAGTTGAATACTGCAACAGGGCATGGAAAACAAAGTCTCCCTGGCCCACTGTTTCCTTTAATAGGCTTTAGTCCTAGTTCCTGTAGCCTATCAGAGGCCGGTGTCATCCTTATCGCGCTGCCTGAGCCGGGCTCCATTGAGCTCAGGGCACAGACTAGAAGAGGTCAGTGTCTTGCACTGCATCACTGACAGCAGAATGGAGTTAAGTATTTGAGTTTATAATTTTTATTTGGCAGCATGCTATTTGGCCACAATGAACAGGGCCATCTTTAATATTGATTTGACAATGGGCAAGAATTTACTTGGGCCCCCTGGATCCTGCCTTCCCACATTCTAGCATGCAATCACGCCCTCCACCACAACACACACACACAAAACATGTGCAGTGTGTGAGTATATCATAGCCAACCCATTGCTTTCCCATAGGGAAGCATTGGGAGGCTATAGCGCATGCGTGGCTTCATAGAGATGCTTTGAATCAATGCATTTCTATGAGGAGTGTTTAGCGTGAATGCCAGTGTTGCACGTTGTGCAACACTAGACTAGGAAGCACCTCTTGTGGCCAGAGGTGTTCCTTTGCAGTAATGTAAATACTGCCTTTTTTTCTGAAAAGGCAGTGTTTACATTAAAAAGCTTGCAGAGACATGCTATAGACACCAGAACTACTACGTTAAGCTGTTGTGGTTCTGGTGACTATAGTGTCACTTAATATAGAGAAAACAAAAGGAATCAGCAAAAAAGTATCAAAGAAAATGGCTGTATCATTATTCAAAACATTTAAAAAGCACAACTTCTGACACAAATATATAGTATTTTGCAGATTACTTACAATGTGCAGATAGTACTATACTAGTAACCCCTCCCTGCCCCTTCTCCAACCACCCAGCACCCTTACTCACATAAAACAAGTAATATATATATAATAAAGCTTACAGTGAATTACTGTAAATACTTACCGTTCTGAAGACTCCAGCAGGCTCAGGATCAGTGCTCAGGGCTGGAAGAGGGCACCACTCTGCAGTTCAGAAAGGAGACCGGGTCTCGGCTCACCCTAGTGTTGCTGTGCCTCAGCATGATGTCACGGTGTGTGGCATACACAAAGGGCAGGGGAGGTCGGGAGGAGGAGCAAGCAACTACCGAATTTTTCGCCCTATAAGACGCAACTAGGTTTTAGAGGGGGACAATAAGAAAAAAATATTTTTCATGACACCTCAGGTCAGTCCACCAATCAGACCCCCAATGTTAATAAGACCACAATAAGACCTCAGATCAGACCCCCAATCAGACCTCAGCTCAGACCCCAATGTGAATGACCCCCAATCAGACCTCAGATAAGAGCCCCATGGCTCTCTCATCAGCCCCCATATGCCTCATATCAGCCCCCATATGCCTCATATCGGTCCCCATATCAGCACCCATATGCCTCATATCAGCCCCACATGCCTCATATCAGCCCCCATATCAGCCCCCATATGCCTCATATCAGCCCCCATATCAGCCCCCATATGCCTCATATCAGCCCCCATATGCCTCTCTTCAGCCCCCAGTGCCTCCATCAGCCTCATATAAAGTAAAATAAAGAAAAACACTTACAGCCGCTCCTCACCGCCCACACTCAGTCTTTCTCCTCTTCAGTCTGCTGTGCTGTGAACTGGCGAGCACAGCGTGAGGTCACAGCGCGACCTCACATATGCGCAGCCTTCACAGCGGAGAGCCGAGTACCAGGAAGAGGTGAGTATAGAGCTTTCACCTCTTCCCAGTCCTCCAGGTAAGTCCTTCACTATGCAAGCCATGCCGCTCGCATAGTCAAGGATAGGATCGGGACACGGAGCCGGCGATTGTGGGCAGTAGCCAGTGGGGCTCAAGAGGCAGCTGCCTTGTGCCCTTTAGCCCTGCGTTAAAGACGGCC